>NW_026989769.1:671335-1342670 GCF_036321535.1 Camelus dromedarius | reverse complement strand
AGAAACAGACTGAGAATGCAGAGAAAAAGTGTCTCCTGCATCCCGTTCCCTTGGTGCTAGATGAACGAACGTCTCTCCACTTGCTCAGTTCTGAGAGATAAGTGTGTGTGAAAGCCGCTCTTCACCTATCTTGTTGGGAACACAAAGTTTCTTTTCAGTTGCAAACTACATTCCATACATATATATGGGGAGGTACTAGCTCCAACTCGTTTTGACAGTGAAAACTGCAGGAACTTCAAACCGGCACTAGGAAACAGACTGAGAAAGCAGAGAAAAAGTGTCTCCTGCAACCCGTTCCCTTGGTGCTAGATGAACGAACGTCTCTCCACTTGCTCAGTTCTGAGAGATAAGAGTGTGTGAAAGCCACCCTTCACCTAGATTGTGGGGAACACAAAGTTTCTTTTCACTTGCAAACTCCATTCCATACATATATATGGGGAGGTACTAGCTCCAACTCGGTTTTACAGTGAAAACTGCAGGAACTTCAAACCGGCACTAGGAATCAGACTGAGAAAGCAGAGAAATAGTGTCTCCTGCAACCCGTTCCCTTGGTGCTAGATGAACGTACGTCTCTCCACTTGCTCAGTTCTGAGAGATAAGAGTGTGTGAAAGCCACCCTTCACCTAGATTGTGGGGAACACAAAGTTTCTTTTCAGTTGCAAACTCCATTCCATACATATATATGGGGAGGTACTAGGTCCAACTCGGTTTTACAGTGAAAACTGCAGGAACTTCAAACCGGCACTAGGAATCAGACTGAGAAAGCAGAGAAAAAGTGTCTCCTGCAACCCGTTCCCTTGGTGCTAGATGAACGAACGTCTCTCCACTTGCTCAGTTCTGAGAGATAAGTGTGTGTGAAAGCCGTCCTTCACCTAGCTTGTTGGGAACACAAAGTTTCTTTTCAGTTACAAACTCCATTCCATACATATATATTGGGAGGTACAAGCTCCAACTCGGTTTTACAGTGAAAACTGCAGGAACTTCAAACCGGCCCTAAGAAACAGACTGAGAAAGCAGAGAAAAAGTGTCTCCTGCAACCCGTTCCCTTGTTGCTAGATGAACGAACGTCTCTCCACTTGCTCAGTTCTGAGAGATAAGTGTGTGTGAAAGCCGTCCTTCAACTAGCTTGTTGGGAACACAAAGTTTCTTTTCAGTTGCAAACTCCTTTCCATACATATATATGGGGAGGTACTAGCTCCAACTCGGTTTTACGGTGAAAACTGCAGGAACTTCAAACCGGCACTAGGAATCAGACTGAGAAAGCAGAGAAAAAGTGTCTCCTGCAACCCGTTCCCTTGGTGCTAGATGAACGAACGTCTCTCCACTTGCTCAGTTCTGAGAGATAAGTGTGTGTGAAAGCCGTCCTTCACCTAGCTTGTTGGGAATACAAAGTTTCTCTTCAGTTGCAAAATCCATTCCATACATATATATGGGGAGGTACAAGCTCCAACTCGGTTTTACATTGAAAACTGCAGGAACTTCAAACCGGCCCTAAGAAACAGACTGAGAAAGCAGAGAAAAAGTGTCTCCTGCAACCCGTTCCCTTGGTGCTAGATGAACGAACGTCTCTCCACTTGCTCAGTTCTGAGAGATAAGTGTGTGTGAAAGCCTTCCTTCACCTAGCTTGTTGGGAACACAAAGCTTCTTTTCAGTTGCAAACTCCATTCCATACATATATATGGGGAGGTACAAACTCCAACTCGGTTTTACACTGAAAACTGCAGGAACTTCAAACCGGCCCTAGGAAACATTCTGAGAAAGCAGAGAAAAAGTGTCTCCTGCAACCCGTTCCCTTGGTGCTAGATGAACGAACGTCTCTCCACTTGCTCAGTTCTGAGAGATAAGTGTGTGTGAAAGCCGTCCTTCACCTAACTTGTTGGGAACACAAAGCTTCTTTTCAGTTGCAAACTCCATTCCATACATATATATGGGGAGGTACAAGCTCCAACACGGTTTGACAGTGAAAATTGCAGGAACTTCAAACCGGCCCTAAGAAACAGACTGAGAAAGAAGAGAAAAAGTGTCTCCTGCAACCCGTTCCCTTGGTGCTAGATGAACGAACGTCTCTCCACTTGCTCAGTTCTGAGAGATAAGTGTGTGTGAAAGCCGCTCTTCACCAAGCTTGTTGGAAACATAAAGTTTCTTTTCAGTTGCAAACTCCATTCCATATATATATATGGGGAGGTACTAGCTCCAACTCGGTTTGACAGTGAAAACTGCAGGAACTTCAAACCGGCACTAGGAAAGAGACTGAGAAAGCAGAGAAAAAGTGTCTCCTGCAACCCGTTCCCTTGGTGCTAGATGAACGAACGTCTCTCCACTTGCTCAGTTCTGAGAGATAAGTGTGTGTGAAAGCCGCTCTTCACCAAGCTTGTTGGAAACATAAAGTTTCTTTTCAGTTTCAAACTCCATTCCATACATATATATGGGGAGGTACTAGCTCCAACTCAGTTTGACAGTGAAAACTGCAGGAACTTCAAACCGGCACTAGGAAAGAGACTGAGAAAGCAGAGAAAAAGTGTCTCCTGCAACCCGTTCCCTTGGTGCTACATGAACGAACGTCTCTCCACTTGCTCAGTTCTGAGAGATAAGAGTGTGTGAAAGCCAACCTTCACCTAGATTGTGGGGAACACAAAGTTTCTTTTAAGTTGCAAACTCCATTCCATACATATATATGGGGAGGTACAAGCTCCAACTCGGTTTTACAGTGAAAACTGCAGGAATTTCAAACCGGCACTAGGAATCAGACTGAGAAAGCAGAGAAAAAGTGTCTCCTGCAACCCGTTCCCTTGGTGCTAGATGAACGAACGTCTCTCCACTTGCTCAGTTCTGAGAGATAAGAGTGTGTGAAAGCCACCCTTCACCTAGATTGTGGGGAACACAAAGTTTCTTTTCAGTTGCAAACTCCATTCCATACATATATATGGGGAGGTACTAGCTCCAACTCGGTTTTACAGTGAAAACTGCAGGAACTTCAAGCCGGCACTAGGAATCAGACTGAGAAAGCAGAGAAAAAGTGTCTCCTGCAACCCGTTCCCTTGGTGCTAGATGAACGAACGTCTCTCCACTTGCTCAGTTCTGAGAGATAAGTGTGTGTGAAAGCCACCCTTCACCTAGATTGTGGGGAACACAAAGTTTCTTTTCAGTTGCAAACTCCATTCCATACATATATATGGGGAGGTACTAGCTCCAACTCGGTTTTACAGTGAAAACTGCAGGAACTTCAAACCGGCACTAGGAATCAGACTGAGAAAGCAGAGAAAAAGTGTCTCCTGCAACCCGTTCCCTTGGTGCTAGATGAACGAACGTCTCTCCACTTGCTCAGTTCTGAGAGAAAAGTGTGTGTGAAAGCCGTCCTTCACCTAGCTTGTTGGGAACACAAAGTTTCTTTTCAGTTGCAAACTCCGTTCCATACATATATATGGGGAGGTACAAGCTCCAACTCGGTTTTACAGTGAAAACTGCAGGAACTTCAAACCGGCACTAGGAAACAGACTGAGAAAGCAGAGAAAAAGTGTCTCCTGCAACCCGTTCCCTTGGTGCTAGATGAACGAACGTCTCTCCACTTGCTCAGTTCCGAGAGATAAGTGTGTGTGAAAGCCGTCCTTCACCTAGCTTGTTGGGAACACAAAGTTTCTTTTCAGTTGCAAACTCCATTCCTTACATATATATGGGGAGGTACAAACTCCAACTCTGTTTGACAGTGAAAACTGCAGGAACTTCAAACCGGCCCTAGGAAACAGACTGAGAAAGCAGAGAAAAAGTGTCTCCTGCAACCCGTTCCCTTGGTGCTAGATGAACGAACGTCTCTCCACTTGCTCAGTTCTGAGAGATAAGAGTTTGTGAAAGCCACCCTTCACCTAGATTGTGGGGAACAAAAGTTTCTTTTCAGTTGCAAACTCCATTCCATACATATATATGGGGAGGTACTAGCTCCAACTCGGTTTGACAGTGAAAACTGCAGGAACTTCAAACCGGCACTAGGAATCAGACTGAGAAAGCAGAGAAAAAGTGTCTCCTGCAACCCGTTCCCTTGGTGCTAGATGAACGAACGTCTCTCCACTTGCTCAGTTCTGAGAGATAAGTGTGTGTGAAAGCCGTCCTTCACCTAGCTTGTTGGGAACACAAAGTTTCTTTTCAGTTGCAAAATCCATTCCATACATATATATGGGGAGGTACAAGCTCCAACTCGGTTTTACAGTGAAAACTGCAGGAACTTCAAACCGGCCCTAAGAAACACACTGAGAAAGCAGAGAAAAAGTGTCTCCTGCAACCCGTTCCCTTGGTGCTAGATGAACGAACGTCTCTCCACTTGCTCAGTTCTGAGAGATAAGTGTGTGTGAAAGCCGTCCTTCACCTAGCTTGTTGGGAACACAAAGCTTCTTTTCAGTTGCAAACTCCATTCCATACATATATATGGGGAGGTACAAACTCCAACTCGGTTTGACAGTGAAAACTGCAGGAACTTCAAACCGGCCCTAGGAAACAGACTGAGAAAGCAGAGAAAAAGTGTCTCCTGCAACCCGTTCCCTTGGTGCTAGATGAACGAACGTCTCTCCACTTGCTCAGTTCTGAGAGATAAGTGTGTGTGAAAGCCGTTCTTCACCTAGCTTGTTGGGAACACAAAGCTTGTTTTCAGTTGCAAACTCCATTCCATACATATATATGGGGAGGTACAAACTCCAACTCGGTTTGACAGTGAAAACTGCAGGAACTTCAAACCGGCCCTAGGAAACAGACTGAGAAAGCAGAGAAAAAGTGTCTCCTGCAACCCGTTCCCTTGGTGCTAGATGAACGAACGTCTCTCCACTTGCTCAGTTCTGAGAGATAAGTGTGTGTGAAAGCCGTCCTTCACCTAGCTTGTTGGGAACACAAAGTTTCTTTTCAGTTGCAAAATCCATTCCATATATATATATGGGGAGGTACAAGCTCCAACTCGGTTTTACAGTGAAAACTGCAGGAACTTCAAACCGGCCCTAAGAAACAGACTGAGAAAGCAGAGAAAAAGTATCTCCTGCAACCCGTTCCCTTGTTGCTAGATGAACGAACGTCTCTCCACTTGCTCAGTTCTGAGAGATAAGTGTGTGTGAAAGCCGTCCTTCACCTAGCTTTTTGGGAACACAAAGTATCTTTTCAGTTGCAAACTCCATTCCATACATATATATGGGGAGGTACAAGCTCCAACTCGGTTTTACAGTGAAAACTGCAGGAACTTCAAACCGGCCCTAAGAAACAGACTGAGAAAGCAGAGAATAAGTGTCTCCTGCAACCCGTTCCCTTGGTGCTAGATGAACGAACGTCTCTCCACTTGCTCAGTTCTGAGAGATAAGAGTGTGTGAAAGCCACCCTTCACCTAGATTGTGGGGAACACAAAGTTTCTTTTCAGTTGCAAACTCCATTCCATACATATATATGGGGAGGTACTAGCTCCAACTCGGTTTTACAGTGAAAACTGCAGGAACTTCAAGCCGGCACTAGGAATCAGACTGAGAAAGCAGAGAAAAAGTGTCTCCTGCAACCCGTTCCCTTGGTGCTAGATGAACGAACGTCTCTCCACTTGCTCAGTTCTGAGAGATAAGTGTGTGTGAAAGCCGTCCTTCACCTAGCTTGTTGGGAACACAAAGTATCTTTTCAGTTGCAAACTCCATTCCATACATATATATGGGGAGGTACAAGCTCCAAATCTGTTTTACAGTGAAAACTGCAGGAACTTCAAACCGACACTAGGAAACAGACTGAGAAAGCAGAGAAAAAGTGTCTCCTGCAACCCGTTCCCTTGGTGCTAGATGAACGAACGTCTCTCCACTTGCTCAGTTCTGAGAGATAAGTGTGTTTGAAAGCCGTCCTTCACCTAGCTTTTTGGGAACACAAAGTATCTTTTCAGTTGCAAACTCCATTCCATACATATATATGGGGAGGTACAAGCTCCAACTCGGTTTTACAGTGAAAACTGCAGGAACTTCAAACCGGCCCTAAGAAACAGACTGAGAATGCAGAGAAAAAGTGTCTCCTGCAACCCGTTCCTTTGGTGCTAGATGAACGAACGTCTCTCCACTTGCTCAGTTCTGAGAGATAAGTGTGTGTGAAAGCCGCTCTTCACCTAGCTTGTTGGGAACACAAAGTTTCTTTTCAGTTGCAAACTCCATTCCATACATATATATGGGGAGGTACAAGCTCCAAATCGGTTTGACAGTGAAAATTGCAGGAACTTCAAACAGGCACTTGGAAAGAGACTGAGAAAGCAGAGAAAAAGTGGCTCCTGTAACCGTTCCCTTGGTGCTAGATGAACGAACGTCTCTCCACTTGCTCAGTTCTGAGAGATAAGTGTGTGTGAAAGCCGCACTTCACCTAGCTTGTTGGGAACACAAAGTTTCTTTTCAGTTGCAAACTCCATTCCATACATATATATGGGGAGGTACTAGCTCCAACTCGGTTTGACAGTGAAAACTGCAGGAACTTCAAACCGGCACTAGGAATCAGACTGAGAAAGCAGAGAAAAAGTGTCTCCTGCAAACCGTTCCCTTGGTGCTAGATGAACGAACGTCTCTCCACTTGCTCAGTTCTGAGAGATAAGTGTGTGTGAAAGCCGTCCTTAACCTAGCTTGTTGGGAACACAAAGTTTCTTTTCAGTTGCAAAATCCATTCCATACATATATATGGGGAGGTACAAGCTCCAACTCGGTTTTACCGTGAAAACTGCAGGAACTTCAAACCGGCCCTAAGAAACAGACTGAGAAAGCAGAGAAAAAGTGTCTCCTGCAACCCGTTCCCTTGGTGCTAGATGAACGAACGTCTCTCCACTTGCTCAGTTCTGAGAGATAATTGTGTGTGAAAGCCGTCCTTCACCTAGCTTGTTGGGAACACAAAGCTTCTTTTCAGTTGCAAACTCCATTCCATACATATATATGGGGAGGTACAAACTCCAACTCGGTTTTACAGTGAAAACTGCAGGAACTTCAAACCGGCCCTAGGAAACAGACTGAGAAAGCAGAGAAAAAGTGTCTCCTGCAACCCTTTCCCTTGCTGCTAGATGAACGAACGTCTCTCCACTTGCTCAGTTCTGAGAGATAAGTGTCTGTGAAAGCCGTCCTTCACCTAGCTTATTGGGAACACAAAGCTTCTTTTCAGTTGCAAAATCCATTCCATACATATATATGGGGAGGTACAAGCTCCAACTCGGTTTGACAGTGAAAATTGCAGGAACTTCAAACCGGCCCTAAGAAACAGACTGAGAAAGCAGAGAAAAAGTGTCTCCTGCAACCCGTTCCCTAGGTTCTAGATGAACGAATGTCTCTCCACTTGCTCAGTTCTCAGAGATAAGTGTGTGTGAAAGCCGCTCTTCACCAAGCTTGTTGGGAACATAAAGTTTATTTTCAGTTGCAAATTGCATTCCATACATGTATATGGGGAGGTACTAGCTCCAACTCGGTTTGACAGTGAAAACTGCAGGAACTTCAAACCGGCACTAGGAAAGAGACTGAGAAAGCAGAGAAAAAGTGTCTCCTGCAACCCGTTCCCTTGGTGCTAGATGAACGAACGTCTCTCCACTTGCTCAGTTCTGAGAGATAAGAGTGTGTGAAAGCCACCTTTCACCTAGATTGTGGGGAACACAAAGTTTCTTTTCAGTTGCAAACTCCATTCCATACATATATATGGGGAGGTACTAGCTCCAACTCGGTTTTACAGTGAAAACTGCAGGAACTTCAAACCGGCACTAGGAATCAGACTGAGAAAGCAGAGAAATAGTGTCTCCTGCAACCCGTTAACTTGGTGCTAGATGAACGAACGTCTCTCCACTTGCTCGTTTCTGAGAGATAAGAGTGTGTGAAAGCCACCCTTCACCTAGATTGTGGGGAACACAAAGTTTCTTTTGAGTTGCAAACTCCATTCCTTACATATATATGGGGAAGTACTAGCTCCAACTCGGTTTTACAGTGAAAACTGCACGAACTTCAAACCGGCACTAGGAATCAGACTGAGAAAGCAGAGAAAATGTGTCTCCTGCAACCCGTTCCCTTGGTGCTAGATGAACGAACGTCTCTCCACTTGCTCAGTTCTGAGAGATAAGTGTGTGTGAAAGGCGCTCTTCACCTAGCTTGTTGGGAACACAAAGTTTCTTTTCAGTTGCAAACTCCATTCCATACATATATATGGGGAGGTACAAGCTCCAACTCGGTTTGACAGTGAAAATTGCAGGAACTTCAAACAGGCACTAGGAAAGAGAATGAGAAAGCAGAGAAAAAGTGTCTCCTGCAACCCGTTCCCTTGGTGCTAGATGAACGAACGTCTCTCCACTTGCTCAGTTCTGAGAGATAAGTGTGTGTGAAAGCCGCTCTTCACCTAGCTTGTTGGGAACACAAAGTTTCTTTTCAGTTGCAAACTCCATTCCATACATATATATGGGGAGGTACAAGCTCCAACTCGGTTTGACAGTAAAAACTGCAGGAACTTCAAACCGGCACTAGGAAAGAGACTGAGAAACAGAGAAAAAGTGTCTCCTGCAACCCGTTCCCTTGGTGCTAGATGAATGAACGTCTCTCCACTTGCTCAGTTCTGAGAGATAAGTGTGTGTGAAAGCCGCTCTTCACCAAGCTTATTGGGAACATAAAGTTTCTTTTCAGTTGCAAACTCCATTCCATACATATATATAGGGAGGTACTAGCTCCAACTCGGTTTGACAGTGAAAACTGGAGGAACTTCAAACCGGCACTAGGAAAGAGACTGAGAAAGCAGAGAAAAAGTGTCTCCTGCAACCCGTTCCCTTGATGCTAGATGAACGAAAGTCTCTCCACTTGCTCAGTTCTGAGAGATAAGTGTTTGTGAAAGCCGTCCTTCACCAAGCTTGTTGGGAACACAAAGTTTCTTTTCAGTTGCAAACTCCATTCCATACATATATATGGGGAGGTACAAGCTCCAACTCGGTTTTACAGTGAAAACTGCAGGAACTTCAAACCGGAAGTAGGAAACAGACTGAGAAAGCAGAGAAAAAGTGTCTCCTGCAACCCGTTCCCTTGGTGCTAGATGAACGAACGTCTCTCCACTTGCTCAGTTCTGAGGGATAATTGTGTGTGAAAGCCGTCCTTCACCTAACTTGTTGGGAACACAAAGTTTCTTTTCAGTTGCAAACTCCATTCCATACATATATATGGGGAGGTACAAGCTCCAACTCGGTTTGACAGTGAAAATTGCAGGAACTTCAAACAGGCACTAGGAAAGAGACTGGGAAAGCAGAGAAAAAGTGTCTCCTGCAACCCGTTCCCTTGGTGCTAGATGAAAGAACTTCTCTCCACTTGCTTAGTTCTGAGAGATAAGTGTGTGTGAAAGCCGCTCTTCACCTAGCTTGTTGGGAACACAAAGTTTCTTTTCAGTTGCAAACTCCATTCCATACATATATATTGGGAGGTACTAGCTCCAACTCGGTTTGACAGTGAAAACTGCAGGAACTTCAAACCGGCACTAGGAATCAGACTGAGAAAGCAGAGAAAAAGTGTCTCCTGCAACCCGTTCCTTTGGTGCTAGATGAACGAACGTCTCTCCACTTGCTCAGTTCTGAGAGATAAGTGTGTGTGAAAGCCGCTCTTCACCTAGCTTGTTGGGAACACAAAGTTTCTTTTCAGTTGCAAACTCCATTCCATACATATATATGGGGAGGTACAAGCTCCAAATCGGTTTGACAGTGAAAATTGCAGGAACTTCAAACAGGCACTTGGAAAGAGACTGAGAAAGCAGAGAAAAAGTGGCTCCTGCAACCGTTCCCTTGGTGCTAGATGAACGAACGTCTCTCCACTTCCTCAGTTCTGAGAGATAAGTGTGTGTGAAAGCCGCACTTCACCTAGCTTGTTGGGAACACAAAGTTTCTTTTCAGTTGCAAACTCCATTCCATACATATATATGGGGAGGTACTAGCTCCAACTCGGTTTGACAGTGAAAACTGCAGGAACTTCAAACCGGCACTAGGAATCAGACTGAGAAAGCAGAGAAAAAGTGTCTCCTGCAAACCGTTCCCTTGGTGCTAGATGAACGAACGTCTCTCCACTTGCTCAGTTCTGAGAGATAAGTGTGTGTGAAAGCCGTCCTTCACCTAGCTTGTTGGGAACACAAAGTTTCTTTTCAGTTGCAAAATCCATTCCATACATATATATGGGGAGGTACAAGCTCCAACTCGGTTTTACCGTGAAAACTGCAGGAACTTCAAACCGGCCCTAAGAAACAGACTGAGAAAGCAGAGAAAAAGTGTCTCCTGCAACCCGTTCCCTTGGTGCTAGATGAACGAACGTCTCTCCACTTGCTCAGTTCTGAGAGATAAGAGTGTGTGAAAGCCACCCTTCACATAGATTGTGGGGAACACAAAGTTTCTTTTCAGTTGCAAACTCCATTCCATACATATATATGGGGAGGTACAAGCTCCAACTCGGTTTTACAGTGAAAACTGCAGGAACTTCAAACCGACACTAGGAAACAGACTGAGAAAGCAGAGAAAAAGTGTCTCCTGCAACCCGTTCCCTTGATGCTAGATGAACGAACGTCTCTCCACTTGCTCAGTTCTGAGAGATAAGTGTGTTTGAAAGCCGTCCTTCACCTAGCTTGTTGGGAACACAAAGTATCTTTTCAGTTGCAAACTCCATTCCATACATATATATGGGGAGGTACAAGCTCCAACTCGGTTTTACAGTGAAAACTGCAGGAACTTCAAACCGGCCCTAAGAAACAGACTGAGAATGCAGAGAAAAAGTGTCTCCTGCAACCCGTTCCCTTGGTGCCAAATGAACGAACGTCTCTCCACTTGCTCAGTTCTGAGAGATTAGTTTGTGTGAAAGCCGCTCTTCACCTATCTTGTTGGGAACACAAAGTTTCTTTTCAGTTGCAAACTACATTCCATACATATATATGGGGAGGTACTAGCTCCAACTCGTTTTGACAGTGAAAACTGCAGGAACTTCAAACCGGCACTAGGAAACAGACTGAGAAAGCAGAGAAAAAGTGTCTCCTGCAACCCGTTCCCTTGGTGCTAGATGAACGAACGTCTCTCCACTTGCTCAGTTCTGAGAGATAAGAGTGTGTGAAAGCCACCCTTCACATAGATTGTGGGGAACACAAAGTTTCTTTTCACTTGCAAACTCCATTCCATACATATATATGGGGAGGTACTAGCTCCAACTCGGTTTTACAGTGAAAACTGCAGGAACTTCAAACCGGCACTAGGAATCAGACTGAGAAAGCAGAGAAATAGTGTCTCCTGCAACCCGTTCCCTTGGTGCTAGATGAACGTACGTCTCTCCACTTGCTCAGTTCTGAGAGATAAGAGTGTGTGAAAGCCACCTTTCACCTAGATTGTGGGGAACACAAAGTTTCTTTTCAGTTGCAAACTCCATTCCATACATATATATGGGGAGGTACTAGGTCCAACTCGGTTTTACAGTGAAAACTGCAGGAACTTCAAACCGGCACTAGGAATCAGACTGAGAAAGCAGAGAAAAAGTGTCTCCTGCAACCCGTTCCCTTGGTGCTAGATGAACGAACGTCTCTCCACTTGCACAGTTCTGAGAGATAAGTGTGTGTGAAAGCCGTCCTTCACCTAGCTTGTTGGGAACACAAAGTTTCTTTTCAGTTGCAAACTCCATTCCATACATATATATTGGGAGGTACAAACTCCAACTCGGTTTTACAGTGAAAACTGCAGGAACTTCAAACCGGCACTAGGAATCAGACTGAGAAAGCAGAGAAAAAGTGTCTCCTGCAACCCGTTCCCTTGGTGCTAGATGAACGAACGTCTCTCCACTTGCTCAGTTCTGAGAGATAAGTGTGTGTGAAAGCCGTCCTTCACCTAGCTTGTTGGGAATACAAAGTTTCTCTTCAGTTGCAAAATCCATTCCATACATATATATGGGGAGGTACAAACTCCAACTCGGTTTTACAGTGAAAACTGCAGGAACTTCAAACCGGCCCTAAGAAACAGACTGAGAAAGCAGAGAAAAAGTGTCTCCTGCAATCGTTCCCTTGGTGCTAGATGAACGAAAGTCTCTCCACTTGCTCAGTTCTGAGAGATAAGTGTGTGTGAAAGCCGTCCTTCAACTAGCTTGTTGGGAACACAAAGTTTCTTTTCAGTTGCAAACTCCATTCCATACATATATATTGGGAGGTACAAGCTCCAACTCGGTTTTACAGTGAAAACTGCAGGAACTTCAAACCGGCCCTAAGAAACAGACTGAGAAAGCAGAGAAAAAGTATCTCCTGCAACCCGTTCCCTTGTTGCTAGATGAACGAACGTCTCTCCACTTGCTCAGTTCTGAGAGATAAGTGTGTGTGAAAGCCGTCCTTCACCTAGCTTGTTGGGAACACAAAGTTTCTTTTCAGTTGCAAACTCCATTCCATACATATATATGGGGAGGTACTAGCTCCAACTCGGTTTTACAGTGAAAACTGCAGGAACTTCAAACCGGCACTAGGAATCATACTGAGAAAGCAGAGAAATAGTGTCTCCTGCAACCCGTTCCCTTGGTGCTAGATGAACGAACGTCTCTCCACTTGCTCAGTTCTGAGAGATAAGAGTGTGTGAAAGCCACCCTTCACCTAGATTTTGGGGAACACAAATTTATTTTTCAGTTGCAAACTCCATTCCATACATATATATGGGGAGGTACAAGCTCCAACTCTGTTTTACAGTGAAAACTGCAGGAACTTCAAACCGACACTAGGAAACAGACTGAGAAAGCAGAGAAAAAGTGTCTCCTGCAACCCGTTCCCTTGGTGCTAGATGAACGAACGTCTCTCCACTTGCTCAGTTCTGAGAGATAAGTGTGTTTGAAAGCCGTCCTTCACCTAGCTTTTTGGGAACACAAAGTATCTTTTCAGTTGCAAACTCCATTCCATACATATATATGGGGAGGTACAAGCTCCAACTCGGTTTTACAGTGAAAACTGCAGGAACTTCAAACCGGCCCTAAGAAACAGACTGAGAATGCAGAGAAAAAGTGTCTCCTGCATCCCGTTCCCTTGGTGCTAGATGAACGAACGTCTCTCCACTTGCTCAGTTCTGAGAGATAAGTGTGTGTGAAAGCCGCTCTTCACCTATCTTGTTGGGAACACAAAGTTTCTTTTCAGTTGCAAACTACATTCCATACATATATATGGGGAGGTACTAGCTCCAACTCGTTTTGACAGTGAAAACTGCAGGAACTTCAAACCGGCACTAGGAAACAGACTGAGAAAGCAGAGAAAAAGTGTCTCCTGCAACCCGTTCCCTTGGTGCTAGATGAACGAACGTCTCTCCACTTGCTCAGTTCTGAGAGATAAGAGTGTGTGAAAGCCACCCTTCACCTAGATTGTGGGGAACACAAAGTTTCTTTTCACTTGCAAACTCCATTCCATACATATATATGGGGAGGTACTAGCTCCAACTCGGTTTTACAGTGAAAACTGCAGGAACTTCAAACCGGCACTAGGAATCAGACTGAGAAAGCAGAGAAATAGTGTCTCCTGCAACCCGTTCCCTTGGTGCTAGATGAACGTACGTCTCTCCACTTGCTCAGTTCTGAGAGATAAGAGTGTGTGAAAGCCACCCTTCACCTAGATTGTGGGGAACACAAAGTTTCTTTTCAGTTGCAAACTCCATTCCATACATATATATGGGGAGGTACTAGGTCCAACTCGGTTTTACAGTGAAAACTGCAGGAACTTCAAACCGGCACTAGGAATCAGACTGAGAAAGCAGAGAAAAAGTGTCTCCTGCAACCCGTTCCCTTGGTGCTAGATGAACGAACGTCTCTCCACTTGCTCAGTTCTGAGAGATAAGTGTGTGTGAAAGCCGTCCTTCACCTAGCTTGTTGGGAACACAAAGTTTCTTTTCAGTTACAAACTCCATTCCATACATATATATTGGGAGGTACAAGCTCCAACTCGGTTTTACAGTGAAAACTGCAGGAACTTCAAACCGGCCCTAAGAAACAGACTGAGAAAGCAGAGAAAAAGTGTCTCCTGCAACCCGTTCCCTTGTTGCTAGATGAACGAACGTCTCTCCACATGCTCAGTTCTGAGAGATAAGTGTGTGTGAAAGCCGTCCTTCAACTAGCTTGTTGGGAACACAAAGTTTCTTTTCAGTTGCAAACTCCTTTCCATACATATATATGGGGAGGTACTAGCTCCAACTCGGTTTTACGGTGAAAACTGCAGGAACTTCAAACCGGCACTAGGAATCAGACTGAGAAAGCAGAGAAAAAGTGTCTCCTGCAACCCGTTCCCTTGGTGCTAGATGAACGAACGTCTCTCCACTTGCTCAGTTCTGAGAGATAAGTGTGTGTGAAAGCCGTCCTTCACCTAGCTTGTTGGGAATACAAAGTTTCTCTTCAGTTGCAAAATCCATTCCATACATATATATGGGGAGGTACAAGCTCCAACTCGGTTTTACATTGAAAACTGCAGGAACTTCAAACCGGCCCTAAGAAACAGACTGAGAAAGCAGAGAAAAAGTGTCTCCTGCATCCCGTTCCCTTGGTGCTAGATGAACGAACGTCTCTCCACTTGCTCAGTTCTGAGAGATAAGTGTGTGTGAAAGCCTTCCTTCACCTAGCTTGTTGGGAACACAAAGCTTCTTTTCAGTTGCAAACTCCATTCCATACATATATATGGGGAGGTACAAACTCCAACTCGGTTTTACACTGAAAACTGCAGGAACTTCAAACCGGCCCTAGGAAACAGTCTGAGAAAGCAGAGAAAAAGTGTCTCCTGCAACCCGTTCCCTTGGTGCTAGATGAACGAACGTCTCTCCACTTGCTCAGTTCTGAGAGATAAGTGTGTGTGAAAGCCGTCCTTCACCTAACTTGTTGGGAACACAAAGCTTCTTTTCAGTTGCAAACTCCATTCCATACATATATATGGGGAGGTACAAGCTCCAACACGGTTTGACAGTGAAAATTGCAGGAACTTCAAACCGGCCCTAAGAAACAGACTGAGAAAGAAGAAAAAAAGTGTCTCCTGCAACCCGTTCCCTTGGTGCTAGATGAACGAACGTCTCTCCACTTGCTCAGTTCTGAGAGATAAGTGTGTGTGAAAGCCGCTCTTCACCAAGCTTGTTGGAAACATAAAGTTTCTTTTCAGTAGCAAACTCCATTCCATACATATATATGGGGAGGTACTAGCTCCAACTCAGTTTGACAGTGAAAACTGCAGGAACTTCAAACCGGCACTAGGAAAGAGACTGAGAAAGCAGAGAAAAAGTGTCTCCTGCAACCCGTTCCCTTGGTGCTACATGAACGAACGTCTCTCCACTTGCTCAGTTCTGAGAGATAAGAGTGTGTGAAAGCCAACCTTCACATAGATTGTGGGGAACACAAAGTTTCTTTTAAGTTGCAAACTCCATTCCATACATATATATGGGGAGGTACAAGCTCCAACTCGGTTTTACAGTGAAAACTGCAGGAATTTCAAACCGGCACTAGGAATCAGACTGAGAAAGCAGAGAAAAAGTGTCTCCTGCAACCCGTTCCCTTGGTGCTAGATGAACGAACGTCTCTCCACTTGCTCAGTTCTGAGAGATAAGAGTGTGTGAAAGCCACCCTTCACCTAGATTGTGGGGAACACAAAGTTTCTTTTCAGTTGCAAACTCCATTCCATACATATATATGGGGAGGTACTAGCTCCAACTCGGTTTTACAGTGAAAACTGCAGGAACTTCAAGCCGGCACTAGGAATCAGACTGAGAAAGCAGAGAAAAAGTGTCTCCTGCAACCCGTTCCCTTGGTGCTAGATGAACGAACGTCTCTCCACTTGCTCAGTTCTGAGAGATAAGTGTGTGTGAAAGCCACCCTTCACCTAGATTGTGGGGAACACAAAGTTTCTTTTCAGTTGCAAACTCCATTCCATACATATATATGGGGAGGTACTAGCTCCAACTCGGTTTTACAGTGAAAACTGCAGGAACTTCAAACCGGCACTAGGAATCAGACTGAGAAAGCAGAGAAAAAGTGTCTCCTGCAACCCGTTCCCTTGGTGCTAGATGAACGAACGTCTCTCCACTTGCTCAGTTCTGAGAGAAAAGTGTGTGTGAAAGCCGTCCTTCACCTAGCTTGTTGGGAACACAAAGTTTCTTTTCAGTTGCAAACTCCGTTCCATACATATATATGGGGAGGTACAAGCTCCAACTCGGTTTTACAGTGAAAACTGCAGGAACTTCAAACCGGCACTAGGAAACAGACTGAGAAAGCAGAGAAAAAGTGTCTCCTGCAACCCGTTCCCTTGGTGCTAGATGAACGAACGTCTCTCCACTTGCTCAGTTCCGAGAGATAAGTGTGTGTGAAAGCCGTCCTTCACCTAGCTTGTTGGGAACACAAAGTTTCTTTTCAGTTGCAAACTCCATTCCTTACATATATATGGGGAGGTACAAACTCCAACTCTGTTTGACAGTGAAAACTGCAGGAACTTCAAACCGGCCCTAGGAAACAGACTGAGAAAGCAGAGAAAAAGTGTCTCCTGCAACCCGTTCCCTTGGTGCTAGATGAACGAACGTCTCTCCACTTGCTCAGTTCTGAGAGATAAGAGTTTGTGAAAGCCACCCTTCACCTAGATTGTGGGGAACAAAAGTTTCTTTTCAGTTGCAAACTCCATTCCATACATATATATGGGGAGGTACTAGCTCCAACTCGGTTTGACAGTGAAAACTGCAGGAACTTCAAACCGGCACTAGGAATCAGACTGAGAAAGCAGAGAAAAAGTGTCTCCTGCAACCCGTTCCCTTGGTGCTAGATGAACGAACGTCTCTCCACTTGCTCAGTTCTGAGAGATAAGTGTGTGTGAAAGCCGTCCTTCACCTAGCTTGTTGGGAACACAAAGTTTCTTTTAAGTTGCAAAATCCATTCCATACATATATATGGGGAGGTACAAGCTCCAACTCGGTTTTACAGTGAAAACTGCAGGAACTTCAAACCGGCCCTAAGAAACACACTGAGAAAGCAGAGAAAAAGTGTCTCCTGCAACCCGTTCCCTTGGTGCTAGATGAACGAACGTCTCTCCACTTGCTCAGTTCTGAGAGATAAGTGTGTGTGAAAGCCGTCCTTCACCTAGCTTGTTGGGAACACAAAGCTTCTTTTCAGTTGCAAACTCCATTCCATACATATATATGGGGAGGTACAAACTCCAACTCGGTTTGACAGTGAAAACTGCAGGAACTTCAAACCGGCCCTAGGAAACAGACTGAGAAAGCAGAGAAAAAGTGTCTCCTGCAACCCGTTCCCTTGGTGCTAGATGAACGAACGTCTCTCCACTTGCTCAGTTCTGAGAGATAAGTGTGTGTGAAAGCCGTTCTTCACCTAGCTTGTTGGGAACACAAAGCTTGTTTTCAGTTGCAAACTCCATTCCATACATATATATGGGGAGGTACAAACTCCAAATCGGTTTGACAGTGAAAACTGCAGGAACTTCAAACCGGCCCTAGGAAACAGACTGAGAAAGCAGAGAAAAAGTGTCTCCTGCAACCCGTTCCCTTGGTGCTAGATGAACGAACGTCTCTCCACTTGCTCAGTTCTGAGAGATAAGTGTGTGTGAAAGCCGCTCTTCACCAAGCTTGTTGGAAACATAAAGTTTCTTTTCAGTTGCAAACTCCATTCCATACATATATATGGGGAGGTACTAGCTCCAACTCGGTTTGACAGTGAAAACTGCAGGAACTTCAAACCGGCACTAGGAAAGAGACTGAGAAAGCAGAGAAAAAGTGTCTCCTGCAACCCGTTCCCTTGGTGCTAGATGAACGAACGTCTCTCCACTTGCTCAGTTCTGAGAGATAAGAGTGTGTGAAAGCCAACCTTCACCTAGATTGTGGGGAACACAAAGTTTCTTTTCAGTTGCAAACTCCATTCCATACATATATATGGGGAGGTACAAGCTCCAACTCGGTTTTACAGTGAAAACTGCAGGAATTTCAAACCGGCACTAGGAATCAGACTGAGAAAGCAGAGAAAAAGTGTCTCCTGCAACCCGTTCCCTTGGTGCTAGATGAACGAACGTCTCTCCACTTGCTCAGTTCTGAGAGATAAGAGTGTGTGAAAGCCACCCTTCACCTAGATTGTGGGGAACACAAAGTTTCTTTTCAGTTGCAAACTCCATTCCATACATATATATGGGGAGGTACTAGCTCCAACTCGGTTTTACAGTGAAAACTGCAGGAACTTCAAGCCGGCACTAGGAATCAGACTGAGAAAGCAGAGAAAAAGTGTCTCCTGCAACCCGTTCCCATGGTGCTAGATGAACGAACGTCTCTCCACTTGCTCAGTTCTGAGAGATAAGTGTGTGTGAAAGCCACCCTTCACCTAGATTGTGGGGAACACAAAGTTTCTTTTCAGTTGCAAACTCCATTCCATACATATATTTGGGGAGGTACTAGCTCCAACTCGGTTTTACAGTGAAAACTGCAGGAACTTCAAACCGGCACTAGGAATCAGACTGAGAAAGCAGAGAAAAAGTGTCTCCTGCAACCCGTTCCCTTGGTGCTAGATGAACGAACGTCTCTCCGCTTGCTCAGTTCTGAGAGAAAAGTGTGTGTGAAAGCCGTCCTTCACCTAGCTTGTTGGGAACACAAAGTTTCTTTTCAGTTGCAAACTCCGTTCCATACATATATATGGGGAGGTACAAGCTCCAACTCGGTTTTACAGTGAAAACTGCAGGAACTTCAAACCGGCACTAGGAAACAGACTGAGAAAGCAGAGAAAAAGTGTCTCCTGCAACCCGTTCCCTTGGTGCTAGATGAACGAACGTCTCTCCACTTGCTCAGTTCTGAGAGATAAGTGTGTGTGAAAGCCGTCCTTCACCTAGCTTGTTGGGAACACAAAGCTCCTTTTCAGTTGCAAACTCCATTCCTTACATATATATGGGGAGGTACAAACTCCAACACGGTTTGACAGTGAAAACTGCAGGAACTTCAAACCGGCCCTAGGAAACAGACTGAGAAAGCAGAGAAAAAGTGTCTCCTGCAACCCGTTCCCTTGGTGCTAGATGAACGAACGTCTCTCCACTTGCTCAGTTCTGAGAGATAAGAGTTTGTGAAAGCCACCCTTCACCTAGATTGTGGGGAACAAAGGTTTCTTTTCAGTTGCAAACTCCATTCCATACATATATATGGGGAGGTACTAGCTCCAACTCGGTTTGACAGTGAAAACTGCAGGAACTTCAAACCGGCACTAGGAAACAGACTGAGAAAGCAGAGAAAAAGTGTCTCCAACAACCCGTTCCCTTCGTGCTAGATGAACGAACGTCTCTCCACTTGCTCAGTTCTGAGAGATAAGTGTGTGTGAAAGCCGTCCTTCACCAAGCTTGTTGGGAACACAAAGTTTATTTTCAGTTGCAAACTCCATTCCATACATATATATGGGGAGGTACAAGCTCCAACTCGGTTTTACAGTGAAAACTGCAGGAACTTCAAACCGGAAGTAGGAAACAGACTGAGAATGCAGAGAAAAAGTGTCTCCTGCAACCCGTTCCCTTGGTGCTAGATGAACGAACGTCTCTCCACTTGCTCAGTTCTGAGGGATAAGTGTGTGTGAAAGCCGTCATTCACCTAACTTGTTGGGAACACAAAGTTTCTTTTCAGTTGCAAACTCCATTCCATATATATATATGGGGAGGTACAAGCTCCAACTCGGTTTGACAGTGAAAATTGCAGGAAGTTCAAACAGGCACTAGGAAAGAGACTGAGAAAGCAGAGAAAATGTGTCTCCTGCAAACCGTTCCCTTGGTGCTAGATGAACGAACGTCTCTCCACTTGCTCAGTTCTGAGAGATAAGTGTGTGTGAAAGCCGCTCTTCACCTAGCTTGTTGGGAACACAAAGTTTCTTTTCAGTTGCAAACTCCATTCCATACATTTATATGGGGAGGTACTAGCTCCAACTCGGTTTGACAGTGAAAACTGAAGGAACTTCAAACCGGCCCTAGAAAACAGACTGAGAAAGCAGAGAAAATGTATCTCCTGCAACCCGTTCCCTTGGTGCTAGATGAACGAACGTCTCTCCACTTGCTCACTTCTGAGAGATAAATGTGTGTGAAAGCCGTCCTTCACCTAGCTTGTTGGGAACACAAAGTCTCTTTTCAGTTGCAAACTCCATTCCATACATATATATGGGGAGGTACAAGCTCCAACTCGGTTTGACAGTGAAAACTGCAGTAACTTCAAACCGGCACTAGGAAAAAGACTGAGAAAGCAGAGAAAAAGTGTCTCCTGCAACCCGTTCCCTTGGTGCTAGTTGAACGAACGTCTCTCCACTTGCTCAGTTCTGAGGGATAAGTGTGTTTGAAAGCCGTCCTTCACCTTGCTTGTTGGGAACACAAAGTTTCTTTTCAGTTGCAAACTCCATTCCATACATATATATGGGGAGGTACAAGCTCCAACTCGGTTTTACAGTGAAAACTGCAGGAACTTCAAACCGGCCCTAAGAAACAGACTGAGAAAGCAGAGAAAAAGTGTCTCCTGCAACCCGTTCCCTTGGTGCTAGATGAACGAACGTCTCTCCACTTGCTCAGTTCTGAGAGATAATTGTGTGTGAAAGCCGCTCTTCACCATGCTTGTTGGGAACATAAAGTTTCTTTTCAGTTGCAAACTCCATTCCATACATATATATATGGAGGTACTAGCTCCAACTCGGTTTGACAGTGAAAACTGCATTAACTTCAAACCGGCACTAGGAATCAGACTGAGAAAGCAGAGAAAAAGTGTCTCCTGCAACCCGTTCCCTTGGTGCTAGATGAACGAACGTCTCTCCACTTGCTCAGTTCTGAGAGATAAGAGTGTGTGAAAGCCACCCTTCACCTAGATTGTGGGGAACACAAAGTTTCTTTTCAGTTGCAAACTCCATTCCATACATATATATGGGGAGGTACTAGCTCCAACACGGTTTGACAGTGAAAACTGCAGGAACTTCAAACCGGCACTAGGAATCAGACAGAGAAAGCAGAGAAAAAGTGTCTCCTGCAACCCGTTCCCTTGGTGCTAGATGAACGAACGTCTCTCCACTTGCTCAGTTCTGAGAGATAAGTGTGTCTGAAAGCCGTCCTTCACCTAGCTTGTTGGGAACACAAAGTTTCTTTTCAGTTGCAAAATCCATTCCATACATATATATGGGGAGGTACAAGCTCCAACTCGGTTTTACAGTGAAAACTGCAGGAACTTCAAACCGGCCCTAAGAAACACACTGAGAAAGCAGAGAAAAAGTGTCTCCTGCAACCCGTTCCCTTGGTGCTAGATGAACGAACGTCTCTCCACTTGCTCTGTTCTGAGAGATAAGTGTGTGTGAAAGCCGTCCTTCACCTAGCTTGTTGGGAACACAAAGCTTCTTTTCAGTTGCAAACTCCATTCCATACATATATATGGGGAGGTACAAATTCCAACTCGGTTTGACAGTGAAAACTGCAGGAACTTCAAACCGGCCCTAGGAAACAGACTGAGAAAGCAGAGAAAAAGTGTCTCCTGCAACCCGTTCCCTTGGTGATAGATGAACGAACGTCTCTCCACTTGCTCAGTTCTGAGAGATAAGTGTGTGTGAAAGCCGTTCTTCACCTAGCTTGTTGGGAACACAAAGCTTCTTTTCAGTTGCAAACTCCATTCCATACATATATATGGGGAGGTACAAGCTCCAACTCGGTTTGACAGTGAAAATTGCAGGAACTTCAAACCGGCCCTAAGAAACAGACTGAGAAAGCAGAGAAATAGTGTCTCCTGCAACCCGTTCCCTTGGTGCTAGATGAACGAACGTCTCTCCACTTGCTCAGTTCTGAGAAATAATTGTGTGTGAAAGCCGTCCTTCACCTAGCTTGTTGGGAACACAAAGTTTCTTTTCAGTTGCAAACTCCATTCCATACATATATATGGGGAGGTAGAAGCTCCAACTCGGTTTGACAGTGAAAACTGCAGGAACTTCAAACCGGCACTAGGAAACAGACTGAGAAAGCAGAGAAAAAGTGTCTCCTGCAACCCGTTCCCTTGGTGCTAGATGAACGAACGTCTCTCCACTTGCTCAGTTCTGAGAGATAAGTGTGTGTGAAAGCCGTCCTTCACCAAGCTTGTTGGGAACACAAAGTTTCTTTTCAGTTGCAAACTCCATTCCATACATATATATGGGGAGGTACAAGCTCCAACTCGGTTTTACAGTGAAAACTGCAGGAACTTCAAACCGGAAGTAGGAAACAGACTGAGAATGCAGAGAAAAAGTGTCTCCTGCAACCCGTTCCCTTGGTGCTAGATGAACGAACGTCTCTCCACTTGCTCAGTTCTGAGGGATAAGTGTGTGTGAAAGCCGTCATTCACCTAACTTGTTGGGAACACAAAGTTTCTTTTCAGTTGCAAACTCCATTCCATATATATATATGGGGAGGTACAAGCTCCAACTCGGTTTGACAGTGAAAATTGCAGGAAGTTCAAACAGGCACTAGGAAAGAGACTGAGAAAGCAGAGAAAATGTGTCTCCTGCAACCCGTTCCCTTGGTGCTAGATGAACGAACGTCTCTCCACTTGCTCAGTTCTGAGAGATAAGTGTGTGTGAAAGCCGCTCTTCACCTAGCTTGTTGGGAACACAAAGTTTCTTTTCAGTTGCAAACTCCATTCCATACATTTATATGGGGAGGTACTAGCTCCAACTCGGTTTGACAGTGAAAACTGCAGGAACTTCAAACCGGCCCTAGGAAACAGACTGAGAAAGAAGAGAAAATGTATCTCCTGCAACCCGTTCCCTTGGTGCTAGATGAACGAAAGTCTCTCCACTTGCTCAGTTCTGAGAGATAAGTGTGTGTGAAAGCCGTACTTCACCTAGCTTGTTGGGAACACAAAGTCTCTTTTCAGTTGCAAACTCCATTCCATACATATATATGGGGAGGTACAAGCTCCAATTCGGTTTGACAGTGAAAACTGCAGGAACTTCAAACCGGCACTAGGAATCAGACTGAGAAAGCAGAGAAAATGTGTCTCCTGCAACCCGTTCCCTTGGTGCTAGATGAACGAACGTCTCTCCACTTGCTCAGTTCTGGGAGATAAGTGTGTGTGAAAGCCGTCCTTCACCTAGCTTGTTGGGAACACAAAGTTTCTTTTCAGTTGCAAACTCCATTCCATACATATATATGGGGAGGTACTAGCTCCAACTCGGTTTTACAGTGAAAACTGCAGGAACTTCAAACTGGCACTAGGAATCAGACTGAGAAAGCAGAGAAATAGTGTCTCCTGCAACCCGTTCCCTTGGTGCTAGATGAACGAACGTCTCTCCACTTGCTCAGTTCTGAGAGATAAGAGTGTGTGAAAGCCACCCTTCACCTAGATTGTGGGGAACACAAAGTTTCTTTTCAGTTGCAAACTCCATTCCATACATATATATGTGGAGGTACTAGCTCCAACTCGGTTTTACAGTGAAAACTGCAGGAACTTCAAACCGGCACTAGGAATCAGACTGAGAAAGCAGAGAAAAAGTTTCCCCTGCAACCCGTTCCCTTGGTGCTAGATGAACGAACGTCTCTCCACTTGCTCAGTTCTGAGAGATATGTGTGTTTGAAAGCCGTCCTTCACCTAGCTTTTTGGGAACACAAAGTTTCTTTTCAGTTGCAAACTCCATTCCATACATATATATGGGGAGGTACAAGCTCCAACTCGGTTTTACAGTGAAAACTGCAGGTACTTCAAACCGGCCCTAAGAAAATGACTGAGAAAGCAGAGAAAAAGTGTCCCCTGCAACCCGTTCCCTTGGTGCTAGATGAACGAACGTCTCTCCACTTGCTCAGTTCTGAGAGATAAGTGTGTGTGAAAGCCGCACTTCACCTAGCTTGTTGGGAACACAAAGTTTCTTTTCAGTTGCAAACTCCATTCCATACATATATATGGGGAGGTACTAGCTGCAACTCGGTTTGACAGTGAAAACTGCAGGAACTTCAAACCGGCACTAGGAAACAGACTGAGAAAGCAGAGAAAAAGTGTCCCCTGCAACCCGTTCCCTTGGTGCTAGATGAACGAACGTCTCTCCACTTGCTCAGTTCTGAGAGATAAGTGTGTGTGAAAGCCGTCCTTCACCTAGCTTGTTGGGAATACAAAGTTTCTCTTCAGTTGCAAAATCCATTCCATACATATATATGGGGAGGTACAAGCTCCAACTCGGTTTTACAGTGAAAACTGCAGGAACTTCAAACCGGCCCTAAGAAACAGACTGAGAAAGCAGAGAATAAGTGTCTCCTGCAACCCGTTCCCTTGGTGCTAGATGAACGAACGTCTCTCCACTTGCTCAGTTCTGAGAGATAAGTGTGTGTGAAAGCCGTTCTTCACCTAGCTTGTTGGGAACACAAAGCTTCTTTTCAGTTGCAAACTCCATTCCATACATATATATGGGGAGGTACAAGCTCCAACTCGGTTTGACAGTGAAAATTGCAGGAACTTCAAACCGGCCCTAAGAAACAGACTGAGAAAGCAGAGAAAAAGTGTCTCCTGCAACCCGTTCCCTTGGTGCTAGTTGAACGAACGTCTCTCCACTTGCTCAGTTCTGAGAAATAAGTGTGTGTGAAAGCCGTCCTTCACCTAGCTTGTTGGGAACACAAAGTTTCTTTTCAGTTGAAAACTCCATTCCATACATATATATGGGGAGGTAGAAGCTCCAACTCGGTTTGACAGTGAAAACTGCAGGAACTTCAAACCGGCACTAGGAAACAGACTGAGAAAGCAGAGAAAAAGTGTCCCCTGCAACCCGTTCCCTTGGTGATAGATGAACGAACGTCTCTCCACTTGCTCAGTTCTGAGAGATAAGAGTTTGTGAAAGCCACCCTTCACCTAGATTGTGGGGAACAAAAGTTTCTTTTCAGTTGCAAACTCCATTCCATACATATATATGGGGAGGTACAAACTCCAACTCGGTTTGACAGTGAAAACTGCAGGAACTTCAAACCGGCCCTTGGAAACAGACTGAGAAAGCAGAGAAAAAGTGTCTCCTGCAACCCGTTCCCTTGGTGCTAGATGAACGAACGTCTCTCCACTTGCTCAGTTCTGAGAGATAAGTGTGTGTGAAAGCCGCTCTTCACCAAGCTTGTTGGAAACATAAAGTTTCTTTTCAGTTGCAAACTCCATTCCATACATATATATGGGGAGGTACTAGCTCCAACTCGGTTTGACAGTGAAAACTGCAGGAACTTCAAACCGGCACTAGGAAAGAGACTGAGAAAGCAGAGAAAAAGTGTCTCCTGCAACCCGTTCCCTTGGTGCTAGATGAACGAACGTCTCTCCACTTGCTCAGTTCTGAGAGATAAGTGTGTGTGAAAGCCGCTCTTCACCAACCTTGTTGGAAACATAAAGTTTCTTTTCAGTTGCAAACTCCATTCCATACATATATATGGGGAGGTACTAGCTCCAACTCAGTTTGACAGTGAAAACTGCAGGAACTTCAAACCGGCACTAGGAAAGAGACTGAGAAAGCAGAGAAAAAGTGTCTCCTGCAACCCGTTCCCTTGGTGCTAGATGAACGAACGTCTCTCCACTTGCTCAGTTCTGAGAGATAAGAGTGTGTGAAAGCCAACCTTCACCTAGATTGTGGGGAACACAAAGTTTCTTTTCAGTTGCAAACTCCATTCCATACATATATATGGGGAGGTACAAGCTCCAACTCGGTTTTACAGTGAAAACTGCAGGAATTTCAAACCGGCACTAGGAATCAGACTGAGAAAGCAGAGAAAAAGTGTCTCCTGCAACCCGTTCCCTTGGTGCTAGATGAACGAACGTCTCTCCACTTGCTCAGTTCTGAGAGATAAGAGTGTGTGAAAGCCACCCTTCACCTAGATTGTGGGGAACACAAAGTTTCTTTTCAGTTGCAAACTCCAATCCATACATATATATGGGGAGGTACTAGCTCCAACTCGGTTTTACAGTGAAAACTGCAGGAACTTCAAGCCGGCACTAGGAATCAGACTGAGAAAGCAGAGAAAAAGTGTCTCCTGCAAACCGTTCCCATGGTGCTAGATGAACGAACGTCTCTCCACTTGCTCAGTTCTGAGAGATAAGTGTGTGTGAAAGCCACCCTTCACCTAGATTGTGGGGAACACAAAGTTTCTTTTCAGTTGCAAACTCCATTCCATACATATATTTGGGGAGGTACTAGCTCCAACTCGGTTTTACAGTGAAAACTGCAGGAACTTCAAACCGGCACTAGGAATCAGACTGAGAAAGCAGAGAAAAAGTGTCTCCTGCAACCCGTTCCCTTGGTGCTAGATGAACGAACGTCTCTCCACTTGCTCAGTTCTGAGAGATAAGTGTGTGTGAAAGCCGTCCTTCACCTAGCTTGTTGGGAACACAAAGTTTCTTTTCAGTTGCAAACTCCGTTCCATACATATATATGGGGAGGTACAAGCTCCAACTCGGTTTTACAGTGAAAACTGCAGGAACTTCAAACCGGCACTAGGAAACAGACTGAGAAAGCAGAGAAAAAGTGTCTCCTGCAACCCGTTCCCTTGGTGCTAGATGAACGAACGTCTCTCCACTTGCTCAGTTCTGAGAGATAAGTGTGTGTGAAAGCCGTCCTTCACCTAGCTTGTTGGGAACACAAAGCTTCTTTTCAGTTGCAAACTCCATTCCTTACATATATATGGGGAGGTACAAACTCCAACTCGGTTTGACAGTGAAAACTGCAGGAACTTCAAACCGGCCCTAGGAAACAGACTGAGAAAGCAGAGAAAAAGTGTCTCCTGCAACCCGTTCCCTTGGTGCTAGATGAACGAACGTCTCTCCACTTGCTCAGTTCTGAGAGATAAGAGTTTGTGAAAGCCACCCTTCACCTAGATTGTGGGGAACAAAAGTTTCTTTTCAGTTGCAAACTCCATTCCATACATATATATGGGGAGGTACTAGCTCCAACTCGGTTTTACAGTGAAAACTGCAGGAACTTCAAACCGGCACTAGGAAACAGACTGAGAAAGCAGAGAAAAAGTGTCTCCAGCAACCCGTTCCCTTCGTGCTAGATGAACGAACGTCTCTCCACTTGCTCAGTTCTGAGAGATAAGTGTGTGTGAAAGCCGTCCTTCACCAAGCTTGTTGGGAACACAAAGTTTCTTTTCAGTTGCAAACTCCATTCCATATATATATATGGGTAGGTACAAGCTCCAACTCGGTTTTACAGTGAAAACTGCAGGAACTTCAAACCGGAAGTAGGAAACAGACTGAGAATGCAGAGAAAAAGTGTCTCCTGCAACCCGTTCCCTTGGTGCTAGATGAACGAACGTCTCTCCACTTGCTCAGTTCTGAGGGATAAGTGTGTGTGAAAGCCGTCATTCACCTAACTTGTTGGGAACACAAAGTTTCTTTTCAGTTGCAAACTCCATTCCATATATATATATGGGGAGGTACAAGCTCCAACTCGGTTTGACAGTGAAAATTGCAGGAAGTTCAAACAGGCACTAGGAAAGAGACTGAGAAAGCAGAGAAAATGTGTCTCCTGCAAACCGTTCCCTTGGTGCTAGATGAACGAACGTCTCTCCACTTGCTCAGTTCTGAGAGATAAGTGTGTGTGAAAGCCGCTCTTCACCTAGCTTGTTGGGAACACAAAGTTTCTTTTCAGTTGCAAACTCCATTCCATACATTTATATGGGGAGGTACTAGCTCCAACTCGGTTTGACAGTGAAAACTGAAGGAACTTCAAACCGGCCCTAGAAAACAGACTGAGAAAGAAGAGAAAATGTATCTCCTGCAACCCGTTCCCTTGGTGCTAGATGAACGAACGTCTCTCCACTTGCTCACTTCTGAGAGATAAATGTGTGTGAAAGCCGTCCTTCACCTAGCTTGTTGGGAACACAAAGTCTCTTTTCAGTTGCAAACTCCATTCCATACATATATATGGGGAGGTACAAGCTCCAACTCGGTTTGACAGTGAAAACTGCAGTAACTTCAAACCGGCACTAGGAAAAAGACTGAGAAAGCAGAGAAAAAGTGTCTCCTGCAACCCGTTCCCTTGGTGCTAGTTGAACGAACGTCTCTCCACTTGCTCAGTTCTGAGAGATAAGTGTGTTTGAAAGCCGTCCTTCACCTTGCTTGTTGGGAACACAAAGTTTCTTTTCAGTTGCAAACTCCATTCCATACATATATATGGGGAGGTACAAGCTCCAACTCGGTTTTACAGTGAAAACTGCAGGAACTTCAAACCGGCCCTAAGAAACAGACTGAGAAAGCAGAGAAAAAGTGTCTCCTGCAACCCGTTCCCTTGGTGCTAGATGAACGAACGTCTCTCCACTTGCTCAGTTCTGAGAGATAATTGTGTGTGAAAGCCGCTCTTCACCAAGCTTGTTGGGAACATAAAGTTTCTTTTCAGTTGCAAACTCCATTCCATACATATATATATGGAGGTACTAGCTCCAACTCGGTTTGACAGTGAAAACTGCATTAACTTCAAACCGGCACTAGGAATCAGACTGAGAAAGCAGAGAAAAAGTGTCTCCTGCAACCCGTTCCCTTGGTTCTAGATGAACGAACGTCTCTCCACTTGCTCAGTTCTGAGAGATAAGAGTGTGTGAAAGCCACCCTTCACCTAGATTGTGGGGAACACAAAGTTTCTTTTCAGTTGCAAACTCCATTCCATACATATATATGGGGAGGTACTAGCTCCAACACGGTTTGACAGTGAAAACTGCAGGAACTTCAAACCGGCACTAGGAATCAGACTGAGAAAGCAGAGAAAAAGTGTCTCCTGCAACCCGTTCCCTTGGTGCTAGATGAACGAACGTCTCTCCACTTGCTCAGTTCTGAGAGATAAGTGTGTCTGAAAGCCGTCCTTCACCTAGCTTGTTGGGAACACAAAGTTTCTTTTCAGTTGCAAAATCCATTCCATACATATATATGGGGAGGTACAAGCTCCAACTCGGTTTTACAGTGAAAACTGCAGGAACTTCAAACCGGCCCTAAGAAACACACTGAGAAAGCAGAGAAAAAGTGTCTCCTGCAACCCGTTCCCTTGGTGCTAGATGAACGAACGTCCCTCCACTTGCTCTGTTCTGAGAGATAAGTGTGTGTGAAAGCCGTCCTTCACCTAGCTTGTTGGGAACACAAAGCTTCTTTTCAGTTGCAAACTCCATTCCATACATATATATGGGGAGGTACAAACTCCAACTCGGTTTGACAGTGAAAACTGCAGGAACTTCAAACCGGCCCTAGGAAACAGACTGAGAAAGCAGAGAAAAAGTGTCTCCTGCAACCCGTTCCCTTGGTGATAGATGAACGAACGTCTCTCCACTTGCTCAGTTCTGAGAGATAAGTGTGTGTGAAAGCCGTTCTTCACCTAGCTTGTTGGGAACACAAAGCTTCTTTTCAGTTGCAAACTCCATTCCATACATATATATGGGGAGGTACAAGCTCCAACTCGGTTTGACAGTGAAAATTGCAGGAACTTCAAACCGGCCCTAAGAAACAGACTGAGAAAGCAGAGAAAAAGTGTCTCCTGAAACCCGTTCCCTTGGTGCTAGATGAACGAACGTCTCTCCACTTGCTCAGTTCTGAGAAATAAGTGTGTGTGAAAGCCGTCCTTCACCTAGCTTGTTGGGAACACAAAGTTTCTTTTCAGTTGCAAACTCCATTCCATTCATATATATGGGGAGGTAGAAGCTCCAACTCGGTTTGACAGTGAAAACTGCAGGAACTTCAAACCGGCACTAGGAAACAGACTGAGAAAGCAGAGAAAAAGTGTCTCCTGCAACCCGTTCCCTTGGTGCTAGATGAACGAACGTCTCTCCACTTGCTCAGTTCTGAGAGATAAGTGTGTGTGAAAGCCGTCCTTCACCAAGCTTGTTGGGAACACAAAGTTTCTTTTCAGTTGCAAACTCCATTCCATACATATATATGGGGAGGTACAAGCTCCAACTCGGTTTTACAGTGAAAACTGCAGGAACTTCAAACCGGAAGTAGGAAACAGACTGAGAATGCAGAGAAAAAGTGTCTCCTGCAACCCGTTCCCTTGGTGCTAGATGAACGAACGTCTCTCCACTTGCTCAGTTCTGAGGGATAAGTGTGTGTGAAAGCCGTCATTCACCTAACTTGTTGGGAACACAAAGTTTCTTTTCAGTTGCAAACTCCATTCCATATATATATATGGGGAGGTACAAGCTCCAACTCGGTTTGACAGTGAAAATTGCAGGAAGTTCAAACAGGCACTAGGAAAGAGACTGAGAAAGCAGAGAAAATGTGTCTCCTGCAACCCGTTCCCTTGGTGCTAGATGAACGAACGTCTCTCCACTTGCTCAGTTCTGAGAGATAAGTGTGTGTGAAAGCCGCTCTTCACCTAGCTTGTTGGGAACACAAAGTTTCTTTTCAGTTGCAAACTCCATTCCATACATTTATATGGGGAGGTACTAGCTCCAACTCGGTTTGACAGTGAAAACTGCAGGAACTTCAAACCGGCCCTAGGAAACAGACTGAGAAAGAAGAGAAAATGTATCTCCTGCAACCCGTTCCCTTGGTGCTAGATGAACGAACGTTTCTCCACTTGCTCAGTTCTGAGAGATAAGTGTGTGTGAAAGCCGTACTTCACCTAGCTTGTTGGGAACACAAAGTCTCTTTTCAGTTGCAAACTCCATTCCATACATATATATGGGGAGGTACAAGCTCCAATTCGGTTTGACAGTGAAAACTGCAGGAACTTCAAACCGGCACTAGGAAAGAGACTGAGAAAGCAGAGAAAAAGTGTCTCCTGCAACCCGTTCCCTTGGTGATAGATGAACGAACGTCTCTCCACTTGCTCAGTTCTGAGAGATAAGTGTGTGTGAAAGCCGTTCTTCACCTAGCTTGTTGGGAACACAAAGCTTCTTTTCAGTTGCAAACTCCATTACATACATATATATGGGGAGGTACAAGCTCCAACTCGGTTTGACAGTGAAAATTGCAGGAACTTCAAACCGGCCCTAAGAAACAGACTGAGAAAGCAGAGAAAAAGTGTCTCCTGCAACCCGTTCCCTTGGTGCTAGATGAACGAACGTCTCTCCACTTGCTCAGTTCTGAGAAATAAGTGTGTGTGAAAGCCGTCCTTCACCTAGCTTGTTGGGAACACAAAGTTTCTTTTCAGTTGCAAACTCCATTCCATTAATATATATGGGGAGGTAGAAGCTCCAACTCGGTTTGACAGTGAAAACTGCAGGAACTTCAAACCGGCACTAGGAAACAGACTGAGAAAGCAGAGAAAAAGTGTCTCCTGCAACCCGTTCCCTTGGTGCTAGATGAACGAACGTCTCTCCACTTGCTCAGTTCTGAGAGATAAGTGTGTGTGAAAGCCGTCCTTCACCAAGCTTGTTGGGAACACAAAGTTTCTTTTCAGTTGCAAACTCCATTCCATACATATATATGGGGAGGTACAAGCTCCAACTCGGTTTTACAGTGAAAACTGCAGGAACTTCAAACCGGAAGTAGGAAACAGACTGAGAATGCAGAGAAAAAGTGTCTCCTGCAACCCGTTCCCTTGGTGCTAGATGAACGAACGTCTCTCCACTTGCTCAGTTCTGAGGGATAAGTGTGTGTGAAAGCCGTCATTCACCTAACTTGTTGGGAACACAAAGTTTCTTTTCAGTTGCAAACTCCATTCCATATATATATATGGGGAGGTACAAGCTCCAACTCGGTTTGACAGTGAAAATTGCAGGAAGTTCAAACAGGCACTAGGAAAGAGACTGAGAAAGCAGAGAAAATGTGTCCCCTGCAACCCGTTCCCTTGGTGCTAGATGAACGAACGTCTCTCCACTTGCTCAGTTCTGAGAGATAAGTGTGTGTGAAAGCCGCTCTTCACCTAGCTTGTTGGGAACACAAAGTTTCTTTTCAGTTGCAAACTCCATTCCATACATTTATATGGGGAGGTACTAGCTCCAACTCGGTTTGACAGTGAAAACTGCAGGAACTTCAAACCGGCCCTAGGAAACAGACTGAGAAAGAAGAGAAAATGTATCTCCTGCAACCCGTTCCCTTGGTGCTAGATGAACGAACGTTTCTCCACTTGCTCAGTTCTGAGAGATAAGTGTGTGTGAAAGCCGTACTTCACCTAGCTTGTTGGGAACACAAAGTCTCTTTTCAGTTGCAAACTCCATTCCATACATATATATGGGGAGGTACAAGCTCCAATTCGGTTTGACAGTGAAAACTGCAGGAACTTCAAACCGGCACTAGGAAAGAGACTGAGAAAGCAGAGAAAAAGTGTCTCCTGCAACCCGTTCCCTTGGTGCTAGATGAACGAACGTCTCTCCACTTGCTCAGTTCTGAGAGATAAGAGTGTGTGAAAGCCACCCTTCACCTAGATTGTGGGGAACACAAAGTTTCTTTTCAGTTGCAAACTCCATTCCATACATATATATGGGGAGGTACTAGCTCCAACTCTGTTTTACAGTGAAAACTGCAGGAACTTCAAAACGGCACTAGGAATCAGACTGAGAAAGCAGAGAAATAGTGTCTCCTGCAACCCGTTCCCTTGGTGCTAGATGAACGAACGTCTCTCCACTTGCTCAGTTCTGAGAGATAAGAGTGTGTGAAAGCCACCCTTCACCTAGATTGTGGGGAACACAAAGTTTCTTTTCAGTTGCAAACTCCATTCCATACATATATATGGGGAGGTACTAGGTCCAACTCGGTTTTACAGTGAAAACTGCAGGAACTTCAAACCGGCACTAGGAATCAGACTGAGAAAGCAGAGAAAATGTGTCTCCTGCAACCCGTTCCCTTGGTGCTAGATGAACGAACGTCTCTCCACTTGCTCAGTTCTGGGAGATAAGTGTGTGTGAAAGCCGTACTTCACCTAGCTTGTTGGGAACACAAAGTTTCTTTTCAGTTGCAAACTCCATTCCATACATATATATGGGGAGGTACTAGCTCCAACTCGGTTTTACAGTGAAAACTGCAGGAACTTCAAACTGGCACTAGGAATCAGACTGAGAAAGCAGAGAAATAGTGTCTCCTGCAACCCGTTCCCTTGGTGCTAGATGAACGAACGTCTCTCCACTTGCTCAGTTCAGAGAGATAAGAGTGTGTGAAAGCCACCCTTCACCTAGATTGTGGGGAACACAAAGTTTCTTTTCAGTTGCAAACTCCATTCCATACATATATATGTGGAGGTACTAGCTCCAACTCGGTTTTACAGTGAAAACTGCAGGAACTTCAAACCGGCACTAGGAATCAGACTGAGAAAGCAGAGAAAAAGTTTCCCCTGCAACCCGTTCCCTTGGTGCTAGATGAACGAACGTCTCTCCACTTGCTCAGTTCTGAGAGATATGTGTGTTTGAAAGCCGTCCTTCACCTAGCTTTTTGGGAACACAAAGTTTCTTTTCAGTTGCAAACTCCATTCCATACATATATATGGGGAGGTACAAGCTCCAACTCGGTTTTACAGTGAAAACTGCAGGAACTTCAAACCGGCCCTAAGAAACAGACTGAGAAAGCAGAGAAAAAGTTTCTCCTGCAACCCGTTCCCTTGGTGCTAGATGAACGAACGTCTCTCCACTTGCTCAGTTCTGAGAGATAAGTGTGTGTGAAAGCCGCACTTCACCTAGCTTGTTGGGAACACAAAGTTTCTTTTCAGTTGCAAACTCCATTCCATACATATATATGGGGAGGTACTAGCTGCAACTCGGTTTGACAGTGAAAACTGCAGGAACTTCAAACCGGCACTAGGAAACAGACTGAGAAAGCAGAGAAAAAGTGTCCCCTGCAACCCGTTCCCTTGGTGCTAGATGAACGAACGTCTCTCCACTTGCTCAGTTCTGAGAGATAAGTGTGTGTGAAAGCCGTCCTTCACCTAGCTTGTTGGGAATACAAAGTTTCTCTTCAGTTGCAAAATCCATTCCATACATATATATGGGGAGGTACAAGCTCCAACTCGGTTTTACAGTGAAAACTGCAGGAACTTCAAACCGGCCCTAAGAAACAGACTGAGAAAGCAGAGAATAAGTGTCTCCTGCAACCCGTTCCCTTGGTGCTAGATGAACGAACGTCTCTCCACTTGCTCAGTTCTGAGAGATAAGTGTGTGTGAAAGCCTTCCTTCACCTAGCTTGTTGGGAACACAAAGCTTCTTTTCAGTTGCAAACTCCATTCCGTACATATATATGGGGAGGTACAAACTCCAACTCGGTTTGACAGTGAAAACTGCAGGAACTTCAAACCGGCCCAAGGAAAAAGACTGAGAAAGCAGAGAAAAAGTGTCTCCTGCAACCCGTTCCCTTGGTGCTAGATGAACGAACGTCTCTCCACTTGCTCAGTTCTGAGAGATAAGTGTGTGTGAAAGCCGTCCTTCAACTAACTTGTTGGGAACACAAAGCTTCTTTTCAGTTGCAAACTCCATTCCATACATATATATGGGGAGGTACAAGCTCCAACTCGGTTTGACAGTGAAAATTGCAGGAACTTCAAACTGGCCCTAAGAAACAGACTGAGAAAGAAGAGAAAAAGTGTCTCCTGCAACCCGTTCCCTTGGTGCTAGATGAACGAACGTCTCTCCACTTGCTCAGTTCTGAGAGATAAGTGTGTGTGAAAGCCGCTCTTCAACAAGCTTGTTGGAAACATAAAATTTCTTTTCAGTTGCAAACTCCATTCCATACATATATATGGGGAGGTACTAGCTCCAACTCAGTTTGACAGTGAAAACTGCAGGAACTTCAAAGCTGCACTAGGAAAGAGACTGAGAAAGCAGAGAAAAAGTGTCTCCTGCAACCCGTTCCCTTGGTGCTAGATGAACGAACGTCTCTCCACTTGCTCAGTTCTGAGATATAAGAGTGTGTGAAAGCCACCCTTCACCTAGATTGTGGGGAACACAAAGTTTCTTTTCAGTTGCAAACTCCATTCCATACATATATATGGGGAGGTACAAGCTCCAACTCGGTTTTACAGTGAAAACTGCAGGAACTTCAAACCGGCACTAGGAATCAGACTGAGAAAGCAGAGAAAAAGTGTCTCCTGCAACCCGTTCCCTTGGTGCTAGATGAACGAACGTCTCTCCACTTGCTCAGTTCTGAGAGATAAGAGTGTGTGAAAGCCACCCTTCACCTAGATTGTGGGGAACACAAAGTTTCTTTTCAGTTGCAAACTCCATTCCATACATATATATGGGGAGGTACTAGCTCCAACTCGGTTTTACAGTGAAAACTGCAGGAACTTCAAACCGGCACTAGGAATCAGACTGAGAAAGCAGAGAAAAAGTGTCTCCTGCAACCCGTTCCCCTGGTGCTAGATGAACGAACGTCTCTCCACTTGCTCAGTTCTGAGGGATAAGTGTGTGTGAAAGCCGTCCTTCACCTAACTTGTTGGGAACACAAAGTTTCTTTTCAGTTGCAAACTCCATTTCATACATATATATGGGGAGGTAGAAGCTCCAACTCGGTTTGACAGTGAAAATTGCAGGAACTTCAAACAGGCACTAGGAAAGAGACTGAGAAAGCAGAGAAAAAGTGTCTCCTGCAACCCGTTCCCTTGGTGCTAGATGAACGAACGTCTCTCCACTTGCTCAGTTCTGAGAGATAAGTGTGTGTGAAATCCGCCCTTCACCTAGCTTGTTGGGAACACAAAGTTTCTTTTCAGTTGCAAACTCCATTCCATACATATATATGGGGAGGTACTAGCCCCTACTCGGTTTGACAGTGAAAACTGCAGGAACTTCAAACCGGCTCTAGGAATCAGACTGACAAAGCAGAGAAAAAGTGTCTCCTGCAACCCGTTCCCTTGGTGCTAGATGAACGAACGTCTCTCCACTTGCTCAGTTCTGAGAGATAAGTGTGTGTGAAAGCCGTCCTTCACCAAGCTTGTTGGGAACACAAAGTTTCTTTTCAGTTGCAAACTCCATTCCATACATATATATGTGGAGGTACAAGCTCCAACTCGGTTTTACAGTGAAAACTGCAGGAACTTCAAACCGGAAGTAGGAAACAGACTGAGAAAGCAGAGAAAAAGTTTCTCCTGCAACCCGTTCCCTTGGTGCTAGATGAACGAACGTCTCTCCACTTGCTCAGTTCTGAGGGATAAGTGTGTGTGAAAGCCGTCCTTCACCTAACTTGTTGGGAACACAAAGTTTCTTTTCAGTTGCAAACTCCATTCCATACATATATATGGGGAGGTACAAGCTCCAACTCGGTTTGACAGTGAAAATTGCAGGAACTTCAAACAGGCACTAGGAAAGAGACTGAGAAAGCAGAGAAAAAGTGTCTCCTGCAACCCGTTCCCTTGGTGCTAGATGAACGAACGTCTCTCCACTTGCTCAGTTCTGAGAGATAAGTGTGTGTGAAAGCCGCTCTTCACCTAGCTTGTTGGGAACACAAAGTTTCTTTTCAGTTGCAAACTCCATTCCTTACATATATATGGGGAGGTACTAGCTCCAACTCGGTTTGACAGTGAAAACTGCAGGAACTTCAAACCGGCACTAGGAATCAGACTGACAAAGCAGAGAAAAAGTGTATCCTGCAACCCGTTCCCTTGGTGCTAGATGAACGAACGTCTCTCCACTTGCTCAGTTCTGAGAGATAAGTGTGTGTGAAAGCCGTCCTTCACCAAGCTTGTTGGGAACACAAAGTTTCTTTTCAGTTGCCAACTCCATTCCATACATATATATGTGGAGGTACAAGCTCCAACTCGGTTTTACAGTGAAAACTGCAGGAACTTCAAACCGGAAGTAGGAAACAGACTGAGAAAGCAGAGAAAAAGTGTCTCCTGCAACCCGTTCCCTTGGTGCTAGATGAACGAACGTCTCTCCACTTGCTCAGTTCTGAGGGATAAGTGTGTGTGAAAGCCGTCCTTCACCTAACTTGTTGGGAACACAAAGTTTCTTTTCAGTTGCAAACTCCATTCCATACATATATATGGGGAGGTACAAGCTCCAACTCGGTTTGACAGTGAAAATTGCAGGAACTTCATACAGGCACTAGGAAAGAGACTGAGAAAGCAGAGAAAAAGTGTCTCCTGCAAACCGTTCCCTTGGTGCTAGATGAACGAACGTCTCTCCACTTGCTCAGTTCTGAGAGATAAGTGTGTGTGAAAGCCGTTCTTCACCTAGCTTGTTGGGAACACAAAGTTTCTTTTCAGTTGCAAACTCCATTCCATACATATATATGGGGAGGTACTAGCTCCAACTCGGTTTGACAGTGAAAACTGCAGGAACTTCAAACCGGCACTAGGAAACAGACTGAGAAAGCAGAGAAAAAGTATTTCCTGCAACCCGTTCCCTTGGTGCTAGATGAACGAACGTCTCTCCACTTGCTCAGTTCTGAGAGATAAGTGTGTGTGAAAGCCGTCCTTCACCTAGCTTGTTGGGAACACAAAGTTTGTTTTCAGTTGCAAACACCATTCCATACATATATATGGGGAGGTACCAGCTCCAACTCGGTTTGACAGTGAAAATTGCAGGAACTTCATACAGGCACTAGGAAAGAGACTGAGAAAGCAGAGAAAAAGTGTCTCCTGCAACCCGTTCCCTTGGTGCTAGATGAACGAACGTCTCTCCACTTGCTCAGTTCTGAGAGATAAGTGTGTTGAAAGCCATCCTTCACCTAGATTGTGGGGAACACAAAGTTTCTTTTCAGTTGCAAACTCCATTCCATACATATATATGGGGAGGTACAAGCTCCAACTCGGTTTGACAGTGAAAACTGCAGGAACTTCAAACCGGCACTAGGAAACAGACTGAGAAAGCAGAGAAAAAGTGTCTCCTGCAACCCGTTCCCTTGGTGCTAGATGAACGAACGTCTCTCCACTTGCTCAGTTCTGAGAGAAAAGTGTGTGTGAAAGCCGCTCTTCACCAAGCTTGTTGGGAACATAAAGTTTCTTTTCAGTTGCAAACTCCATTCCATACATATATATATGGAGGTACTAGCTCCAACTCGGTTTGACAGTGAAAATTGCATTAACTACAAACCGGCACTAGGAAACAGACTGAGAAAGCAGAGAAAAAGTGTCTCCTGCAACCCGTTCCCTTGGTGCTAGATGAACGAACGTCTCTCCACTTGCTCAGTTCTGAGAGATAAGAGTGTGTGAAAGCCACCCTTCACATAAATTGTGGGGAACACAAAGTTTCTTTTCAGTTGCAAACTCCATTCCATACATATATATGGGGAGGTACTAGCTCCAACTCGGTTTGACAGTGAAAACTGCAGGAACTTCAAACCGGCACTAGGAATCAGACTGAGAAAGCAGAGAAAAAGTGTCTCCTGCAACCCGTTCCCTTTGTGCTAGATGAACGAACGTCTCTCCACTTGCTCAGTTCTGAGAGATAAGTGTGTGTGAAAGCCGTCCTTCACCTAGCTTGTTGGAAACACAAAGTTTCTTTTCAGTTGCAAAATCCATTCCATACATATATATGGGGAGGTACAAGCTCCAACTCGGTTTTACAGTGAAAACTGCAGGAACGTCAAACCGGCCCTAAGAAACACACTGAGAAAGCAGAGAAAAAGTGTCTCCTGCAACCCGTTCCCTTGGTGCTAGATGAACGAACGTCTCTCCACTTGCTCAGTTCTGAGAGATAAGTGTGTGTGAAAGCCGTCCTTCACCTAGCTTGTTGGGAACACAAAGCTTCTTTTCAGTTGCAAACTCCATTCCATACATATATATGGGGAGGAACAAACTCCAACTCGGTTTGACAGTGTAAACTGCAGGAACTTCAAACCGGCACTAGGAAACAGACTGAGAAAGCAGAGAAAAAGTGTCTCCTGCAACCCGTTCCCTTGGTGATAGATGAACGAACGTCTCTCCACTTGCTCAGTTCTGAGAGATAAGTGTGTGTGAAAGCCGTTCTTCACCTAGCTTGTTGGGAACACAAAGCTTCTTTTCAGGTGCAAACTCCATTCCATACATATATATGGGGAGGTACAAGCTCCAACTCGGTTTGACAGTGAAAATTGCAGGAACTTCAAACCGGCCCTAAGAAACAGACTGAGAAAGCAGAGAAAAAGTGTCTCCTGCAACCCGTTCCCTTGGTGCTAGATGAACGAACGTCTCTCCACTTGCTCAGTTCTGAGAAATAAGTGTGTGTGAAAGCCGTCCTTCACCTAGCTTGTTGGGAACACAAAGTTTCTTTTCAGTTGCAAACTCCATTCCATACATATATATGGGGAGGTAGAAGCTCCAACTCGGTTTGACAGTGAAAACTGCAGGAACTTCAAACCGGCACTAGGAAAGAGACTGAGAAAGCAGAGAAAAAGTGTCTCCTGCAACCCGTTCCCTTGGTGCTAGATGAACGAACGTCTCTCCACTTGCTCAGTTCTGAGAAATAAGTGTGTGTGAAAGCCGTCCTTCACCTAGCTTGTTGGGAACACAAAGTTTCTTTTCAGTTGCAAACTCCATTCCATACATATATATGGGGAGGTAGAAGCTCCAACTCGGTTTGACAGTGAAAACTGAAGGAAATTCAAACCGGCACTAGGAAACAGACTGAGAAAGCAGAGAAAAAGTGTCTCCTGCAACCCGTTCCCTTGGTGCTAGATGAACGAACGTCTCTCCACTTGCTCAGTTCTGAGAGATAAGTGTGTGTGAAAGCCGTCCTTCACCAAGCTTGTTGGGAACACAAAGTTTCTTTTCAGTTGCAAACTCCATTCCATACATATATATGGGGAGGTACAAGCTCCAACTCGGTTTTACAGTGAAAACTGCAGGAACTTCAAACCGGAAGTAGGAAACAGACTGAGAATGCAGAGAAAAAGTGTCTCCTGCAACCCGTTCCCTTGGTGCTAGATGAACGAACGTCTCTCCCCTTGCTCAGTTCTGAGGGTTAAGTGTGTGTGAAAGCCGTCATTCACCTAACTTGTTGGGAACACAAAGTTTCTTTTCAGTTGCAAACTCCATTCCATATATATATATGGGGAGGTACAAGCTCCAACTCGGTTTGACAGTGAAAATTGCAGGAAGTTCAAACATGCACTAGGAAAGAGACTGAGAAAGCAGAGAAAAAGTGTCTCCTGCAACCCGTTCCCTTGGTGCTAGATGAACGAACGTCTCTCCACTTGCTCAGTTCTGAGAGATAAGTGTGTGTGAAAGCCGCACTTCACCTAGCTTGTTGGGAACACAAAGTTTCTTTTCAGTTGCAAACTCCATTCCATACATTTATATGGGGAGGTACTAGCTCCAACTCGGTTTGACAGTGAAAACTGCAGGAACTTCAAACCGGCCCTAGGAAACAGACTGAGAAAGCAGAGAAAATGTATCTCCTGCAACCCGTTCCCTTGGTGCTAGATGAACGAACGTCTCTCCACTTGCTCAGTTCTGAGAGATAAGTGTGTGTGAAATCCGTCCTTCACCTAGCTTGTTGGGAACACAAAGTTTCTTTTCAGTTGCAAACACCATTCCATACATATATATGGGGAGGTACCAGCTCCAACTCGGTTTGACAGTGAAAACTGCAGGAACTTCAAACCAGCACTAGGAAACAGACTGAGAAAGCAGAGAAAAAGTGTCTCCTGCAAAACGTTCCCTTGGTGCTAGATGAACGAACGTCTCTCCACTTGCTCAGTTCTGAGAGATAAGTGTGTTGAAAGCCATCCTTCACCTAGATTGTGGGGAACACAAAGTTTCTTTTCAGTTGCAAACTCCATTCCATACATATATATGGGGAGGTACAAGCTCCAGCTCGGTTTGACAGTGAAAACTGCAGGAACTTCAAACCGGCACTAGGAAACAGACTGAGAAAGCAGAGAAAAAGTGTCTCCTGCAACCCGTTCCCTTGGTGCTAGATGAACGAACGTCTCTCCACTTGCTCAGTTCTGAGAGATAAGTGTGTGTGAAAGCCGCACTTCACCAAGCTTGTTGGGAACATAAAGTTTCTTTTCAGTTGCAAACTCCATTCCATACATATATATATGGAGGTACTAGCTCCAACTCGGTTTGACAGTGAAAACTGCATTAACTTCAAACCGGCACTAGGAATCAGACTGAGAAAGCAGAGAAAAAGTGTCTCCTGCAACCCGTTCCCTTGATGCTAGATGAACGAACGTCTCTCCACTTGCTCAGTTCTGAGAGATAAGAGTGTGTGAAAGCCACCCTTCACCTAGATTGTGGGGAACACAAAGTTTCTTTTCAGTTGCAAACTCCATTCCATTCATATATATGGGGAGGTACTAGCTCCAACTCGGTTTGACAGTGAAAACTGCAGGAACTTCAAACCGGCACTAGGAATCAGACTGAGAAAGCAGAGAAAAAGTGTCTCCTGCAACCCGTTCCCTTGGTGCTAGATGAACGAACGTCTCTCCACTTGCTCAGTTCTGAGAGATAAGTGTGTGTGAAAGCCGTCCTTCACCTAGCTTGTTTGGAACACAAAGTTTCTTTTCAGTTGCAAAATCCATTCCATACATATATATGGGGAGGTACAAGCTCCAACTCGGTTTTACAGTGAAAACTGCAGGAACGTCAAACCGGCCCTAAGAAACACACTGAGAAAGCAGAGATAAAGTGTCTCCTGCAACCCGTTCCCTTGGTGCTAGATGAACGAACGTCTCTCCACTTGCTCAGTTCTGAGAGATAAGTGTGTGTGACAGCCGTCCTTCACCTAGCTTGTTGGGAACACAAAGCTTCTTTTCAGTTGCAAACTCCATTCCATACATATATATGGGGAGGTACAAACTCCAACTCGGTTTGACAGTGAAAACTGCAGGAACTTCAAACCGGCCCTAGGAAACAGACTGAGAAAGCAGAGAAAAAGTGTCTCCTGCAACCCGTTCCCTTGGTGCTAGATGAACGAACGTCTCTCCACTTGCTCAGTTCTGAGAGATAAGTGTGTTGAAAGCCATCCTTCACCTAGATTGTGGGGAACACAAAGTTTCTTTTCAGTTGCAAACTCCATTCCATACATATATATGGGGAGGTACAAGCTCCAACTCGGTTTGACAGTGAAAACTGCATGAACTTCAAACCGGCACTAGGAAACAGACTGAGAAAGCAGAGAAAAAGTGTCTCCTGCAACCCGTTCCCTTGGTGCTAGATGAACGAACGTCTCTCCACTTGCTCAGTTCTGAGAGATAAGTGTGTGTGAAAGCCGCTCTTCACCAAGCTTGTTGGGAACATAAAGTTTCTTTTCAGTTGCAAACTCCATTCCATACATATATATATGGAGGTACTAGCTCCAATTCGTTTTGACAGTGAAAATTGCATTAACTACAAACCGGCACTAGGAAACAGACTGAGAAAGCAGAGAAAAAGTGTCTCCTGCAACCCGTTCCCTTGGTGCTAGATGAACGAACGTCTCTCCACTTGCTCAGTTCTGAGAGATAAGAGTGTGTGAAAGCCACCCTTCACATAAATTGTGGGGAACACAAAGTTTCTTTTCAGTTGCAAACTCCATTCCATACATATATATGGGGAGGTACAAGCTCCAACTCGGTTTTACAGTGAAAACTGCAGGAACGTCAAACCGGCCCTAAGAAACACACTGAGAAAGCAGAGAAAAAGTGTCTCCTGCAACCCGTTCCCTTGGTGCTAGATGAACGAACGTCTCTCCACTTGCTCAGTTCTGAGAGATAAGTGTGTGTGAAAGCCGTCCTTCACCTAGCTTGTTGGGAACACAAAGCTTCTTTTCAGGTGCAAACTCCATTCCATACATTTATATGGGGAGGTACTAGCTCCAACTCGGTTTGACAGTGAAAACTGCAGGAACTTCAAACCGGCCCTAGGAAACAGACTGAGAAAGCAGAGAAAATGTATCTCCTGCAACCCGTTCCCTTGGTGCTAGATGAACGAACGTCTCTCCACTTGCTCAGTTCTGAGAGATAAGTGTGTGTGAAAGCCGTCCTTCACCTAGCTTGTTGGGAACACAAAGTTTCTTTTCAGTTGCAAACACCATTCCATACATATATATGGGGAGGTACCAGCTCCAACTCGGTTTGACAGTGAAAACTGCAGGAACTTCAAACCAGCACTAGGAAACAGACTGAGAAAGCAGAGAAAAAGTGTCTCCTGCAACCCGTTCCCTTGGTGCTAGATGAACGAACGTCTCTCCACTTGCTCAGTTCTGAGAGATAAGTGTGTTGAAAGCCATCCTTCACCTAGATTGTGGGGAACACAAAGTTTCTTTTCAGTTGCAAACTCCATTCCATACATATATATGGGGAGGTACAAGCTCCAGCTCGGTTTGACAGTGAAAACTGCAGGAACTTCAAACCGGCACTAGGAAACAGACTGAGAAAGCAGAGAAAAAGTGTCTCCTGCAACCCGTTCCCTTGGTGCTAGATGAACGAACGTCTCTCCACTTGCTCAGTTCTGAGAGATAAGTGTGTGTGAAAGCCGCACTTCACCAAGCTTGTTGGGAACATAAAGTTTCTTTTCAGTTGCAAACTCCATTCCATACATATATATATGGAGGTACTAGCTCCAACTCGGTTTGACAGTGAAAACTGCATTAACATCAAACCGGCACTAGGAATCAGACTGAGAAAGCAGAGAAAAAGTGTCTCCTGCAACCCGTTCCCTTGATGCTAGATGAACGAACGTCTCTCCACTTGCTCAGTTCTGAGAGATAAGAGTGTGTGAAAGCCACCCTTCACCTAGATTGTGGGGAACACAAAGTTTCTTTTCAGTTGCAAACTCCATTCCATTCATATATATGGGGAGGTACTAGCTCCAACTCGGTTTGACAGTGAAAACTGCAGGAACTTCAAACCGGCACTAGGAATCAGACTGAGAAAGCAGAGAAAAAGTGTCTCCTGCAACCCGTTCCCTTGGTGCTAGATGAACGAACGTCTCTCCACTTGCTCAGTTCTGAGAGATAAGAGTGTGTGAAAGCCACCCTTCACATAAATTGTGGGGAACACAAAGTTTCTTTTCAGTTGCAAACTCCATTCCATACATATATATGGGGAGGTACTAGCTCCAACTCGGTTTGACAGTGAAAACTGCAGGAACTTCAAACCGGCACTAGGAATCAGACTGAGAAAGCAGAGAAAAAGTGTCTCCTGCAACCAGTTCCCTTGGTGCTAGATGAACGAACGTCTCTCCACTTGCTCAGTTCTGAGAGATAAGTGTGTGTGAAAGCCGTCCTTCACCTAGCTTGTTGGAAACACAAAGTTTCTTTTCAGTTGCAAAATCCATTCCATACATATATATGGGGAGGTACAAGCTCCAACTCGGTTTTACAGTGAAAACTGCAGGAACGTCAAACCGGCCCTAAGAAACACACTGAGAAAGCAGAGAAAAAGTGTCTCCTGCAACCCGTTCCCTTGGTGCTAGATGAACGAACGTCTCTCCACTTGCTCAGTTCTGAGAGATAAGTGTGTGTGAAAGCCGTCCTTCACCTAGCTTGTTGGGAACACAAAGCTTCTTTTCAGGTGCAAACTCCATTCCATACATTTATATGGGGAGGTACTAGCTCCAACTCGGTTTGACAGTGAAAACTGCAGGAACTTCAAACCGGCCCTAGGAAACAGACTGAGAAAGCAGAGAAAATGTATCTCCTGCAACCCGTTCCCTTGGTGCTAGATGAACGAACGTCTCTCCACTTGCTCAGTTCTGAGAGATAAGTGTGTGTGAAAGCCGTCCTTCACCTAGCTTGTTGGGAACACAAAGTTTCTTTTCAGTTGCAAACACCATTCCATACATATATATGGGGAGGTACCAGCTCCAACTCGGTTTGACAGTGAAAACTGCAGGAACTTCAAACCAGCACTAGGAAACAGACTGAGAAAGCAGAGAAAAAGTGTCTCCTGCAACCCGTTCCCTTGGTGCTAGATGAACGAACGTCTCTCCACTTGCTCAGTTCTGAGAGATAAGTGTGTTGAAAGCCATCCTTCACCTAGATTGTGGGGAACACAAAGTTTCTTTTCAGTTGCAAACTCCATTCCATACATATATATGGGGAGGTACAAGCTCCAGCTCGGTTTGACAGTGAAAACTGCAGGAACTTCAAACCGGCACTAGGAAACAGACTGAGAAAGCAGAGAAAAAGTGTCTCCTGCAACCCGTTCCCTTGGTGCTAGATGAACGAACGTCTCTCCACTTGCTCAGTTCTGAGAGATAAGTGTGTGTGAAAGCCGCACTTCACCAAGCTTGTTGGGAACATAAAGTTTCTTTTCAGTTGCAAACTCCATTCCATACATATATATATGGAGGTACTAGCTCCAACTCGGTTTGACAGTGAAAACTGCATTAACATCAAACCGGCACTAGGAATCAGACTGAGAAAGCAGAGAAAAAGTGTCTCCTGCAACCCGTTCCCTTGATGCTAGATGAACGAACGTCTCTCCACTTGCTCAGTTCTGAGAGATAAGAGTGTGTGAAAGCCACCCTTCACCTAGATTGTGGGGAACACAAAGTTTCTTTTCAGTTGCAAACTCCATTCCATTCATATATATGGGGAGGTACTAGCTCCAACTCGGTTTGACAGTGAAAACTGCAGGAACTTCAAACCGGCACTAGGAATCAGACTGAGAAAGCAGAGAAAAAGTGTCTCCTGCAACCCGTTCCCTTGGTGCTAGATGAACGAACGTCTCTCCACTTGCTCAGTTCTGAGAGATAAGTGTGTGTGAAAGCCGTCCTTCACCTAGCTTGTTGGGAACACAAAGTTTCTTTTCAGTTGCAAACTCCATTCCATACATATATATGGGGAGGTACTAGCTCCAATTCGGTTTGACAGTGAAAATTGCATTAACTACAAACCGGCACTAGGAAACAGACTGAGAAAGCAGAGAAAAAGTGTCTCCTGCAACCCGTTCCCTTGGTGCTAGATGAACGAACGTCTCTCCACTTGCTCAGTTCTGAGAGATAAGAGTGTGTGAAAGCCACCCTTCACATAAATTGTGGGGAACACAAAGTTTCTTTTCAGTTGCAAACTCCATTCCATACATATATATGGGGAGGTACTAGCTCCAACTCGGTTTGACAGTGAAAACTGCAGGAACTTCAAACCGGCACTAGGAATCAGACTGAGAAAGCAGAGAAAAAGTGTCTCCTGCAACCAGTTCCCTTGGTGCTAGATGAACGAACGTCTCTCCACTTGCTCAGTTCTGAGAGATAAGTGTGTGTGAAAGCCGTCCTTCACCTAGCTTGTTGGAAACACAAAGTTTCTTTTCAGTTGCAAAATCCATTCCATACATATATATGGGGAGGTACAAGCTCCAACTCGGTTTTACAGTGAAAACTGCAGGAACGTCAAACCGGCCCTAAGAAACACACTGAGAAAGCAGAGAAAAAGTGTCTCCTGCAACCCGTTCCCTTGGTGCTAGATGAACGAACGTCTCTCCACTTGCTCAGTTCTGAGAGATAAGTGTGTGTGAAAGCCGTCCTTCACCTAGCTTGTTGGGAACACAAAGCTTCTTTTCAGGTGCAAACTCCATTCCATACATTTATATGGGGAGGTACTAGCTCCAACTCGGTTTGACAGTGAAAACTGCAGGAACTTCAAACCGGCCCTAGGAAACAGACTGAGAAAGCAGAGAAAATGTATCTCCTGCAACCCGTTCCCTTGGTGCTAGATGAACGAACGTCTCTCCACTTGCTCAGTTCTGAGAGATAAGTGTGTGTGAAAGCCGTCCTTCACCTAGCTTGTTGGGAACACAAAGTTTCTTTTCAGTTGCAAACACCATTCCATACATATATATGGGGAGGTACCAGCTCCAACTCGGTTTGACAGTGAAAACTGCAGGAACTTCAAACCAGCACTAGGAAACAGACTGAGAAAGCAGAGAAAAAGTGTCTCCTGCAACCCGTTCCCTTGGTGCTAGATGAACGAACGTCTCTCCACTTGCTCAGTTCTGAGAGATAAGTGTGTTGAAAGCCATCCTTCACCTAGATTGTGGGGAACACAAAGTTTCTTTTCAGTTGCAAACTCCATTCCATACATATATATGGGGAGGTACAAGCTCCAGCTCGGTTTGACAGTGAAAACTGCAGGAACTTCAAACCGGCACTAGGAAACAGACTGAGAAAGCAGAGAAAAAGTGTCTCCTGCAACCCGTTCCCTTGGTGCTAGATGAACGAACGTCTCTCCACTTGCTCAGTTCTGAGAGATAAGTGTGTGTGAAAGCCGCACTTCACCAAGCTTGTTGGGAACATAAAGTTTCTTTTCAGTTGCAAACTCCATTCCATACATATATATATGGAGGTACTAGCTCCAACTCGGTTTGACAGTGAAAACTGCATTAACATCAAACCGGCACTAGGAATCAGACTGAGAAAGCAGAGAAAAAGTGTCTCCTGCAACCCGTTCCCTTGATGCTAGATGAACGAACGTCTCTCCACTTGCTCAGTTCTGAGAGATAAGAGTGTGTGAAAGCCACCCTTCACCTAGATTGTGGGGAACACAAAGTTTCTTTTCAGTTGCAAACTCCATTCCATTCATATATATGGGGAGGTACTAGCTCCAACTCGGTTTGACAGTGAAAACTGCAGGAACTTCAAACCGGCACTAGGAATCAGACTGAGAATGCAGAGAAAAAGTGTCTCCTGCAACCCGTTCCCTTGGTGCTAGATGAACGAACGTCTCTCCACTTGCTCAGTTCTGAGAGATAAGTGTGTGTGAAAGCCGTCCTTCACCTAGCTTGTTGGGAACACAAAGTTTCTTTTCAGTTGCAAAATCCATTCCATACATATATATGGGGAGGTACAAGCTCCAACTCGGTTTTACAGTGAAAACTGCAGGAACGTCAAACCGGCCCTAAGAAACACACTGAGAAAGCAGAGAAAAAGTGTCTCCTGCAACCCGTTCCCTTGGTGCTAGATGAACGAACGTCTCTCCACTTGCTCAGTTCTGAGAGATAAGTGTGTGTGAAAGCCGCCCTTCACCTAGCTTGTTGGGAACACAAAGCTTCTTTTCAGTTGCAAACTCCATTCCATACATATATATGGGGAGGTACAAACTCCAACTCGGTTTGACAGTGAAAACTGCAGGAACTTCAAACCGGCCCTAGGAAACAGACTGAGAAAGCAGAGAAAAAGTGTCTCCTGCAACCCGTTCCCTTGGTGATAGATGAACGAACGTCTCTCCACTTGCTCAGTTCTGAGAGATAAGTGTGTGTGAAAGCCGTTCTTCACCTAGCTTGTTGGGAACACAAAGCTTCTTTTCAGTTGCAAACTCCATTCCATACATATATATGGGGAGGTACAAGCTCCAACTCGGTTTGACAGTGAAAATTGCAGGAACTTCAAACCGGCCCTAAGAAACAGACTGAGAAAGCAGAGAAAAAGTGTCTCCTGCAACCCGTTCCCTTGGTGCTAGATGAACGAACGTCTCTCCACTTGCTCAGTTCTGAGAGAAAAGTGTGTGTGAAAGCCGCACTTCACCAAGCCTGTTGGGAACATAAAGTTTTTTTCAGTTGCAAACTCCATTCCATACATATATATGGGGAGGTACTAGCTCCAACTCGGTTTGACAGTGAAAACTGCAGGAACTTCAAACCGGCACTAGGAAAGAGACTGAGAAAGCAGAGAAAAAATGTCTCCTGCAACCCGTTCCCTTGGTGCTAGATGAACGAACGTCTCTCCACTTGCTCAGTTCTGAGAAATAAGTGTGTGTGAAAGCCGTCCTTCACCTAGCTTGTTGGGACACAAAGTTTCTTTTCAGTTGCAAACTCCATTCCATACATATATATGGGGAGGTAGAAGCTCCAACTCGGTTTGACAGTGAAAACTGCAGGAACTTCAAACCGGCACTAGGAAACAGACTGAGAAAGCAGAGAAAAAGTGTCTCCTGCAACCCGTTCCCTTGGTGCTAGATGAACGAACGTCTCTCCACTTGCTCAGTTCTGAGAGATAAGTGTGTGTGAATGCCGTCCTTCACCAAGCTTGTTGGGAACACAAAGTTTCTTTTCAGTTGCAAACTCCATTTAATACATATATATGGGGAGGTACAAGCTCCAACTCGGTTTTACAGTGAAAACTGCAGGAACTTCAAACCGGAAGTAGGAAACAGACTGAGAATGCAGAGAAAAAGTGTTTCCTGCAACCCGTTCCCTTGGTGCTAGATGAACGAACGTCTCTCCACTTGCTCAGTTCTGAGGGATAAGTGTGTGTGAAAGCCGTCATTCACCTAACTTGTTGGGAACACAAAGTTTCTTTTCAGTTGCAAACTCCATTCCATATATATATATGGGGAGGTACAAGCTCCAACTCGGTTTGACAGTGAAAATTGCAGGAAGTTCAAACAGGCACTAGGAAAGAGACTGAGAAAGCAGAGAAAATGTGTCTCCTGCAACCCGTTCCCTTGGTGCTAGATGAACGAACGTCTCTCCACTTGCTCAGTTCTGAGAGATAAGTGTGTGTGAAAGCCGCTCTTCACCTAGCTTGTTGGGAACACAAAGTTTCTTTTCAGATGCAAACTCCATTCCATACATTTATATGGGGAGGTACTAGCTCCAACTCGGTTTGACAGTGAAAACTGCAGGAACTTCAAACCGGCCCTAGGAAACAGACTGAGAAATCAGAGAAAATGTATCTCCTGCAACCCGTTCCCTTGGTGCTAGATGAACGAACGTCTCTCAACTTGCTCAGTTCTTAGAGATAAGTGTGTGTGAAAGCCGTCCTTCACCTAGCTTGTTGGGAACACAAAGCCTCTTTTCAGTTGCAAACTCCATTCCATACATATATATGGGGAGGTACAAGCTCCAACTCGGTTTTACAGTGAAAACTGCAGGAACGTCAAACCGGCCCTAAGAAACACACTGAGAAAGCAGAGAAAAAGTGTCTCCTGCAACCCGTTCCCTTGGTGCTAGATGAACGAACGTCTCTCCACTTGCTCAGTTCTGAGAGATAAGTGTGTGTGAAAGCCGTCCTTCACCTAGCTTGTTGGGAACACAAAGCTTCTTTTCAGGTGCAAACTCCATTCCATACATTTATATGGGGAGGTACTAGCTCCAACTCGGTTTGACAGTGAAAACTGCAGGAACTTCAAACCGGCCCTAGGAAACAGACTGAGAAAGCAGAGAAAATGTATCTCCTGCAACCCGTTCCCTTGGTGCTAGATGAACGAACGTCTCTCCACTTGCTCAGTTCTGAGAGATAAGTGTGTGTGAAAGCCGTCCTTCACCTAGCTTGTTGGGAACACAAAGTTTCTTTTCAGTTGCAAACACCATTCCATACATATATAAGGGGAGGTACCAGCTCCAACTCGGTTTGACAGTGAAAACTGCAGGAACTTCAAACCAGCACTAGGAAACAGACTGAGAAAGCAGAGAAAAAGTGTCTCCTGCAACCCGTTCCCTTGGTGCTAGATGAACGAACGTCTCTCCACTTGCTCAGTTCTGAGAGATAAGTGTGTTGAAAGCCATCCTTCACCTAGATTGTGGGGAACACAAAGTTTCTTTTCAGTTGCAAACTCCATTCCATACATATATATGGGGAGGTACAAGCTCCAGCTCGGTTTGACAGTGAAAACTGCAGGAACTTCAAACCGGCACTAGGAAACAGACTGAGAAAGCAGAGAAAAAGTGTCTCCTGCAACCCGTTCCCTTGGTGCTAGATGAACGAACGTCTCTCCACTTGCTCAGTTCTGAGAGATAAGTGTGTGTGAAAGCCGCACTTCACCAAGCTTGTTGGGAACATAAAGTTTCTTTTCAGTTGCAAACTCCATTCCATTCATATATATGGGGAGGTACTAGCTCCAACTCGGTTTGACAGTGAAAACTGCAGGAACTTCAAACCGGCACTAGGAATCAGACTGAGAAAGCAGAGAAAAAGTGTCTCCTGCAACCCGTTCCCTTGGTGCTAGATGAACGAACGTCTCTCCACTTGCTCAGTTCTGAGAGATAAGTGTGTGTGAAAGCCGTCCTTCACCTAGCTTGTTGGGAACACAAAGTTTCTTTTCAGTTGCAAAATCCATTCCATACATATATATGGGGAGGTACAAGCTCCAACTCGGTTTTACAGTGAAAACTGCAGGAACGTCAAACCGGCCCTAAGAAACACACTGAGAAAGCAGAGAAAAAGTGTCTCCTGCAACCCGTTCCCTTGGTGCTAGATGAACGAACGTCTCTCCACTTGCTCAGTTCTGAGAGATAAGTGTGTGTGAAAGCCGCCCTTCACCTAGCTTGTTGGGAACACAAAGCTTCTTTTCAGTTGCAAACTCCATTCCATACATATATATGGGGAGGTACAAACTCCAACTCGGTTTGACAGTGAAAACTGCAGGAACTTCAAACCGGCCCTAGGAAACAGACTGAGAAAGCAGAGAAAAAGTGTCTCCTGCAACCCGTTCCCTTGGTGATAGATGAACGAACGTCTCTCCACTTGCTCAGTTCTGAGAGATAAGTGTGTGTGAAAGCCGTTCTTCACCTAGCTTGTTGGGAACACAAAGCTTCTTTTCAGTTGCAAACTCCATTCCATACATATATATGGGGAGGTACAAGCTCCAACTCGGTTTGACAGTGAAAATTGCAGGAACTTCAAACCGGCCCTAAGAAACAGACTGAGAAAGCAGAGAAAAAGTGTCTCCTGCAACCCGTTCCCTTGGTGCTAGATGAACGAACGTCTCTCCACTTGCTCAGTTCTGAGAGAAAAGTGTGTGTGAAAGCCGCACTTCACCAAGCTTGTTGGGAACATAAAGTTTTTTTCAGTTGCAAACTCCATTCCATACATATATATGGGGAGGTACTAGCTCCAACTCGGTTTGACAGTGAAAACTGCAGGAACTTCAAACCGGCACTAGGAAAGAGACTGAGAAAGCAGAGAAAATATGTCTCCTGCAACCCGTTCCCTTGGTGCTAGATGAACGAACGTCTCTCCACTTGCTCAGTTCTGAGAAATAAGTGTGTGTGAAAGCCGTCCTTCACCTAGCTTGTTGGGAACACAAAGTTTCTTTTCAGTTGCAAACTCCATTCCATACATATATATGGGGAGGTAGAAGCTCCAACTCGGTTTGACAGTGAAAACTGCAGGAACTTCAAACCGGCACTAGGAAACAGACTGAGAAAGCAGAGAAAAAGTGTCTCCTGCAACCCGTTCCCTTGGTGCTAGATGAACGAACGTCTCTCCACTTGCTCAGTTCTGAGAGATAAGTGTGTGTGAAAGCCGTCCTTCACCAAGCTTGTTGGGAACACAAAGTTTCTTTTCAGTTGCAAACTCCATTCCATACATATATATGGGGAGGTACAAGCTCCAACTCGGTTTTACAGTGAAAACTGCAGGAACTTCAAACCGGAAGTAGGAAACAGACTGAGAATGCAGAGAAAAAGTGTTTCCTGCAACCCGTTCCCTTGGTGCTAGATGAACGAACGTCTCTCCACTTGCTCAGTTCTGAGGGATAAGTGTGTGTGAAAGCCGTCATTCACCTAACTTGTTGGGAACACAAAGTTTCTTTTCAGTTGCAAACTCCATTCCATATATATATATGGGGAGGTACAAGCTCCAACTCGGTTTGAAAGTGAAAATTGCAGGAAGTTCAAACAGGCACTAGGAAAGAGACTGAGAAAGCAGAGAAAATGTGTCTCCTGCAACCCGTTCCCTTGGTGCTAGATGAACGAACGTCTCTCCACTTGCTCAGTTCTGAGAGATAAGTGTGTGTGAAAGCCGCTCTTCACCTAGCTTGTTGGGAACACAAAGTTTCTTTTCAGATGCAAACTCCATTCCATACATTTATATGGGGAGGTACTAGCTCCAACTCGGTTTGACAGTGAAAACTGCAGGAACTTCAAACCGGCCCTAGGAAACAGACTGAGAAAGCAGAGAAAATGTATCTCCTGCAACCCGTTCCCTTGGTGCTAGATGAACGAACGTCTCTCCACTTGCTCATTTCTGAGAGATAAGTGTGTGTGAAAGCCGTCCTTCACCTAGCTTGTTGGGAACACAAAGTCTCTTTTCAGTTGCAAACTCCATTCCATACATATATATGGGGAGGTACAAGCTCCAACTCGTTTTGACAGTGAAAACTGCAGGAACTTCAAACCGGCACTAGGAAACAGACTGAGAAAGCAGAGAAAAAGTGTCTCCTGCAACCCGTTCCCTTGGTGCTAGATGAACGAACGTCTCTCCACTTGCTCAGTTCTGAGAGATAAGTGTGTTGAAAGCCATCCTTCACCTAGATTGTGGGTAACACAAAGTTTCTTTTCAGTTGCAAACTCCATTCCATACATATATATGGGGAGGTACAAGCTCCAACTCGGTTTGACAGTGAAAACTGCAGGAACTTCAAACCGGCACTAGGAAACAGACTGAGAAAGCAGAGAAAAAGTGTCTCCTGCAACCCGTTCCCTTTGTGCTAGTTGAACGAACGTCTCTCCACTTGCTCAGTTCTGAGAGATAAGTGTGTGTGAAAGCCGCTCTTCACCAAGCATGTTGGGAACATAAAGTTTCTTTTCAGTTGCAAACTCCATTCCATACATATATATGGGGAGGTACTAGCAAAACTCGGTTTGACAGTGAAAACTGCAGGAACTTCTAACCGGCACTAGGAATCAGACTGAGAAAGCAGAGAAAAAGTGTCTCCTGCAACCCGTTCCCTTGGTGCTAGATGAACGAACGTCTCTCCACTTGCTCAGTTCTGAGAGATAAGTGTGTGTGAAAGCCGTCCTTCACCTAGCTTGTTGGGAACACAAAGTTTCTTTTCAGTTGTAAAATCCATTCCATACATATATATGGGAGGTACAAGCTCCAACTCGGTTTTACAGTTAAAACTGCAGGAACTTCAAACCGGCCCTAAGAAACACACTGAGAAAGCAGAGAAATAGTGTCTCCTGCAACCCGTTCCCTTGGTGCTAGATGAACGAACGTCTCTCCACTTGCTCAGTTCTGAGAGATAAGAGTGTGTGAAAGCCACCCTTCACCTAGATTGTGGGGAACACAAAGTTTCTTTTCAGTTGCAAACTCCATTCCATACATATATATGGGGAGGTACTAGCTCCAAATCGGTTTGACAGTGAAAACTGCAGGAACTTCAAACCGGCACTAGGAATCAGACTGAGAAAGCAGAGAAAAAGTGTCTCCTGCAACCCGTTCCCTTGGTGCTAGATGAACGAACGTCTCTCCACTTGCTCAGTTCTGAGAGATAAGTGTGTGTGAAAGCCGTCCTTCACCTAGCTTGTTGGGAACACAAAGTTTCTTTTCAGTTGTAAAATCCATTCCATACATATATATGGGGAGGTACAAGCTCCAACTCGGTTTTATAGTGAAAACTGCAGGAACTTCAAACCGGTCCTAAGAAACACACTGAGAAAGCAGAGAAATAGTGTCTCCTGCAACCCGTTCCCTTGGTGCTAGATGAACGAACGTCTCTCCACATGCTCAGTTCTGAGAGATAAGTGTGTGTGAAAGCCCTCCTTCACCTAGCTTGTTGGGAACACAAAGCTTCTTTTCAGTTGCAAACTCCATTCCATACATATATATGGGGAGGTACAAGCTCCAACTCGGTTTGACAGTGAAAATTGCAGGAACTTCAAACCGGCCCTAAGAAACAGACTGAGAAAGCAGAGAAAAAGTGTCTCCTGCAACCCGTTCCCTTGGTGCTAGATGAACGAACGTCTCTCCACTTGCTCAGTTCTGAGAGAAAAGTGTGTGTGAAAGCTGCACTTCACCAAGCTTGTTGGGAACATAAAGTTTTTTTCAGTTGCAAACTCCATTCCATACATATATATGGGGAGGTACTAGCTCCAACTCGGTTTGACAGTGAAAACTGCAGGAACTTCAAACCGGCACTAGGAAAGAGACTGAGAAAGCAGAGAAAAAGTGTCTCCTGCAACCCGTTCCATTGGTGCTAGATGAACGAACGTCTCTCCACTTGCTCAGTTCTGAGAGATAAGTGTGTGTGAAAGCCGTCCTTCACCTAGCTTGTTGGGAACACAAAACTTCTTTTCAGTTGCAAACTCCATTCCATACATATATATGGGGAGGTACAAACTCCAACTCGGTTTGACAGTGAAAACTGCAGGAACTTCAAACCGGCCCTAGGAAACAGACTGAGAAAGCAGAAAAAAGTGTCTCCTGCAACCCGTTCCCTTGGTGCTAGATGAACGAACGTCTCTCCACTTGCTCAGTTCTGAGAGATAAGTGTGTTGAAAGCCATCCTTCACCTAGATTGTGGGGAACACAAAGTTTCTTTTCAGTTGCAAACTCCATTCCATACATATATATGGGGAGGTACAAGCTCCAAATCGGTTTGACAGTGAAAACGGCAGGAACTTCAAACCGGCACTAGGAAACAGACTGAGAAAGCAGAGAAAAAGTGTCTCCTGCAACCAGTTCCCTTGGTGCTAGATGAACGAACATCTCTCCACTTGCTCAGTTCTGAGAGATAAGTGTGTGTGAAAGCCGCTCTTCACCAAGCTTGTTGGGAACATAAAGTTTCTTTTAAGTTGCAAACTCCATTCCATACATATATATGGGGAGGTACTAGCTAAAACTCGGTTTGACAGTGAAAACTGCAGGAACTTCAAACCGGCACTAGGAAACAGACTGAGAAAGCAGAGAAAAAGTGTCTCCTGCAACCCGTTCCCTTGGTGCTAGATGAACGAACGTCTCTCCACGTGCTCATTTCTGAGGGATAAGTGTGTGTGAAAGCCGTCCTTCAACTAACTTGTTGGGAACACAAAGTTTCTTTTCAGTTGCAAACTCCATTCCATACATATATATGGGGAGGTACAAGCTCCAACTCGGTTTGACAGTGAAAATTGCAGGAACTTCATACAGGCACTAGGAAAGAGACTGAGAAAGCAGAGAAATAGTGCCTCCTGCAACCCGTTCCCTTGGTGCTAGATGAACGAACGTCTCTCCACTTGCTCAGTTCTGAGAGATAAGTGTGTGTGAAAGCCGTCCTTCACCTAGCTTGTTGGGAACACAAAGTTTCTTTTCAGTTGCAAACTCCATTCCATACATATATATGGGGAGGTACTAGCTCCAACTCGGTTTCACAGTGAAAACTGCAGGAACTTCAAACCGGCACTAGGAAACAGACTGAGAAAGCAGAGAAAAAGTATCTCCTGCAAACCGTTCCCTTGGTGCTAGATGAACGAACGTCTCTCCACTTGCTCAGTTTTGAGAGATAAGGGTGTGTGAAAGCCATCCTTCACCTAGCTTGTTGGGAACACAAAGTTTCTTTTCAGTTGCAAACTCCATTCCATACATATATATGGGGAGGTACAAGCTCCAACTCGGTTTGACAGTGAAAACTGCAGGAACTTCAAATCGGCACTAGGAAACAGACTGAGAAAGCAGAGAAAAAGTGTCTCCTGCAAACCGTTCCCTTGGTGCTAGATGAACGAACGTCTCTCCGCTTGCTCAGTTCTGAGAGATAAGTGTGTTGAAAGCCATCCTTCACCTAGATTGTGGGGAACACAAAGTTTCTTTTCAGTTGCAAACTCCATTCTATACATATATATGGGGAGGTACAAGCTCCAACTCGGTTTGACAGTGAAAACTGCAGGAACTTCAAACCGGCACTAGGAAACAGACTGAGAAAGCAGAGAAAAAGTGTTTCCTGCAACCCGTTCCCTTGGTGCTAGATGAACGAACGTCTCTCCACTTGCTCAGTTCTGAGAGATAAGTGTGTGTGAAAGCCGCTCTTCACCAAGCTTGTTGGGAACACAAAGTTTCTTTTCAGTTGCAAACTCCATTCCATACATATATATGCGGAGGTACTAGCTCCAACTCTTTTTGACAGTGAAAACTGCAGGAACTTCAAACCGGCACTAGGAAAGAGACTGAGAAAGGAGAGAAAAAGTGTCTCCTGCAACCCGTTCCCTTGGTGCTAGATGAACGAACGTCTCTCCAATTACTCAGTTCTGAGAGATAAGAGTGTGTGAAAGCCACCCTTCACCTAGATTGTGGGGAACACAAAGTTTCTTTTCAGTTGCAAACTCCATTCCATACATATATATGGGGAGGTACAAACTCCAACTCGGTTTGACAGTGAAAACTGCAGGAACTTCAAACCGGCCCTAGGAAACCGACTGAGAAAGCAGAAAAATGTGTCTCCTGCAACCCGTTCCCTTGGTGCTAGATGAACGAACGTCTCTCCACTTGCTCAGTTCTGAGAGATAAGTGTGTTGAAAGCCATCCTTCACCTAGATTGTGGGGAACACAAAGTTTCTTTTCAGTTGCAAATTCCATTCCATACATATATATGGGGAGGTACAAGCTCCAACTCGGTTTGCCAGTGAATACTGCAGGAACTTCAAACCGGCACTGGGAAACAGACTGAGAAAGCAAAGAAAAAGTGTCTCCTGCAACCCGTTCCCTTGGTGCTAGATGAACGAACGTCTCTCCACTTGCTCAGTTCTGAGAGATAAGTGTGTGTGAAAGCCGCACTTCACCAAGCTTGTTGGGAACATAAAGTTTCTTTTCAGTTGCAAACTCCATTCCATACATATATATGGGGAGGTACTAGCTAAAACTCGTTTTGACAGTGAAAACTGCAGGAACTTCAAACCGGCACTAGGAAAGAGACTGAGAAAGCAGAGAAAAAGTTTCTCCTGCAACCCGTTCCCTTGGTGCTAGATGAACGAACGTCTCTCCACGTGCTCATTTCTGAGGGATAAGTGTGTGTGAAAGCCGTCCTTCAACTAACTTGTTGGGAACACAAAGTTTCTTTTCAGTTGCAAACTCCATTCCATACATATATATGGGGTGGTACAAGCTCCAACTCGGTTTGACAGTGAAAATTTCAGGAACTTCATACAGGCACTAGGAAAGAGACTGAGAAAGCAGAGAAATAGTGTCTCCTGCAACCCGTTCCCTTGGTGCTAGATGAACGAACGTCTCTCCACTTGCTCAGTTCTGAGAGATAAGTGAGTGTGAAAGCCGTCCTTCACCTAGCTTGTTGGGAACACAAAGTTTCTTTTCAGTTGCAAACTCCATTCCATACATATATATGGGGAGGTACAAGCTCCAACTCGGTTTGACAGTGAAAACTGCAGGAACTTCAAATCGGCACTAGGAAACAGACTGAGAAAGCAGAGAAAAAGTGTCTCCTGCAACCCGTTCCCTTGGTGCTAGATGAACGAACGTCTCTCCGCTTGCTCAGTTCTGAGAGATAAGTGTGTTGAAAGCCATCCTTCACCTAGATTGTGGGGAACACAAAGTTTCTTTTCAGTTGCAAACTCCATTCTATACATATATATGGGGAGGTACAAGCTCCAACTCGGTTTGACAGTGAAAACTGCAGGAACTTCAAACCGGCACTAGGAAACAGACTGAGAAAGCAGAGAAAAAGTGTTTCCTGCAACCCGTTCCCTTGGTGCTAGATGAACGAACGTCTCTCCACATGCTCAGTTCTGAGAGAAATGAGTGTGTGAAAGCCGCCCTTCAAATAGCTTGTTGGGAACACAAAGTTTCTTTTCAGTTGCAAACTGCACTCCATATATATATATGGGGAAGTACTAGCTCCAACTCGGTTTTACAGTGAAGACTGCAGGAACTTCAAACCGGCACTAGGAAACACACTGAGACAACAGAGTAAAAGTTTCCCCTGCAACCCGTTCCGTTTGAGCTAGATGAACGAACGTCTCTCCACTTGCTCAGTTCTGAGAGATAAGTGTGTGTGAAAGCCGCTCTTCACCAAGCTTGTTGGGAACATAAAGTTTCTTTTCAGTTGCAAACTCCATTCCATACATATATATGCGGAGGTACTAGCTCCAACTCGTTTTGACAGTGAAAACTGCAGGAACTTCAAACCGGCACTAGGAAAGAGACTGAGAAAGCAGAGAAAAAGTGTCTCCTGCAACCCGTTCCCTTGGTGCTAGATGAACGAACGTCTCTCCAATTACTCAGTTCTGAGAGATAAGAGTGTGTGAAAGCCACCCTTCACCTAGATTGTGGGGAACACAAAGTTTCTTTTCAGTTGCAAACTCCATTCCATACATATATATGGGGAGGTACAAACTCCAACTCGGTTTGACAGTGAAAACTGCAGGAACTTCAAACCGGCCCTAGGAAACCGACTGAGAAAGCAGAAAAAAGTGTCTCCTGCAACCCGTTCCCTTGGTGCTAGATGAACGAACGTCTCTCCACTTGCTCAGTTCTGAGAGATAAGTGTGTTGAAAGCCATCCTTCACCTAGATTGTGGGGAACACAAAGTTTCTTTTCAGTTGCAAACTCCATTCCATACATATATATGGGGAGGTACAAGCTCCAACTCGGTTTGCCAGTGAAAACTGCAGGAACTTCAAACCGGCACTAGGAAACAGACTGAGAAAGCAGAGAAAAAGTGTCTCCTGCAACCCGTTCCCTTGGTGCTAGATGAACGAACGTCTCTCCACTTGCTCAGTTCTGAGAGATAAGTGTGTGTGAAAGCCGCACTTCACCAAGCTTGTTGGGAACATAAAGTTTCTTTTCAGTTGCAAACTCCATTCCATACATATATATGGGGAGGTACTAGCTAAAACTCGGTTTGACAGTGAAAACTGCAGGAACTGCAAACCGGCACTAGGAAAGAGACTGAGAAAGCAGAGAAAAAGTTTCTCCTGCAACCCGTTCCCTTGGTGCTAGATGAACGAACGTCTCTCCACGTGCTCAGTTCTGAGGGATAAGTGTGTGTGAAAGCCGTCCTTCACCTAACTTGTTGGGAACACAAAGTTTCTTTTCAGTTGCAAACTCCATTCCATACATATATATGGGGAGGTACAAGCTCCAACTCGGTTTGACAGTGAAAACTGCAGGAACTTCAAACCGGCACTAGGAAACAGACTGAGAAAGTGGAGAAAAAGTGTCTCCTGCAACCCGTTCCCTTGGTGCTAGATGAACGAACGTCTCTCCACTTGCTCAGTTCTGAGAGAAAAGTGTGTGTGAAAGCCGCTCTTCACCAAGCTTGTTGGGAACATAAAGTTTCTTTTCAGTTGCAAACTCCATTCCATACATATATATGGGGAGGTACTAGCTCCAACTCGGTTTGACAGTGAAAACTGCAGGAACTTCAAACCGGCACTAGGAAAGAGACTGAGAAAGCAGAGAAAAAGTGTCCCCTGCAACCCGTTCCCTTGGTGCTAGATGAACGAACGTCTCTCCACTTGCTCAGTTCTGAGAGATAAGAGTGTGTGAAAGCCACACTTCACCTAGATTGTGGGGAACACAAAGTTTCTTTTCAGTTGCAAACTCCATTCCATACATATATATGGGGAGGTACAAGCTCCAACTCGGTTTGACAGTGAAAACTGCAGGAACTTCAAACCGGCACTAGGAATCAGACTGAGAAAGCAGAGAAAAAGTGTCTCCTGCAACCCGTTCCCTTGGTGCTAGATGAACGAACGTCTCTCCGCTTGCTCAGTTCTGAGAGATAAGTGTGTTGAAAGCCATCCTTCACCTAGATTGTGGGGAACACAAAGTTTCTTTTCAGTTGCAAACTCCATTCTATACATATATATGGGGAGGTACAAGCTCCAACTCGGTTTGACAGTGAAAACTGCAGGAACTTCAAACCGGCACTAGGAAACAGACTGAGAAAGCAGAGAAAAAGTGTTTCCTGCAACCCGTTCCCTTGGTGCTAGATGAACGAACGTCTCTCCACTTGCTCAGTTCTGAGAGATAAGTGTGTGTGAAAGCCGCTCTTCACCAAGCTTGTTGGGAACATAAAGTTTCTTTTCAGTTGCAAACTCCATTCCATACATATATATGCGGAGGTACTAGCTCCAACTCGTTTTGACAGTGAAAACTGCAGGAACTTCATACCGGCACTAGGAAAGAGACTGAGAAAGCAGAGAAAAAGTGTCTCCTGCAACCCGTTCCCTTGGTGCTAGATGAACGAACGTCTCTCCAATTACTCAGTTCTGAGAGATAAGAGTGTGTGAAAGCCACCCTTCACCTAGATTGTGGGGAACACAAAGTTTCTTTTCAGTTGCAAACTCCATTCCATACATATATATGGGGAGGTACAAACTCCAACTCGGTTTGACAGTGAAAACTGCAGGAACTTCAAACCGGCCCTAGGAAACCGACTGAGAAAGCAGAAAAAAGTGTCTCCTGCAACCCGTTCCCTTGGTGCTAGTTGAACGAACGTCTCTCCACTTGCTCAGTTCTGAGAGATAAGTGTGTTGAAAGCCATTCTTCACCTAGATTGTGGGGAACACAAAGTTTCTTTTCAGTTGCAAACTCCATTCCATACATATATATGGGGAGGTACTAGCTAAAACTCGGTTTGACAGTGAAAACTGCAGGAACTTCAAACCGGCACTAGGAAAGAGACTGAGAAAGCAGAGAAAAAGTTTCTCCTGCAACCCGTTCCCTTGGTGCTAGATGAACGAACGTCTCTCCACGTGCTCAGTTCTGAGGGATAAGTGTGTGTGAAAGCCGTCCTTCACCTAACTTGTTGGGAACACAAAGTTTCTTTTCAGTTGCAAACTCCATTCCATACATATATATGGGGAGGTACAAGCTCCAACTCGGTTTGACAGTGAAAACTGCAGGAACTTCAAACCGGCACTAGGAAACAGACTGAGAAAGTGGAGAAAAAGTGTCTCCTGCAACCCGTTCCCTTGGTGCTAGATGAACGAACGTCTCTCCACTTGCTCAGTTCTGAGAGAAAAGTGTGTGTGAAAGCCGCTCTTCACCAAGCTTGTTGGGAACATAAAGTTTCTTTTCAGTTGCAAACTCCATTCCATACATATATATGGGGAGGTACTAGCTCCAACTCGGTTTGACAGTGAAAACTGCAGGAACTTCAAACCGGCACTAGGAAAGAGACTGAGAAAGCAGAGAAAAAGTGTCCCCTGCAACCCGTTCCCTTGGTGCTAGATGAACGAACGTCTCTCCACTTGCTCAGTTCTGAGAGATAAGAGTGTGTGAAAGCCACACTTCACCTAGATTGTGGGGAACACAAAGTTTCTTTTCAGTTGCAAACTCCATTCCATACATATATATGGGGAGGTACAAGCTCCAACTCGGTTTGACAGTGAAAACTGCAGGAACTTCAAACCGGCACTAGGAATCAGACTGAGAAAGCAGAGAAAAAGTGTCTCCTGCAACCCGTTCCCTTGGTGCTAGATGAACGAACGTCTCTCCGCTTGCTCAGTTCTGAGAGATAAGTGTGTTGAAAGCCATCCTTCACCTAGCTTGTTGGGAACACAAAGTTTCTTTTCAGTTGCAAACTCCATTCTATACATATATATGGGGAGGTACAAGCTCCAACTCGGTTTGACAGTGAAAACTGCAGGAACTTCAAACCGGCACTAGGAAACAGACTGAGAATGCAGAGAAAAAGTGTTTCCTGCAACCCGTTCCCTTGGTGCTAGATGAACGAACGTCTCTCCACTTGCTCAGTTCTGAGAGATAAGTGTGTGTGAAAGCCGCTCTTCACCAAGCTTGTTGGGAACATAAAGTTTCTTTTCAGTTGCAAACTCCATTCCATACATATATATGCGGAGGTACTAGCTCCAACTCGTTTTGACAGTGAAAACTGCAGGAACTTCAAACCGGCACTAGGAAAGAGACTGAGAAAGCAGAGAAAAAGTGTCTCCTGCAACCCGTTCCCTTGGTGCTAGATGAACGAACGTCTCTCCAATTACTCAGTTCTGAGAGATAAGAGTGTGTGAAAGCCACCCTTCACCTAGATTGTGGGGAACACAAAGTTTCTTTTCAGTTGCAAACTCCATTCCATACATATATATGGGGAGGTACAAACTCCAACTCGGTTTGACAGTGAAAACTGCAGGAACTTCAAACCGGCCCTAGGAAACCGACTGAGAAAGCAGAAAAAAGTGTCTCCTGCAACCCGTTCCCTTGGTGCTAGATGAACGAACGTCTCTCCACTTGCTCAGTTCTGAGAGATAAGTGTGTTGAAAGCCATCCTTCACCTAGATTGTGGGGAACACAAAGTTTCTTTTCAGTTGCAAACTCCATTCCATACATATATATGGGGAGGTACAAGCTCCAACTCGGTTTGCCAGTGAAAACTGCAGGAACTTCAAACCGGCACTAGGAAACAGACTGAGAAAGCAGAGAAAAAGTGTCTCCTGCAACCCGTTCCCTTGGTGCTAGATGAACGAACGTCTCTCCACTTGCTCAGTTCTGAGAGATAAGTGTGTGTGAAAGCCGCACTTCACCAAGCTTGTTGGGAACATAAAGTTTCTTTTCAGTTGCAAACTCCATTCCATACATATATATGGGGAGGTACTAGCTAAAACTCGGTTTGACAGTGAAAACTGCAGGAACTTCAAACCGGCACTAGGAAAGAGACTGAGAAAGCAGAGAAAAAGTTTCTCCTGCAACCCGTTCCCTTGGTGCTAGATGAACGAACGTCTCTCCACGTGCTCAGTTCTGAGAGATATATGTGTGTGAAAGCCGTCCTTCACCTAACTTGTTGGGAACACAAAGTTTCTTTTCAGTTGCAAACTCCATTCCATACATATATATGGGGAGGTACAAGCTCCAACTCGGTTTGACAGTGAAAACTGCAGGAACTTCAAACCGGCACTAGGAATCAGACTGAGAAAGCAGAGAAAAAGTGTCTCCTGCAACCCGTTCCCTTGGTGCTAGATGAACGAACGTCTCTCCACTTGCTCAGTTCTGAGAGATAAGTGTGTGTGAAAGCCGTCCTTCACCTAGCTTGTTGGGAACACAAAGTTTCTTTTCAGTTGCAAACTCCATTCCATACATATATATGGGGAGGTACTAGCTCCAACACGGTTTGACAGTGAAAACTGCAAGAACTTCAAACCGGCACTAGGAAAGAGACTGAGAAAGCAGAGATAAAGTGTCTCCTGCAACCCGTTCCCTTGGTGCTAGATGAACGAACGTCTCTCCACTTGCTCAGTTCTGAGAGATAAGTGTGTGTGAAAGCCACACTTCACCTAGATTGTGGGGAACACAAAGTTTCTTTTCAGTTGCAAACTCCATTCCATACATATATATGGGGAGGTACAAACTCCAACTCGGTTTGACAGTGAAAACTGCAGGAACTTCAAACCGGCCCTAGGAAACAGACTGAGAAAGCAGAGAAAAAGTGTATCCTGCAACCCGTTCCCTTGGTGCTAGGTGAATGAACGTCTCTCCACTTGCTCAGTTCTGAGAGATAAGTGTGTTGAAAGCCATCCTTCACCTAGATTGTGGGGAACACAAAGTTTCTTTTCAGTTGCAAACTCCATTCCATACATATATATGGGGAGGTACAAGCTCCAACTCGGTTTGACAGTGAAAACTGCAGGAACTTCAAACCGGCACTAGGAAACAGACTGAGAAAGCAGAGAAAAAGTGTCTCCTGCAACCCGTTCCCTTGGTGCTAGATGAACGAACGTCTCTCCACTTGCTCAGTTCTGAGAGATAAGTGTGTGTGAAAGCCGCCCTTCACCAAGCTTGTTGGGAACACAAAGTTTCTTTTCAGTTGCAAACTCCATTCCATACATATATATGGGGAGGTACTAGCTCCAACTCGGTTTGACAGTGAAAACTGCAGGAACATCAAACCGGCACTAGGAAAGAGACTGAGAAAGCAGAGAAAAAGTGTCTCCTGCAACCCGTTCCCATGGTGCTAGATGAACGAACGTCTCTCCACTTGCTCAGTTCTGAGAGATAAGAGTGTGTGAAAGCCACACTTCACCTAGATTGTGGGGAACACAAAGTTTCTTTTCAGTTGCAAACTCCATTCCATACATATATATGGGGAGGTACTAGCTCCAACACGGTTTGACAGTGAAAACTGCAAGAACTTCAAACCGGCACTAGGAAAGAGACTGAGAAAGCAGAGATAAAGTGTCTCCTGCAACCCGTTCCCTTGGTGCTAGATGAACGAACGTCTCTCCACTTGCTCAGTTCTGAGAGATAAGAGTGTGTGAAAGCCACCCTTCACCTAGATTGTGGGGAACACAAAGTTTCTTTTCAGTTGCAAACTCCATTCCATACATATATATGGGGAGGTACAAACTCCAACTCGGTTTGACAGTGAAAACTGCAGGAACTTCAAACCGGCCCTAGGAAACAGACTGAGAAAGCAGAGAAAAAGTGTATCCTGCAACCCGTTCCCTTGGTGCTAGGTGAATGAACGTCTCTCCACTTGCTCAGTTCTGAGAGATAAGTGTGTTGAAAGCCATCCTTCACCTAGATTGTGGGGAACACAAAGTTTCTTTTCAGTTGCAAACTGCATTCCATACATATATATGGGGAGGTACAAGCTCCAACTCGGTTTGACAGTGAAAACTGCAGGAACTTCAAACCGGCACTAGGAAACAGACTGAGAAAGCAGAGAAAAAGTGTCTCCTGCAACCCGTTCCCTTGGTGCTAGATGAACGAACGTCTCTCCACTTGCTCAGTTCTGAGAGATAAGTGTGTGTGAAAGCCGCACTTCACCAAGCTTGTTGGGAACATAAAGTTTCTTTTCAGTTGCAAACTCCATTCCATACATATATATGGGGAGATAGAAGCTCCAACTCGGTTTGACAGTGAAAACTGCAGGAACTTCAAACCGGCACTAGGAAACAGACTGAGAAAGCAGAGAAAAAGTGTCTCCTGCAACACGTTCCCTTGGTGCTAGATGAACGAAAGTCTCTCCACTTGCTCAGTTCTGAGAGATAAGTGTGTGTGAAAGCCGCCCTTCACCAAGCTTGTTGGGAACACAAAGTTTCTTTTCAGTTGCAAACTCCATTCCATACATATATACGGGGAGGTACAAGCTCCAACTCGGTTTTACAGTGAAAACTGCAGGAACTTCAAACCGGAAGTAGGAAACAGACTGAGAATGCAGAGAAAAAGTGTCTCCTGCAACCCGTTCCCTTGGTGCTAGATGAACGAACGTCTCTCCACTTGCTCAGTTATGAGGGATAAGTGTGTGTGAAAGCCGTCATTCACCTAACTTGTTGGGAACACAAAGTTTCTTTTCAGTTGCAAACTCCATTCCATATATATATATGGGGAGGTACAAGCTCCAACTCGGTTTGACAGTGAAAATTGCAGGAAGTTCAAACAGGCACTAGGAAAGAGACTGAGAAAGCAGAGAAAATGTGTCTCCTGCAACCCGTTCCCTTGGTGCTAGATGAACGAACGTCTCTCCACTTGCTCAGTTCTGAGAGATATGTGTGTGTGAAAGCCGCTCTTCACCTAGCTTGTTGGGAACACAAAGTTTCTTTTCAGTTGCAAACTCCATTCCATACATATATATGGGGAGGTACTAGCTCCAACTCGGTTTGACAGTGAAAACTGCAGGAACTTCAAACCGGCACTAGGAAACAGACTGAGAAAGCAGAGAAATAGTGTCTCCTGCAACCCGTTCCCTTGGTGCTAGATGAACGAACGTCTCTCCACTTGCTCAGTTCTGAGAGATATGTGTGTTGAAAGCCATCCTTCACCTAGATTGTGGGGAACACAAAGTTTCTTTTCAGTTGCAAACTCCATTCTATACATATATATGGGGAGGTACAAGCTCCAACTCGGTTTGACAGTGAAAACTGCAGGAACTTCAAACCGGCACTAGGAAACAGACTGAGAAAGCGGAGAAAAAGTGTCTCCTGCAACCCGTTCCCTTGGTGCTAGATGAACGAACGTCTCTCCACTTGCTCAGTTCTGAGAGATAAGAGTGTGTGAAAGCCACTCTTCACCTAGATTGTGGGGAACACAAAGTTTCTTTTCAGTCGCAAACTCCATTCCATACATATATATGGGGAGGTACAAGCTCCAACTCGGTTTGACAGTGAAAACTGCAGGAACTTCAAACCGGCACTAGGAATCAGACTGAGAAAGCAGAGAAAAAGTGTCTCCTGCAACCCGTTCCCTTGGTGCTAGATGAACGAACGTCTCTCCACTTGCTCAGTTCTGAGAGATAAGTGTGTGTGAAAGCCGCTCTTCACCAAGCTTGTTGGGAACACAAAGTTTCTTTTCAGTTGCAAACTCCATTCCATACATATATATGCGGAGGTACTAGCTCCAACTCTTTTTGACAGTGAAAACTGCAGGAACTTCATACAGGCACTAGGAAAGAGACTGAGAAAGCAGAGAAATAGTGCCTCCTGCAACCCGTTCCCTTGGTGCTAGATGAACGAACGTCTCTCCACTTGCTCAGTTCTGAGAGATAAGTGTGTGTGAAAGCCGTCCTTCAACTAGCTTGTTGGGAACACAAAGTTTCTTTTCAGTTGCAAACTCCATTCCATACATATATATGGGGAGGTACTAGCTCCAACTCGGTTTCACAGTGAAAACTGCAGGAACTTCAAACCGGCACTAGGAAACAGAATGAGAAAGCAGAGAAAAAGTATCTCCTGCAAACCGTTCCCTTGGTGCTAGATGAACGAACGTCTCTCCACTTGCTCAGTTTTGAGAGATAAGGGTGTGTGAAAGCCATCCTTCACCTAGCTTGTTGGGAACACAAAGTTTCTTTTCAGTTGCAAACTCCATTCCATACATATATATGGGGAGGTACAAGCTCCAACTCGGTTTGACAGTGAAAACTGCAGGAACTTCAAATCGGCACTAGGAAACAGACTGAGAAAGCAGAGAAAAAGTGTCTCCTGCAAACCGTTCCCTTGGTGCTAGATGAACGAACGTCTCTCCGCTTGCTCAGTTCTGAGAGATAAGTGTGTTGAAAGCCATCCTTCACCTAGATTGTGGGGAACACAAAGTTTCTTTTCAGTTGCAAACTCCATTCTATACATATATATGGGGAGGTACAAGCTCCAACTCGGTTTGACAGTGAAAACTGCAGGAACTTCAAACCGGCACTAGGAAACAGACTGAGAAAGCAGAGAAAAAGTGTTTCCTGCAACCCGTTCCCTTGGTGCTAGATGAACGAACGTCTCTCCACTTGCTCAGTTCTGAGAGATAAGTGTGTGTGAAAGCCGCTCTTCACCAAGCTTGTTGGGAACACAAAGTTTCTTTTCAGTTGCAAACTCCATTCCATACATATATATGCGGAGGTACTAGCTCCAACTCTTTTTGACAGTGAAAACTGCAGGAACTTCAAACCGGCACTAGGAAAGAGACTGAGAAAGGAGAGAAAAAGTGTCTCCTGCAACCCGTTCCCTTGGTGCTAGATGAACGAACGTCTCTCCAATTACTCAGTTCTGAGAGATAAGAGTGTGTGAAAGCCACCCTTCACCTAGATTGTGGGGAACACAAAGTTTCTTTTCAGTTGCAAACTCCATTCCATACATATATATGGGGAGGTACAAACTCCAACTCGGTTTGACAGTGAAAACTGCAGGAACTTCAAACCGGCCCTAGGAAACCGACTGAGAAAGCAGAAAAATGTGTCTCCTGCAACCCGTTCCCTTGGTGCTAGATGAACGAACGTCTCTCCACTTGCTCAGTTCTGAGAGATAAGTGTGTTGAAAGCCATCCTTCACCTAGATTGTGGGGAACACAAAGTTTCTTTTCAGTTGCAAATTCCATTCCATACATATATATGGGGAGGTACAAGCTCCAACTCGGTTTGCCAGTGAATACTGCAGGAACTTCAAACCGGCACTGGGAAACAGACTGAGAAAGCAAAGAAAAAGTGTCTCCTGCAACCCGTTCCCTTGGTGCTAGATGAACGAACGTCTCTCCACTTGCTCAGTTCTGAGAGATAAGTGTGTGTGAAAGCCGCACTTCACCAAGCTTGTTGGGAACATAAAGTTTCTTTTCAGTTGCAAACTCCATTCCATACATATATATGGGGAGGTACTAGCTAAAACTCGTTTTGACAGTGAAAACTGCAGGAACTTCAAACCGGCACTAGGAAAGAGACTGAGAAAGCAGAGAAAAAGTTTCTCCTGCAACCCGTTCCCTTGGTGCTAGATGAACGAACGTCTCTCCACGTGCTCATTTCTGAGGGATAAGTGTGTGTGAAAGCCGTCCTTCAACTAACTTGTTGGGAACACAAAGTTTCTTTTCAGTTGCAAACTCCATTCCATACATATATATGGGGTGGTACAAGCTCCAACTCGGTTTGACAGTGAAAATTTCAGGAACTTCATACAGGCACTAGGAAAGAGACTGAGAAAGCAGAGAAATAGTGTCTCCTGCAACCCGTTCCCTTGGTGCTAGATGAACGAACGTCTCTCCACTTGCTCAGTTCTGAGAGATAAGTGTGTGTGAAAGCCGTCCTTCACCTAGCTTGTTGGGAACACAAAGTTTCTTTTCAGTTGCAAACTCCATTCCATACATATATATGGGGAGGTACAAGCTCCAACTCGGTTTGACAGTGAAAACTGTAGGAACTTCAAATCGGCACTAGGAAACAGACTGAGAAAGCAGAGAAAAAGTGTCTCCTGCAACCCGTTCCCTTGGTGCTAGATGAACGAACGTCTCTCCGCTTGCTCAGTTCTGAGAGATAAGTGTGTTGAAAGCCATCCTTCACCTAGATTGTGGGGAACACAAAGTTTCTTTTCAGTTGCAAACTCCATTCTATACATATATATGGGGGGTACAAGCTCCAACTCGGTTTGACAGTGAAAACTGCAGGAACTTCAAACCGGCACTAGGAAACAGACTGAGAAAGCAGAGAAAAAGTGTTTCCTGCAACCCGTTCCCTTGGTGCTAGATGAACGAACGTCTCTCCACATGCTCAGTTCTGAGAGAAATGAGTGTGTGAAAGCCGCCCTTCAAATAGCTTGTTGGGAACACAAAGTTTCTTTTCAGTTGCAAACTGCACTCCATATATATATATGGGGAAGTACTAGCTCCAACTCGGTTTTACAGTGAAGACTGCAGGAACTTCAAACCGGCACTAGGAAACACACTGAGACAACAGAGTAAAAGTTTCCCCTGCAACCCGTTCCGTTTGAGCTAGATGAACGAACGTCTCTCCACTTGCTCAGTTCTGAGAGATAAGTGTGTGTGAAAGCCGCTCTTCACCAAGCTTGTTGGGAACATAAAGTTTCTTTTCAGTTGCAAACTCCATTCCATACATATATATGCGGAGGTACTAGCTCCAACTCGTTTTGACAGTGAAAACTGCAGGAACTTCAAACCGGCACTAGGAAAGAGACTGAGAAAGCAGAGAAAAAGTGTCTCCTGCAACCCGTTCCCTTGGTGCTAGATGAACGAACTTCTCTCCAATTACTCAGTTCTGAGAGATAAGAGTGTGTGAAAGCCACCCTTCACCTAGATTGTGGGGAACACAAAGTTTCTTTTCAGTTGCAAACTCCATTCCATACATATATATGGGGAGGTACAAACTCCAACTCGGTTTGACAGTGAAAACTGCAGGAACTTCAAACCGGCCCTAGGAAACCGACTGAGAAAGCAGAAAAAAGTGTCTCCTGCAACCCGTTCCCTTGGTGCTAGATGAACGAACGTCTCTCCACTTGCTCAGTTCTGAGAGATAAGTGTGTTGAAAGCCATCCTTCACCTAGATTGTGGGGAACACAAAGTTTCTTTTCAGTTGCAAACTCCATTCCATACATATATATGGGGAGGTACAAGCTCCAACTCGGTTTGCCAGTGAAAACTGCAGGAACTTCAAACCGGCACTAGGAAACAGACTGAGAAAGCAGAGAAAAAGTGTCTCCTGCAACCCGTTCCCTTGGTGCTAGATGAACGAACGTCTCTCCACTTGCTCAGTTCTGAGAGATAAGTGTGTGTGAAAGCCGCACTTCACCAAGCTTGTTGGGAACATAAAGTTTCTTTTCAGTTGCAAACTCCATTCCATACATATATATGGGGAGGTACTAGCTAAAACTCGGTTTGACAGTGAAAACTGCAGGAACTGCAAACCGGCACTAGGAAAGAGACTGAGAAAGCAGAGAAAAAGTTTCTCCTGCAACCCGTTCCCTTGGTGCTAGATGAACGAACGTCTCTCCACGTGCTCAGTTCTGAGGGATAAGTGTGTGTGAAAGCCGTCCTTCACCTAACTTGTTGGGAACACAAAGTTTCTTTTCAGTTGCAAACTCCATTCCATACATATATATGGGGAGGTACAAGCTCCAACTCGGTTTGACAGTGAAAACTGCAGGAACTTCAAACCGGCACTAGGAAACAGACTGAGAAAGTGGAGAAAAAGTGTCTCCTGCAACCCGTTCCCTTGGTGCTAGATGAACGAACGTCTCTCCACTTGCTCAGTTCTGAGAGAAAAGTGTGTGTGAAAGCCGCTCTTCACCAAGCTTGTTGGGAACATAAAGTTTCTTTTCAGTTGCAAACTCCATTCCATACATATATATGGGGAGGTACTAGCTCCAACTCGGTTTGACAGTGAAAACTGCAGGAACTTCAAACCGGCACTAGGAAAGAGACTGAGAAAGCAGAGAAAAAGTGTCCCCTGCAACCCGTTCCCTTGGTGCTAGATGAACGAACGTCTCTCCACTTGCTCAGTTCTGAGAGATAAGAGTGTGTGAAAGCCACACTTCACCTAGATTGTGGGGAACACAAAGTTTCTTTTCAGTTGCAAACTCCATTCCATACATATATATGGGGAGGTACAAGCTCCAACTCGGTTTGACAGTGAAAACTGCAGGAACTTCAAACCGGCACTAGGAATCAGACTGAGAAAGCAGAGAAAAAGTGTCTCCTGCAACCCGTTCCCTTGGTGCTAGATGAACGAACGTCTCTCCGCTTGCTCAGTTCTGAGAGATAAGTGTGTTGAAAGCCATCCTTCACCTAGATTGTGGGGAACTCAAAGTTTCTTTTCAGTTGCAAACTCCATTCTATACATATATATGGGGAGGTACAAGCTCCAACTCGGTTTGACAGTGAAAACTGCAGGAACTTCAAACCGGCACTAGGAAACAGACTGAGAAAGCAGAGAAAAAGTGTTTCCTGCAACCCGTTCCCTTGGTGCTAGATGAACGAACGTCTCTCCACTTGCTCAGTTCTGAGAGATAAGTGTGTGTGAAAGCCGCTCTTCACCAAGCTTGTTGGGAACATAAAGTTTCTTTTCAGTTGCAAACTCCATTCCATACATATATATGCGGAGGTACTAGCTCCAACTCGTTTTGACAGTGAAAACTGCAGGAACTTCAAACCGGCACTAGGAAAGAGACTGAGAAAGCAGAGAAAAAGTGTCTCCTGCAACCCGTTCCCTTGGTGCTAGATGAACGAACGTCTCTCCAATTACTCAGTTCTGAGAGATAAGAGTGTGTGAAAGCCACCCTTCACCTAGATTGTGGGGAACACAAAGTTTCTTTTCAGTTGCAAACTCCATTCCATACATATATATGGGGAGGTACAAACTCCAACTCGGTTTGACAGTGAAAACTGCAGGAACTTCAAACCGGCCCTAGGAAACCGACTGAGAAAGCAGAAAAAAGTGTCTCCTGCAACCCGTTCCCTTGGTGCTAGTTGAACGAACGTCTCTCCACTTGCTCAGTTCTGAGAGATAAGTGTGTTGAAAGCCATTCTTCACCTAGATTGTGGGGAACACAAAGTTTCTTTTCAGTTGCAAACTCCATTCCATACATATATATGGGGAGGTACTAGCTAAAACTCGGTTTGACAGTGAAAACTGCAGGAACTTCAAACCGGCACTAGGAAAGAGACTGAGAAAGCAGAGAAAAAGTTTCTCCTGCAACCCGTTCCCTTGGTGCTAGATGAACGAACGTCTCTCCACGTGCTCAGTTCTGAGGGATAAGTGTGTGTGAAAGCCGTCCTTCACCTAACTTGTTGGGAACACAAAGTTTCTTTTCAGTTGCAAACTCCATTCCATACATATATATGGGGAGGTACAAGCTCCAACTCGGTTTGACAGTGAAAACTGCAGGAACTTCAAACCGGCACTAGGAAACAGACTGAGAAAGTGGAGAAAAAGTGTCTCCTGCAACCCGTTCCCTTGGTGCTAGATGAACGAACGTCTCTCCACTTGCTCAGTTCTGAGAGAAAAGTGTGTGTGAAAGCCGCTCTTCACCAAGCTTGTTGGGAACATAAAGTTTCTTTTCAGTTGCAAACTCCATTCCATACATATATATGGGGAGGTACTAGCTCCAACTCGGTTTGACAGTGAAAACTGCAGGAACTTCAAACCGGCACTAGGAAAGAGACTGAGAAAGCAGAGAAAAAGTGTCCCCTGCAACCCGTTCCCTTGGTGCTAGATGAACGAACGTCTCTCCGCTTGCTCAGTTCTGAGAGATAAGTGTGTTGAAAGCCATCCTTCACCTAGCTTGTTGGGAACACAAAGTTTCTTTTCAGTTGCAAACTCCATTCTATACATATATATGGGGAGGTACAAGCTCCAACTCGGTTTGACAGTGAAAACTGCAGGAACTTCAAACCGGCACTAGGAAACAGACTGAGAAAGCAGAGAAAAAGTGTTTCCTGCAACACGTTCCCTTGGTGCTAGATGAACGAACGTCTCTCCACTTGCTCAGTTCTGAGAGATAAGTGTGTGTGAAAGCCGCTCTTCACCAAGCTTGTTGGGAACATAAAGTTTCTTTTCAGTTGCAAACTCCATTCCATACATATATATGCGGAGGTACTAGCTCCAACTCGTTTTGACAGTGAAAACTGCAGGAACTTCAAACCGGCACTAGGAAAGAGACTGAGAAAGCAGAGAAAAAGTGTCTCCTGCAACCCGTTCCCTTGGTGCTAGATGAACGAACGTCTCTCCAATTACTCAGTTCTGAGAGATAAGAGTGTGTGAAAGCCACCCTTCACCTAGATTGTGGGGAACACAAAGTTTCTTTTCAGTTGCAAACTCCATTCCATACATATATATGGGGAGGTACAAACTCCAACTCGGTTTGACAGTGAAAACTGCAGGAACTTCAAACCGGCCCTAGGAAACCGACTGAGAAAGCAGAAAAAAGTGTCTCCTGCAACCCGTTCCCTTGGTGCTAGATGAACGAACGTCTCTCCACTTGCTCAGTTCTGAGAGATAAGTGTGTTGAAAGCCATCCTTCACCTAGATTGTGGGGAACACAAAGTTTCTTTTCAGTTGCAAACTCCATTCCATACATATATATGGGGAGGTACAAGCTCCAACTCGGTTTGCCAGTGAAAACTGCAGGAACTTCAAACCGGCACTAGGAAACAGACTGAGAAAGCAGAGAAAAAGTGTCTCCTGCAACCCGTTCCCTTGGTGCTAGATGAACGAACGTCTCTCCACTTGCTCAGTTCTGAGAGATAAGTGTGTGTGAAAGCCGCACTTCACCAAGCTTGTTGGGAACATAAAGTTTCTTTTCAGTTGCAAACTCCATTCCATACATATATATGGGGAGGTACTAGCTAAAACTCGGTTTGACAGTGAAAACTGCAGGAACTTCAAACCGGCACTAGGAAAGAGACTGAGAAAGCAGAGAAAAAGTTTCTCCTGCAACCCGTTCCCTTGGTGCTAGATGAACGAACGTCTCTCCACGTGCTCAGTTCTGAGAGATATATGTGTGTGAAAGCCGTCCTTCACCTAACTTGTTGGGAACACAAAGTTTCTTTTCAGTTGCAAACTCCATTCCATACATATATATGGGGAGGTATAAGCTCCAAATCTGTTTGACAGTGAAAACTGCAGGAACTTCAAACCGGCACTAGGAAACAGACTGAGAAAGCGGAGAAAAAGTGTCTCCTGCAACCCGTTCCCTTGGTGCTAGATGAACGAACGTCTCTCCACTTGCTCAGTTCTGAGAGAAAAGTGTGTGTGAAAGCCGCTCTTCACCAAGCTTGTTGGGAACATAAAGTTTCTTTTCAGTTGCAAACTCCATTCCATACATATATATGGGGAGGTACTAGCTCCAACTCGGTTTGACAGTGAAAACTGCAGGAACATCAAACCGGCACTAGGAAAGAGACTGAGAAAGCAGAGAAAAAGTGTCTCCTGCAACCCGTTCCCATGGTGCTAGATGAACGAACGTCTCTCCACTTGCTCAGTTCTGAGAGATAAGAGTGTGTGAAAGCCACACTTCACCTAGATTGTGGGGAACACAAAGTTTCTTTTCAGTTGCAAACTCCATTCCATACATATATATGGGGAGGTACAAGCTCCAACTCGGTTTGACAGTGAAAACTGCAGGAACTTCAAACCGGCACTAGGAATCAGACTGAGAAAGCAGAGAAAAAGTGTCTCCTGCAACCCGTTCCCTTGGTGCTAGATGAACGAACGTCTCTCCACTTGCTCAGTTCTGAGAGATAAGTGTGTGTGAAAGCCGTCCTTCACCTAGCTTGTTGGGAACACAAAGTTTCTTTTCAGTTGCAAACTCCATTCCATACATATATATGGGGAGGTACTAGCTCCAACACGGTTTGACAGTGAAAACTGCAAGAACTTCAAACCGGCACTAGGAAAGAGACTGAGAAAGCAGAGATAAAGTGTCTCCTGCAACCCGTTCCCTTGGTGCTAGATGAACGAACGTCTCTCCACTTGCTCAGTTCTGAGAGATAAGTGTGTGTGAAAGCCACACTTCACCTAGATTGTGAGGAACACAAAGTTTCTTTTCAGTTGCAAACTCCATTCCATACATATATATGGGGAGGTACAAACTCCAACTCGGTTTGACAGTGAAAACTGCAGGAACTTCAAACCGGCCCTAGGAAACAGACTGAGAAAGCAGAGAAAAAGTGTATCCTGCAACCCGTTCCCTTGGTGCTAGGTGAATGAACGTCTCTCCACTTGCTCAGTTCTGAGAGATAAGTGTGTTGAAAGCCATCCTTCACCTAGATTGTGGGGAACACAAAGTTTCTTTTCAGTTGCAAACTCCATTCCATACATATATATGGGGAGGTACAAGCTCCAACTCGGTTTGACAGTGAAAACTGCAGGAACTTCAAACCGGCACTAGGAAACAGACTGAGAAAGCAGAGAAAAAGTGTCTCCTGCAACCCGTTCCCTTGGTGCTAGATGAACGAACGTCTCTCCACTTGCTCAGTTCTGAGAGATAAGTGTGTGTGAAAGCCGCCCTTCACCAAGCTTGTTGGGAACACAAAGTTTCTTTTCAGTTGCAAACTCCATTCCATACATATATATGGGGAGGTACTAGCTCCAACTCGGTTTGACAGTGAAAACTGCAGGAACATCAAACCGGCACTAGGAAAGAGACTGAGAAAGCAGAGAAAAAGTGTCTCCTGCAACCCGTTCCCATGGTGCTAGATGAACGAACGTCTCTCCACTTGCTCAGTTCTGAGAGATAAGAGTGTGTGAAAGCCACACTTCACCTAGATTGTGGGGAACACAAAGTTTCTTTTCAGTTGCAAACTCCATTCCATACATATATATGGGGAGGTACTAGCTCCAACACGGTTTGACAGTGAAAACTGCAAGAACTTCAAACCGGCACTAGGAAAGAGACTGAGAAAGCAGAGATAAAGTGTCTCCTGCAACCCGTTCCCTTGGTGCTAGATGAACGAACGTCTCTCCACTTGCTCAGTTCTGAGAGATAAGAGTGTGTGAAAGCCACCCTTCACCTAGATTGTGGGGAACACAAAGTTTCTTTTCAGTTGCAAACTCCATTCCATACATATATATGGGGAGGTACAAACTCCAACTCGGTTTGACAGTGAAAACTGCAGGAACTTCAAACCGGCCCTAGGAAACAGACTGAGAAAGCAGAGAAAAAGTGTATCCTGCAACCCGTTCCCTTGGTGCTAGGTGAATGAACGTCTCTCCACTTGCTCAGTTCTGAGAGATAAGTGTGTTGAAAGCCATCCTTCACCTAGATTGTGGGGAACACAAAGTTTCTTTTCAGTTGCAAACTGCATTCCATACATATATATGGGGAGGTACAAGCTCCAACTCGGTTTGACAGTGAAAACTGCAGGAACTTCAAACCGGCACTAGGAAACAGACTGAGAAAGCAGAGAAAAAGTGTCTCCTGCAACCCGTTCCCTTGGTGCTAGATGAACGAACGTCTCTCCACTTGCTCAGTTCTGAGAGATAAGTGTGTGTGAAAGCCGCACTTCACCAAGCTTGTTGGGAACATAAAGTTTCTTTTCAGTTGCAAACTCCATTCCATACATATATATGGGGAGATAGAAGCTCCAACTCGGTTTGACAGTGAAAACTGCAGGAACTTCAAACCGGCACTAGGAAACAGACTGAGAAAGCAGAGAAAAAGTGTCTCCTGCAACACGTTCCCTTGGTGCTAGATGAACGAAAGTCTCTCCACTTGCTCAGTTCTGAGAGATAAGTGTGTGTGAAAGCCGCCCTTCACCAAGCTTGTTGGGAACACAAAGTTTCTTTTCAGTTGCAAACTCCATTCCATACATATATACGGGGAGGTACAAGCTCCAACTCGGTTTTACAGTGAAAACTGCAGGAACTTCAAACCGGAAGTAGGAAACAGACTGAGAATGCAGAGAAAAAGTGTCTCCTGCAACCCGTTCCCTTGGTGCTAGATGAACGAACGTCTCTCCACTTGCTCAGTTATGAGGGATAAGTGTGTGTGAAAGCCGTCATTCACCTAACTTGTTGGGAACACAAAGTTTCTTTTCAGTTGCAAACTCCATTCCATATATATATATGGGGAGGTACAAGCTCCAACTCGGTTTGACAGTGAAAATTGCAGGAAGTTCAAACAGGCACTAGGAAAGAGACTGAGAAAGCAGAGAAAATGTGTCTCCTGCAACCCGTTCCCTTGGTGCTAGATGAACGAACGTCTCTCCACTTGCTCAGTTCTGAGAGATATGTGTGTGTGAAAGCCGCTCTTCACCTAGCTTGTTGGGAACACAAAGTTTCTTTTCAGTTGCAAACTCCATTCCATACATATATATGGGGAGGTACTAGCTCCAACTCGGTTTGACAGTGAAAACTGCAGGAACTTCAAACCGGCACTAGGAAACAGACTGAGAAAGCAGAGAAATAGTGTCTCCTGCAACCCGTTCCCTTGGTGCTAGATGAACGAACGTCTCTCCACTTGCTCAGTTCTGAGAGATATGTGTGTTGAAAGCCATCCTTCACCTAGATTGTGGGGAACACAAAGTTTCTTTTCAGTTGCAAACTCCATTCTATACATATATATGGGGAGGTACAAGCTCCAACTCGGTTTGACAGTGAAAACTGCAGGAACTTCAAACCGGCACTAGGAAACAGACTGAGAAAGCGGAGAAAAAGTGTCTCCTGCAACCCGTTCCCTTGGTGCTAGATGAACGAACGTCTCTCCACTTGCTCAGTTCTGAGAGATAAGAGTGTGTGAAAGCCACTCTTCACCTAGATTGTGGGGAACACAAAGTTTCTTTTCAGTCGCAAACTCCATTCCATACATATATATGGGGAGGTACAAGCTCCAACTCGGTTTGACAGTGAAAACTGCAGGAACTTCAAACCGGCACTAGGAATCAGACTGAGAAAGCAGAGAAAAAGTGTCTCCTGCAACCCGTTCCCTTGGTGCTAGATGAACGAACGTCTCTCCACTTGCTCAGTTCTGAGAGATAAGTGTGTGTGAAAGCCGTCCTTCACCTAGCTTGTTGGGAACACAAAGTTTCTTTTCAGTTGCAAACTCCATTCCATACATATATATGGGGAGGTACAAGCTCCAACTCGGTTTGACAGTGAAAACTGCAAGAACTTCAAACCGGCACTAGGAAAGAGACTGAGAAAGCAGAGAAAAAGTGTCTCCTGCAACCCGTTCCCTTGGTGCTAGATGAACGAACGTCTCTCCACTTGCTCAGTTCTGAGAGATAAGAGTGTGTGAAAGCCACCCTTCACATAGATTGTGGGGAACACAAAGTTTCTTTTCAGTTGGAAACTCCATTCCATACATATATATTGGGAGGTACAAACTCCAACTCGGTTTGACAGTGAAAACTGCAGGAACTTCAAACCGGCCCTAGGAAACAGACTGAGAAAGCAGAGAAAAAGTGTATCCTGCAACCCGTTCCCTTGGTGCTAGATGAACGAACGTCTCTCCACTTGCTCAGTTCTGAGAGATATGTGTGTTGAAAGCCATCCTTCACCTAGATTGTGGGGAACACAAAGTTTCTTTTCAGTTGCAAACTCCATTCCATACATATATATGGGGAGGTACAAGCTCCAACTCGGTTTGACAGTGAAAACTGCAGGAACTTCAAACCGGCACTAGGAAACAGACTGAGAAAGCAGAGAAAAAGTGTCTCCTGCAACCCGTTCCCTTGGTGCTAGATGAACGAACCTCTCTCCACTTGCTCAGTTCTGAGAGATAAGTGTGTGTGAAAGCCGCACTTCCCCAAGATTGTTGGGAACTTAAAGTTTCTTTTCAGTTGCAAACTCCATTCCATACATATATATGGGGAGGTAGAAGCTCCAACTCGGTTTGACAGTGAAAACTGCAGGAACTTCAAACCGGCACTAGGAAACAGACTGAGAAAGCAGAGAAAAAGTGTCTCCTGCAACCCGTTCCCTTGGTGCTAGATGAACGAAAGTCTCTCCACTTGCTCAGTTCTGAGAGATAAGTGTGTGTGAAAGCCGTCCTTCACCAAGCTTGTTGGGAACACAAAGTTTCTTTTCAGTTGCAAACTCCATTCCATACATATATATGGGGAGGTACAAGCTCCAACTCGGTTTTACAGTGAAAACTGCAGGAACTTCAAACCGGAAGTAGGAAACAGACTGAGAATGCAGAGAAAAAGTGTCTCCTGCAACCCGTTCCCTTGGTACTAGATGAACGAACGTCTCTCCACTTGCTGAGTTATGAGGGATAAGTGTGTGTGAAAGCCGTCATTCACCTAACTTGTTGGGAACACAAAGTTTCTTTTCAGTTGCAAACTCCATTCCATATATATATATATGGAGGTACAAGCACCAACTCGGTTTGACAGTGAAAATTGCAGGAAGTTCAAACAGGCACTAGGAAAGAGACTGAGAAAGCAGAGAAAATGTGTCTCCTGCAACCCGTTCCCTTGGTGCTAGATGAACGAACGTCTCTCCACTTGCTCAGATCTGAGAGATAAGTGTGTGTGAAAGCCGCTCTTCACCTAGCTTGTTGGGAACACAAAGTTTCTTTTCAGTTGCAAACTCCATTCCATACATTTATATGGGGAGGTACTAGATCCAACTCGGTTTGACAGTGAAAACTGCAGGAACTTCAAACCGGCCCTAGGAAACAGACTGAGAAAGCAGAGAAAATGTATCTCCTGCAACCCGTTCCCTTGGTGCTAGATGAACGAACGTCTCTCCACTTGCTCAGTTCTGAGAGATAAGTGTGTGTGAAAGCCGTCCTTCACCTAGCTTGTTGGGAACACAAAGTCTCTTTTCAGTTGCAAACTCCATTCCATACATATATATGGGGAGGTACAAGCTCCAACTCGTTTTGACAGTGAAAACTGCAGGAACTTCAAACCGGCACTAGGAAACAGACTGAGAAAGCAGAGAAAAAGTGTCTCCTGCAACCCGTTCCCTTGGTGCTAGATGAACGAACGTCTCTCCACTTGCTCAGTTCTGAGAGATAAGTGTGTTGAAAGCCATCCTTCACCTAGATTGTGGGGAACACAAAGTTTCTTTTCAGTCGCAAACTCCATTCCATACATATATATGGGGAGGTACAAGCTCCAACTCGGTTTGACAGTGAAAACTGCAGGAACTTCAAACCGGCACTAGGAAACAGACTGAGAAAGCAGAGAAAAAGTGTCTCCTGCAACCCGTTCCCTTGGTGCTAGTTGAACGAACTTCTCTCCACTTGCTCAATTCTGAGAGATAAGTGTGTGTGAAAGCCGCTCTTCACCAAGCTTGTTGGGAACATAAAGTTTCTTTTCAGTTGCAAACTCCATTCCATACATATATATGGGGAGGTACTAGCTAAAACTCGGTTTGACAGTGAAAACTGCAGGAATTTCAAACCGGCACTAGGAAAGAGACTGAGAAAGCAGAGAAAAAGTGTCTCCTGCAACCCGTTCCATTGGTGCTAGATGAACGAACGTCTCTCCACTTGCTCAGTTCTGAGGGATAAGTGTGTGTGAAAGCCGTCCTTCACATAACTTGTTGGGAACACAAAGTTTCTTTTCAGTTGCAAACTCCATTCCATACATATATATGGGGAGGTACAAGCTCCAAATCTGTTTGACAGTGAAAATTGCAGGAACTTCATACAGGCACTAGGAAAGAGACTGAGAAAGCAGAGAAAAAGTGTCTCCTGCAACCCGTTCCCTTGGTGCTAGATGAACGAACGTCTCTCCACTTGCTCAGTTCTGAGAGATAAGTGTGTGTGAAAGCCGTCCTTCACCTAGCTTGTTGGGAACACAAAGTTTCTTTTCAGTTGCAAACTCCATTCCATACATATATATGGGGAGGTACTAGCTCCAACTCGGTTTGACAGTGAAAACTGCAGGAACTTCAAACCGGCACTAGGAAACAGACTGAGAAATCAGAGAAAAAGTATCTCCTGCAACCCGTTCCCTTGGTGCTAGATGAACGAACGTCTCTCCACTTGCTCAGTTCTGAGAGATAAGTGTGTGTGAAAGCCGTACGTCACCTAGCTTGTTGGGAACACAAAGTTTCTTTTCAGTTGCAAACACCATTCCATACATATATATGGGGAGGTACCAGCTCCAACTCGGTTTGACAGTGAATACTGCAGGAACTTCAAACCAGCACTAGGAAGCAGACTGAGAAAGCAGAGAAAAAGTGTCTCCTGCAACCCGTTCCCTTGGTGCTAGATGAACGAACGTCTCTCCACTTGCTCAGTTCTGAGAGATAAGTGTGTTGAAAGCCATCCTTCAACTAGATTGTGGGGAACACAAAGTTTCTTTTCAGTTGCAAACTCCATTCCATACATATATATGGGGAGGTACAAGCTCCAACTCGGTTTGACAGTGAAAACTGCAGGAACTTCAAACCGGCACTAGGAAACAGACTGAGAAAGCAGAGAAAAAGTGTCTCCTGCAACCCGTTCCCTTGGTGCTAGTTGAACGAACGTCTCTCCACTTGCTCAGTTCTGAGAGATAAGTGTGTGTGAAAGCCGCTCTTCACCAAGCTTGTTGGGAACATAAAGTTTCTTTTCAGTTGCAAACTCCATTCCATACATATATATGGGGAGGTACTAGCTAAAACTCGGTTTGACAGTGAAAACTGCAGGAACTTCAAACCGGCACTATGAAAGAGACTGAGAAAGCAGAGAAAAAGTGTCTCCTGCAACCCGTTCCATTGGTGCTAGATGAACGAACGTCTCTCCACTTGCTCAGTTCTGAGGGATAAGTGTGTGTGAAAGCCGTCCTTCACCTAACTTGTTGGGAACACAAAGTTTCTTTTCAGTTGCAAACTCCATTCCATACATATATATGGGGAGGTACAAGCTCCAACTCGGTTTGACAGTGAAAATTGCAGGAACTTCATACAGGCACTAGGAAAGAGACTGAGAAAGCAGAGAAAAAGTGTCTCCTGCAACCCGTTCCCTAGGTGATAGATGAACGAACGTCTCTCCACTTGCTCAGTTCTGAGAGATAAGTGTGTGTGAAAGCCGTCCTTCACCTAGCTTGTTGGGAACACAAAGTTTCTTTTCAGTTGCAAACTCCATTCCATACATATATATGGGGAGGTACTAGCTCCAACTCGGTTTGACAGTGAAAACTGCAGGAACTTCAAACCGGCACTAGGAAACAGACTGAGAAATCAGAGAAAAAGTATCTCCTGCAACCCGTTCCCTTGGTGCTAGATGAACGAACGTCTCTCCACTTGCTCAGTTCTGAGAGATAATTGTGTGTGAAAGCCGTACGTCACCTAGCTTGTTGGGAACACAAAGTTTCTTTTCAGTTGCAAACACCATTCCATACATATATATGGGGAGGTACCAGCTCCAACTCGGTTTTACAGTGAATACTGCAGGAACTTCAAACCAGCACTAGGAAACAGACTGAGAAAGCAGAGAAAAAGTGTCTCCTGCAACCCGTTCCCTTGGTGCTAGATGAACGAACGTCTCTCCACTTGCTCAGTTCTGAGAGATAAGTGTGTTGAAAGCCATCCTTCACCTAGATTGTGGGGAACACAAAGTTTCTTTTCAGTTGCAAACTCCATTCCATACATATATATGGGGAGGTACAAGCTCCAACTCGGTTTGACAGTGAAAACTGCAGGAACTTCAAACCGGCACTAGGAAACAGACTGAGAAAGCAGAGAAAAAGTGTCTCCTGCAACCCGTTCCCTTGGTGCTAGATGAACGAACGTCTCTCCACTTGCTCAGTTCTGAGAGATAAATGTGTGTGAAAGCCGCTCTTCAAAAAGCTTGTTGGGAACATAAAGTTTCTTTTCAGTTGCAAACTCCATTCCATACATATATATATGGAGGTACTAGCTCCAACACGGTTTGACAGTGAAAACTGCATTAACTTCAAACCGGCACTAGGAATCAGACTGAGAAAGCAGAGAAAAAGTGTCTCCTGAAACCCGTTCCCTTGGTGCTAGATGAACGAACGTCTCTCCACTTGCTCAGTTCTGAGAGATATGTGTGTGTGAAAGCCGTCCTTCACCTAGCTTGTTGGGAACACAAAGTTTCTTTTCAGTTGCAAAATCCATTCCATACATATATATGGGGAGGTACAAGCTCCAACTCGGTTTTACAGTGAAAACTGCAGGAACATCAAACCGGCCCTAAGAAACACACTGAGAAAGCAGAGAAAAAGTGTCTCCTGCAACCCGTTCCCTTGGTGCTAGATGAACGAACGTCTCTCCACTTGCTCAGTTCTGAGAGATAAGTGTGTGTGAAAGCCGTCCTTCACCTACCTTGTTGGGAACACAAAGTTTCTTTTGAGTTGCAAACTCCATTCCATACATATATATGGGGAGGTACTAGCTCCAACTCGGTTTGACAGTGAAAACTGCAGGAACTTCAAACCGGCACTAGGAAACAGACTGAGAAATCAGAGAAAAAGTATCTCCTGCAACCCGTTCCCTTGGTGCTAGATGAACGAACGTCTCTCCACTTGCTAAGTTCTGAGAGATAAGTGTGTGTGAAAGCCGTACGTCACCTAGCTTGTTGGGAACACAAAGTTTCTTTTCAGTTGCAAACACCATTCCATACATATATATGGGGAGGTACCAGCTCCAACTCGGTTTGACAGTGAAAACTGCAGGAACTTCAAACCAGCACTAGGAAACAGACTGAGAAAGCAGAGAAAAAGTGTCTCCTGCAACCCGTTCCCTTGGTGCTAGATGAACGAACGTCTCTCCACTTGCTCAGTTCTGAGAGATAAGTGTGTTGAAAGCCATCCTTCACCTAGATTGTGGGGAACACAAAGTTTCTTTTCAGTTGCAAACTCCATTCCATACATCTATATGGGGAGGTACAAGCTCCAACTCGGTTTGACAGTGAAAACTGCAGGAACTTCAAACCGGCACTAGGAAACAGACTGAGAAAGCAGAGAAAAAGTGTCTCCTGCAACCCGTTCCCTTGGTGCTAGATGAACGAACGTCTCTCCACTTGCTCAGTTCTGAGAGATAAATGTGTGTGAAAGCCGCTCTTCACCAAGCTTGTTGGGAACATAAAGTTTCTTTTCAGTTGCAAACTCCATTCCATACATATATATATGGAGGTACTAGCTCCAACACGGTTTGACAGTGAAAACTGCATTAACTTCAAACCGGCACTAGGAATCAGACTGAGAAAGCAGAGAAAAAGTGTCTCCTGCAACCCGTTCCCTTGGTGCTAGATGAACGAACGTCTCTCCACTTGCTCAGTTCTGAGAGATAAGAGTGTGTGAAAGCCACCCTTCACCTAGATTGTGGGGAACACAAAGTTTCTTTTCAGTTGCAAACTCCATTCCATACATATATATGGGGAGGTACTAGCTCCAACTCGGTTTGACAGTGAAAACTGCAGGAACTTCAAACCGGCACTAGGAATCAGACTGAGAAAGCAGAGAAAAAGTGTCTCCTGCAACCCGTTCCCTTGGTGCTAGATGAACGAACGTCTCTCCACTTGCTCAGTTCTGAGAGATAAGTGTGTGTGAAAGCCGTCCTTCACCTAGCTTGTTGGGAACACAAAGTTTCTTTTCAGTTGCAAAATCCATTCCATACATATATATGGGGAGGTACAAGCTCCAACTCGGTTTTACAGTGAAAACTGCAGGAACTTCAAACCGGCCCTAAGAAACACACTGAGAAAGCAGAGAAAAAGTGTCTCCTGCAACCCGTTCCCTTGGTGCTAGATGAACGAACGTCTCTCCACTTGCTCAGTTCTGAGAGATAAGTGTGTGTGAAAGCCGTCCTTCACCTAGCTTGTTGAGAACACAAAGCTTCTTTTCAGTTGCAAACTCCATTCCATACATATATATGGGGAGGTACAAACTCCAACTCGGTTTGACAGTGAAAACTGCAGGAACTTCAAACCGGCCCTAGGAAACAGACTGAGAAAGCAGAGAAAAAGTGTCTCCTGCAACCCGTTCCCTTGGTGCTAGATGAACTTACGTCTCTCCACTTGCTCAGTTCTGAGAGATAAGTGTGTGTGAAAGCCGTTCTTCACCTAGCTTGTTGGGAACACAAAGCTTCTTTTCAGTTGCAAACTCCATTCTATACATATATATGGGGAGGTACAAGCTCCAACTCGGTTTGACAGTGAAAATTGCAGGAACTTCAAACCGGCCCTAAGAAACAGACTGAGAAATCAGAGAAAAAGTGTCTCCTGCAACCCGTTCCCTTGGTGCTAGATGAACGAACGTCTCTCCACTTGCTCAGTTCTGAGAGAAAAGTGTGTGTGAAAGCCGCACTTCACCAAGCTTGTTGGGAACATAAAGTTTTTTTCAGTTGCAATCTCCATTCCATACATATATATGGGGAGGTACTAGCTCCAACTCGGTTTGACAGTGAAAACTGCAGGAACTTCAAACCGGCACTAGGAAAGAGACTGAGAAAGCAGAGAAAAAGTGTCTCCTGCAACCCGTTCCCTTGGTGCTAGATGAACGAACGTCTCTCCACGTGCTCATTTCTGAGGGATAAGTGTGTGTGAAAGCCGTCCTTCACCTAGCTTGTTGGGAACACAAAGTTTCTTTTCAGTTGCAAACTCCATTCCATACATATATATGGGGAGGTACAAGCTCCAAATCGGTTTGACAGTGAAAACTGCAGGAAATTCAAACCGGCACTAGGAAACAGACTGAGTAAGTAGAGAAAAAGTGTCTCCTGCAAACCGTTCCCTTGGTGCTAGATGAACGAACGTCTCTCCGCTTGCTCAGTTCTGAGAGATAAGTGTGTTGAAAGCCATCCTTCACCTAGATTGTGGGGAACACAAAGTTTCTTTCCAGTTGCAAACTCCATTCTATACATATATATGGGGAGGTACAAGCTCCAACTCGGTTTGACAGTGAAAACTGCAGGAACTTCAAACCGGCACTAGGAAACAGACTGAGAAAGAAGAGAAAAAGTGTTTCCTGCAACCCGTTCCCTTGGTGCTAGATGAACGAACGTCTCTCCACTTGCTCAGTTCTGAGAGATAAGTGTGTGTGAAAGCCGCTCTTCACCAAGCTTGTTGGGAACATAAAGTTTCTTTTCGGTTGCAAACTCCATTCCATATATTTATATGGGGAGGTACTAGCTCCAACTCGGTTTGACAGTGAAAACTGCAGGAACTTGAAACCGGCACTAGGAAAGAGACTGAGAAAGCAGGGAAAAAGTGTCTCCTGCAACCCGTTCCCTTGGTGCTAGATGAACGAACGTCTCTCCACTTGCTCAGTTCTGAGAGATAAGAGTGTGTGAAAGCCACACTTCACCTAGATTGTGGGGAACACAAAGTTTCTTTTCAGTTGCAAACTCCATTCCATACATATATATGGGGAGGTACTAGCTCCAACTCGGTTTGACAGTGAAAACTGCAGGAACTTCAAACCGGCACTAGGAAAGAGACTGAGAAAGCAGAGAAAAAGTGTCTCCTGCAACCCGTTCCCTTGGTGCTAGATGAACGAACATCTCTCCACTTGCTCAGTTCTGAGAGATAAGTGTGTGTGAAAGCCGCTCTTCACCAAGCTTGTTGGGAACATAAAGTTTCTTTTCAGTTGCAAACTCCATTCCATACATATATATGGGGAGGTACTAGCTAAAATTCGGTTTGACAGTGAAAACTGCAGGAACTTCAAACCGGCACTAGGAAACAGACTGAGAAAGCAGAGAAAAAGTGTCTCCTGCAACCCGTTCCCTTGGTGCTAGATGAACGAACGTCTCTCCACGTGCTCATTTCTGAGGGATAAGTGTGTGTGAAAGCCGTCCTTCACCTAACTTGTTGGGAACACAAAGTTTCTTTTCAGTTGCAATCTCCATTCCATATATATATATGGGGAGGTACAAGCTCCAACTCGGTTTGACAGTGAAAATTGCAGGAACTTCATACAGGCACTAGGAAACAGACTGAGAATGCAGAGAAATAGTGTCTCCTGCAACCCGTTCCCTTGGTGCTAGATGAACGAACGTCTCTCCACTTGCTCAGTTCTGAGAGATAAGTGTGTGTGAAAGCCGTCCTTCACCTAGCTTGTTGGGAACACAAAGTTTCTTTTCAGTTGCAAACTCCATTCCATACATATATATGGGGAGGTACTAGCTCCAACTCGGTTTGACAGTGAAAACTGCAGGAACTTCAAACCGGCACTAGGAAACAGACTGAGAAAGCAGAGAAAAAGTATCTCCTGCAAACCGTTCCCTTGGTGCTAGATGAACGAACGTCTCTCCACTTGCTCATTTCTGAGAGATAAGTGTGTGTGAAAGCCGTCCTTCACCTAGCTTGTTGGGAACACAAAGTTTCTTTTCAGTTGCAAACTCCATTCCATACATATATATGGGGAGGTACAAGCTCCAAATCGGTTTGACAGTGAAAACTGCAGGAACTTCAAACCGGCACTAGGAAACAGACTGAGTAAGTAGAGAAAAAGTGTCTCCTGCAAACCGTTCCCTTGGTGCTAGATGAACGAACGTCTCTCCGCTTGCTCAGTTCTGAGAGATAAGTGTGTTGAAAGCCATCCTTCACCTAGATTGTGGGGAACACAAAGTTTCTTTCCAGTTGCAAACTCCATTCTATACATATATATGGGGATGTACAAGCTCCAACTCGGTTTGACAGTGAAAACTGCAGGAACTTCAAACCGGCACTAGGAAACAGACTGAGAAAGAAGAGAAAAAGTGTTTCCTGTAACCCGTTCCCTTGGTGCTAGATGAACGAACGTCTCTCCACTTGCTCAGTTCTGAGAGATAAGTGTGTGTGAAAGCCGCTCTTCACCAAGCTTGTTGGGAACATAAAGTTTCTTTTCAGTTGCAAACTCCATTCCATATATTTATATGGGGAGGTACTAGCTCCAACTCGGTTTGACAGTGAAAACTGCAGGAACTTGAAACCGGCACTAGGAAAGAGACTGAGAAAGCAGGGAAAAAGTGTCTCCTGCAACCCGTTCCCTTGGTGCTAGATGAACGAACGTCTCTCCACTTGCTCAGTTCTGAGAGATAAGAGTGTGTGAAAGCCACACTTCACCTATATTGTGGGGAACACAAAGTTTCTTTTCAGTTGCAAACTCCATTCCATACATATATATGGGGAGGTACTAGCTCCAACTCGGTTTGACAGTGAAAACTGCAGGAACTTCAAACCGGCACTAGGAAACAGACTGAGAAAGCAGAGAATAAGTGTCTCCTGCAACCCGTTCCCTTGGTGCTAGATGAACGAACGTCTCTCCAATTACTAAGTTCTTAGAGATAAGAGTGTGTGAAAGCCACCCTTCACATAGATTGTGGGGAACACAAAGTTTCTTTTCAGTTGCAAACTCCATTCCATACATATATATGGGGAGGTACAAACTCCAACTCGGTTTGACAGTGAAAACTGCAGGAACTTCAAACCGGCCCTAGGAAACCGACTGAGAAAGCAGACAAAAAGTGTCTCCTGCAACCCGTTCCCTTGGTGCTAGATGAACGAACGTCTCTCCACTTGCTCAGTTCTGAGAGATAAGTGTGTTGAAAGCCATCCTTCACCTAGATTGTGGGGAACACAAAGTTTCTTTTCAGTTGCAAACTCCATTCCATACATATATATGGGGAGGTACAAGCTCCAACTCGGTTTGACAGTGAAAACTGCAGGAACTTCAAACCGGCACTAGGAAACAGACTGAGAAAGCAGAGAAAAAGTGTCTCCTGCAACCCGTTCCCTTGGTGCTAGATGAACGAACGTCTCTCCACTTGCTCAGTTCTGAGAGATAAGTGTGTGTGAAAGCCGTCCTTCACCTAACTTGTTGGGAACACAAAGTTTTTTTCAGTTGCAAACTCCATTCCATACATATATATGGGGAGGTACAAGCTCCTACTCGGTTTGACAGTGAAAATTGCAGGAACTTCATACAGGCACTAGGAAAGAGACTGAGAAAGCAGAGAAAAAGTGTCTCCTGCAACCCGTTCCCTTGGTGCTAGATGAACGAACGTCTCTCCAATTGCTCAGTTCTGAGAGATATGTGTGTGTGAAAGCCGCTCTTCACCTAGCTTGTTGGGAACACAAAGTTTCTTTTCAGTTGCAAACTCCATTCCATACATATATATGGGGAGGTACTAGCTCCAACTCGGTTTGACAGTGAAAACTGCAGGAACTTCAAACCGGCACTAGGAAACAGACTGAGAAAGCAGAGAAAAAGTATCTCCTGCAACCCGTTCCCTTGGTGCTAGATGAACGAACGTCTCTCCACTTGCTCAGTTCAGAGAGAAATGTGTGTGTGAAAGCCGTCCTTCACCTAGCTTGTTGGGAACACAAAGTTTCTTTTCAGTTGCAAACTCCATTCTATACATATATATGGGGAGGTACAAGCTCCAAATCGGTTTGACAGTGAAAACTGCAGGAACTTCAAACCGGCACTAGGAAACAGACTGAGAAAGCGGAGAAAATGTGTCTCCTGCAACCGGTTCCCTTGGTGCTAGATGAACGAACGTCTCTCCACTTGCTCAGTTCTGAGAGAAAATTGTGTGTGAAAGCCGCTCTTCACCAAGCTTGTTGGGAACATAAAGTTTCTTTTCAGTTGCAAACTCCATTCCATACATATATATGGGGAGGTACTAGCTCCAACTCGTTTTGACAGTGAAAACTGCAGGAACTTCAAACCGGCACTAGGAAAGAGACTGAGAAAGCAGAGAAAAAGTGTCTCCTGCAAACCGTTCCCTTGGTGCTAGATGAACGAACGTCTCTCCACTTGCTCAGTTCTGAGAGATAAGAGTGTGTGAAAGCCACACTTCACCTAGATTGTGGGAACACAAAGTTTCTTTTCTGTTGCAAACTACATTCCATACATATATATGGGGAGGTACAAGCTCCAACTCGGTTTGACAGTGAAAACTGCAGGAACTTCAAACCGGCACTACGAAACAGACTGAGAAAGCAGAGAAAAAGTGTCTCCTGCAACCCGTTCCCTTGGTGCTAGATGAACGAACGTCTCTCCACTTGCTCAGTTCTGAGAGATAAGTGTGTGTGAAAGCCGTCCTTCACCTAGCTTGTTGGGAACACAAAGTTTCTTTTCAGTTGCAAACTCCATTCCATACATATATATGGGGAGGTACAAACTCCAACTCGGTTTGACAGTGAAAACTGCAGGAACTTCAAACCGGCCCTAGGAAACAGACTGAGAAAGCAGACAAAAAGTGTCTCCTGCAACCCGTTCCCTTGGTGCTAGATGAACGAACGTCTCTCCACTTGCTCAGTTCTGAGAGATAAGTTTGTTGAAAGCCATCCTTCACCTAGATTGTGGGGAACACAAAGTTTCTTTTCAGTTGCAAACTCCATTCCATACATATATATGGGGAGGTACAAGCTCTAACTCGGTTTGACAGTGAAAACTGCAGGAACTTCAAACCGGCACTAGGAAACAGACTGAGAAAGCAGAGAAAAAGTGTCTCCTGCAACCCGTTCCCTTGGTGCTAGATGAACGAACGTCTCTCCACTTGCTCAGTTCTGAGAGATAAGTGTGTGTGAAAGCCGCACTTCACCAAGCTTGTTGGGAACATAAAGTTTCTTTTCAGTTGCAAACTCCATTCCATACATATATATGGGGAGGTACTAGCTAAAACTCGGTTTGACAGTGAAAACTGCAGGAACTTCAAACCGGCACTAGGAAACAGACTGAGAAAGCAGAGAAAAAGTGTCTCCTGCAACCCGTTCCCTTGGTGCTAGATGAACGAACGTCTCTCCACGTGCTCAGTTCTGAGGGATAAGTGTGTGTGAAAGCCGTCCTTCACCTAACTTGTTGGGAACACAAAGTTTCTTTTCAGTTGCAAACTCCATTCCATACATATATATGGGGAGGTACAAGCTCTAACTCGGTTTGACAGTGAAAATTGCAGGAACTTCATACAGGCACTAGGAAAGAGACTGAGAAAGCAGAGAAAAATTGTCTCCTGCAACCCGTTCCCTTGGTGCTAGATGAACGAACGTCTCTCCACTTGCTCAGTTCTGAGAGATATGTGTGTGTGAAAGCCGATCTTCAACTAGCTTGTTGGGAACACAAAGTTTCTTTTCAGTTGCAAACTCCATTCCATACATATATATGGGGAGGTACTAGCTCCAACTCGGTTTGACAGTGAAAACTGCAGGAACTTCAAACCGGCACTAGGAAACAGACTGAGAAAGCAGAGAAAAAGTATCTCCTGCAACCCGTTCCCTTGGTGCTAGATGAACGAACGTCTCTCCACTTGCTCAGTTCTGAGAGATAAGTGTGTGTGGAAGCCGTCCTTCACCTAGCTTGTTGGGAACACAAAGTTTCTTTTCAGTTGCAAACTCCATTCCATACATATATATGGGGAGGTACAAACTCCAACTCGGTTTGACAGTGAAAACTGCAGGAACTTCAAACCGGCACTAGGAAACAGACTGAGAAAGCAGAGAAAAAGTGTCTCCTGCTACCCGTTCCCTTGGTGCTAGATGAACGAACGTCTCTCCACTTGCTCAGTTCTGAGAGATAAGTGTGTTGAAAGCCATCCTTCACCTAGATTGTGGGGAACACAAAGTTTCTTTTCAGTTGCAAACTCCATTCTATACATATATATGGGGAGGTACAAGCTCCAACTCGGTTTGACAGTGAAAACTGCAGGAACTTCAAACCGGCACTAGGAAACAGACTGAGAAAGCGGAGAAATAGTGTCTCCTGCAACCCGTTCCCTTGGTGCTAGATGAACGAACGTCTCTCCACTTGCTCAGTTCTGAGAGAAAAGTGTGTGTGAAAGCCGCTCTTCACCAAGCTTGTTGGGAACTTGAAGTTTCTTTTCAGTTGCAAACTCCATTCCATACATATATATGGGGAGGTACTAGCTCCAACTCGGTTTGACAGTGAAAACTGCAGGAACTTCAAACCGGCACTAGGAATCAGACTGAGAATGCAGAGAAATAGTGTCTCCTGCAACCCGTTCCCTTGGTGCTAGATGAACGAACGTCTCTCCACTTGCTCAGTTCTGAGAGATAAGTGTGTGTGAAAGCCGTCCTTCACCTAGCTTGTTGGGAACACAAAGTTTCTTTTCAGTTGCAAACTCCATTCCATACATATATATGGGAAGGTACTAGCTCCAACTCGGTTTGACAGTGAAAACTGCAGGAACTTCAAACCAGCACTAGGAAAGAGACTGAGAAAGCAGAGAAAAAGTGTCTCCTGCAACACTTTCCCTTGGTGCTAGATGAACGAACGTCTCTCCAATTGCTCAGTTCTGAGAGATAAGAGTGTGTGAAAGCCACCCTTCAGCTAGATTGTGGGGAACACAAAGTTTCTTTTCAGTTGCAAACTCCATTCCATACATATATATGGGGAGGTACTAGCTCCAACTCGGTTTGACAGTGAAAACTGCAGGAACTTCAAACCGGCACTAGGAATCAGACTGAGAATGCAGAGAAATAGTGTTTCCTGTAACCCGTTCCCTTGGTGCTAGATGAACGAACGTCTCTCCACTTGCTCAGTTCTGAGAGATAAGTGTGTGTGAAAGCCGCTCTTCACCAAGCTTGTTGGGAACATAAAGTTTCTTTTCAGTTGCAAACTCCATTCCATATATTTATATGGGGAGGTACTAGCTCCAACTCGGTTTGACAGTGAAAACTGCAGGAACTTGAAACCGGCACTAGGAAAGAGACTGAGAAAGCAGGGAAAAAGTGTCTCCTGCAACCCGTTCCCTTGGTGCTAGATGAACGAACGTCTCTCCACTTGCTCAGTTCTGAGAGATAAGAGTGTGTGAAAGCCACACTTCACCTATATTGTGGGGAACACAAAGTTTCTTTTCAGTTGCAAACTCCATTCCATACATATATATGGGGAGGTACTAGCTCCAACTCGGTTTGACAGTGAAAACTGCAGGAACTTCAAACCGGCACTAGGAAACAGACTGAGAAAGCAGAGAATAAGTGTCTCCTGCAACCCGTTCCCTTGGTGCTAGATGAACGAACGTCTCTCCAATTACTAAGTTCTTAGAGATAAGAGTGTGTGAAAGCCACCCTTCACATAGATTGTGGGGAACACAAAGTTTCTTTTCAGTTGCAAACTCCATTCCATACATATATATGGGGAGGTACAAACTCCAACTCGGTTTGACAGTGAAAACTGCAGGAACTTCAAACCGGCCCTAGGAAACCGACTGAGAAAGCAGACAAAAAGTGTCTCCTGCAACCCGTTCCCTTGGTGCTAGATGAACGAACGTCTCTCCACTTGCTCAGTTCTGAGAGATAAGTGTGTTGAAAGCCATCCTTCACCTAGATTGTGGGGAACACAAAGTTTCTTTTCAGTTGCAAACTCCATTCCATACATATATATGGGGAGGTACAAGCTCCAACTCGGTTTGACAGTGAAAACTGCAGGAACTTCAAACCGGCACTAGGAAACAGACTGAGAAAGCAGAGAAAAAGTGTCTCCTGCAACCCGTTCCCTTGGTGCTAGATGAACGAACGTCTCTCCACTTGCTCAGTTCTGAGAGATAAGTGTGTGTGAAAGCCGTCCTTCACCTAACTTGTTGGGAACACAAAGTTTTTTTCAGTTGCAAACTCCATTCCATACATATATATGGGGAGGTACAAGCTCCTACTCGGTTTGACAGTGAAAATTGCAGGAACTTCATACAGGCACTAGGAAAGAGACTGAGAAAGCAGAGAAAAAGTGTCTCCTGCAACCCGTTCCCTTGGTGCTAGATGAACGAACGTCTCTCCAATTGCTCAGTTCTGAGAGATATGTGTGTGTGAAAGCCGCTCTTCACCTAGCTTGTTGGGAACACAAAGTTTCTTTTCAGTTGCAAACTCCATTCCATACATATATATGGGGAGGTACTAGCTCCAACTCGGTTTGACAGTGAAAACTGCAGGAACTTCAAACCGGCACTAGGAAACAGACTGAGAAAGCAGAGAAAAAGTATCTCCTGCAACCCGTTCCCTTGGTGCTAGATGAACGAACGTCTCTCCACTTGCTCAGTTCAGAGAGAAATGTGTGTGTGAAAGCCGTCCTTCACCTAGCTTGTTGGGAACACAAAGTTTCTTTTCAGTTGCAAACTCCATTCTATACATATATATGGGGAGGTACAAGCTCCAAATCGGTTTGACAGTGAAAACTGCAGGAACTTCAAACCGGCACTAGGAAACAGACTGAGAAAGCGGAGAAAATGTGTCTCCTGCAACCGGTTCCCTTGGTGCTAGATGAACGAACGTCTCTCCACTTGCTCAGTTCTGAGAGAAAATTGTGTGTGAAAGCCGCTCTTCACCAAGCTTGTTGGGAACATAAAGTTTCTTTTCAGTTGCAAACTCCATTCCATACATATATATGGGGAGGTACTAGCTCCAACTCGTTTTGACAGTGAAAACTGCAGGAACTTCAAACCGGCACTAGGAAAGAGACTGAGAAAGCAGAGAAAAAGTGTCTCCTGCAAACCGTTCCCTTGGTGCTAGATGAACGAACGTCTCTCCACTTGCTCAGTTCTGAGAGATAAGAGTGTGTGAAAGCCACACTTCACCTAGATTGTGGGAACACAAAGTTTCTTTTCTGTTGCAAACTACATTCCATACATATATATGGGGAGGTACAAGCTCCAACTCGGTTTGACAGTGAAAACTGCAGGAACTTCAAACCGGCACTACGAAACAGACTGAGAAAGCAGAGAAAAAGTGTCTCCTGCAACCCGTTCCCTTGGTGCTAGATGAACGAACGTCTCTCCACTTGCTCAGTTCTGAGAGATAAGTGTGTGTGAAAGCCGTCCTTCACCTAGCTTGTTGGGAACACAAAGTTTCTTTTCAGTTGCAAACTCCATTCCATACATATATATGGGGAGGTACAAACTCCAACTCGGTTTGACAGTGAAAACTGCAGGAACTTCAAACCGGCCCTAGGAAACAGACTGAGAAAGCAGACAAAAAGTGTCTCCTGCAACCCGTTCCCTTGGTGCTAGATGAACGAACGTCTCTCCACTTGCTCAGTTCTGAGAGATAAGTTTGTTGAAAGCCATCCTTCACCTAGATTGTGGGGAACACAAAGTTTCTTTTCAGTTGCAAACTCCATTCCATACATATATATGGGGAGGTACAAGCTCTAACTCGGTTTGACAGTGAAAACTGCAGGAACTTCAAACCGGCACTAGGAAACAGACTGAGAAAGCAGAGAAAAAGTGTCTCCTGCAACCCGTTCCCTTGGTGCTAGATGAACGAACGTCTCTCCACTTGCTCAGTTCTGAGAGATAAGTGTGTGTGAAAGCCGCACTTCACCAAGCTTGTTGGGAACATAAAGTTTCTTTTCAGTTGCAAACTCCATTCCATACATATATATGGGGAGGTACTAGCTAAAACTCGGTTTGACAGTGAAAACTGCAGGAACTTCAAACCGGCACTAGGAAACAGACTGAGAAAGCAGAGAAAAAGTGTCTCCTGCAACCCGTTCCCTTGGTGCTAGATGAACGAACGTCTCTCCACGTGCTCAGTTCTGAGGGATAAGTGTGTGTGAAAGCCGTCCTTCACCTAACTTGTTGGGAACACAAAGTTTCTTTTCAGTTGCAAACTCCATTCCATACATATATATGGGGAGGTACAAGCTCTAACTCGGTTTGACAGTGAAAATTGCAGGAACTTCATACAGGCACTAGGAAAGAGACTGAGAAAGCAGAGAAAAATTGTCTCCTGCAACCCGTTCCCTTGGTGCTAGATGAACGAACGTCTCTCCACTTGCTCAGTTCTGAGAGATATGTGTGTGTGAAAGCCGATCTTCAACTAGCTTGTTGGGAACACAAAGTTTCTTTTCAGTTGCAAACTCCATTCCATACATATATATGGGGAGGTACTAGCTCCAACTCGGTTTGACAGTGAAAACTGCAGGAACTTCAAACCGGCACTAGGAAACAGACTGAGAAAGCAGAGAAAAAGTATCTCCTGCAACCCGTTCCCTTGGTGCTAGATGAACGAACGTCTCTCCACTTGCTCAGTTCTGAGAGATAAGTGTGTGTGGAAGCCGTCCTTCACCTAGCTTGTTGGGAACACAAAGTTTCTTTTCAGTTGCAAACTCCATTCCATACATATATATGGGGAGGTACAAACTCCAACTCGGTTTGACAGTGAAAACTGCAGGAACTTCAAACCGGCACTAGGAAACAGACTGAGAAAGCAGAGAAAAAGTGTCTCCTGCTACCCGTTCCCTTGGTGCTAGATGAACGAACGTCTCTCCACTTGCTCAGTTCTGAGAGATAAGTGTGTTGAAAGCCATCCTTCACCTAGATTGTGGGGAACACAAAGTTTCTTTTCAGTTGCAAACTCCATTCTATACATATATATGGGGAGGTACAAGCTCCAACTCGGTTTGACAGTGAAAACTGCAGGAACTTCAAACCGGCACTAGGAAACAGACTGAGAAAGCGGAGAAATAGTGTCTCCTGCAACCCGTTCCCTTGGTGCTAGATGAACGAACGTCTCTCCACTTGCTCAGTTCTGAGAGAAAAGTGTGTGTGAAAGCCGCTCTTCACCAAGCTTGTTGGGAACTTGAAGTTTCTTTTCAGTTGCAAACTCCATTCCATACATATATATGGGGAGGTACTAGCTCCAACTCGGTTTGACAGTGAAAACTGCAGGAACTTCAAACCGGCACTAGGAATCAGACTGAGAATGCAGAGAAATAGTGTCTCCTGCAACCCGTTCCCTTGGTGCTAGATGAACGAACGTCTCTCCACTTGCTCAGTTCTGAGAGATAAGTGTGTGTGAAAGCCGTCCTTCACCTAGCTTGTTGGGAACACAAAGTTTCTTTTCAGTTGCAAACTCCATTCCATACATATATATGGGAAGGTACTAGCTCCAACTCGGTTTGACAGTGAAAACTGCAGGAACTTCAAACCAGCACTAGGAAAGAGACTGAGAAAGCAGAGAAAAAGTGTCTCCTGCAACACTTTCCCTTGGTGCTAGATGAACGAACGTCTCTCCAATTGCTCAGTTCTGAGAGATAAGAGTGTGTGAAAGCCACCCTTCAGCTAGATTGTGGGGAACACAAAGTTTCTTTTCAGTTGCAAACTCCATTCCATACATATATATGGGGAGGTACTAGCTCCAACACGGTTTGACAGTGAAAACTGCAGGAACTTCAAACCGGCACTAGGAATCAGTCTGAGAAAGCAGAGAAAAAGTGTCTCCTGCAACCCGTTCCCTTGGTGCTAGATGAACGAACGTCTCTCCACTTGCTCAGTTCTGAGAGATAAGTGTGTGTGAAAGCCGTCCTTCACCTAGCTTGTTGGAACACAAAGTTTCTTTTCAGTTGCAAACTCCATTCCATACATATATATGGGGAGGTACAAGCTCCAACTTGGTTTTACAGTGAAAACTGCAGGAACTTCAAACCGGCCCAAAGAAACAGACTGAGAAAGCGGAGAAAAAGTGTCTCCTGCAACCCGTTCCCTTGGTGCTAGATGAAAGAACGTCTCTCCACTTGCTCAGTTCTGAGAGATAAGTGTGTGTGAAAGCCGTCCTTCACATAGCTTGTTGGGAACACAAAGCTTCTTTTCAGTTGCAAACTCCATTCCATACATATATATGGGGAGGTACAAACTTCAACTCGGTTTGACAGTGAAAACTGCAGGAACTTCAAACCGGCACTAGGAAACAGACTGAGAAAGCAGAGAAAAGTGTCTCCTGCAACCCGTTCCCTTGGTGCTAGATGAACGAACGTCTCTCCACTTGCTCAGTTCTGGGAGATAAGTGTGTGTGAAAGCCGTCCTTCACCTAGCTTGTTGGGAACACAAAGCTTATTTTCAGTTGCAAACTCCATTCCATACATATATATGGGGAGGTACAAGCTCCAACTCGGTTTGACAGTGAAAATTGCAGGAACTTCAAACCGGAAGTAGGAAACAGACTGAGAAAGCAGAGAAAAAGTGTCTCCTGCAACCCGTTCCCTTGGTGCTAGATGAACGAACGTCTCTCCACGTGCTCAGTTCTGAGGGATAAGTGTGTGTGAAAGCCGTCCTTCACCTAACTTGTTGGGAACACAAAGTTTCTTTTCAGTTGCAAACTCCATTCTATACATATATATGGGGAGGTACAAGCTCCAACTCGGTTTGACAGTGAAAACTGCAGGAACTTCAAACCGGCACTAGGAAACAGACTGAGAAAGCAGAGAAAAAGTGTCTCCTGCAACCCGTTCCCTTGGTGCTAGATGAACGAACGTCTCTCCACTTGCTCAGTTCTGAGAGATAAGTGTGTGTGAAAGCCGTCCTTCACATAGCTTGTTGGGAACACAAAGCTTCTTTTCAGTTGCAAACTCCATTCCATACATATATATGGGGAGGTACTAGCTCCAACTCGGTTTGACAGTGAAAACTGCAGGAACTTCAAACCGGCACTAGGAAAGAGACTGAGAGAGCAGAGGAAAAGTGTCTCCTGCAACCCGTTCCCTTGGTGCTAGATGAACGAACGTCTCTCCACTTGCTCAGTTCTGAGAGATAAGAGTGTGTGAAAGCCACACTTCACTTAGATTGTGGGGAACACAAAGTTTCTTTTCAGTTGCAAACTCCATTCCATACATATATATGGGGAGGTACTAGCTCCAACTCGGTTTGACAGTGAAAACTGCAGGAACTTCAAACCGGCACTAGGAATCAGACTGAGAAAGCAGAGAAAAAGTGTCCCCTGCAACCCGTTCCCTTGGTGCTAGATGAACGAACGTCTCTCCACTTGCTCAGTTCTGAGAGATAAGTGTGTGTGAAAGCCGTCCTTCACCTAGCTTGTTGGGAACACAAAGTTTCTTTTCAGTTGCAAACTCCATTCCATACATATATATGGGGAGGTACAAGATCCAACTCGGTTTTACAGTGAAAACTGCAGGAACTTCAAACCGGCCCAAAGAAACAGACTGAGAAAGCAGAGAAAAAGTGTCTCCTGCAACCCGTTCCCTTGGTGCTAGATGAAAGAACGTCTCTCCACTTGCTCAGTTCTGAGAGAAAAGTGTGTGTGAAAGCCGCTCTTCACCAAGCTTGTTGGGAACTTGAAGTTTCTTTTCAGTTGCAAACTCCATTCCATACATATATATGGGGAGGTACTAGCTCCAACTCGGTTTGACAGTGAAAACTGCAGGAACTTCAAACCGGCACTAGGAATCAGACTGAGAATGCAGAGAAATAGTGTCTCCTGCAACCCGTTCCCTTGGTGCTAGATGAACGAACGTCTCTCCACTTGCTCAGTTCTGAGAGATAAGTGTGTGTGAAAGCCGTCCTTCACCTAGCTTGTTGGGAACACAAAGTTTCTTTTCAGTTGCAAACTCCATTCCATACATATATATGGGAAGGTACTAGCTCCAACTCGGTTTGACAGTGAAAACTGCAGGAACTTCAAACCAGCACTAGGAAAGAGACTGAGAAAGCAGAGAAAAAGTGTCTCCTGCAACACTTTCCCTTGGTGCTAGATGAACGAACGTCTCTCCAATTGCTCAGTTCTGAGAGATAAGAGTGTGTGAAAGCCACCCTTCAGCTAGATTGTGGGGAACACAAAGTTTCTTTTCAGTTGCAAACTCCATTCCATACATATATATGGGGAGGTACTAGCTCCAACACGGTTTGACAGTGAAAACTGCAGGAACTTCAAACCGGCACTAGGAATCAGTCTGAGAAAGCAGAGAAAAAGTGTCTCCTGCAACCCGTTCCCTTGGTGCTAGATGAACGAACGTCTCTCCACTTGCTCAGTTCTGAGAGATAAGTGTGTGTGAAAGCCGTCCTTCACCTAGCTTGTTGGAACACAAAGTTTCTTTTCAGTTGCAAACTCCATTCCATACATATATATGGGGAGGTACAAGCTCCAACTTGGTTTTACAGTGAAAACTGCAGGAACTTCAAACCGGCCCAAAGAAACAGACTGAGAAAGCGGAGAAAAAGTGTCTCCTGCAACCCGTTCCCTTGGTGCTAGATGAAAGAACGTCTCTCCACTTGCTCAGTTCTGAGAGATAAGTGTGTGTGAAAGCCGTCCTTCACATAGCTTGTTGGGAACACAAAGCTTCTTTTCAGTTGCAAACTCCATTCCATACATATATATGGGGAGGTACAAACTTCAACTCGGTTTGACAGTGAAAACTGCAGGAACTTCAAACCGGCACTAGGAAACAGACTGAGAAAGCAGAGAAAAGTGTCTCCTGCAACCCGTTCCCTTGGTGCTAGATGAACGAACGTCTCTCCACTTGCTCAGTTCTGGGAGATAAGTGTGTGTGAAAGCCGTCCTTCACCTAGCTTGTTGGGAACACAAAGCTTATTTTCAGTTGCAAACTCCATTCCATACATATATATGGGGAGGTACAAGCTCCAACTCGGTTTGACAGTGAAAATTGCAGGAACTTCAAACCGGAAGTAGGAAACAGACTGAGAAAGCAGAGAAAAAGTGTCTCCTGCAACCCGTTCCCTTGGTGCTAGATGAACGAACGTCTCTCCACGTGCTCAGTTCTGAGGGATAAGTGTGTGTGAAAGCCGTCCTTCACCTAACTTGTTGGGAACACAAAGTTTCTTTTCAGTTGCAAACTCCATTCTATACATATATATGGGGAGGTACAAGCTCCAACTCGGTTTGACAGTGAAAACTGCAGGAACTTCAAACCGGCACTAGGAAACAGACTGAGAAAGCAGAGAAAAAGTGTCTCCTGCAACCCGTTCCCTTGGTGCTAGATGAACGAACGTCTCTCCACTTGCTCAGTTCTGAGAGATAAGTGTGTGTGAAAGCCGTCCTTCACATAGCTTGTTGGGAACACAAAGCTTCTTTTCAGTTGCAAACTCCATTCCATACATATATATGGGGAGGTACTAGCTCCAACTCGGTTTGACAGTGAAAACTGCAGGAACTTCAAACCGGCACTAGGAAAGAGACTGAGAGAGCAGAGGAAAAGTGTCTCCTGCAACCCGTTCCCTTGGTGCTAGATGAACGAACGTCTCTCCACTTGCTCAGTTCTGAGAGATAAGAGTGTGTGAAAGCCACACTTCACTTAGATTGTGGGGAACACAAAGTTTCTTTTCAGTTGCAAACTCCATTCCATACATATATATGGGGAGGTACTAGCTCCAACTCGGTTTGACAGTGAAAACTGCAGGAACTTCAAACCGGCACTAGGAATCAGACTGAGAAAGCAGAGAAAAAGTGTCCCCTGCAACCCGTTCCCTTGGTGCTAGATGAACGAACGTCTCTCCACTTGCTCAGTTCTGAGAGATAAGTGTGTGTGAAAGCCGTCCTTCACCTAGCTTGTTGGGAACACAAAGTTTCTTTTCAGTTGCAAACTCCATTCCATACATATATATGGGGAGGTACAAGATCCAACTCGGTTTTACAGTGAAAACTGCAGGAACTTCAAACCGGCCCAAAGAAACAGACTGAGAAAGCAGAGAAAAAGTGTCTCCTGCAACCCGTTCCCTTGGTGCTAGATGAAAGAACGTCTCTCCACTTGCTCAGTTCTGAGAGATAAGTGTGTGTGAAAGCCGTCCTTCACATAGCTTGTTGGGAACACAAAGCTTCTTTTCAGTTGCAAACTCCATTCCATACATATATATGGGGAGGTACAAACTTCAACTCGGTTTGACAGTGAAAACTGCAGGAACTTCAAACCGGCCCTAGGAAAAAGACTGAGAAAGCAGAGAAAAAGTGTCTCCTGCAACCCGTTCCCTTGGTGCTAGATGAACGAACGTCTCTCCACTTGCTCAGTTCTGAGAGATAAGTGTGTGTGAAAGCCGTCCTTCACCTAGCTTGTTGGGAACACAAAGCTTCTTTTCAGTTGCAAACTCCATTCCATACATATATATGGGGAGATACAAGCTCCAACTCGGTTTGACAGTGAAAATTGCAGGAACTTCAAACCGGCACTAGGAAACAGACTGAGAAAGCAGAGAAAAAGTGTCTCCTGCAACCCGTTCCCTTGGTGCTAGATGAACGAACGTCTCTCCACGTGCTCAGTTCTGAGGGATAAGTGTGTGTGAAAGCCGTCCTTCACCTAACTTGTTGGGAACACAAAGTTTCTTTTCAGTTGCAAACTCCATTCTATACATATATATGGGGAGGTACAAGCTCCAACTCGGTTTGACAGTGAAAACTGCAGGAACTTCAAACCGGCACTAGGAAACAGACTGAGAAAGCAGAGAAAAAGTGTCTCCTGCAACCCGTTCCCTTGGTGCTAGATGAACGAACGTCTCTCCACTTGCTCAGTTCTGAGAGAAAAGTGTGTGTGAAAGCCGCACTTCGCCAAGCTTGTTGGGAACATAAAGTTTCTTTTCAGTTGCAAACTCCATTCCATACATATATATGGGGAGGTACTATCTCCAACTCGGTTTGACAGTGAAAACTGCAGGAACTTCAAACCGGCACTAGGAATCAGACTGAGAAAGCAGAGAAAAAGTGTCTCCTGCAACCCGTTCACTTGGTGCTAGATGAACGAACGTCTCTCCACTTGCTCAGTTCTGAGAGAAAAGTGTGTGTGAAAGCCGTCCTTCACCTAGCTTGTTGGAACACAAAGTTTCTTTTCAGTTGCAAACTCCATTCCATACATATATATGGGGAGGTACTAGCTCCAACTCGGTTTGACAGTGAAAACTGCAGGAACTTCAAACCGGCACTAGGAAAGAGACTGAGAAAGCAGAGAAAAAGTGTCTCCTGCAACCCTTTCCCTTGGTGCTAGATGAACGAACGTCTCTCCAATTGCTCAGTTCTGAGAGATAAGAGTGTGTGAAAGCCACCCTTCACCTAGATTGTGGGGAACACAAAGTTTCTTTTCAGTTGCAAACTCCATTCCATACATATATATGGGGAGGTACTAGCTCCAACTCGGTTTGACAGTGAAAACTGCAGGAACTTCAAACCGGCACTAGGAATCAGACTGAGAAAGCAGAGAAAATGTGTCTCCTGCAACCCGTTCCCTTGGTGCTAGATGAACGAACGTCTCTCCACTTGCTCAGTTCTGAGAGATAAGTGTGTGTGAAAGCCGTCCTTCACCTAGCTTGTTGGGAACACAAAGCTTCTTTTCAGTTGCAAACTCCATTCCATACATATATATGGGGAGGTACAAGCTCCAACTCGGTTTGACTGTGAAAATTGCAGGAACTTCAAACCGGCACTAGGAAACAAACTGAGAAAGCAGAGAAAAAGTGTCTCCTGCAACCCGTTCCCTTGGTGCTAGATGAACGAACGTCTCTCCACTTGCTCAGTTCTGAGGGATAAGTGTGTGTGAAAGCCGTCCTTCACATAACTTGTTGGGAACACAAAGCTTCTTTTCAGTTGCAAACTCCATTCCATACATATATATGGGGAGGTACAAGCTCCAACTCGGTTTGACAGTGAAAACTGCAGGAACTTCAAACCGGCACTAGGAAACAGACTGAGAAAGCAGAGAAAAAGTGTCTCCTGCAACCCGTTCCCTTGGTGCTAGATGAACGAACGTCTCTCCACTTGCTCAGTTCTGAGAGAAAAGTGTGTGTGAAAGCCGCTCTTCACCAAGCTTGTTGGGAACATAAAGTTTCTTTTCAGTTGCAAACTCCATTCCATACATATATATGGGGAGGTACTAGCTCCAACTCGGTTTGACAGTGAAAACTGCAGGAACTTCAAACCGGCACTAGGAATCAGACTGAGAAAGCAGAGAAAAAGTGTCTCCTGCAACCCGTTCCTTTGGTGCTAGATGAACGAACGTCTCTCCACTTGCTCAGTTCTGAGAGAAAAGTGTGTGTGAAAGCCGTCCTTCACCTAGCTTGTTGGGAACACAAAGTTTCTTTTCAGTTGCAAACTCCATTCCATACATATATATGGGGAGGTACTAGCTCCAACTCTGTTTGACAGTGAAAACTGCAGGAAATTCAAACCGGCACTAGGAAAGAGACTGAGAAAGCAGAGAAAAAGTGTCTCCTGCAACCCTTTCCCTTGGTGCTAGATGAACGAACGTCTCTCCAATTGCTCATTTCTGAGAGATATGAGTGTGTGAAAGCCACCCTTCACCTAGATTGTGGGGAACACAAAGTTTCTTTTCAGTTGCAAACTCCATTCCATACATATATATGGGGAGGTACTAGCTCCAACTCGGTTTGACAGTGAAAACTGCAGGAACTTCAAACCGGCACTAGGAATCAGACTGAGAAAGCAGAGAAAAAGTGTCTCCTGCAACCCGTTCCCTTGGTGCTAGATGAACGAACGTCTCTCCACGTGCTCAGTTCTGAGGGATAAGTGTGTGTGAAAGCCGTCCTTCACCTAACTTGTTGGGAACACAAAGTTTCTTTTCAGTTGCAAACTCCATTCCATACATATATATGGGGAGGTACAAGCTCCAACTCTGTTTGACAGTGAAAATTGCAGGAACTTCATACAGGCACTAGGAAAGAGTCTGAGAAAGCAGAGAAAAAGTGTCTCCTGCAACCCGTTCCCTTGGTGCTAGATGAATGAACGTCTCTCCACTTGCTCAGTTCTGAGAGATAAGTGTGTGTGAAAGCCGCTCTTCACCTAGCTTGTTGGGAACACAAAGATTCTTTTCAGTTGCAAACTCCATTCCATACATATATATGGGGAGGTACTAGCTCCAACTCGGTTTGACAGTGAAAACTGCAGGAACTTCAAACCGGCACTAGGAAACAGACTGAGAATGCAGAGAAAAAGTATCTCCTGCAACCCGTTCCCTTGGTGCTAGATGAACGAACGTCTCTCCACTTGCTCAGTTCTGAGAGATAAGTGTGTGTGAAAGCCGTCCTTCACCTAGCTTGTTGGGAACACAAAGTTTCTTTTCAGTTGCAAACTCCATTCCATACATATATATGGGGAGGTACAAGCTCCAACTCTGTTTGACAGTGAAAACTGCAGGAACTTCAAACCGGTACTAGGAAACAGAATGAGAAAGCAGAGAAAAAGTGTCTCCTGCAACCCGTTCCCTTGGTGCTAGATGAACGAACGTCTCTCCACTTGCTCAGTTCTGAGAGATAAGTGTGTTGAAAGCCATCCTTCACCAAGATTGTGGGGAACACAAAGTTTCTTTTCAGTTGCAAACTCCATTCTATACAGATATATGGGGAGGTACAAGCTCCAACTCGGTTTGACAGTGAAAACTGCAGGAACTTCAAACCGGCACTAGGAAACAGACTGAGAAAGCAGAGAAAAAGTGTCTCCTGCAACCCGTTCCCTTGGTGCTAGATGAACGAACGTCTCTCCACTTGCTCAGTTCTGAGAGATAAGTGTGTGTGAAAGCCGCTCTTCACCAAGCTTGTTGGGAACATAAAGTTTCTTTTCAGTTGCAAACTCCATTCCATACATATATATGGGGAGGTACTAGCTCCAACTCGGTTTGAAAGTGAAAACTGCAGGAACTTCAAACCGGCACTAGGAAACAGACTGAGAAAGCAGAGAAAAAGTGTCTCCTGCAACCCGTTCCCTTGGTGCTAGATGAACGAACGTCTCTCCACTTGCTCAGTTCTGAGAGATAATTGTGTGTGAAAGCCACCCTTCACCTAGATTGTGGGGAACACAAAGTTTCTTTTCAGTTGCAAACTCCATTCCATACATATATATGGGGAGGTACTAGCTCCAACTCGGTTTGACAGTGAAAACTGCAGGAACTTCAAACCGGCACTAGGAATCAGACTGAGAAAGCAGAGAAAAAGTGTCTCCTGCAACCCGTTCCCTTGGTGCTAGATGAACGAACGTCTCTCCACTTGCTCAGTTCTGAGAGAAAATTGTGTGTGAAAGCCGTCCTTCACCTAGCTTGTTGGGAACACAAAGTTTCTTTTCAGTTGCAAACTCCATTCCATACATATATATGGGGAGGTACTAGCTCCAACTCTGTTTGACAGTGAAAACTGCAGGAAATTCAAACCGGCACTAGGAAAGAGACTGAGAAAGCAGAGAAAAAGTGTCTCCTGCAACCCTTTCCCTTGGTGCTAGATGAACGAACGTCTCTCCAATTGCTCATTTCTGAGAGATATGAGTGTGTGAAAGCCACCCTTCACCTAGATTGTGGGGAACACAAAGTTTCTTTTCAGTTGCAAACTCCATTCCATACATATATATGGGGAGGTACTAGCTCCAACTCGGTTTGACAGTGAAAACTGCAGGAACTTCAAACCGGCACTAGGAATCAGACTGAGAAAGCAGAGAAAAAGTGTCTCCTGCAACCCGTTCCCTTGGTGCTAGATGAACGAACGTCTCTCCACGTGCTCAGTTCTGAGGGATAAGTGTGTGTGAAAGCCGTCCTTCACCTAACTTGTTGGGAACACAAAGTTTCTTTTCAGTTGCAAACTCCATTCCATACATATATATGGGGAGGTACAAGCTCCAACTCTGTTTGACAGTGAAAATTGCAGGAACTTCATACAGGCACTAGGAAAGAGTCTGAGAAAGCAGAGAAAAAGTGTCTCCTGCAACCCGTTCCCTTGGTGCTAGATGAATGAACGTCTCTCCACTTGCTCAGTTCTGAGAGATAAGTGTGTGTGAAAGCCGCTCTTCACCTAGCTTGTTGGGAACACAAAGATTCTTTTCAGTTGCAAACTCCATTCCATACATATATATGGGGAGGTACTAGCTCCAACTCGGTTTGACAGTGAAAACTGCAGGAACTTCAAACCGGCACTAGGAAACAGACTGAGAATGCAGAGAAAAAGTATCTCCTGCAACCCGTTCCCTTGGTGCTAGATGAACGAACGTCTCTCCACTTGCTCAGTTCTGAGAGATAAGTGTGTGTGAAAGCCGTCCTTCACCTAGCTTGTTGGGAACACAAAGTTTCTTTTCAGTTGCAAACTCCATTCCATACATATATATGGGGAGGTACAAGCTCCAACTCTGTTTGACAGTGAAAACTGCAGGAACTTCAAACCGGCACTAGGAAACAGAATGAGAAAGCAGAGAAAAAGTGTCTCCTGCAACCCGTTCCCTTGGTGCTAGATGAACGAACGTCTCTCCACTTGCTCAGTTCTGAGAGATAAGTGTGTTGAAAGCCATCCTTCACCAAGATTGTGGGGAACACAAAGTTTCTTTTCAGTTGAAAACTCCATTCTATACAGATATATGGGGAGGTACAAGCTCCAACTCGGTTTGACAGTGAAAACTGCAGGAACTTCAAACCGGCACTAGGAAACAGACTGAGAAAGCAGAGAAAAAGTGTCTCCTGCAACCCGTTCCCTTGGTGCTAGATGAACGAACGTCTCTCCACTTGCTCAGTTCTGAGAGATAAGTGTGTGTGAAAGCCGCTCTTCACCAAGCTTGTTGGGAACATAAAGTTTCTTTTCAGTTGCAAACTCCATTCCATACATATATATGGGGAGGTACTAGCTCCAACTCGGTTTGAAAGTGAAAACTGCAGGAACTTCAAACCGGCACTAGGAAACAGACTGAGAAAGCAGAGAAAAAGTGTCTCCTGCAACCCGTTCCCTTGGTGCTAGATGAACGAACGTCTCTCCACTTGCTCAGTTCTGAGAGATAATTGTGTGTGAAAGCCACCCTTCACCTAGATTGTGGGGAACACAAAGTTTCTTTTCAGTTGCAAACTCCATTCCATACATATATATGGGGAGGTACTAGCTCCAACTCGGTTTGACAGTGAAAACTGCAGGAACTTCAAACCGGCACTAGGAATCAGACTGAGAAAGCAGAGAAAAAGTGTCTCCTGCAACCCGTTCCCTTGGTGCTAGATGAACGAACGTCTCTCCACGTGCTCAGTTCTGAGGGATAAGTGTGTGTGAAAGCCGTCCTTCACCTAACTTGTTGGGAACACAAAGTTTCTTTTCAGTTGCAAACTCCATTCCATACATATATATGGGGAGGTACAAGCTCCAACTCTGTTTGACAGTGAAAATTGCAGGAACTTCATACAGGCACTAGGAAAGAGTCTGAGAAAGCAGAGAAAAAGTGTCTCCTGCAACCCGTTCCCTTGGTGCTAGATGAATGAACGTCTCTCCACTTGCTCAGTTCTGAGAGATAAGTGTGTGTGAAAGCCGCTCTTCACCTAGCTTGTTGGGAACACAAAGATTCTTTTCAGTTGCAAACTCCATTCCATACATATATATGGGGAGGTACTAGCTCCAACTCGGTTTGACAGTGAAAACTGCAGGAACTTCAAACCGGCACTAGGAAACAGACTGAGAATGCAGAGAAAAAGTATCTCCTGCAACCCGTTCCCTTGGTGCTAGATGAACGAACGTCTCTCCACTTGCTCAGTTCTGAGAGATAAGTGTGTGTGAAAGCCGTCCTTCACCTAGCTTGTTGGGAACACAAAGTTTCTTTTCAGTTGCAAACTCCATTCCATACATATATATGGGGAGGTACAAGCTCCAACTCTGTTTGACAGTGAAAACTGCAGGAACTTCAAACCGGCACTAGGAAACAGAATGAGAAAGCAGAGAAAAAGTGTCTCCTGCAACCCGTTCCCTTGGTGCTAGATGAACGAACGTCTCTCCACTTGCTCAGTTCTGAGAGATAAGTGTGTTGAAAGCCATCCTTCACCAAGATTGTGGGGAACACAAAGTTTCTTTTCAGTTGCAAACTCCATTCTATACATATATATGGGGAGGTACAAGCTCCAACTCGGTTTGACAGTGAAAACTGCAGGAACTTCAAACCGGCACTAGGAAACAGACTGAGAAAGCAGAGAAAAAGTGTCTCCTGCAACCCGTTCCCTTGGTGCTAGATGAACGAACGTCTCTCCACTTGCTCAGTTCTGAGAGATAAGTGTGTGTGAAAGCCGCTCTTCACCAAGCTTGTTGGGAACATAAAGTTTCTTTTCAGTTGCAAACTCCATTCCATACATATATATGGGGAGGTACTAGCTCCAACTCGGTTTGAAAGTGAAAACTGCAGGAACTTCAAACCGGCACTAGGAAACAGACTGAGAAAGCAGAGAAAAAGTGTCTCCTGCAACCCGTTCCCTTGGTGCTAGATGAACGAACGTCTCTCCACTTGCTCAGTTCTGAGAGATAATTGTGTGTGAAAGCCACCCTTCACCTAGATTGTGGGGAACACAAAGTTTCTTTTCAGTTGCAAACTCCATTCCATACATATATATGGGGAGGTACTAGCTCCAACTCGGTTTGACAGTGAAAACTGCAGGAACTTCAAACCGGCACTAGGAATCAGACTGAGAAAGCAGAGAAAAAGTGTCTCCTGCAACCCGTTCCCTTGGTGCTAGATGAACGAACGTCTCTCCACGTGCTCAGTTCTGAGGGATAAGTGTGTGTGAAAGCCGTCCTTCACCTAAATTGTTGGAACACAAAGTTTCTTTTCAGTTGCAAACTCCATTCCATACATATATATGGGGAGGTACTAGCTCCAACTCGGTTTGACAGTGAAAACTGCAGGAACTTCAAACCGGCACTAGGAAAGAGACTGAGAAAGCAGAGAAAAAGTGTCTCCTGCAACCCTTTCCCTTGGTGCTAGATGAACGAACGTCTCTCCAATTGCTCAGTTCTGAGAGATAAGAGTGTGTGAAAGCCACCCTTCACCTAGATTGTGGGGAACACAAAGTTTCTTTTCAGTTGCAAACTCCATTCCATACATATATATGGGGAGGTACTAGCTCCAACTCGGTTTGACAGTGAAAACTGCAGGAACTTCAAACCGGCACTAGGAATCAGACTGAGAAAGCAGAGAAAATGTGTCTCCTGCAACCCGTTCCCTTGGTGCTAGATGAACGAACGTCTCTCCACTTGCTCAGTTCTGAGAGATAAGTGTGTGTGAAAGCCGTCCTTCACCTAGCTTGTTGGGAACACAAAGCTTCTTTTCAGTTGCAAACTCCATTCCATACATATATATGGGGAGGTACAAGCTCCAACTCGGTTTGACTGTGAAAATTGCAGGAACTTCAAACCGGCACTAATAAACAAACTGAGAAAGCAGAGAAAAAGTGTCTCCTGCAACCCGTTCCCTTGGTGCTAGATGAACGAACGTCTCTCCACTTGCTCAGTTCTGAGGGATAAGTGTGTGTGAAAGCCGTCCTTCACATAACTTGTTGGGAACACAAAGCTTCTTTTCAGTTGCAAACTCCATTCCATACATATATATGGGGAGGTACAAGCTCCAACTCGGTTTGACAGTGAAAACTGCAGGAACTTCAAACCGGCACTAGGAAACAGACTGAGAAAGCAGAGAAAAAGTGTATCCTGCAACCCGTTCCCTTGGTGCTAGATGAACGAACGTCTCTCCACTTGCTCAGTTCTGAGAGAAAAGTGTGTGTGAAAGCCGCTCTTCACCAAGCTTGTTGGGAACATGAAGTTTCTTTTCAGTTGCAAACTCCATTCCATACATATATATGGGGAGGTACTAGCTCCAACTCGGTTTGACAGTGAAAACTGCAGGAACTTCAAACCGGCACTAGGAATCAGACTGAGAAAGCAGAGAAAAAGTGTCTCCTGCAACCCGTTCCCTTGGTGCTAGATGAACGAACGTCTCTCCACTTGCTCAGTTCTGAGAGAAAAGTGTGTGTGAAAGCCGTCCTTCACCTAGCTTGTTGGGAACACAAAGTTTCTTTTCAGTTGCAAACTCCATTCCATACATATATATGGGGAGGTACTAGCTCCAACTCTGTTTGACAGTGAAAACTGCAGGAAATTCAAACCGGCACTAGGAAAGAGACTGAGAAAGCAGAGAAAAAGTGTCTCCTGCAACCCTTTCCCTTGGTGCTAGATGAACGAACGTCTCTCCAATTGCTCATTTCTGAGAGATATGAGTGTGTGAAAGCCACCCTTCACCTAGATTGTGGGGAACACAAAGTTTCTTTTCAGTTGCAAACTCCATTCCATACATATATATGGGGAGGTCCTAGCTCCAACTCGGTTTGACAGTGAAAACTGCAGGAACTTCAAACCGGCACTAGGAATCAGACTGAGAAAGCAGAGAAAAAGTGTCTCCTGCAACCCGTTCCCTTGGTGCTAGATGAACGAACGTCTCTCCACGTGCTCAGTTCTGATGGATAAGTGTGTGTGAAAGCCGTCCTTCACCTAACTTGTTGGGAACACAAAGTTTCTTTTCAGTTGCAAACTCCATTCCATACATATATATGGGGAGGTACAAGCTCCAACTCTGTTTGACAGTGAAAATTGCAGGAACTTCATACAGGCACTAGGAAAGAGTCTGAGAAAGCAGAGAAAAAGTGTCTCCTGCAACCCGTTCCCTTGGTGCTAGATGAATGAACGTCTCTCCACTTGCTCAGTTCTGAGAGATAAGTGTGTGTGAAAGCCGCTCTTCACCTAGCTTGTTGGGAACACAAAGATTCTTTTCAGTTGCAAACTCCATTCCATACATATATATGGGGAGGTACTAGCTCCAACTCGGTTTGACAGTGAAAACTGCAGGAACTTCAAACCAGCACTAGGAAAAAGACTGAGAATGCAGAGAAAAAGTATCTCCTGCAACCCGTTCCCTTGGTGCTAGATGAACGAACGTCTCTCCACTTGCTCAGTTCTGAGAGATAAGTGTGTGTGAAAGCCGTCCTTCACCTAGCTTGTTGGGAACACAAAGTTTCTTTTCAGTTGCAAACTCCATTCCATACATATATATGGGGAGGTACAAGCTCCAACTCTGTTTGACAGTGAAAACTGCAGGAACTTCAAACCGGCACTAGGAAACAGAATGAGAAAGCAGAGAAAAAGTGTCTCCTGCAACCCGTTCCCTTGGTGCTAGATGAACGAACGTCTCTCCACTTGCTCAGTTCTGAGAGATAAGTGTGTTGAAAGCCATCCTTCACCAAGATTGTGGGGAACACAAAGTTTCTTTTCAGTTGCAAACTCCATTCTATACATATATATGGGGAGGTACAAGCTCCAACTCGGTTTGACAGTGAAAACTGCAGGAACTTCAAACCGGCACTAGGAAACAGACTGAGAAAGCAGAGAAAAAGTGTCTCCTGCAACCCGTTCCCTTGGTGCTAGATGAACGAACGTCTCTCCACTTGCTCAGTTCTGAGAGATAAGTGTGTGTGAAAGCCGCTCTTCACCAAGCTTGTTGGGAACATAAAGTTTCTTTCAGTTGCAAACTCCATTCCATACATATATATGGGGAGGTACTAGCTCCAACTCGGTTTGAAAGTGAAAACTGCAGGAACTTCAAACCGGCACTAGGAAACAGACTGAGAAAGCAGAGAAAAAGTGTCTCCTGCAACCCGTTCCCTTGGTGCTAGATGAACGAACGTCTCTCCACTTGCTCAGTTCTGAGAGATAATTGTGTGTGAAAGCCACCCTTCACCTAGATTGTGGGGAACACAAAGTTTCTTTTCAGTTGCAAACTCCATTCCATACATATATATGGGGAGGTACTAGCTCCAACTCGGTTTGACAGTGAAAACTGCAGGAACTTCAAACCGTCACTAGGAATCAGACTGAGAAAGCAGAGAAAAAGTGTCTCCTGCAACCCGTTCCCTTGGTGCTAGATGAACGAACGTCTCTCCACTTGCTCAGTTCTGAGAGATAAGTGTGTGTGAAAGCCGTCCTTCACCTAGCTTGTTGGGAACACAAAGTTTCTTTTCAGTTGCAAACTCCATTCCATACATATATATGGGGAGGTACTAGCTCCAACTCGGTTTGACAGTGAAAACTGCAGGAACTTCAAACCGGCACTAGGAATCAGACTGAGAAAGCAGAGAAAAAGTGTCTCCTGCAACCCGTTCCCTTGGTGCTAGATGAACGAACGTCTCTCCACTTGCTCAGTTCTGAGAGATAAGTGTGTGTGAAAGCCGTCCTTCACCTAGCTTGTTGGGAACACAAAGTTTCTTTTCAGTTGCAAACTCCATTCCATACATATATATGGGGAGGTACTAGCTCCAACTCGGTTTGACAGTGAAAACTGCAGGAACTTCAAACCGGCACTAGGAAAGAGACTGAGAAAGCAGAGAAAAAGTGTCTCCTGCAACCCTTTCCCTTTGTGCTAGATGAACGAACGTCTCTCCAATTGCTCAGTTCTGAGAGATAAGAGTGTGTTAAAGCCACCCTTCACCTAGATTGTGGGGAACACAAAGTTTCTTTTCAGTTGCAAACTCCATTCCATACATATATATGGGGAGGTACTAGCTCCAACTCGGTTTGACAGTGAAAACTGCAGGAACTTCAAACCGGCACTAGGAATCAGACTGAGAAAGCAGAGAAAAAGTGTCTCCTGCAACCCGTTCCCTTGGTGCTAGATGAACGAACGTCTCTCCACTTGCTCAGTTCTGAGAGATAAGAGTGTGTGAAAGCCACCCTTCACTTAGATTGTGGGGAACACAAAGTTTCTTTTCAGTTGCAAACTCCATTCCATACATATATATGGGGAGGTACTAGCTCCAACTCGATTTGACAGTGAAAACTGCAGGAACTTCAAACCGGCACTAGGAATCAGACTGAGAAAGCAGAGAATAAGTGTCTCCTGCAACCCGTTCCCTTGGTGGTAGATGAACGAACGTCTCTCCACTTGCTCAGTTCTGAGAGATAAGAGTGTGTGAAAGCCACCCTTCACATAGATTGTGGGGAACACAAAGTTTCTTTTCAGTTGCAAACTCCATTCCATACATATATATGGGGAGGTACTAGCTCCAACTCGGTTTGACAGTGAAAACTGCAGGAACTTCAAACCGGCACTAGGAATCAGACTGAGAAAGCAGAGAAAAAGTGTCTCCTGCAACCCGTTCCCTTGGTGCTAGATGAACGAACGTCTCTCCACTTGCTCAGTTCTGAGAGATAAGTGTGTGTGAAAGCCGTCCTTCACCTAGCTTGTTGGGAACACAAAGTTTCTTTTCAGTTGCAAACTCCATTCCATACATATATATGGGGAGGTACAAGCTCCAACTCGGTTTTACAGTGAAAACTGCAGGAACTTCAAACCGGCCCTAAGAAACAGACTGAGAAAGCAGAGAAAAAGTGTATCCTGCAACCCGTTCCCTTGGTGCTAGATGAACGAACGTCTCTCCACTTGCTCAGTTCTGAGAGATAAGTGTGTGTGAAAGCCGTCCTTCACATAGCTTGTTGGGAACACAAAGCTTCTTTTCAGTTGCAAACTCCATTCCATACATATATATGGGGAGGTACAAACTTCATCTCGGTTTGACAGTGAAAACTGCAGGAACTACTAACCGGCCATAGGAAACAGACTGAGAAAGCAGAGAAAAAGTGTCTCCTGCAACCCGTTCCCTTGGTGCTAGATGAACGAACGTCTCTCCACTTGCTCAGTTCTGAGAGATAAGTGTGTGTGAAGCCGTCCTTCACCTACCTTGTTGGGAACACAAAGCTTCTTTTCAGTTACAAACGCCATTCCATACATATATATGGGGAGGTACAAGCTCCAACTCGGTTTGACAGTGAAAACTGCAGGAACTTCAAACCGGCACTAGGAAACAGACTGAGAAAGCCGAGAAAAAGTGTCTCCTGCAACCCGTTCCCTTGGTGCTAGATGAACGAACGTCTCTCCACTTGCTCAGTTCTGAGAGATATGTGTGTGTGAAAGCCACTCTTCACCTAGCTTGTTGGGAACACAAAGTTTCTTTTCAGTTGCAAACTCCATTCCATACATATATATGGGGAGGTCCTAGCTCCAACTCGGTTTGACAGTGAAAACTGCAGGAACTTCAAACCGGCACTAGGAATCAGACTGAGAAAGCAGAGAAAAAGTGTCTCCTGCAACCCGTTCCCTTGGTGCTAGATGAACGAACGTCTCTCCACTTGCTCAGTTCTGAGAGATAAGTGTGTGTGAAAGCCGTCCTTCACCTAGCTTGTTGGGAACACAAAGTTTCTTTTCAGTTGCAAACTCCATTCCATACATATATATGGGGAGGTACTAGCTCCAACTCGGTTTGACAGTGAAAACTGCAGGAACTTCAAACCGGCACTAGGAAAGAGACTGAGAAAGCAGAGAAAAAGTGTCTCCTGCAACCCTTTCCCTTTGTGCTAGATGAACGAACGTCTCTCCAATTGCTCAGTTCTGAGAGATAAGAGTGTGTTAAAGCCACCCTTCACCTAGATTGTGGGGAACACAAAGTTTCTTTTCAGTTGCAAACTCCATTCCATACATATATATGGGGAGGTACTAGCTCCAACTCTGTTTGACAGTGAAAACTGCAGGAACTTCAAACCGGCACTAAGAATCAGACTGAGAATGCAGAGAAAAAGTGTATCCTGCAACCCGTTCCCTTGGTGCTAGATGAACGAACGTCTCTCCACTTGCTCAGTTCTGAGAGATAAGAGTGTGTGAAAGCCACCCTTCACTTAGATTGTGGGGAACACAAAGTTTCTTTTCAGTTGCAAACTCCATTCCATACATATATATGGGGAGGTACTAGCTCCAACTCGATTTGACAGTGAAAACTGCAGGAACTTCAAACCGGCACTAGGAATCAGACTGAGAAAGCAGAGAAAAAGTGTCTCCTGCAACCCATTCCCTTGGTGCTAGATGAACGAACGTCTCTCCACTTGCTCAGTTCTGAGAGATAAGAGTGTGTGAAAGCCAACCTTCACATAGATTGTGGGGAACACAAAGTTTCTTTTCAGTTGCAAACTCCATTCCATACATATATATGGGGAGGTACTAGCTCCAACTCAGTTTGACAGTGAAAACTGCAGGAACTTCAAACCGGTACTAGGAATCAGACTGAGAAAGCAGAGAAAAAGTGTCTCCTGCAACCCGTTCCCTTGGTTCTAGATGAACGAACGTCTCTCCACTTGCTCAGTTCTGAGAGATAAGTGTGTGTGAAAGCCGTCCTTCACCTAGCTTTTTGGGAACACAAAGTTTCTTTTCAGTTGCAAACTCCATTCCATACATATATATGGGGAGGTACAAGCTCCAACTCGGTTTTACAGTGAAAACTGCAGGAACTTCAAACCGGCCCTAAGAAACAGACTGAGAAAGCAGAGAAAAAGTGTCTCCTGCAACCCGTTCCCTTGGTGCTAGATGAACGAACGTCTCTCCACTTGCTCAGTTCTGAGAGATAAGTGTGTGTGAAAGCCGTCCTTCACATAGCTTGTTGGGAACACAAAGCTTCTTTTCAGTTGCAAACTCCATTCCATACATATATATGGGGAGGTACAAACTTCATCTCGGTTTGACAGTGAAAACTGCAGGAACTTCTAACCGGCCATAGGAAACAGACTGAGAAAGCAGAGAAAAAGTGTCTCCTGCAACCCGTTCCCTTGGTGCTAGATGAACGAACGTCTCTCCACTTGCTCAGTTCTGAGAGATAAGTGTGTGTGAAGCCGTCCTTCACCTAGCTTGTTGGGAACACAAAGCTTCTTTTCAGTTACAAACTCCATTCCATACATATATATGGGGAGGTACAAGCTCCAACTCGGTTTGACAGTGAAAATTGCAGGAACTTCAAACCGGCACTAGGAAACAGACTGAGAAAGCAGAGAAAAAGTGTCTCCTGCAACCCGTTCCCTTGGTGCTAGATGAACGAACGTCTCTCCACTTGCTCAGTTCTGAGAGATATGTGTGTGTGAAAGCCGCTCTTCACCTAGCTTGTTGGGAACACAAAGTTTCTTTTCAGTTGCAAACTCCATTCCATACATATATATGGGGAGGTACTAGCTCCAACTCGGTTTGACAGTGAAAACTGCAGGAACTTCAAACCGGCACTGGGAATCAGACTGAGAAAGCAGAGAAAAAGTGTCTCCTGCAACCCGTTCCCTTGGTGCTAGATGAACGAACGTCTCTCCACTTGCTCAGTTCTGAGAGATAAGTGTGTGTCAAAGCCGTCCTTCACCTAGCTTGTTGGGAACACAAAGTTTCTTTTCAGTTGCAAACTCCATTCCATACATATATATGGGGAGGTACAAGCTCCAACTCGGTTTGACAGTGAAAACTGCAGGAACTTCAAACCGGCACTAGGAATCAGACTGAGAAAGCAGAGAAAAAGTGTCTCCTGCAACCCGTTCCCTTGGTGCTAGATGAACGAACGTCTCTCCACTTGCTCAGTTCTGAGAGATAAGTGTGTGTGAAAGCCGCTCTTCACCTAGATTGTTGGGAACACAAAGTTTCTTTTCAGTTGCAAACTCCATTCCATACATATATATGGGGAGGTACTAGCTCCAACTCTGTTTGACAGTGAAAACTGCAGGAAATTCAAACCGGCACTAGGAATCAGACTGAGAAAGCAGAGAAAAAGTGTCTCCTGCAACCCGTTCCCTTGGTGCTATATGAACGAACGTCTCTCCACTTGCTCAGTTCTGAGAGATAATTGTGTGTTAAAGCCGTCCTTCACCAAGCTTGTTGGGAACACAAAGTTTCTTTTCAGTTGCAAACTCCATTCCATACATATATATGGGGAGGTACAAGCTCCAACTCGGTTTTACAGTGAAAACTGCAGGAACTTCAAACCGGAAGTAGGAAACAGACTGAGAAATCAGAGAAAAAGTGTCTCCTGCAACCCGTTCTCTTGGTGCTAAATGAACGAACGTCTCTCCACTTGCTCAGTTCTGGGAGATAAGTGTGTGTGAAAGCCGTCCTTCATCCTAGCTTGTTGGGAACACAAAGTTTCTTTTCAGTTGCGAACTCCATTCAATACATATATATGGGGAGGTACTAGCTCCAACTCGGTTTGACAGTGAAAACTGCAGGAACTTCAAACCGGCACTAGGAAAGAAACTGAGAAAGCAGAGAAAAAGTGTCTCCTGCAACCCGTTCCCTTGGTGCTAGATGAACGAACGTCTCTACACTTGCTCAGTTCTGAAAGATAAGTGTGTGTGAAAGCCAACCTTCAACTAGATTGTGGGGAACACAAAGTTTCTATTCAGTTACAAACTCCATTCCATACATATATATGGGGAGGTACTAGCTCCAACTCGGTTTAACAGTGAAAACTGCAGGAACTTCAAACCGGCACTAGGAAACAGACTGAGAAAGCAGAGAAAAAGTGTCTCCTGCAACCCGTTCCCTTGGTGCTAGATGAACGAACGTCTCTCCACTTGCTCAGTTCTGAGAGATAAATGTGTGTGAAAGCCGCTCTTCACCTAGCTTGTTGGGAACACAAAGTTTCTTTTCTGTTGCAAACTCCATTCCATACATATATATGGGGGGGTACTAGCTCCAACTCTGTTTGACAGTGAAAACTGCAGGAACTTCAAACCGGCACTAGGAATCAGACTGAGAAAGCAGTAAAAAAGTGTCTCCTGCAACCCGTTCCCTTGGTGCTAGATGAACGAACGTCTCTCCACTTGCTCAGTTCTGAGATATAAGTGTGTGTGAAAGCCGTCCTTCACCTAGCTTGTTGGGAACACAAAGTTTCTTTTCAGTTGCAAACTCCATTCCATACATATAAAGGGGAGGTACAAGCTCCAACTCGGTTTTACAGTGAAAACTGCAGGAACTTCAAACCGGCCCTAGGAAACAGACTGAGAAAGCAGAGAAAAAGTATCTCCTGCAACCCATTCCCTTGGTGCTAGATGAACGAACGTCTCTCCACTTGCTCAGTTCTGAGAGATAAGTGTGTGTGAAAGCCGTCCTTCCCCTAGCTTGTTGGGAACACAAAGCTTCTTTTCAGTTGCAAACTCCATTCCATACATATATATGGGGAGGTACAAGCTCCAACTCGGTTTGACAGTGAAAACTGCAGGAACTTCAAACCGGCACTAGGAAACAGACTGAGAAAGCAGAGAAAAAGTGTATCCTGCAACCCGTTCCCTTGGTGCTAGATGAACGAACGTGTCTCCACTTGCTCAGTTCTGAGAGATAAGTGTGTGTGAAAGCCGTCCTTCACCTAGCTTGTTGGGAACACAAAGTTTCTTTTCAGTTGCAAACTCCATTCAATACATACATATGGGGAGGTACTAGCTCCAACTCGGTTTGACAGTGAAAACTACAGGAACTTCAAACCGGCACTAGGAAACAGACTGAGAAAGCAGAGAATAAGTGTCTCTTGCAACCCGTTCCCTTGGTGCTAGATGAACGAACGTCTCTCCACTTGCTCAGTTCTGAGAGATAAGTGTGTGTGAAATCCGCACTTCACCTAGCTTGTTGGGAACACAAAGTTTCTTTTCAGTTGCAAACTCCATTCCATACATATATATGGGGAGGTACAAGCTCCAACTCGGTTTTACAGTGAAAACTGCAGGAACTTCAAACCGGAAGTAGGAAACAGACTGAGAAATCAGAGAAAAAGTGTCTCCTGCAACCCGTTCTCTTGGTGCTAAATGAACGAACGTCTCTCCACTTGCTCAGTTCTGGGAGATAAGTGTGTGTGAAAGCCGTCCTTCATCCTAGCTTGTTGGGAACACAAAGTTTCTTTTCAGTTGCGAACTCCATTCAATACATATATATGGGGTGGTACTAGCTCCAACTCGGTTTGACAGTGAAAACTGCAGGAACTTCAAACCGGCACTAGGAAAGAAACTGAGAAAGCAGAGAAAAAGTGTCTCCTGCAACCCGTTCCCTTGGTGCTAGATGAACGAACGTCTCTGCACTTGCTCAGTTCTGAGAGATAAGTGTGTGTGAAAGCCAACCTTCAACTAGATTGTGGGGAACACAAAGTTTCTATTCAGTTACAAACTCCATTCCATACATATATATGGGGAGGTACTAGCTCCAACTCGGTTTAACAGTGAAAACTGCAGGAACTTCAAACCGGCACTAGGAAACAGACTGAGAAAGCAGAGAAAAAGTGTCTCCTGCAACCCGTTCCCTTGGTGCTAGATGAACGAAAGTCTCTCCACTTGCTCAGTTCTGAGAGATAAATGTGTGTGAAAGCCGCTCTTCACCTAGCTTGTTGGGAACACAAAGTTTCTTTTCTGTTGCAAACTCCATTCCATACATATATATGGGGGGGTACTAGCTCCAACTCGGTTTGACAGTGAAAACTGCAGGAACTTCAAACCGGCACTAGGAATCAGACTGAGAAAGCAGTAAAAAAGTGTCTCCTGCAACCCGTTCCCTTGGTGCTAGATGAACGAACGTCTCTCCACTTGCTCAGTTCTGAGATATAAGTGTGTGTGAAAGCCGTCCTTCACCTAGCTTGTTGGGAACACAAAGTTTCTTTTCAGTTGCAAACTCCATTCCATACATATAAAGGGGAGGTACAAGCTCCAACTCGGTTTTACAGTGAAAACTGCAGGAACTTCAAACCGGCCCTAGGAAACAGACTGAGAAAGCAGAGAAAAAGTATCTCCTGCAACCCATTCCCTTGGTGCTAGATGAACGAACGTCTCTCCACTTGCTCAGTTCTGAGAGATAAGTGTGTGTGAAAGCCGTCCTTCCCCTAGCTTGTTGGGAACACAAAGCTTCTTTTCAGTTGCAAACTCCATTCCATACATATATATGGGGAGGTTCTAGCTCCAACTGGGTTTGACAGTGAAAACTGCAGGAACTTCAAACCGGCACTAGGAAACAGACTCAGAAAGCAGAGAAAAAGTGTCTCCTGCAAACCGTTCCCTTGTTGCTAGATGAACGAACGTCTCTCCACTTGCTCAGTTCTGAGAGATAAGTGTGTGTCAAAGCCGTCCTTCACCTAGCTTGTTGGGAACACAAAGTTTCTTTTCAGTTGCAAACTCCATTCCATACATATATATGGGGAGGTACAAGCTCCAACTCGGTTTGACAGTGAAAACTGCAGGAACTTCAAACCGGCACTAGGAAACAGACTGAGAAAGCAGAGAAAAAGTGTATCCTGCAACCCGTTCCCTTGGTGCTAGATGAACGAACGTGTCTCCACTTGCTCAGTTCTGAGAGATAAGTGTGTGTGAAAGCCGTCCTTCACCTAGCTTGTTGGGAACACAAAGTTTCTTTTCAGTTGCAAACTCCATTCCATACATATATATGGGGAGGTACTAGCTCCAACTCGGTTTGACAGTGAAAACTACAGGAACTTCAAACCGGCACTAGGAAACAGACTGAGAAAGCAGAGAATAAGTGTCTCTTGCAACCCGTTCCCTTGGTGCTAGATGAACGAACGTCTCTCCACTTGCTCAGTTCTGAGAGATAAGTGTGTGTGAAATCCGCACTTCACCTAGCTTGTTGGGAACACAAAGTTTCTTTTCAGTTGCAAACTCCATTCCATACATATATATGGGGAGGTACTAGCTCCAACTCGGTTTGACAGTGAAAACTGCAGGAACTTCAAACCGGCAATAGGAATCAGACTGAGAGAGCAGAGAAATAGTGTCTCCTGAAACCCGTTCCCTTGGTGCTAGATGAACGAACGTCTCTCCACTTGCTCAGTTCTGAGAGATAAGTGTGTGTGAAAGCTGTCCTTCACCTAGCTTGTTGGGAACACAAAGTTTCTTTTCAGTTGCAAACTCCAATCCATACATATATATGGGGAGGTACAAGCTCCAACCCTGTTTTACACTGAAAACTGCAGGAAATTCAAACCGGCCCTAGGATACAGACTGAGAAAGCAGAGAAAATGTGTCTCCTGCAACCCGTTCCCTTGGTGCTAGATGAACGAACGTCTCTCCACTTGCTCAGTTCCGAGCGATAATTGTGTGTGAAAGCCGTCCTTCACCTAGCTTGTTGGGAACACAAAGTTTCTTTTCAGTTGCCCACTCCATTCCATACATATATATGGGGAGGTACAAGCTCCAACTCTGTTTGACAGTGAAAACTGCAGGAACTTCAAACCGGCACTAGGAAACAGACTGAGAAAGCCGAGAAAAAGTGTCTCCTGCAACCCGTTCCCTTGGTGCTAGATGAACGAACGTCTCTCCACTTGCTCAGTTCTGAGAGATAAGTGTGTGTCAAAGCCGTCCTTCACCTAGCTTGTTGGGAACACAAAGTTTCTTTTCAGTTGCAAACTCCATTCCATACATATATATGGGGAGGTACAAGCTCCAACTCGGTTTGACAGTGAAAACTGCAGGAACTTCAAACCGGCACTAGGAAACAGACTGAGAAAGCAGAGAAAAAGTGTATCCTGCAACCCGTTCCCTTGGTGCTAGATGAACGAACGTCTCTCCACTTGCTCAGTTCTGAGAGATAAGTGTGTGTGAAAGCCGCACTTCACCTAGCTTGTTGGGAACACAAAGTTTCTTTTCAGTTGCAAACTCCATTCCATACATAAATATGGGGAGGTACTCGCTCCAACTCGGTTTGACAGTGAAAACTGCAGGAACTTCAAACCGGCACTAGGAATCAGACTGAGAGAACAGAGAAAAAGTGTCTCCTGCAACCCGTTCCCTTGGTGCTAGATGAACGAACGTCTCTCCACTTGCTCAGTTCTGAGAGATAAGTGTGTGTGAAAGCCGTACTTCACCTAGCTTGTTGGGAACACCAAGATTCTTTTCAGTTGCAAACTCCATTCCATACATATATATGGGGAGGTACAAGCTCCAACCCGGGTTTACACTGAAAACTGCAGGAACTTCAAACCGGCCCTAGGAAACAGACTGAGAAAGCAGAGAAAAAGTGTCTCCTGCAACCCGTTCCCTTGGTGCTAGATGAACGAACGTCTCTCCACTTGCTCAGTTCCGAGCGATAAGTGTGTGTGAAAGCCGTCCTTCACCTAGCTTGTTGGGAACACAAAGTTTCTTTTCAGTTGCAAACTCCATTCCATACATATATATGGGGAGGTACTAGCTCCAACTCGGTTTGACAGTGAAAACTACAGGAACTTCAAACCGGCACTAGGAAACAGACTGAGAAAGCAGAGAATAAGTGTCTCTTGCAACCCGTTCCCTTGGTGCTAGATGAACGAACGTCTCTCCATTTGCTCAGTTCTGAGAGATAAGTGTGTGTGAAAGCCGCACTTCACCTAGCTTGTTGGGAACACAAAGTTTCTTTTCAGTTGCAAACTCCATTCCATACATATATATGGGGAGGTACTAGCTCCAACTCGGTTTGACAGTGAAAACTGCAGGAACTTCAAACCGGCACTAGGAATCAGACTGAGAGAGCAGAAAAAAAGATTCTCCTGCAAACCGTTCCCTTGGTGCTAGATGAACGAACGTCTCTCCACTTGCTCAGTTCTGAGAGATAAGTGTGTGTGAAAGCCGTCCTTCACCTAGCTTGTTGGGAACACCAAGTTTCTTTTCAGTTGCAAACTCCATTCCATACATATATATGGGGAGGTACAAGCTCCAACCCGGTTTTACACTGAAAACTGCAGGAACTTCAAACCGGCCCTAGGAAACAGACTGAGAAAGCAGAGAAAATGTGTCTCCTGCAACCCGTTCCCTTGGTGCTAGATGAACGAACGTCTCTCCAATTGCTCAGTTCTGAGAGATAAGAGTGTGTGAAAGCCACCCTTCACCTAGATTGTGGGGAACACATAGTTTCTTTTCAGTTGCAAACTCCATTCCATACATATATATGGGGAGGTACTAGCTCCAACTCGGTTTGACAGTGAAAACTGCAGGAACTTCAAACCGGCACTAGGAATCAGACTGAGAAAGCAGAGAAAAAGTGTCTCCTGCAACACGTTCCCTTGGTGCTAGATGAACGAACGTCTCTCCACTTGCTCAGTTCTGAGAGATAAGAGTGTGTGAAAGCCACCCTTCACTTAGATTGTGGGGAACACAAAGTTTCTTTTCAGTTGCAAACTCCATTCCATACATATATATGGGGAGGTACTAGCTCCAACTCGGTTTGACAGTGAAAACTGCAGGAACTTCAAACCGGCACTAGGAATCAGACTGAGAAAGCAGAGAAAAAGTGTCTCCTGCAACCCGTTCCCTTGGTGCTATATGAACGAACGTCTCTCCACTTGCTCAGTTCTGAGAGATAAGTGTGTGTGAAAGCCGTCCTTCACATAGCTTGTTGGTAACACAAAGCTTCTTTTCAGTTGCAAACTCCATTCCATACATATATATGGGGAGGTACAAGCTCCAACTCGGTTTGACAGTGAAAATTGCAGGAACTTCAAACCGGCACTAGGAAACAGACTGAGAAAGCAGAGAAAAAGTGTCTCCTGCAACCCGTTCCCTTGGTGCTAGATGAACGAACGTCTCTCCACTTGCTCAGTTCTGAGAGATAAGTGTGTGTGAAAGCCGCACTTCACCTAGCTTGTTGGGAACACAAAGTTTCTTTTCAGTTGCAAACTCCATTCCATACATATATATGGGGAGGTACTAGCTCCAACTCGGTTTGACAGTGAAAACTGCAGGAACTTCAAACCGGCACTAGGAATCAGACTGAGAAAGCAGAGAAAAAGTGTCTCCTGCAACCCGTTCCCTTGGTGCTAGATGAACGAACGTCTCTCCACTTGCTCAGTTCTGAGAGATAAGTGTGTGTGAAAGCCGTCCTTCACATAGCTTGTTGGTAACACAAAGCTTCTTTTCAGTTGCAAACTCCATTCCATACATATATATGGGGTGGTACAAGCTCCAACTCGGTTTGACAGTGAAAATTGCAGGAACTTCAAACCGGCACTAGGAAACAGACTGAGAATGCAGAGAAAAAGTGTCTCCTGCAACCCGTTCCCTTGGTGCTAGATGAACGAACGACTCTCCACTTGCTCAGTTCTGAGAGATAAGTGTGTGTGAAAGCCGCTCTTCACCTAGCTTGTTGGGAACACAAAGTTTCTTTTCAGTTGCAAACTCCATTCCATACATATATATGGGGAGGTACAAGCTCCAACTCGGTTTGACAGTGAAAACTGCAGGAACTTCAAACCGGCACTAGGAATCAGACTGAGAAAGCAGAGAAAAAGTGTCTCCTGCAACCCGTTCCCTTGGTGCTAGATGAACGAACGTCTCTCCACTTGCTCAGTTCTGAGAGATATGTGTGTGTGAAACCCGCTCTTCACCTAGCTTGTTGGGAACACAAAGTTTCTTTTCAGTTGCAAACTCCATTCCATACATATATATGGGGAGGTACTAGCTCCAACTCGGTTTTACAGTGAAAACTGCAGGAACTTCAAACCGGCACTAGGAATCAGACTGAGAAAGCAGAGAAAAAGTGTCTCCTGCAACCCGTTCCCTTGGTGCTAGATGAACGAACGTCTCTCCACTTGCTCAGTTCTGAGAGATAAGTGTGTGTGAAAGCCGCTCTTCACCTAGCTTGTTGGGAACACAAAGTTTCTTTTCAGTTGCAAACTCCATTCCATACATATATATGGGGAGGTACTAGCTCCAACTCGGTTTGACAGTGAAAACTGCAGGAAATTCAAACCGGCACTAGGAATCAGACTGAGAAAGCAGAGAAAAAGTGTCTCCTGCAACCCGTTCCCTTGGTGCTATATGAACGAACGTCTCTCCACTTGCTCAGTTCTGAGAGATAAGTGTGTGTGAAAGCCGTCCTTCACCAAGCTTGTTGGGAACACAAAGTTTCTTTTCAGTTGCAAACTCCATTCCATACATATATATGGGGAGGTACAAGCTCCAACTCGGTTTTACAGTGAAAACTGCAGGAACTTCAAACCGGAAGTAGGAAACAGACTGAGAAATCAGAGAAAAAGTGTCTCCTGCAACCCGTTCCCTTGGTGCTAAATGAACGAACGTCTCTCCACTTGCTCAGTTCTGGGAGATAAGTGTGTGTGAAAGCCGTCCTTCATCCTAGCTTGTTGGGAACACAAAGTTTCTTTTCAGTTGCGAACTCCATTCATTACATATATATGGGGAGGTACTAGCTCCAACTCGGTTTGACAGTGAAAACTGCAGGAAATTCAAACCGGCACTAGGAAAGAAACTGAGAAAGCAGAGAAAAAGTGTCTCCTGCAACCCGTTCCCTTGGTGCTAGATGAACGAACGTCTCTACACTTGCTCAGTTCTGAGAGATAAGTGTGTGTGAAAGCCATCCTTCAACTAGATTGTGGGGAACACAATGTTTCTATTCAGTTACAAACTCCATTCCATACATATATATGGGGAGGTACTAGCTCCAACTCGGTTTAACAGTGAAAACTGCAGGAACTTCAAACCGGCACTAGGAATCAGACTGAGAAAGCAGAGAAAAAGTGTCTCCTGCAACACGTTCCCTTGGTGCTAGATGAACGAACGTCTCTCCACTTGCTCAGTTCTGAGAGATAAGAGTGTGTGAAAGCCACCCTTCACTTAGATTGTGGGGAACACAAAGTTTCTTTTCAGTTGCAAACTCCATTCCATACATATATATGGGGAGGTACTAGCTCCAACTCGGTTTGACAGTGAAAACTGCAGGAACTTCAAACCGGCACTAGGAATCAGACTGAGAAAGCAGAGAAAAAGTGTCTCCTGCAACCCGTTCCCTTGGTGCTATATGAACGAACGTCTCTCCACTTGCTCAGTTCTGAGAGATAAGTGTGTGTGAAAGCCGTCCTTCACATAGCTTGTTGGTAACACAAAGCTTCTTTTCAGTTGCAAACTCCATTCCATACATATATATGGGGAGGTACAAGCTCCAACTCGGTTTGACAGTGAAAATTGCAGGAACTTCAAACCGGCACTAGGAAACAGACTGAGAAAGCAGAGAAAAAGTGTCTCCTGCAACCCGTTCCCTTGGTGCTAGATGAACGAACGTCTCTCCACTTGCTCAGTTCTGAGAGATAAGTGTGTGTGAAAGCCGCACTTCACCTAGCTTGTTGGGAACACAAAGTTTCTTTTCAGTTGCAAACTCCATTCCATACATATATATGGGGAGGTACTAGCTCCAACTCGGTTTGACAGTGAAAACTGCAGGAACTTCAAACCGGCACTAGGAATCAGACTGAGAAAGCAGAGAAAAAGTGTCTCCTGCAACCCGTTCCCTTGGTGCTAGATGAACGAACGTCTCTCCACTTGCTCAGTTCTGAGAGATAAGTGTGTGTGAAAGCCGTCCTTCACATAGCTTGTTGGTAACACAAAGCTTCTTTTCAGTTGCAAACTCCATTCCATACATATATATGGGGTGGTACAAGCTCCAACTCGGTTTGACAGTGAAAATTGCAGGAACTTCAAACCGGCACTAGGAAACAGACTGAGAATGCAGAGAAAAAGTGTCTCCTGCAACCCGTTCCCTTGGTGCTAGATGAACGAACGACTCTCCACTTGCTCAGTTCTGAGAGATAAGTGTGTGTGAAAGCCGCTCTTCACCTAGCTTGTTGGGAACACAAAGTTTCTTTTCAGTTGCAAACTCCATTCCATACATATATATGGGGAGGTACAAGCTCCAACTCGGTTTGACAGTGAAAACTGCAGGAACTTCAAACCGGCACTAGGAATCAGACTGAGAAAGCAGAGAAAAAGTGTCTCCTGCAACCCGTTCCCTTGGTGCTAGATGAACGAACGTCTCTCCACTTGCTCAGTTCTGAGAGATATGTGTGTGTGAAACCCGCTCTTCACCTAGCTTGTTGGGAACACAAAGTTTCTTTTCAGTTGCAAACTCCATTCCATACATATATATGGGGAGGTACTAGCTCCAACTCGGTTTTACAGTGAAAACTGCAGGAACTTCAAACCGGCACTAGGAATCAGACTGAGAAAGCAGAGAAAAAGTGTCTCCTGCAACCCGTTCCCTTGGTGCTAGATGAACGAACGTCTCTCCACTTGCTCAGTTCTGAGAGATAAGTGTGTGTGAAAGCCGCTCTTCACCTAGCTTGTTGGGAACACAAAGTTTCTTTTCAGTTGCAAACTCCATTCCATACATATATATGGGGAGGTACTAGCTCCAACTCGGTTTGACAGTGAAAACTGCAGGAAATTCAAACCGGCACTAGGAATCAGACTGAGAAAGCAGAGAAAAAGTGTCTCCTGCAACCCGTTCCCTTGGTGCTAAATGAACGAACGTCTCTCCACTTGCTCAGTTCTGGGAGATAAGTGTGTGTGAAAGCCGTCCTTCATCCTAGCTTGTTGGGAACACAAAGTTTCTTTTCAGTTGCGAACTCCATTCATTACATATATATGGGGAGGTACTAGCTCCAACTCGGTTTGACAGTGAAAACTGCAGGAAATTCAAACCGGCACTAGGAAAGAAACTGAGAAAGCAGAGAAAAAGTGTCTCCTGCAACCCGTTCCCTTGGTGCTAGATGAACGAACGTCTCTACACTTGCTCAGTTCTGAGAGATAAGTGTGTGTGAAAGCCATCCTTCAACTAGATTGTGGGGAACACAATGTTTCTATTCAGTTACAAACTCCATTCCATACATATATATGGGGAGGTACTAGCTCCAACTCGGTTTAACAGTGAAAACTGCAGGAACTTCAAACCGGCACTAGGAATCAGACTGAGAAAGCAGAGAAAAAGTGTCTCCTGCAACACGTTCCCTTGGTGCTAGATGAACGAACGTCTCTCCACTTGCTCAGTTCTGAGAGATAAGAGTGTGTGAAAGCCACCCTTCACTTAGATTGTGGGGAACACAAAGTTTCTTTTCAGTTGCAAACTCCATTCCATACATATATATGGGGAGGTACTAGCTCCAACTCGGTTTGACAGTGAAAACTGCAGGAACTTCAAACCGGCACTAGGAATCAGACTGAGAAAGCAGAGAAAAAGTGTCTCCTGCAACCCGTTCCCTTGGTGCTATATGAACGAACGTCTCTCCACTTGCTCAGTTCTGAGAGATAAGTGTGTGTGAAAGCCGTCCTTCACATAGCTTGTTGGTAACACAAAGCTTCTTTTCAGTTGCAAACTCCATTCCATACATATATATGGGGAGGTACAAGCTCCAACTCGGTTTGACAGTGAAAATTGCAGGAACTTCAAACCGGCACTAGGAAACAGACTGAGAAAGCAGAGAAAAAGTGTCTCCTGCAACCCGTTCCCTTGGTGCTAGATGAACGAACGTCTCTCCACTTGCTCAGTTCTGAGAGATAAGTGTGTGTGAAAGCCGCACTTCACCTAGCTTGTTGGGAACACAAAGTTTCTTTTCAGTTGCAAACTCCATTCCATACATATATATGGGGAGGTACTAGCTCCAACTCGGTTTGACAGTGAAAACTGCAGGAACTTCAAACCGGCACTAGGAATCAGACTGAGAAAGCAGAGAAAAAGTGTCTCCTGCAACCCGTTCCCTTGGTGCTAGATGAACGAACGTCTCTCCACTTGCTCAGTTCTGAGAGATAAGTGTGTGTGAAAGCCGTCCTTCACATAGCTTGTTGGTAACACAAAGCTTCTTTTCAGTTGCAAACTCCATTCCATACATATATATGGGGTGGTACAAGCTCCAACTCGGTTTGACAGTGAAAATTGCAGGAACTTCAAACCGGCACTAGGAAACAGACTGAGAATGCAGAGAAAAAGTGTCTCCTGCAACCCGTTCCCTTGGTGCTAGATGAACGAACGTCTCTCCACTTGCTCAGTTCTGAGAGATAAGTGTGTGTGAAAGCCGCTCTTCACCTAGCTTGTTGGGTACACAAAGTTTCTTTTCAGTTGCAAACTCCATTCCATACATATATATGGGGAGGTACAAGCTCCAACTCGGTTTGACAGTGAAAACTGCAGGAACTTCAAACCGGCACTAGGAATCAGACTGAGAAAGCAGAGAAAAAGTGTCTCCTGCAACCCGTTCCCTTGGTGCTAGATGAACGAACGTCTCTCCACTTGCTCAGTTCTGAGAGATATGTGTGTGTGAAACCCGCTCTTCACCTAGCTTGTTGGGAACACAAAGTTTCTTTTCAGTTGCAAACTCCATTCCATACATATATATGGGGAGGTACTAGCTCCAACTCGGTTTTACAGTGAAAACTGCAGGAACTTCAAACCGGCACTAGGAATCAGACTGAGAAAGCAGAGAAAAAGTGTCTCCTGCAACCCGTTCCCTTGGTGCTAGATGAACGAACGTCTCTCCACTTGCTCAGTTCTGAGAGATAAGTGTGTGTGAAAGCCGCCCTTCACCTAGCTTGTTGGGAACACAAAGTTTCTTTTCAGTTGCAAACTCCATTCCATACATATATATGGGGAGGTACTAGCTCCAACTCGGTTTGACAGTGAAAACTGCAGGAAATTCAAACCGGCACTAGGAATCAGACTGAGAAAGCAGAGAAAAAGTGTCTCCTGCAACCCGTTCCCTTGGTGCTATATGAACGAACGTCTCTCCACTTGCTCAGTTCTGAGAGATAAGTGTGTGTGAAAGCCGTCCTTCACCAAGCTTGTTGGGAACACAAAGTTTCTTTTCAGTTGCAAACTCCATTCCATACATATATATGGGGAGGTACAAGCTCCAACTCGGTTTTACAGTGAAAACTGCAGGAACTTCAAACCGGAAGTAGGAAACAGACTGAGAAATCAGAGAAAAAGTGTCTCCTGCAACCCGTTCCCTTGGTGCTAAATGAACGAACGTCTCTCCACTTGCTCAGTTCTGGGAGATAAGTGTGTGTGAAAGCCGTCCTTCATCCTAGCTTGTTGGGAACACAAAGTTTCTTTTCAGTTGCGAACTCCATTCATTACATATATATGGGGAGGTACTAGCTCCAACTCGGTTTGACAGTGAAAACTGCAGGAACTTCAAACCGGCACTAGGAAACAGACTGAGAAAGCAGAGAAAAAGTGTCTCCTGCAACCCGTTCCCTTGGTGCTAGATGAACGAACGTCTCTCCACTTGCTCAGTTCTGAGAGATAAATGTGTGTGAAAGCCGCTCTTCACCTAGCTTGTTGGGAACACAAAGTTTCTTTTCTGTTGCAAACTCCATTCCATACATATATATGGGGGGGTGCTAGCTCCAACTCGGTTTGACAGTGAAAACTGCAGGAACTTCAAACCGGCACTAGGAATCAGACTGAGAAAGCAGTAAAAAAGTGTCTCCTGCAACGCGTTCCCTTGGTGCTAGATGAACGAACGTCTCTCCACTTGCTCAGTTCTGAGAGATAAGTGTGTGTGAAAGCCGTCCTTCAACTAGCTTGTTGGGAACACAAAGTTTCTTTTCAGTTGCAAACTCCATTCCATACATATAAAGGGGAGGTACAAGCTCCAACTCGGTTTTATAGTGAAAACTGCAGGAACTTCAAACCGGCCCTAGGAAACAGACTGAGAAAGCAGAGAAAAAGTATCTCCTGCAACCCATTCCCTTGGTGCTAGATGAACGAACGTCTCTCCACTTGCTAAGTTCTGAGAGATAAGTGTGTGTGAAAGCCGTCCTTCCCCTAGCTTGTTGGGAACACAAAGCTTCTTTTCAGTTGCAAACTCCATTCCATACATATATATGGGGAGGTTCTAGCTCCAACTCGGTTTGACAGTGAAAACTGCAGGAACTTCAAACCGGCACTAGGAAACAGACTCAGAAAGCACAGAAAAAGTGTCTCCTGCAAACCGTTCCCTTGGTGCTAGATGAACGAACGTCTCTCCACTTGCTCAGTTCTGAGAGATAAATGTGTGTCAAAGCCGTCCTTCACCTAGCTTGTTGGGAACACAAAGTTTCTTTTCAGTTGCAAACTCCATTCCATACATATATATGGGGAGGTACAAGCTCCAACTCGGTTTGACAGTGAAAACTGCAGGAACTTCAAACCGGCACTAGGAAACAGACTCAGAAAGCAGAGAAAAAGTGTATCCTGCAACCCGTTCCCTTGGTGCTAGATGAACGAACGTCTCTCCACTTGCTCAGTTCTGAGAGATAAGTGTGTGTGAAAGCCATCCTTCACCTAGCTTGTTGGGAACACAAAGTTTCTTTTCAGTTGCAAACTCCATTCCATACATATATATGGGGAGGTACTAGCTCCAACTCGGTTTGACAGTGAAAACTACAGGAACTTCAAACCGGCACTAGGAAACAGACTGAGAAAGCAGAGAATAAGTGTCTCTTGCAACCCGTTCCCTTGGTGCTAGATGAACGAACGTCTCTCCACTTGCTCAGTTCTGAGAGATAAGTGTGTGTGAAAGCCGCACTTCACCTAGCTTGTTGGGAACACAAAGTTTCTTTTCAGTTGCAAACTCCATTCCATACATAAATATGGGGAGGTACAAGCTCCAACCCTGTTTTACACTGAAAACTGCAGGAACTTCAAACCGGCCCTAGGAAACAGACTGAGAAAGCAGAGAAAATGTGTCTCCTGCAACCCGTTCCCTTGGTGCTAGATGAACGAACGTCTCTCCACTTGCTCAGTTCCGAGCGATAAGTGTGTGTGAAAGCCGTCCTTCACCTAGCTTGTTGGGAACACAAAGTTTCTTTTCAGTTGCACACTCCATTCCAAACATATATATGGGGAGGTACAAGCTCCAACTCGATTTGACAGTGAAAACTGCAGGAACTTCAAACCGGCACTAGGAAACAGACTGAGAAAGCTGAGAAAAAGTGTCTCCTGCAACCCGTTCCCTTGGTGCTGGATGAACGAACGTCTCTCCACTTGCTCAGTTCTGAGAGATAAGTGTGTGTCAAAGCCGTCCTTCATCTAGCTTGTTGGGAACACAAAGTTTCTTTTCAGTTGCAAACTCCATTCCATACATATATATGGGGAGGTACAAGCTCCAACTCGGTTTGACAGTGAAAACTGCAGGAACTTCAAACCGGCACTAGGAAACAGACTGAGAAAGCAGAGAAATAGTGTATCCTGCAACCCGTTCCCTTGGTGCTAGATGAACGAACGTCTCTCCACTTGCTCAGTTCTGAGAGATAAGTGTGTGTGAAAGCCGCACTTCACCTAGCTTGTTGGGAACACAAAGTTTCTTTTCAGTTGCACACTCCATTCCATACATATATATGGGGAGGTACAAGCTCCAACTCGGTTTGACAGTGAAAACTGCAGGAACTTCAAACCGGCACTAGGAATCAGACTGAGAAAGCAGAGCAAAAGTGTCTCCTGCAACCCGTTCCCTTGGTGCTAGATGAACGAACGTCTCTCCACTTGCTCAGTTCTGAGAGATATGTGTGTGTGAAACCCGCTCTTCACCTAGCTTGTTGGGAACACAAAGTTTCTTTTCAGTTGCAAACTCCATTCCATACATATATATGGGGAGGTACTAGCTCCAACTCGGTTTGACAGTGAAAACTGCAGGAACTTCAAACCGGCACTAGGAATCAGACTGAGAAAGCAGAGAAATAGTGTCTCCTGCAACCCGTTCCCTTGGTGCTAGATGAACGAACGTCTCTCCACTTGCTCAGTTCTGAGAGATAAGTGTGTGTGAAAGCCGCTCTTCACCTAGCTTGTTGGGAACACAAAGTTTCTTTTCAGTTGCAAACTCCATTCCATACATATATATGGGGAGGTACTAGCTCCAACTCGGTTTGACAGTGAAAACTGCAGGAAATTCAAACCGGCACTAGGAATCAGACTGAGAAAGCAGAGAAAAAGTGTCTCCTGCAACCCGTTCCCTTGGTGCTATATGAACGAACGTCTCTCCACTTGCTCAGTTCTGAGAGATAAGTGTGTGTGAAAGCCGTCCTTCACCAAGCTTGTTGGGAACACAAAGTTTCTTTTCAGTTGCAAACTCCATTCCATACATATATATGGGGAGGTACAAGCTCCAACTCGGTTTTACAGTGAAAACTGCAGGAACTTCAAACCGGCACTAGGAAACAGACTGAGAAAGCAGAGAAAAAGTGTCTCCTGCAACCCGTTCCCTTGGTGCTAGATGAACGAACGTCTCTCCACTTGCTCAGTTCTGAGAGATAAATGTGTGTGAAAGCCGCTCTTCACCTAGCTTGTTGGGAACACAAAGTTTCTTTTCTGTTGCAAACTCCATTCCGTACATATATATGGGGGGGTACTAGCTCCAACTCGGTTTGACAGTGAAAACTGCAGGAACTTCAAACCGGCACTAGGAATCAGACTGAGAATCGCAGTAAAAAAGTGTCTCCTGCAACGCGTTCCCTTGGTGCTAGATGAACGAACGTCTCTCCACTTGCTCAGTTCTGAGAGATAAGTGTGTGTGAAAGCCGTCCTTCAACTAGCTTGTTGGGAACACAATGTTTCTTTTCAGTTGCAAACTCCATTCCATACATATAAAGGGGAGGTACAAGCTCCAACTCGGTTTTACAGTGAAAACTGCAGGAACTTCAAACCGGCCCTAGGAAACAGACTGAGAAAGCAGAGAAAAAGTATCTCCTGCAACCCATTCCCTTGGTGCTAGATGAACGAACGTCTCTCCACTTGCTCAGTTCTGAGAGATAAGTGTGTGTGAAAGCCGTCCTTCCCCTAGCTTGTTGGGAACACAAAGCTTCTTTTCAGTTGCAAACTCCATTCCATACATATATATGGGGAGGTTCTAGCTCCAACTCGGTTTGACAGTGAAAACTGCAGGAACTTCAAACCGGCACTAGGAAACAGACTCAGAAAGCAGAGAAAAAGTGTCTCCTGCAAACCGTTCCCTTGGTGCTAGATGAACGAACGTCTCTCCACTTGCTCAGTTCTGAGAGATAAGTGTGTGTCAAAGCCGTCCTTCACCTAGCTTGTTGGGAACACAAAGTTTCTTTTCAGTTGCAAACTCCATTCCATACATATATATGTGGAGGTACAAGCTCCAACTCGGTTTGACAGTGAAAACTGCAGGAACTTCAAACCGGCACTAGGAAACAGACTGAGAAAGCAGAGAAAAAGTGTATCCTGCAACCCGTTCCCTTGGTGCTAGATGAACGAACGTCTCTCCACTTGCTCAGTTCTGAGAGATAAGTGTGTGTGAAAGCCGTACTTCACCTAGCTTGTTGGGAACACAAAGTTTCTTTTCAGTTGCAAACTCCATTCCATACATATATATGGGGAGGTACTAGCTCCAACTCGGTTTGACAGTGAAAACTACAGGAACTTCAAACCGGCACTAGGAAACAGACTGAGAAAGCAGAGAATAAGTGTCTCTTGCAACCCGTTCCCTTGGTGATAGTTGAACGAACGTCTCTCCACTTGCTCAGTTCTGAGAGATAAGTGTGTGTGAAAGCCGCACTTCACCTAGCTTGTTGGGAACACAAAGTTTCTTTTCAGTTGCAAACTCCATTCCATACATAAATATGGGGAGGTACAAGCTCTAACCCTGTTTTACACTGAAAACTGCAGGAACTTCAAACCGGCCCTAGGAAACAGACTGAGAAAGCAGAGAAAATGTGTCTCCTGCAACCCGTTCCCTTGGTGCTAGATGAACGAACGTCTCTCCACTTGCTCAGTTCCGAGCGATAAGTGTGTGTGAAAGCCGTCCTTCACCTAGCTTGTTGGGAACACAAAGTTTCTTTTCAGTTGCACACTCCATTCCATACATATATATGGGGGGGTACTAGCTCCAACTCGGTTTGACAGTGAAAACTGCAGGAACTTCAAACCGGCACTAGGAATCAGACTGAGAATCGCAGTAAAAAAGTGTCTCCTGCAACGCGTTCCCTTGGTGCTAGATGAACGAAAGTCTCTCCACTTGCTCAGTTCTGAGAGATAAGTGTGTGTGAAAGCCGTCCTTCAACTAGCTTGTTGGGAACACAATGTTTCTTTTCAGTTGCAAACTCCATTCCATACATATAAAGGGGAGGTACAAGCTCCAACTCGGTTTTACAGTGAAAACTGCAGGAACTTCAAACCGGCCCTAGGAAACAGACTGAGAAAGCAGAGAAAAAGTATCTCCTGCAACCCATTCCCTTGGTGCTAGATGAACGAACGTCTCTCCACTTGCTCAGTTCTGAGAGATAAGTGTGTGTGAAAGCCGTCCTTCCCCTAGCTTGTTGGGAACACAAAGCTTCTTTTCAGTTGCAAACTCCATTCCATACATATATATGGGGAGGTTCTAGCTCCAACTCGGTTTGACAGTGAAAACTGCAGGAACTTCAAACCGGCACTAGGAAACAGACTCAGAAAGCAGAGAAAAAGTGTCTCCTGCAAACCGTTCCCTTGGTGCTAGATGAACGAACGTCTCTCCACTTGCTCAGTTCTGAGAGATAAGTGTGTGTCAAAGCCGTCCTTCACCTAGCTTGTTGGGAACACAAAGTATCTTTTCAGTTGCAAACTCCATTCCATACATATATATGGGGAGGTACAAGCTCCAACTCGGTTTGACAGTGAAAACTGCAGGAACTTCAAACCGGCACTAGGAAACAGACTGAGAAAGCAGAGAAAAAGTGTATCCTGCAACCCGTTCCCTTGGTGCTAGATGAACGAACGTCTCTCCACTTGCTCAGTTCTGAGAGATAAGTGTGTGTGAAAGCCGTCCTTCACCTAGCTTGTTGGGAACACAAAGTTTCTTTTCAGTTGCAAACTCCATTCCATACATATATATGGGGAGGTACTAGCTCCAACTCGGTTTGACAGTGAAAACTACAGGAACTTCAAACCGGCACTAGGAAACAGACTGAGAAAGCAGAGAATAAGTGTCTCTTGCAACCCGTTCCCTTGGTGCTAGATGAACGAACGTCTCTCCACTTGCTCAGTTCTGAGAGATAAGTGTGTGTGAAAGCCGCACTTCACCTAGCTTGTTGGGAACACAAAGTTTCTTTTCAGTTGCAAACTCCATTCCATACATAAATATGGGGAGGTACAAGCTCTAACCCTGTTTTACACTGAAAACTGCAGGAACTTCAAACTGGCCCTAGGAAACAGACTGAGAAAGCAGAGAAAATGTGTCTCCTGCAACCCGTTCCCTTGGTGCTAGATGAACGAACGTCTCTCCACTTGCTCAGTTCCGAGCGATAAGTGTGTGTGAAAGCCGTCCTTCACCTAGCTTGTTGGGAACACAAAGTTTCTTTTCAGTTGCACACTCCATTCCATACATATATATGGGGGGGTACTAGCTCCAACTCGGTTTGACAGTGAAAACTGCAGGAACTTCAAACCGGCACTAGGAATCAGACTGAGAATCGCAGTAAAAAAGTGTCTCCTGCAACGCGTTCCCTTGGTGCTAGATGAACGAAAGTCTCTCCACTTGCTCAGTTCTGAGAGATAAGTGTGTGTGAAAGCCGTCCTTCAACTAGCTTGTTGGGAACACAATGTTTCTTTTCAGTTGCAAACTCCATTCCATACATATAAAGGGGAGGTACAAGCTCCAACTCGGTTTTACAGTGAAAACTGCAGGAACTTCAAACCGGCCCTAGGAAACAGACTGAGAAAGCAGAGAAAAAGTATCTCCTGCAACCCATTCCCTTGGTGCTAGATGAACGAACGTCTCTCCACTTGCTCAGTTCTGAGAGATAAGTGTGTGTGAAAGCCGTCCTTCCCCTAGCTTGTTGGGAACACAAAGCTTCTTTTCAGTTGCAAACTCCATTCCATACATATATATGGGGAGGTTCTAGCTCCAACTCGGTTTGACAGTGAAAACTGCAGGAACTTCAAACCGGCACTAGGAAACAGACTCAGAAAGCAGAGAAAAAGTGTCTCCTGCAAACCGTTCCCTTGGTGCTAGATGAACGAACGTCTCTCCACTTGCTCAGTTCTGAGAGATAAGTGTGTGTCAAAGCCGTCCTTCACCTAGCTTGTTGGGAACACAAAGTATCTTTTCAGTTGCAAACTCCATTCCATACATATATATGGGGAGGTACAAGCTCCAACTCGGTTTGACAGTGAAAACTGCAGGAACTTCAAACCGGCACTAGGAAACAGACTGAGAAAGCAGAGAAAAAGTGTATCCTGCAACCCGTTCCCTTGGTGCTAGATGAACGAACGTCTCTCCACTTGCTCAGTTCTGAGAGATAAGTGTGTGTGAAAGCCGTCCTTCACCTAGCTTGTTGGGAACACAAAGTTTCTTTTCAGTTGCAAACTCCATTCCATACATATATATGGGGAGGTACTAGCTCCAACTCGGTTTGACAGTGAAAACTACAGGAACTTCAAACCGGCACTAGGAAACAGACTGAGAAAGCAGAGAATAAGTGTCTCTTGCAACCCGTTCCCTTGGTGCTAGATGAACGAACGTCTCTCCACTTGCTCAGTTCTGAGAGATAAGTGTGTGTGAAAGCCGCACTTCACCTAGCTTGTTGGGAACACAAAGTTTCTTTTCAGTTGCAAACTCCATTCCATACATAAATATGGGGAGGTACAAGCTCTAACCCTGTTTTACACTGAAAACTGCAGGAACTTCAAACTGGCCCTAGGAAACAGACTGAGAAAGCAGAGAAAATGTGTCTCCTGCAACCCGTTCCCTTGGTGCTAGATGAACGAACGTCTCTCCACTTGCTCAGTTCCGAGCGATAAGTGTGTGTGAAAGCCGTCCTTCACCTAGCTTGTTGGGAACACAAAGTTTCTTTTCAGTTGCACACTCCATTCCATACATATATATGGGGAGGTACAAGCTCCAACTCGGTTTGACAGTGAAAACTGCAGGAACATCAAACCGGCACTAGGAAACAGACTGAGAAAGCTGAGAAAAAGTGTCTCCTGCAACCCGTTCCCTTGGTGCTGGATGAACGAACGTCTCTCCACTTGCTCAGTTCTGAGAGATAAGTGTGTGTCAAAGCCGTCCTTCACCTAGCTTGTTGGGAACACAAAGTTTCTTTTCAGTTGCAAACTCCATTCCATACATATATATGGGGAGGTACAAGCTCCAACCCGGTTTGACAGTGAAAACTGCAGGAACTTCAAACCGGCACTAGGAAACAGACTGAGAAAGCAGAGAAAAAGTGTATCCTGCAACCCGTTCCCTTGGTGCTAGATGAACGAACGTGTCTCCACTTGCTAAGTTCTGAGAGATAAGTGTGTGTGAAAGCCGCACTTCACCTAGCTTGTTGGGAACACAAAGTTTCTTTTCAGTTGCACACTCCATTCCATACATATATATGGGGAGGTACAAGCTCCAACTCTGTTTGACAGTGAAAACTGCAGGAACTTCAAACCGGCACTAGGAAACAGACTGAGAAAGCTGAGAAAAAGTGTCTCCTGCAAACCGTTCCCTTGGTGCTGGATGAACGAACGTCTCTCCACTTGCTCAGTTCTGAGAGATAAGTGTGTGTCAAAGCCGTCCTTCACCTAGCTTGTTGGGAACACAAAGTTTCTTTTCAGTTGCAAACTCCATTCCATACATATATATGGGGAGGTACAAGCTCCAACTCGGTTTGACAGTGAAAACTGCAGGAACTTCAAACCGGCACTAGGAAACAGACTGAGAAAGCAGAGAAAAAGTGTATCCTGCAACCCGTTCCCTTGGTGCTAGATGAACGAACGTCTCTCCACTTGCTCAGTTCTGAGAGATAAGTGTGTGTGAAAGCCGCAGTTCACCTAGCTTGTTGGGAACACAAAGTTTCTTTTCAGTTGCAAACTCCATTCCATACATAAATATGGGGAGGTACTAGCTCCAACTCGGTTTGACAGTGAAAACTGCAGGAACTTCAAACCGGCACTAGGAATCAGACTGAGAAAGCAGAGAAAATGTGTCTCCTGCAACCCGTTCCCTTGGTGCTAGATGAACGAACGTCTCTCCACTTGCTCAGTTCCGAGCGATAAGTGTGTGTGAAAGCCGTCCTTCACCTAGCTTGTTGGGAACACAAAGTTTCTTTTCAGTTGCAAACTCCATTCCATACATATATATGGGGAGGTACTAGCTCCAACTCGGTTTGACAGTGAAAACTACAGGAAATTCAAACCGGCACTAGGAAACAGACTGAGAAAGCAGAGAATAAATGTCTCTTGCAACCCGTTCCCTTGGTGCTAGATGAACGAACGTCTCTCCATTTGCTCAGTTCTGAGAGATAAGTGTGTGTGAAAGCCGCACTTCACCTAGCTTGTTGGGAACACAAAGTTTCTTTTCAGTTGCAAACTCCATTCCATACATATATATGGGGAGGTACTAGCTCCAACTCTGTTTGACAGTGAAAACTGCAGGAACTTCAAACCGGCACTAGGAATCAGACTGAGAGAGCAGAGAAAAAGATTCACCTGCAACCCGTTCCCTTGGTGCTATATGAACGAACGTCTCTCCACTTGCTCAGTTCTGAGAGATAAGTGTGTGTGAAAGCCGCACTTCACCTAGCTTGTTGGGAACACCAAGTTTCTTTTCAGTTGCAAACTCCATTCCATACATATATATGGGGAGGTACAAGCTCCAACCCGGTTTTACACTGAAAACTGCAGGAACTTCAAACCGGCCCTAGGAAACAGACTGAGAAAGCAGAGAAAATGTGTCTCCTGCAACCCGTTCCCTTGGTGCTAGATGAACGAACGTCTCTCCACTTGCTCAGTTCCGAGCGATAAGTGTGTGTGAAAGCCGTCCTTCAACTAGCTTGTTGGGAACACAAAGTTTCTTTTCAGTTGCAAACTCCATTCCATACATATATATGGGGAGGTACAAGCTCCAACTCGGTTTGACAGTGAAAACTGCAGGAACTTCAAACCGGCACTAGGAAACAGACTGAGAAAGCAGAGAAAAAGTGTCTCCTGCAACCCGTTCACTTGGTGCTAGATGAACGAACGTCTCTCCACTTGCTCAGTTCTGAGAGATATGTGTGTGTGAAAGCCGCCCTTCACCTAGCTTGTTGGGAAAACAAAGTTCCTTTTAAGTTGCAAATTCCACTCCATACATATATATGGGGAGGTACTAGCTCCAACTCGGTTTGACAGTGAAAACTGCAGGAACTTCAAACCGGCACTAGGAAACAGACTGAGAAAGCAGAGAAATAGTGTCCCCTGCAACCCATTCCCTTGGTGCTAGATGAACGAACGTCTCTCCACTTGCTCAGTTCTGAGAGATAATTGTGTGTGAAAGCCGCGCTTCACCTAGCTTGTTGGGAACATAAAGTTTCTTTTCAGTTGCAAACTCCATTCCATACATATATATGGGGAGGTACTAGCTCCAACTCGGTTTGACAGTGAAAACTGCAGGAACTTCAAACCGGCACGAGGAATCAGACTGAGAAAGCAGAGAAAAAGATTCTCCTGCAACCCGTTCCCTTGGTGCTGGATGAACGAACGTCTCTCCACTTGCTCAGTTCTGAGAGATAAGTGTGTGTGAAAGCCGTCCTTCACCTAGCTTGTTGGGAACACAAAGTTTCTTTTCAGTTGCAAACTCCAATCCATACATATATATTGGGAGGTACAAGCTCCAACTCGGTTTGACAGTGAAAACTGCAGGAACTTCAAACCGGCACTAGGAAACAGACTGAGAAAGCAGAGAAAAAGTGTATCCTGCAACCCGTTCCCTTGGTGCTAGATGAACGAACGTCTCTCCACTTGCTCAGTTCTGAGAGATAAGTGTGTGTGAAAGCCGCACTTCACCTAGCTTGTTGGGAACACAAAGTTTCTTTTCAGTTGCAAACTCCATTCCATACATAAATATGGGGAGGTACTAGCTCCAACTCGGTTTGACAGTGAAAACTGCAGGAACTTCAAACCGGCACTAGGAATCAGACTGAGAGAGCAGAGAAAAAGTGTCTCCTGCAACCCGTTCCCTTGGTGCTAGATGAACGAACGTCTCTCCACTTGCTCAGTTCTGAGAGATAAGTGTGTGTGAAAGCCGTACTTCACCTAGCTTGTTGGGAACACCAAGTTTCTTTTCAGTTGCAAACTCCATTCCATACATATATATGGGGAGGTACAAGCTCCAACCCGGTTTTACACTGAAAACTGCAGGAACTTCAAACCGGCCCTAGGAAACAGACTGAGAAAGCAGAGAAAATGTGTCTCCTGCAACCCGTTCCCTTGGTGCTAGATGAACGAACGTCTCTCCACTTGCTCAGTTCTGAGACATAAGTGTGTGTGAAAGCCGCTCTTCACCAAGCTTGTTGGGAACACAAAGTTTCTTTTCAGTTGCTAACTCCATTCCATACATATATATGGGGAGGTACAAGATCCAACTCGGTTTGACAGTGAAAACTGCAGGAACTTCAAACCGGCACTAGGAATCAGACTGAGAAAGCAGAGAAAAAGTGTCTCCTGCAACCCGTTCCCTTGGTGCTAGATGAACGAACGTCTCTCCACTTGCTCAGTTCTGAGAGATAAGTGTGTGTGAAAGCCGTCCTTCACCTAACTTGTTGGGAACACAAAGTTTCTTTTCAGTTGCAAACTCCATTCCATACATATATATGGGGAGGTACAAGCTCCAACCCGGTTTTACACTGAAAACTGCAGGAACTTCAAACCGGCACTAGGAAACAGACTGAGAAAGCAGAGAAAAAATGTCTCCTGCAACCCGTTCCCTTGGTGCTAGATGAACGAACGTCTCTCCACTTGCTCAGTTCTGAGAGATAAGTGTGTGTGAAAGCCGTCCTTCAACTAGCTTGTTGGGAACACAAAGCTTCTTTTCAGTTGCAAACTCCATTCCATACATATATATGGGGATGTACTAGCTCCAACTCTGTTTGACAGTGAAAACTGCAGGAACTTCAAACCGGCACTAGTAAACAGACTGAGAAAGCAGAGAAAAAGTGTCTCCTGCAACCCGATCCCTTGGTGCTAGATGAACGAACGTCTCTCCACTTGCTCAGTTCTGAGAGATAAGTGTGTTGAAAGCCATACTTCACCTAGATTGTGGGGAACACAAAGTTTCTTTACAGTTGCAAACTCCATTCCATACATACATATGGGGAGGTACTAGCTCCAACTCGGTTTGACAGTGATAACTGCAGGAACTTCAAACCGGCACTAGGAAACAGACTGAGAAAGCAGAGAAAAAGTGTCTCCTGCAACCCGTTCCCTTGGTGCTAGATGAACGAACGTCTCTCCACTTGCTCAGTTCTGAGAGATAAGTGTGTGTGAAAGCCGTCCTTCACATAGCTTGTTGGGAACACAAAGTTTCTTTTCAGTTGCAAACTCCATTCCATACATATATATGGGGAGGTACTAGCTCCAACTCGGTTTGACAGTGAAAACTGCAGGAACTTCAAACCGGCACTAGGAATCAGGCTGAGAAACAGAGAAAAAGTGTCTCCTGCAACCCGTTCCCTTGGTGCTAGATGAACGAACGTCTCTCCACTTGCTCAGTTCTGAGAGATAAGTTTGTGTGAAAGCCGTCCTGCACCTAGCTTGTTGGGAACACAAAGTTTCTTTTCAGTTGCAAACTCCATTCCATACATATATATGGGGAGGTACAATCTCCAACCCGGTTTTACAGTGAAAACTGCAGGAACTTCAAACCGGCCCTAGGAAACAGACTGAGAAAGCAGAGAAAAAGTGTCTCCTGCAACCCGTTCCCTTGGTGCTAGATGAACGAACGTCTCTCCACTTGCTCAGTTCTGAGAGATAAGTGGGTGTGAATGCCATCCTTCACCTAGCTTGTTGGGAACAAAAAGCTTCTTTTCAGTTGCAAACTCCATTACATACATATATATGGGGAGGTACTAGCTCCAACTCTGTTTGACAGTGAAAACTGCAGGAACTTCAAACCGGCACTAGTAAACAGACTGAGAAAGCAGAGAAAAAGTGTCTCCTGCAATCCGTTCCCTTGGTGCTAGATGAACGAACGTCTCTCCACTTGCTCAGTTCTGAGAGATAAGTGTGTTGAAAGCCATCCTTCACCTAGATTGTGGGGAACACAAAGTTTCTTTTCAGTTGCAAACTCCATTCCATACATATATATGGGGAGGTACTAGCTCCAACTCGGTTTTACAGTGAAAACTGAAGGAACTTCAAACCGGCCCTAGGAAACAGACTGAGAAAGCAGAGAAAAAGTGTCTCCTGCAACCCGTTCCCTTGGTGCTAGATGAACGAACGTCTCTCCACTTGCTCAGTTCTGAGAGATAAGTGGGTGTGAAAGCCGTCCTTCACCTAGCTTGTTGGGAACAAAAAGCTTCTTTTCAGTTGCAAACTCCATTCCATACATATATATGGGGAGGTACTAACTCCAACTCGGTTTGACAGTGAAAACTGCAGGAACTTCAAACCGGCACTAGTAAACAGACTGAGAAAGCAGAGAAAAAGTGTCTCCTGCAACCCGTTCCCTTGGTGCTAGATGAACGAACGTCTCTCCACTTGCTCATTTCTGAGAGATAAGTGTGTTGAAAGCCATCCTTCACCTAGATTGCGGGGAACACAAAGTTTCTTTTCAGTTGCAAACTCCATTCCATACATATATATGGGGATGTACTAGCTCCAACTCGGTTTGACAGTGAAAACTGCAGGAACTTCAAACCGGCACTAGGAAACAGACTGAGAAAGCAGAGAAAAAGTGTCTCCTGCAACACGTTCCCTTGGTGCTAGATGAACGAAAGTCTCTCCACTTGCTCAGTTCTGAGACATAAGTGTGTGTGAAAGCCGCTCTTCACCAAGCTTGTTGGGAACACAAAGTTTCTTTTCAGTTGCAAACTCCATTCCATACATATATATGGGGAGGTACAAGCTCCAACTCGGTTTGACAGTGAAAACTGCAGGAACTTCAAACCGGCACTAGGAATCAGACTGAGAAAGCAGAGAAAAAGTGTCTCCTGCAACCCGTTCCCTTGGTGCTAGATGAACGAACGTCTCTCCACTTGCTCAGTTCTGAGAGATAAGTGTGTGTGAAAGCCGTCCTTCACCTAACTTGTTGGGAACACAAAGTTTCTTTTCAGTTGCAAACTCCATTCCATACATATATATGGGGAGGTACAAGCTCCAGCCTCGGTTTTACAGTGAAAACTGCAGGAACTTCAAACCGGCCCTAGGAAACAGACTGAGAAAGCAGAGAAAAAGTGTCTCCTGCAACCCATTCCCTTGGTGCTAGATGAACGAACGTCTCTCCACTTGCTCAGTTCTGAGAGATAAGTGTGTGTGAAAGACGCACTTCATCCTAGCTTGTTGGGAACACAAAGTTTCTTTTCAGTTGCAAACTTCATTCAATACATATATATGGGGAGGTACTAACTCCAACTCGGTTTTACAGTGAAAACTGCAGGAACTTCAAACAGGCACTAGGAAAGAGACTGAGAAAGCAGAGAAAAAGTGTCTCCTGCAACCCGTTCCCTTCGTGCTAGATGAACGAACGTCTCTCCACTTGCTCAGTTCTGAGAGATATGTGTGTGTGAAAGCCATCCTTCACCTAGATTGTGGGGAACACAAAGTTTCTTTTCAGTTGCAAACTCCATTCCATACATATATATGGGGAGGTACTAGCTCCAACTCGGTTTTACAGTGAAAACTGCAGGAACTTCAAACCGGCACTAGGAAACAGACTGAGAAAGCAGAGAAAAAGTGTCTCCTGCAACCCGTTCCCTTGGTGCTAGATGAACGAACGTCTCTCCATTTGCTCAGTTCTGAGAGATAAGTGTGTGTGAAAGCCGTCCTTCACATAGCTTGTTGGGAACACAAAGTTTCTTTTCAGTTGCAAACTCCATTCCATACATATATATGGGGAGGTACTAGCTCCAACTCGGTTTGACAGTGAAAACTGCAGGAACTTCAAACCGGCACTAGGAATCAGACTGAGAAACAGAGAAAAAGTGTCTCCTGCAACCCATTCCCTTGGTGCTAGATGAACGAACGTCTCTCCACTTGCTCAGTTCTGAGAGATAAGTGTGTGTGAAAGCCGTCCTTCACCTAGCTTGTTGGGAAAACAAAGTTTCTTTTCAGTTGCAAACTCCATTCCATACATATATATGGGGAGGTACTAGCTCCAACTCGGTTTTACAGTGAAAACTGCAGGAACTTCAAACCGGCACTAGGAAACAGACTGAGAAAGCAGAGAAAAAGTGTCTACTGCAACCCGTTCCCTTGGTGCTAGATGAACGAACGTCTCTCCACTTGCTCAGTTCTGAGAGATAAGTGTGTGTGAAAGCCGTCCTTCACATAGCTTGTTGGGAACACAAAGTTTCTTTTCAGTTGCAAACTCCATTCCATACATATATATGGGGAGGTACTAGCTCCAACTCGGTTTGACAGTGAAAACTGCAGGAACTTCAAACCGGCACTAGGAAACAGACTGAGAAAGCAGAGAAAAAGTGTCTCCTGCAACCCGTTCCCTTCGTGCTAGATGAACGAACGTCTCTCCACTTGCTCAGTTCTGAGAGATAAGTGTGTGTGAAAGCCATCCTTCACCTAGATTGTGGGGAACACAAAGTTTCTTTTCAGTTGCAAACTCCATTCCATACATATATATGGGGAGGTACTAGCTCCAACTCGGTTTTACAGTGAAAACTGCAGGAACTTCAAACCGGCACTAGGAAACAGACTGAGAAAGCAGAGAAAAAGTGTCTCCTGCAACCCGTTCCCTTGGTGCTAGATGAACGAACGTCTCTCCACTTGCTCAGTTCTGAGAGATAAGTGTGTGTGAAAGCCGTCCTTCACATAGCTTGTTGGGAACACAAAGTTTCTTTTCAGTTGCAAACTCCATTCCATACATATATATGGGGAGGTACTAGCTCCAACTCGGTTTGACAGTGAAAACTGCAGGAACTTCAAACCGGCACTAGGAAACAGACTGAGAAAGCAGAGAAAAAGTGTCTCCTGCAACCCGTTCCCTTGGTGCTAGATGAACGAACGTCTCTCCACTTGCTCAGTTCTGAGAGATAAGTGTGTGTGAAAGCCGTCCTTCACATAGCTTGTTGGGAACACAAAGTTTCTTTTCAGTTGCAAACTCCATTCCATACATATATATTGGGAGGTACTAGCTCCAACTCGGTTTGACAGTGAAAACTGCAGGAACTTCAAACCGGCACTAGGAATCAGACTGAGAAACAGAGAAAAAGTGTCTCCTGCAACCCGTTCCCTTGGTGCTAGATGAACGAACGTCTCTCCACTTGCTCAGTTCTGAGAGATAAGTGTGTGTGAAAGCCGTCCTGCACCTAGCTTGTTGGGAAAACAAAGTTTCTTTTCAGTTGCAAACTCCATTCCATACATATATATGGGGAGGTGCAATCTCCAACTCGGTTTTACAGTGAAAACTACAGGAACTTCAAACCGGCCCTAGGAAACAGACTGAGAAAGCAGAGAAAAAGTGTCTCCTGCAACCCGTTCCCTTGGTGCTAGATGAACGAACGTCTCTCCACTTGCTCAGTTCTGAGAGATAAGTGGGTGTGAATGCCATCCTTCACCTAGCTTGTTGGGAACAAAAAGCTTCTTTTCAGTTGCAAACTCCATTCCATACATATATATGGGGAGGTACTAGCTCCAACTCTGTTTGACAGTGAAAACTGTAGGAACTTCAAACCGGCACTAGTAAACAGACTGAGAAAGCAGAGAAAAAGTGTCTCCTGCAACCCGTTCCCTTGGTGCTAGATGAACGAACGTCTCTCCACTTGACCAGTTCTGAGAGATAAGTGTGTTGAAAGCCATCCTTCACCTAGATTGTGGTGAACACAAAGTTTCTTTTCAGTTGCAAACTCCATTCCATACATATATATGGGGAGGTACTAGCTCCAACTCGGTTTTACAGTGAAAACTGCAGGAACTTCAAACAGGCACTAGGAAAGAGACTGAGAAAGCAGAGAAAAAGTGTCCCCTGCAACCCGTTCCCTTCGTGCTAGATGAACGAACGTCTCTCCACTTGCTCAGTTCTGAGAGATAAGTGTGTGTGAAAGCCATCCTTCACCTAGATTGTGGGGAACACAAAGTTTCTTTTCAGTTGCAAACTCCATTCCATACATATATATGGGGAGGTACTAGCTCCAACTCGGTTTTACAGTGAAAACTGCAGGAACTTCAAACCGGCACTAGGAAACAGACTGAGAAAGCAGAGAAAAAGTGTCTCCTGCAACCCGTTCCCTTGGTGCTAGATGAACGAACGTCTCTCCACTTGCTCAGTTCTGAGAGATAAGTGTGTGTGAAAGCCATCCTTCACGTAGCTTGTTGGGAACACAAAGTTTCTTTTCAGTTGCAAACTCCATTCCATACATATATATGGGGAGGTACTAGCTCCAACTCGGTTTGACAGTGAAAACTGCAGGAACTTCAAACCGGCACTAGGAATCAGACTGAGAAACAGAGAAAAAGTGTCTCCTGCAACCAGTTCCCTTGGTGCTAGATGAACGAACGTCTCTCCACTTGCTCAGTTCTGAGAGATAAGTGTGTGTGAAAGCCTTCCTGCACCTAGCTTGTTGGGAAAACAAAGTTTCTTTTCAGTTGCAAACTCCTTTCCATACATATATATGGGGAGGTACAATCTCCAACTCGGTTTTACAGTGAAAACTGCAGGAACTTCAAACCGGCACTAGTAAACAGACTGAGAAAGCAGAGAAAATGTGTCTCCTGCAACCCGTTCCCTTGGTGCTAGATGAACGAACGTCTCTCCACTTGCCCAGTTCTGAGAGATAAGTGGGTGTGAATGCCAAAATTCACCTAGCTTGTTGGGAACAAAAAGCTTCTTTTCAGTTGCAAACTCCATTCCATACATATATATGGGGAGGTACTAGCTCCAACTCTGTTTGACAGTGAAAACTGCAGGAACTTCAAACCGGCACTAGTAAACAGACTGAGAAAGCAGAGAAAATGTGTCTCCTGCAACCCGTTCCCTTGGTGCTAGATGAACGAACGTCTCTCCACTTGCCCAGTTCTGAGAGATAAGTGTGTTGAAAGCCATCCTTCACCTAGATTGTGGTGAACACAAAGTTTCTTTTCAGTTGCAAACTCCATTCCATACATATATATGGGGAGGTACTAGCTCCAACTCGGTTTTACAGTGAAAACTGCAGGAACTTCAAACCGGCCCTAGGAAACAGACTGAGAAAGCAGAGAAAAGTGTCTCCTGCAACCTGTTCCCTTGGTGCTAGATGAACGAACGTCTCTCCACTTGCTCAGTTCTGAGAGATAAGTGGGTGTGAAAGCCGTACTTCACCTAGCTTGTTGGGAACAAAAAGCTTCTTTTCAGTTGCAAACTCCATTCCATACATATATATGGGGAGGTACTAGCTCCAACTCTGTTTGACAGTGAAAACTGCAGTAACTTCAAACCGGCACTAGTAAACAGACTGAGAAAGCAGAGAAAAAGTGTCTCCTGCAACCCGTTCCCTTGGTGCTAGATGAACGAACTTCTCTCCACTTGCTCAGTTCTGAGAGATAAGTGTGTTGAAAGCCATCCTTCACCTAGATTGTGGGGAACACAAAGTTTCTTTTCAGTTGCAAACTCCATTCCATACATATATATGGGGAGGTACTAGCTCCAACTCGGTTTGACAGTGAAAACTGCGGGAACTTCAAACCGGCACTAGGAATCAGACTGAGAAACAGAGAAAAAGTGTCTCCTGCAACCCGTTCCCTTGGTGCTAGATGAACGAACGTCTCTCCACTTGCTCAGTTCTGAGAGATAAGTGTGTGTGAAAGCCGTCCTTCACCTAACTTGTTGGGGACACAAAGTTTCTTTTCAGTTGCAAACTCCATTCCATACATATATATGGGGAGGTACAAGCTCCAACTCGGTTTGACAGTGAAAACTGCAGGAACTTCAAACCGGCCCTAGGAAACAGACTGAGAAAGCAGAGAAAAAGTGTCTCCTGCAACCCATTCCCTTGGTGCTAGATGAACGAACGTCTCTCCACTTGCTCAGTTCTGAGAGATAAGTGTGTGTGAAAGCCGCACTTCATCCTAGCTTGTTGGGAACACAAAGTTTCTTTTCAGTTGCAAACTTCATTCAATACATACATATGGGGAGGTACTAGCTCCAACTCGGTTTGACAGTGAAAACTGCAGGAACTTCAAACAGGCACTAGGAAAGAGACTGAGAAAGCAGAGAAAAAGTGTCTCCTGCAACCCGTTCCCTTGGTGCTAGATGAACGAACGTCTCTCCACTTGCTCAGTTCTGAGAGATAAGTGTGTGTGAAAGCCATCCTTCACCTAGATTGTGGGGAACAAAAAGTTTCTTTTCAGTTGCAAACTCCATTCCATACATATATATGGGGAGGTACTAGCTCCAACTCGGTTTTACAGTGAAAACTGCAGGAACTTCAAACCGGCACTAGGAAACAGACTGAGAAAGCAGAGAAAAAGTGTCTCCTGCAACCCGTTCCCTTGGTGCTTGATGAACGAACGTCTCTCCACTTGCTCAGTTCTGAGAGATAAGTGTGTGTGAAAGCCGTCCTTCACCTAGCTTGTTGGGAACACAAAGTTTCTTTTCAGTTGCAAACTCCATTCCATAAATATATATGGGGAGGTACAAGCTCCAACTCGGTTTGACAGTGAAAACTGCAGGAACTTCAAACAGGCACTAGGAATCAGACTGAGAAACAGAGAAAAAGTGTCTCCTGCAACCCGTTCCCTTGGTGCTAGATGAACGAACGTCTCTCCACTTGCTCAGTTCTGAGAGATAAGTGTGTGTGAAAGCCGTCCTTCACCTAGCTTGTTGGGAACACAAAGTTTCTTTTCAGTTGCAAACTCCATTCCATACATATATATGGGGAGGTAGAAGCTCCAACTCGGTTTGACAGTGAAAACTGCAGGAACTTCAAACAGGCACTAGGAATCAGACTGAGAAACAGAGAAAAATTGTCTCCTGCAACCCGTTCCATTGGTGCTAGATGAACGAACGTCTCTCCACTTGCTCAGTTCTGAGAGATAAGTGTGTGTGAAAGCCGACCTTCACCTAGCTTGTTGGGAACACAAAGTTTCTTTTCAGTTGCAAACTCCATTCCATACATATATATTAGTCAGGTAGAAGCTCCAACTCGGTTTTACAGTGAAAACTGCAGGAACTTCAATCCGGCCCTAGGAAACAGACTGAGAAAGCAGAGAATAAGTGTCTCCTGCAACCCGTTCCCTTGGTGCTAGATGAACGAACGTCTCTCCACTTGCTCAGTTCTGAGAGATAACTGGGTGTGAAACCCGTTCTTCACCTAGCTTGCTGGGAACAAAAAGCTTCTTTTCAGTTGCAAACTCCATTCCATACATATATATGGGGAGGTACTAGCTCCAACTCGGTTTTACAGTGAAAACTGCAGGAACTTCAAAACGGCACTAGGAAACAGACTGAGAAAGCAGAGAAAAAGTGTCTCCTGCAACCCGTTCCCTTGGTGCTAGATGAACGAACGTCTCTCCACTTGCTCAGTTCTGAGAGATGTGTGTGTGAAAGCCGTCCTTCACCTATCTTGTTGGGAACACAAAGCTTCTTTTCAGTTGCAAACTCCATTCCATACATATATATGGGGAGGTACAAGCTCCAACTCTGTTTGACAGTGAAAACTGCAGGAACTTCAAACCTGCACTAGGAAACAGACTGAGAAAGCAGAGAAAAAGTGTCTCCTGCAACCCGTTCCCTTGGTGCTAGATGAACGAACGTCTCTCCACTTGCTCAGTTCCGAGAGATAAGTGTGTGTGATAGCCGTCCTTCACCTAGCTTTTTGGGAACACAAAGTTTCTTTTCAGTTGCAAACTCCATTCCATACATATATGTGGGGAGGTACAAGCTCCAAATCTGTTTGACAGTGAAAACTGCAGGAACTTCAAACCGGCACTCGGAAACAGACTGAGAAACAGAGAATAAGTGTCTCCTGCAACCCGTTCCCTTGGTGCTAGATGAACGAACGTCTCTCCACTTGCTCAGTTCTGAGAGATAAGTGTGTGTGAAAGCCGTCCTTCACATAGCTTGTTGGGAACACAAAGTTTCTTTTCAGTTGCAAACTCCATTCCATACATATATATGGGGAGGTACAAGCTCCAACTCGGTTTGACAGTGAAAACTGCAGGAACTTCAAACAGGCACTAGGAATCAGACTGAGAAACAGAGAAAAAGTGTCTCCTGCAACCCGTTCCATTGGTGCTAGATGAACGAACGTCTCTCCGCTTGCTCAGTTCTGAGAGATAAGTGTGTGTGAAAGCCGACCTTCACCTAGCTTGTTGGGAACACAAAGTTTCTTTTCAGTTGCAAACTCCATTCCATACATATATATTAGTCAGGTAGAAGCTCCAACTCGGTTTTACAGTGAAAACTGCAGGAACTTCAATCCGGCCCTAGGAAACAGACTGAGAAAGCAGAGAATAAGTGTCTCCTGCAACCCGTTCCCTTGGTGCTAGATGAACGAACGTCTCTCCACTTGCTCAGTTCTGAGAGATAACTGGGTGTGAAACCCTTTCTTCACCTAGCTTGCTGGGAACAAAAAGCTTCTTTTCAGTTGCAAACTCCATTCCATACATATATATGGGGAGGTACTAGCTCCAACTCGGTTTTACAGTGAAAACTGCAGGAACTTCAAAACGGCACTAGGAAACAGACTGAGAAAGCAGAGAAAAAGTGTCTCCTGCAACCCGTTCCCTTGGTGCTAGATGAACGAACGTCTCTCCACTTGCTCAGTTCTGAGAGATGTGTGTGTGAAAGCCGTCCTTCACCTATCTTGTTGGGAACACAAAGCTTCTTTTCAGTTGCAAACTCCATTCCATACATATATATGGGGAGGTACAAGCTCCAACTCTGTTTGACAGTGAAAACTGCAGGAACTTCAAACCTGCACTAGGAAACAGACTGAGAAAGCAGAGAAAAAGTGTCTCCTGCAACCCGTTCCCTTGGTGCTAGATGAACGAACGTCTCTCCACTTGCTCAGTTCCGAGAGATAAGTGTGTGTGATAGCCGTCCTTCACCTAGCTTGTTGGGAACACAAAGTTTCTTTTCAGTTGCAAACTCCATTCCATACATATATGTGGGGAGGTACAAGCTCCAAATCTGTTTGACAGTGAAAACTGCAGGAACTTCAAACCGGCACTCGGAAACAGACTGAGAAACAGAGAATAAGTGTCTCCTGCAACCCGTTCCCTTGGTGCTAGATGAACGAACGTCTCTCCACTTGCTCAGTTCTGAGAGATAAGTGTGTGTGAAAGCCGTCCTTCACCTAGCTTGTTGGGAACACAAAGTTTCTTTTCAGTTGCAAACTCCATTCCATACATATATATGGGGAGGTCCTAGCTCCAACTCGGTTTGACAGTGAAAACTGCAGGAAATTGAAACCGGCCCTAGGAAACACACTGAGAAAGCAGAGAAAAATTGTCTCCTGCAACCCGTTCCCTTGGTGCTAGATGAACGAACGTCTCTCCAATTGCTCAGTTCTGAGAGATAAGTGGGTGTGAAAGCCGTCCTTCACCTAGCTTGTTGGGAACAAAAAGCTTCTTTTCAGTTGCAAACTCCATTCCATACATATATATGGGGAGGTACTAGCTCCAACTCGGTTTTACAGTGAAAACTGCAGGAACTTCAAACCGGAACTAGGAAACAGACTGAGAAAGCAGAGAAAAAGTGTCTCCTGCAACCCGTTCCCTTGGTGCTAGATGAATGAACGTCTCTCCACTTGCTCAGTTCTGAAAGATGTGTGTGTGAAAGCCGTCCTTCACCTATCTTGTTGGGAACACAAAGCTTCTTTTCACTTGCAAACTCCATTCCATACATATATATGGGGAGGTACAAGCTCCAAATCTGTTTGACAGTGAAAACTGCAGGAACTTCAAACCGGCACTAGGAAACAGACTGAGAAAGCAGAGAAAAACTGTCTCCTGCAACCCGTTCCCTTGGTGCTAGATGAACGAACGTCTCTCCACTTGCTCAGTTCCGAGAGATAAGTGTGTGTGATAGCCGTCCTTCACCTAGCTTGTTGGGAACACAAAGTTTCTTTTCAGTTGCAAACTCCATTCCATACATATATATGGGGAGGTACAAGCTCCAAATCTGTTTGACAGTGAAATCTGCAGGAACTTCAAACCGGCACTCGGAAACAGACTGAGAAACAGAGAATAAGTGTCTCCTGAAACCCGTTCCCTTGGTGCTAGATGAACGAACGTCTCTCCACTTGCTCAGTTCAGAGAGATAAGTGTGTGTGAAAGCCGTCCTTCACCTAGCTTGTTGGGAACACAAAGTTTCTTTTCAGTTGCAAACTCCATTCCATACATATATATGGGGAGGTACAATCTCCAACTCGGTTTTACAGTGAAAACTGAAGGAACTTCAAACCGGCACTAGTAAACAGACTGAGAAAGCAGAGAATATGTGTCTCCTGCAACCCGTTCCCTTGGTGCTAGATGAACGAACGTCTCTCCACTTGCCCAGTTCTGAGAGATAAGTGGGTGTGAATGCCAAAATTCACCTAGCTTGTTGGGAACAAAAAGCTTCTTTTCAGTTGCAAACTCCATTCCATACATATATATGGGGAGGTACTAGCTCCAACTCTGTTTGACAGTGAAAACTGCAGGAACTTCAAACCGGCACTAGGAAACAGACTGAGAAAGCAGAGAAAATGTGTCTCCTGCAACCCGTTCCCTTGGTGCTAGATGAACGAACGTCTCTCCACTTGCCCAGTTCTGAGAGATAAGTGTGTTGAAAGCCATCCTTCACCTAGATTGTGGTGAACACAAAGTTTCTTTTCAGTTGCAAACTCCATTCCATACATATATATGGGGAGGTACTAGCTCCAACTCGGTTTTACAGTGAAAACTGCAGGAACTTCAAACCGGCCCTAGGAAACAGACTGAGAAAGCAGAGAAAAGTGTCTCCTGCAACCTGTTCCCTTGGTGCTAGATGAACGAACGTCTCTCCACTTGCTCAGTTCTGAGAGATAAGTGGGTGTGAAAGCCGTACTTCACCTAGCTTGTTGGGAACAAAAAGCTTCTTTTCAGTTGCAAACTCCATTCCATACATATATATGGGGAGGTACTAGCTCCAACTCTGTTTGACAGTGAAAACTGCAGTAACTTCAAACCGGCACTAGTAAACAGACTGAGAAAGCAGAGAAAAAGTGTCTCCTGCAACCCGTTCCCTTGGTGCTAGATGAACGAACTTCTCTCCACTTGCTCAGTTCTGAGAGATAAGTGTGTTGAAAGCCATCCTTCACCTAGATTGTGGGGAACACAAAGTTTCTTTTCAGTTGCAAACTCCATTCCATACATATATATGGGGAGGTACTAGCTCCAACTCGGTTTGACAGTGAAAACTGCAGGAACTTCAAACCGGCACTAGGAAACAGACTGAGAAAGCAGAGAAAAAGTGTCTCCTGCAACCCGTTCCCTTGGTGCTTGATGAACGAACGTCTCTCCACTTGCTCAGTTCTGAGACATAAGTGTGTGTGAAAGCCGCTCTTCTCCAAGCTTGTTGGGAACACAAAGTTTCTTTTCAGTTGCAAACTCCATTCCATACATATATATGGGGAGGTACTAACTCCAACTCGGTTTGACAGTGAAAACTGCAGGAACTTCAAACCGGCACTAGGAATCAGACTGAGAAACAGAGAAAAAGTGTCTCCTGCAACCCGTTCCCTTGGTGCTAGATGAACGAACGTCTCTCCACTTGCTCAGTTCTGAGAGATAAGTGTGTGTGAAAGCCGTCCTTCACCTAACTTGTTGGGGACACAAAGTTTCTTTTCAGTTGCAAACTCCATTCCATACATATATATGGGGAGGTACAAGCTCCAAGTCGGTTTTACAGTGAAAACTGCAGGAACTTCAAACCGGCCCTAGGAAACAGACTGAGAAAGCAGAGAAAAAGTTTCTCCTGCAACCCATTCCCTTGGTGCTAGATGAACGAACGTCTCTCCACTTGCTCAGTTCTGAGAGATAAGTGTGTGTGAAAGCCGCACTTCATCCTAGCTTGTTGGGAACACAAAGTTTCTTTTCAGTTGCAAACTTCATTCAATACATACATATGGGGAGGTACTAGCTCCAACACGGTTTGACAGTGAAAACTGCAGGAACTTCAAACAGGCACTAGGAAAGAGACTTAGAAAGCAGAGAAAAAGTGTCTCCTGCAACCCGTTCCCTTGGTGCTAGATGAACGAACGTCTCTCCACTTGCTCAGTTCTGAGAGATAAGTGTGTGTGAAAGCCATCCTTCACCTAGATTGTGGGGAACACAAAGTTTCTTTTCAGTTGCAAACTCCATTCCATACATATATATGGGGAGGTACTAGCTCCAACTCGGTTTTACAGTGAAAACTGCAGGAACTTCAAACCGGCACTAGGAAACAGACTGAGAAAGCAGAGAAAAAGTGTCTCCTGCAACCCGTTCCCTTGGTGCTTGATGAACGAACGTCTCTCCACTTGCTCAGTTATGAGAGATAAGTGTGTGTGAAAGTCGTCCTTCACCTAGCTTGTTGGGAACACAAAGTTTCTTTTCAGTTGCAAACTCCATTCCATAAATATATATGGGGAGGTACAAGCTCCAACTCGGTTTGACAGTGAAAACTGCAGGAACTTCAAACAGGCACTAGGAATCAGACTGAGAAACAGAGAAAAAGTGTCTCCTGCAACCCGTTCCCTTGGTGCTAGATGAACGAACGTCTCTCCACTTGCTCAGTTCTGAGAGATAAGTGTGTGTGAAAGCCGTCCTTCACCTAGCTTGTTGGGAACACAAAGTTTCTTTTCAGTTGCAAACTCCATTCCATACATATATATGGGGAGGTAGAAGCTCCAACTCGGTTTGACAGTGAAAACTGCAGGAACTTCAAACAGGCACTAGGAATCAGACTGAGAAACAGAGAAAAAGTGTCTCCTGCAACCCGTTCCATTGGTGCTAGATGAACGAACGTCTCTCCACTTGCTCAGTTCTGAGAGATAAGTGTGTGTGAAAGCCGACCTTCACCTAGCTTGTTGGGAACACAAAGTTTCTTTTCAGTTGCAAACTCCATTCCATACATATATATTAGTCAGGTAGAAGCTCCAACTCGGTTTTACAGTGAAAACTGCAGGAACTTCAATCCGGCCCTAGGAAACAGACTGAGAAAGCAGAGAATAAGTGTCTCCTGCAACCCGTTCCCTTGGTGCTAGATGAACGAACGTCTCTCCACTTGCTCAGTTCTGAGAGATAACTGGGTGTGAAACCCGTTCTTCACCTAGCTTGCTGGGAACAAAAAGCTTCTTTTCAGTTGCAAACTCCATTCCATACATATATATGGGGAGGTACTAGCTCCAACTTGGTTTTACAGTGAAAACTGCAGGAACTTCAAAACGGCACTAGGAAACAGACTGAGAAAGCAGAGAAAAAGTGTCTCCTGCAAACCGTTCCCTTGGTGCTAGATGAACGAACGTCTCTCCACTTGCTCAGTTCTGAGAGATGTGTGTGTGAAAGCCGTCCTTCACCTATCTTGTTGGGAACACAAAGCTTCTTTTCAGTTGCAAACTCCATTCCATACATATATATGGGGAGGTACAAGCTCCAACTCTGTTTGACAGTGAAAACTGCAGGAACTTCAAACCTGCACTAGGAAACAGACTGAGAAAGCAGAGAAAAAGTGTCTCCTGCAACCCGTTCCCTTGGTGCTAGATGAACGAACGTCTCTCCACTTGCTCAGTTCCGAGAGATAAGTGTGTGTGATAGCCGTCCTTCACCTAACTTGTTGGGAACACAAAGTTTCTTTTCAGTTGCAAACTCCATTCCATACATATATGTGGGGAGGTACAAGCTCCAAATCTGTTTGACAGTGAAAACTGCAGGAACTTCAAACCGGCACTCGGAAACAGACTGAGAAACAGAGAATAAGTGTCTCCTGCAACCCGTTCCCTTGGTGCTAGATGAACGAACGTCTCTCCACTTGCTCAGTTCTGAGAGATAAGTGTGTGTGAAAGCCGTCCTTCACCTAGCTTGTTGGGAACACAAAGTTTCTTTTCAGTTGCAAACTCCATTCCATACATATATATGGGGAGGTACAAGCTCCAACTCGGTTTGACAGTGAAAACTGCAGGAACATCAAACAGGCACTAGGAATCAGACTGAGAAACAGAGAAAAAGTGTCTCCTGCAACCCGTTCCCTTGGTGCTAGATGAACGAACGTCTCTCCACTTGCTCAGTTCTGAGAGATAAGTGTGTGTGAAAGCCGAACTTCACCTAGCTTGTTGGGAACACAAAGTTTCTTTTCAGTTGCAAACTCCATTCCATACATATATATTAGTCAGGTAGAAGCTCCAACTCGGTTTTACAGTGAAAACTGCAGGAACTTCAATCCGGCCCTAGGAAACAGACTGAGAAAGCAGAGAATAAGTGTCTCCTGCAACCCGTTCCCTTGGTGCTAGATGAACGAACGTCTCTCCACTTGCTCAGTTCTGAGAGATAACTGGGTGTGAAAGCCGTCCTTCACCTAGCTTGTTGGGAACACAAAGTTTCTTTTCAGTTGCAAACTCCATTCCATACATATATATGGGGAGGTCCTAGCTCCAACTCGGTTTTACAGTGAAAACTGCAGGAAATTCAAACCGGCCCTAGGAAACACACTGAGAAAGCAGAGAAAAATTGTCTCCTGCAACCCGTTCCCTTGGTGCTAGATGAACGAACGTCTCTCCAATTGCTCAGTTCTGAGAGATAAGTGGGTGTGAAAGCCGTCCTTCACCTAGCTTGTTGGGAACAAAAAGCTTCTTTTCAGTTGCAAACTCCATTCCATACATATATATGGGGAGGTACTAGCTCCAACTCGGTTTTACAGTGAAAACTGCAGGAACTTCAAACCGGAACTAGGAAACAGACTGAGAAAGCAGAGAAAAAGTGTCTCCTGCAACCCGTTCCCTTGGTGCTAGATGAATGAACGTCTCTCCACTTGCTCAGTTCTGAGAGATGTGTGTGTGAAAGCCGTCCTTCACCTATCTTGTTGGGAACACAAAGCTTCTTTTCACTTGCAAACTCCATTCCATACATATATATGGGGAGGTACAAGCTCCAAATCTGTTTGACAGTGAAAACTGCAGGAACTTCAAACCGGCACTAGGAAACAGACTGAGAAAGCAGAGAAAAACTGTCTCCTGCAACCCGTTCCCTTGGTGCTAGATGAACGAACGTCTCTCCACTTGCTCAGTTCCGAGAGATAAGTGTGTGTGATAGCCGTCCTTCACCTAGCTTGTTGGGAACACAAAGTTTCTTTTCAGTTGCAAACTCCATTCCATACATATATATGGGGAGGTACAAGCTCCAAATCTCTTTGACAGTGAAATCTGCAGGAACTTCAATCCGGCACTCGGAAACAGACTGAGAAACAGAGAATAAGTGTCTCCTGAAACCCGTTCCCTTGGTGCTAGATGAACGAACGTCTCTCCACTTGCTCAGTTCTGAGAGATAAGTGTGTGTGAAAGCCGTCCTTCACCTAGCTTGTTGGGAACACAAAGTTTCTTTTCAGTTGCAAACTCCATTCCATACATATATATGGGGATGTACAAGCTCCAACTCGGTTTAACACTGAAAACTGCAGGAACTTCAAACCGGCACTAGGAAACAGACTGAGAAAGCAGAGAAAAAGTGTCTCCTGCAACCCGTTCCCTTGGTGCTAGATGAACGAACGTCTCTCCACTTGCTCAGTTCTGAGAGATAAGTGTGTGTGAAAGCCACTCTTCACCTAGCTTGTTGGGAACACAAAGTTTCTTTTCAGTTGCAAACTCCATTCCATACATATATATGGGGAGGTACAAGCTCCAAATCGGTTTGACAGTGAAAACTGCAGGAACATCAAACCGGCACTAGGAAACAGACTGAGAAATCAGAGAAAAAGTGTCTCCTGCAACCCGTTCCCTTGGTGCTAGATGAACGAACTTCTCTCCACTTACTCAGTTCCGAAAGATAAGTGTGTGTGAAAGCCGTCCTTCAACTAGCTTGTTGGGAATACAAAGTTTCTTTTCAGTTGCAAACTCCATTCCATACATATATATGTGGAGGTACAAGCTCCAACTCGGTTTTACACTGAAAACTGCAGGAACTTCAAACCGGCACTAGGAAACAGACTGAGAAAGCAGAGAAAAAGTATCTCCTGCAACCCGTTCCCTTGGTGCTAGATGAACGAAAGTCTCTCCACTTGCTCAGTTCTGAGAGATAAGTGTGTGTGAAAGCCGTCCTTCACCTAGATTGTTGGGAACAAAAAGTTTCTTTTCAGTTGCTAACTTCAGTCCATACATATATATGGGGAGGTACAAGCTCCAACTCGGTTTGACAGTGAAAACTGCAGGAACTTCAAACCGGCACTAGGAAACAGACTGAGAAAGCAGAGAAAAAGTGTCTCCTGCAACCAGTTCCCTTGGTGCTAGATGAACGAACGTCTCTCCACTTGCTCAGTTCTGAGAGATAAGTGTGTGTGAAAGCCGTCCTTCACCTAGCTTGTTGGGAACACAAAGTTTCTTTTCAGTTGCAAACTCCATTCCATACATATATATGGGGAGGTACAAGCTCCAACTCGGTTTTACACTGAAAACTGCAGGAACTTCAAACAGGCACTAGGAAACAGACTGAGAAAGCAGAGAAAAAGTGTCTCCTGCAACCCTTTCCCTTGGTGCTAGATGAACGAACGTCTCTCCACTTGCTCAGTTCTGAGAGATATGTGTGTGTGAAAGCCGCCTTCACCTAATTTGTTGGGAACACAAAGTTTCTTTTCAGTTGCAAACTCCATTCCATACATATATATGGGGAGGTACAAGCTCCAACTCGGTTTTGCAGTGAAAACTGCAGGAACTTCAAACCGGCACTAGGAAACAGACTGAGAAAGCAGAGAAAAAGTGTCTCCTGCAACCCGTTCCATTGGTGCTAGATGAACGAACGTCTCTCCACTTGCTCAGTTCCGAGAGATATGTGTGTGTGAAAGCCGTCCTTCAACTAGATTGTTGGGAACACAAAGTTTCTTTTCAGTTTCAAACTCCATTCCATACATATATATGTGGAGGTACAAGCTCCAACTCTGTTTGACAGTGAAAACTGCAGGAACTTCAAACCGGCACTAGGAAACAGACTGAGAAAGCAGAGAAAAAGTGTCTCCTGCAACCCGTTCCCTTGGTGCTAGATGAACGAACGTCTCTCCACTTGCTTAGTTCTGAGAGATAAGTGTGTGTGAAAGCCGTCCTTCACCTAGCTTGTTGGGAACACAAAGTTTCTTTTCAGTTGCAAACTCCATTCCTTACATATATATGGGGAGGTACAAGCTCCAACTCGGTTTTACACTGAAAACTGCTGGAACTTCAAACCGGCACTAGGAAACAGACTGAGAAAGCAGAGAAAAAGTATCTCCTGCAACCCGTTCTCTTGGTGCTAGATGAACGAACGTCTCTCCACTTGCTCAGTTCTGAGAGATAAGTGTGTGTGAAAGCCGTCCTTCACCTAGCTTGTTGGGAACACAAAGTTTCTTTTCAGTTGCAAACTCCATTCCATACATATATATGTGGAGGTACAAGCTCCAACTCGGTTTTACACTGAAAACTGCAGGAACTTCAAACCGGCACTAGGAAACAGACTGAGAAAGCAGAGAAAAAGTATCTCCTGCAACCCGTTCCCTTGGTGCTAGATGAACGAAAGTCTCTCCACTTGCTCAGTTCTGAGAGATAAGTGTGTGTGAAAGCCGTCATTCACCTAGATTGTTGGGAACAAAAAGTTTCTTTTCAGTTGCTAACTTCAGTCCATACATATATATGGGGAGGTACTAGCTCCAACTCTGTTTGACAGTGAAAACTGCAGGAATTTCAAACCGGCACTAGGAAACAGACTGAGAAAGCAGAGAAAAAGTGTCTCCTGCAACCAGTTCCGTTGGTGCTAGATGAACGAACGTCTCTCCACTTGCTCAGTTCTGAGAGATAAGTGTGTGTGAAAGCCGTCCTTCACCTAGCTTGTTGGGAACACAAAGTTTCTTTTCAGTTGCAAACTCCATTCCATACATATATATGGGGAGGTACAAGCTCCAACTCGGTTTTACACTGAAAACTGCAGGAACTTCAAACAGGCACTAGGAAACAGACTGAGAAAGCAGAGAAAAAGTGTCTCCTGCAACCCTTTCCCTTGGTGCTAGATGAACGAACGTCTCTCCACTTGCTCAGTTCTGAGAGATATGTGTGTGTGAAAGCCGTCCTTCACCTAATTTGTTGGGAACACAAAGTTTCTTTTCAGTTGCAAACTCCATTCCATACATATATATGGGGAGGTACAAGCTCCAACTCGGTTTTGCAGTGAAAACTGCAGGAACTTCAAACCGGCACTAGGAAACAGACTGAGAAAGCAGAGGAAAAGTGTCTCCTGCAACCCGTTCCCTTGGTGCTAGATGAACGAACGTCTCTCCACTTGCTCAGTTCCGAGAGATATGTGTGTGTGAAAGCCGTCCTTCAACTAGATTGTTGGGAACACAAAGTTTCTTTTCAGTTTCAAACTCCATTCCATACATATATATGTGGAGTTACAAGCTCCAACTCTGTTTGACAGTGAAAACTGCAGGAACTTCAAACCGGCACTAGGAAACAGACTGAGAAAGCAGAGAAAAAGTGTCTCCTGCAACCCGTTCCCTTGGTGCTAGATGAACGAACGTCTCTCCTCTTGCTTAGTTCTGAGAGATAAGTGTGTGTGAAAGCCGTCCTTCACCTAGCTTGTTGGGAACACAAAGATTCTTTTCAGTTGCAAACTCCATTCCTTACATATATATGGGGAGGTACAAGCTCCAACTCGGTTTTACACTGAAAACTGCAGGAACTTCAAACCCGCACTAGGAAACAGACTGAGGAATCAGAGAAAATGTGTCTCCTGCAACCCGTTCCCTTGGTGCTAGATGAACGAACGTCTCTCCACTTGCTCAGTTCTGAGAGATAAGTGTGTGTGAAAGCCGTCCTTCACATAGCATGTTGGGAACACAAAGTTTCTTTTCAGTTGCAAACTCAATTCCATACATATATATGGGGAGGTACAAGTTCCAAATCTGTTTGACAGTGAAAACTGCAGGAACTTCAAACCGGCACTAGGAAACAGACTGAGAAAGCAGAGAAAATGTGTTTCCTGCAACCCGTTCCCTTGGTGCTAGATGAACGAACGTCTCTCCACTTGCTCAGTTCCGAGAGATAAGTGTGTGTGAAAGCCGTCCTTCAACTAGCTTGTTGGGAACACAAAGTTTCTTTTAAGTTGCAAACTCCATTCCATACATATATATGTGGAGGTACAAGCTCCAACTCGGTTTTACACTGAAAACTGCAGGAACTTCAAACCGGCACTAGGAAACAGACTGAGAAAGCAGAGAAAAAGTATCTCCTGCAACCCGTTCTCTTGGTGCTAGATGAATGAACGTCTCTCCACTTGCTCAGTTCTGAGAGATAAGTGTGTGTGAAAGCCGTCCTTCACCTAGCTTGTTGGGAACACAAAGTTTCTTTTCAGTTGCAAACTCCATTCCATACATATATATGGGGAGGTACTAGCTCCAACTCGGTTTGACAGTGAAAACTGCAGGAACTTCAAACCGGCACTAGGAATCAGACTGAGAAAGCAGAGAAAGAGTGTCTCCTGCAACCCGTTCCCTTGGTGCTAGATGAACGAACGTCTCTCCACTTGCTCAGTTCTGAGTGATAAGTGTGTGTGAAAGCCGTCCTTCAACTCTCTTGTTGGGAAAACAAAGTTTCTTTTCAGTTGCAAACTCCATTCCATACATATATATGGGGAGGTACAAGCTCCAACTCGGTTTTACAGTGAAAACTGCAGGAACTTCAAACCGGCCCTAGGAAACAGACAGAGAAAGCAGAGAAAAAGTGTCTCCTGCAACCCGTTCCCTTGGTGCTAGATGAACGAACGTCTCTCCACTTGCTCAGTTCCGAGAGATATGTGTGTGTGAAAGCCGTCCTTCAAATATCTTGTTGGGAACACAAAGTTTCTTTTCAGTTGCAAACTACATTCCATACATATATATGTGGAGGTACAAGCTCCAACACAGTTTGACAGTGTAAACTGCAGGAACTTCAAACCGGCACTAGGAAACAGACTGAGAAAGCAGGGAAAAAGTGTCTCCTGCAACCCGTTCCCTTGGTGCTAGATGAACGAACGTCTCTCCACTTGCTCAGTTCTGAGAGATAAGTGTGTGTGAAAGCCGTCCTTCACCTAGCTTATTGGGAACACAAAGTTACTTTTCAGTTGCAAAATCCATTCCATACATATATATGGGGAGGTACAAGCTCCAACTAGGTTTTACACTGAAAACTGCAGGAACTTCAAACCGGCACTAGGAAACAGACTGAGAAAGCAGAGAAAAAGTGTCTCCTGCAACCCGTTCCCTTGGTGCTAGATGAACGAAAGTCTCTCCACTTGCTCAGTTCTGAGAGATAAGTGTGTGTGAAAGCCGTACTTCACCTAGCTTGTTGGGAACACCAAGTTTCTTTTCAGTTGCAAATTCCATTCCATACATATATATGGGGAGGTACTAGCTCCAACTCGGTTTGACTGTGAAAACTACAGGAACTTCAAACCGGCACTAGGAAACAGACTGAGAAAGCAGAGAAAAAGTGTCTCCTGCAACCCGTTCCCTTGGTGCTAGATGAACGAACGTCTCTCCACTTGCTCAGTTCCGAGAGATAAGTGTGTGTGAAAGCCGTCCTTCAACTAGCTTGTTGGGAACACAAAGTTTCTTTTCAGTTGCAAACTCCATTCCATACATATATATGTGGAGGTACAAGCTCCAACTCGGTTTTACACTGAAAACTGCAGGAACTTCAAACCGGCACTAGGAAACAGACTGAGAAAGCAGAGAAAATGTATCTCCTGCAACCCGTTCCCTTGGTGCTAGATGAACGAACGTCTCTCCACTTGCTCAGTTCTGAGAGATAATTGTGTGTGAAAGCCGTCCTTAACCTAGCTTGTTGGGAACACAAAGATTCTTTTCAGTTGCAAACTCCATTCCATACATATATATGGGGAGGTACTAGCTCCAACTCGGTTTGACAGTGAAAACTACAGGAACTTCAAACCGGCACTAGGAAACAGACTGAGAAAGCAGAGAAAAAGTGTCTCCTGCAACCCGTTCCCTTGGTGCTAGATGAACGAACGTCTCTCCACTTGCTCAGTTCTGAGAGGTAAGTGTGTTGAAAGCCATCCTTCACCTAGATTGTGGGGAACACAAAGTTTCTTTTCAGTTGCAAACTCCATTCCATACATATATATGGGGAGGCACAAGCTCCAACACGGTTTGACAGTGAAAACTGCAGGAACTTCAAACCGGCACTAGGAAACAGACTGAGAAAGCAGAGAAAAAGTGTCTCCTGCAACCCGTTCCCTTGGTGCTAGATGAACGAACGTCTCTCCACTTGCTAAGTTCTGAGAGATAAGTGTGTGTGAAAGCCACTCTTCACCAAGCTTGTTGGGAACACAAAGTTTCTTTTCAGTTGCAAACTCCATTCCATACATATATATGGGGAGGTACTAGCTCCAACTCGGTTTGACAGTGAAAACTGCAGGAATTTCAGACCGGCACTAGGAAAGAGATTGAGAAAGCAGAGAAAAAGTGTCTCATGCAACCCGTTCCCTTGGTGCTAGATGAACGAACGTCTCTCCACTTGCTCAGTTCTGAGAGATAAGAGTGTGTGAAAGCCACACTTCACCTAGATTGTGGGAACACAAAGTTCCTTTTCAGTTGCAAACTCCATTCCATACATATATATGGGGAGGTACTAGCTCCAACTCGGTTTTACAGTGAAAAATGCAGGAACTTCAAACCGGCACTAGGAATCATGCTGAGAAAGCAGAGAAAAATTGTCTCTTGCAACCCGTTCCCTTGGTGCTAGATGAACGAACGTCTCTCCACTTGCTCAGTTCTGAGAGATAAGTGGGTGTGAAAGCCGTCCTTCACCTAGCTTGTTGGGAACACAAAGCTTCTTTTCAGTTACAAACTCCATTCCATTCATATATATGGGGAGGTACAAACTGCAACTCGGTTTTACAGTGAAAACTGCAGGAACTTCAAACCGGCACTAGGAAACAGACTGAGAAAGCAGAGAAAAAGTGTCTCCTGCAACCCGTTCCCTTGGTGCTAGATGAACGAACGTCTCTCCACTTGCTCAGTTCCGAGAGATAAGTGTGTGTGAAAGCCGTCCTTCAACTAGCTTGTTGGGAACACAAAGTTTCTTTTCAGTTGCAAACTCCATTCCATACATATATATGTGGAGGTACAAGCTCCAACTCGGTTTTACACTGAAAACTGCAGGAACTTCAAACCGGCACTAGGAAACAGACTGAGAAAGCAGAGAAAATGTATCTCCTGCAACCCGTTCCCTTGGTGCTAGATGAACGAACGTCTCTCCACTTGCTCAGTTCTGAGAGATAATTGTGTGTGAAAGCCGTCCTTAACCTAGCTTGTTGGGAACACAAAGATTCTTTTCAGTTGCAAACTCCATTCCATACATATATATGGGGAGGTACTAGCTCCAACTCGGTTTGACAGTGAAAACTACAGGAACTTCAAACCGGCACTAGGAAACAGACTGAGAAAGCAGAGAAAAAGTGTCTCCTGCAACCCGTTCCCTTGGTGCTAGATGAACGAACGTCTCTCCACTTGCTCAGTTCTGAGAGGTAAGTGTGTTGAAAGCCATCCTTCACCTAGATTGTGGGGAACACAAAGTTTCTTTTCAGTTGCAAACTCCATTCCATACATATATATGGGGAGGCACAAGCTCCAACACGGTTTGACAGTGAAAACTGCAGGAACTTCAAACCGGCACTAGGAAACAGACTGAGAAAGCAGAGAAAAAGTGTCTCCTGCAACCCGTTCCCTTGGTGCTAGATGAACGAACGTCTCTCCACTTGCTAAGTTCTGAGAGATAAGTGTGTGTGAAAGCCACTCTTCACCAAGCTTGTTGGGAACACAAAGTTTCTTTTCAGTTGCAAACTCCATTCCATACATATATATGGGGAGGTACTAGCTCCAACTCGGTTTGACAGTGAAAACTGCAGGAATTTCAGACCGGCACTAGGAAAGAGATTGAGAAAGCAGAGAAAAAGTGTCTCATGCAACCCGTTCCCTTGGTGCTAGATGAACGAACGTCTCTCCACTTGCTCAGTTCTGAGAGATAAGAGTGTGTGAAAGCCACACTTCACCTAGATTGTGGGAACACAAAGTTCCTTTTCAGTTGCAAACTCCATTCCATACATATATATGGGGAGGTACTAGCTCCAACTCGGTTTTACAGTGAAAAATGCAGGAACTTCAAACCGGCACTAGGAATCATGCTGAGAAAGCAGAGAAAAATTGTCTCTTGCAACCCGTTCCCTTGGTGCTAGATGAACGAACGTCTCTCCACTTGCTCAGTTCTGAGAGATAAGTGGGTGTGAAAGCCGTCCTTCACCTAGCTTGTTGGGAACACAAAGCTTCTTTTCAGTTACAAACTCCATTCCATTCATATATATGGGGAGGTACAAACTGCAACTCGGTTTTACAGTGAAAACTGCAGGAACTTCAAACCGGCCCTAGGAAACAGACTGAGAAAGCAGAGAAAAAGTGTCTCCTGCAACCCGTTCCCTTGGTGCTAGATGAACGAACGTCTCTCGACTTGCTCAGTTCTGAGAGATAAGTGTGTGTGAAAGTGTCCTTCACCTAGCTTGTTGGGAACACAAAGTTTCTTTTCAGTTGCAAACTCCATTCCATACATATATATGGGGAGGTACAAGTTCCAAATCGGTTTCACAGTGAAAACTGCAGGAACTTCAAACCGGCACCAGGAAACAGACTGAGAAATCAGAGAAAACGTGTCTCCTGCAACCCGTTCCCTTGGTGCTAGATGAACGAACGTCTCTCCACTTGCTCAGTTCTGAGCTATATGTGTGTGTGAAAGCCGTCCTTCAACTAGCTTGTTGGGAACACAAAGTTTCTTTTCAGTTGCAAACTCCATTCCATACATATATAAGGGGATGTACAAGCTCCAACTCGGTTTTACACTGAAAATTGCAGGAACATCAAACCGGCACTAGGAAACAGACTGAGAAAGCAGAGAAAATGTATCTCCTGCAACCCGTTCCCATGGTGCTAGATGAACGAACGTCTCTCCACTTGCTCAGTTCTGAGAGATAAGTGTGTGTGAAAGCCGTCCTTCACCTAGCTTGTTGGGAACACAAAGCTTCTTTTCAGTTGCAAACTCCATTCCATACATATATATGGGGAGGTACTAGCTCCAACTCTGTTTGACAGTGAAAACTGCAGGAACTTCAAACCAGCACTAGGAAACAGACTGAGAAGGCAGAGAAAAAGTGTCTCCTGCAACCCTTTCCCTTGGTGCTAGATGAACGAACGTCTCTCCACTTGCTCAGTTCTGAGAGATAAGTGTGTTGAAAGCCATCCTTCACCTAGATTGTGGGGAACACATAGTTTCTTTTCAGTTGAAAACTCCATTCCATACATATATATGGGGAGGTACTAGCTCCAACACGGTTTGACAGTGAAAACTGCAGGAACTTCAAACCGACACTAGGAAAGAGACTGAGAAAGCAGAGAAAAAGTGTCTCCTGCAACCCGTTCCCTTGGTGCTAGATGAACGATCGTCTCTCCACTTGCTCAGTTCTGAGAGATAATTGTGTGTGAAAGCCATCCTTCACCTAGATTATGGGGAACACAAAGTTTCTTTTCAGTTGCAAACTCCATTCCGTACATATATATGGGGAGGTACTAGCTCCAACTCTGTTTTACAGTGAAAACTGCAGGAACTTCAAACCGGCACTAGGAATCAGACTGAGAAAGCAGAGAAAAAGTGTCTCCTGCAACCCGTTCCCTTGGTGCTAGATGAACGAACGTCTCTCCACTTGCTCAGTTCTGAGAGATAAGTGTGTGTGAAAGCCGTCCTTCACCTAGCTTGTTGGGAACACAAAGTTTCTTTTCAGTTGCAAACTCCATTCCATACATATATATGGGGAGGTACAAGCTCCAACTCGGTTTTACAGTGAAAACTGCAGGAACTTCAAACCGGCCCTAAGAAACAGACTGAGAAAGCAGAGAAAAAGTGTCTCCTGCAACCCGTTCCCTTGGTGCTAGATGAACGAACGTCTCTCCACTTGCTCAGTTCTGAGAGATAAGTGTGTGTGAAAGCCGTCCTTCACCTAGCTTGTTGGGAACAAAAAGCTTCTTTTCAGTTGAAAACTCCATTCCATACATATATATGGGGAGGTACTAGCTCCAACTCTGTTTGACAGTGAAAACTGCAGGAACTTCAAACAGGCACTAGGAAACAGACTGAGAAAGCAGAGAAAAAGTGTCTCCTGCAAACCGTTCCCTTGATGCTAGATGAACGAACGTCTCTCCACTTGCTCAGTTCTGAGAGATAAGTGTGTGTGAAAGCCGCACTTCATCCTAGCTTGTTGGGAACACAAAGTTTCTTTTCAGTTGCAAACTCCATTCCATACATATATATGGGGAGGTACAAGCTCCAACTCGATTTTACAGTGAAAACTGCAGGAACTTCAAACCGGCACTAGGAAACAGACTGAGAAAGCAGAGAAAAAGTGTCTCCTGCAACACGTTCCCTTGGTGCTAGATGAACGAACGTCTCTCCACTTGCTCAGTTCTGAGAGATAAGTGTGTGTTAAAGCCGTCCTTAACCTAGCTTGTTGGGAACACAAAGTTTCTTTTCAGTTGCAAACTCCATTCCATACATATATATGGGGAGGTACAAGCTCCAACTCGGTTTTGCAATGAAAACTGCAGGTACTTCAAACCGGCACTAGGAAACAGACTGAGAAAGCAGAGAAAAAGTGTCTCCTGCAAACCGTTCCCTTGGTGCTAGATGAACGAACGTCTCTCCACTTGCTCAGTTCCGAGAGATATGTGTGTGTGAAAGCCATCCTTCAACTAGCTTGTTGGGAACACAAAGTTTCTTTTCAGTTGCAAACTCCATTCCATACATATATATGGGGAGGTACTAGCTCCAACTCGGTTTGACAGTGAAAACTGCAGGATCTTCAAACCGGCACTAGGAAAGAGACTGAGAAAGCAGAGAAAAAGTGTGTCCTGCAACCCGTTCCCTTGTTGCTAGATGAACGAACGTCTATCCACTTGCTCAGTTCTGAGAGATAATTGTGTGTGAAAGCCGCCCTTCACTTGGCTTGTTGGGAACACGAAGTTTCTTTTCAGTTGCAAACTCCATTCCATACATATATATGGGGAGGTACAAGCTCCAACTCGGTTTTACAGTGAAAACTGCAGGAACTTCAAACCGGCCCTAAGAAACAGACTGAGAAAGCAGAGAAAAAGTGTCTCCTGCAAACCGTTCCCTTGGTGCTAGATGAACGAACGTCTCTCCACTTGCTCAGTTCTGAGAGATAAGTGTGTGTGAAAGCTGTCCTTCACCTAGCTTGTTGGGAAAAAAAAGCTTCTTTTCAGTTGCAAACTCCATTCCATACATATATATGGGGAGGTACAAGCTCCAACTCGGTTTTGCAGTGAAAACTGCAGGAACTTCAAACCGGCACTAGGAAACAGACTGAGAAAGCAGAGAAAAAGTGTCTCCTGCAAACCGTTCCCTTGGTGGTAGATGAACGAACGTCTCTCCACTTGCTCAGTTCTGAGAGATAAGTGTGTGTGAAAGCCGCACTTCATCCTAGCTTGTTGGGAACACAAAGTTTCTTTTCAGTTGCAAACCCCATTCCATACATATATATGGGGAGGTACAAGCTCCAACTCGGTTTTGCAGTGAAAACTGCAGGAACTTCAAACCGGCACTAGGAAACAGACTGAGAAAGCAGAGAAAAAGTGTTTCCTGCAACCCGTTCCCTTGGTGCTAGATGAACGAACGTCTCTCCACTTGCTCAGTTCTGAGAGACAAGTGTGTGTGAAAGCCGCACTTCACCAAGCTTGTTGGGAACACAAAGTTTCTTTTCAGTTGCAAACTCCATTCCATAAATATATATGGGGAGGTACAAGCTCCAACTCGGTTTTGCAGTGAAAACTGCAGGAACTTCAAACCGGCACTACGAAACAGACTGAGAAAGCAGAGAAAAAGTGTCTCCTGCAACCCGTTCCCTTGGTGCTAGATGAACGAACGTCTCTCCACTTGCTCAGTTCTGAGAGAAAAGTGTGTGTGAAAGCCGCACTTCACCAAGCTTGTTGGGAACACAAAGTTTCTTTTCAGTTGCAAACTCCATTCCATACATATATATGGGGAGGTACAAGCTCCAACTCGGTTTTGCAGTGAAAACTGCAGGAACTTCAAACCGGCACTAGGAAACAGACTGAGAAAGCAGAGAAAAAGTGTCTTCTGCAACCCGTTCCCTTGGTGCTAGATGAACGAACGTCTCTCCACTTGCTCAGTTCCGAGAGATATGTGTGTGTGAAAGCCGTCCTTCAACTATCTTGTTGGGAACACAAAGTTTCTTTTCAGTTGCAAACTCCATTCCATAAATATATATGGGGAGGTACAAGCTCCAACTCGGTTTTACAGTGAAAACTGCAGGAACTTCAAACCGGCCCTAAGAAACAGACTGAGAAAGCAGAGAAAAAGTGTCTCCTGCAAACCGTTCCCTTGGTGCTAGATGAACGAACGTCTCTCCACTTGCTCAGTTCTGAGAGATAAGTGTGTGTGAAAGCCGCACTTCATCCTAGCTTGTTGGGAACACAAAGTTTCTTTTCAGTTGCAAACTCCATTCCATACATATGTATGGGGAGGTACAAGCTCCAACTCGGTTTTGCAGTGAAAACTGCAGGAACTTCAAACCGGCACTAGGAAACAGACTGAGAAAGCAGAGAAAAAGTGTTTCCTGCAACCCGTTCCCTTGGTGCTAGATGAACGAACGTCTCTCCACTTGCTCAGTTCTGAGAGATAAGTGTGTGTGAAAGCCGCTCTTCACCAAGCTTGTTGGGAACACAAAGTTTCTTTTCAGTTGCAAACTCCATTCCATACATATATATGGGGAGGTACAAGCTCCAACTCGGTTTTGCAGTGAAAACTGCAGGAACTTCAAAACGGCACTAGGAAACAGACTGAGAAAGCAGAGAAAAAGTGTCTCCTGCAACCCGTTCCCTTGTTGCTAGATGAACGAATGTCTCTCCACTTGCTCAGTTCTGAGAGATAAGTGTGTGTGAAAGCCGTCCTTCACCTAGCTTGTTGGGAACACGAAGTTTCTTTTCACTTGCTAACTCCATTCCATACATATATATGGGGAGGTACAAGCTCCAACTCGGTTTTACAGTGAAAACTGCAGGAACTTCAAACCGGCCCTAAGAAACAGACTGAGAAAGCAGAGAAAAAGTGTCTCCTGCCAACCGTTCCCTTGGTGATAGATGAACGAACGTCTCTCCACTTGCTCAGTTCTGAGAGATAAGTGTGTGTGAAAGCCGTCCTTCACCTAGCTTGTTGGGAACAAAAAGCTTCTTTTCAGTTGCAAACTCCATTCCATACATATATATGGGTAGGTACAAGCTCCAACTCGATTTTACAGTGAAAACTGCAGGAACTTCAAACCGGCACTAGGAAACAGACTGAGAAAGCAGAGAAAAAGTGTCTCCTGCAAACCGTTCCCTTGGTGCTAGATGAACGAACGTCTCTCCACTTGCTCAGTTCTGAGAGATAAGTGTGTGTGAAAGCCGCACTTCATCCTAGCTTGTTGGGAACACAAAGTTTCTTTTCAGTTGCAAACTCCATTCCATACATATATATGGGGAGGTACAAGCTCCAACTCGGTTTTGCAGTGAAAACTGCAGGAACTTCAAACCGGCACTAGGAAACAGACTGAGAAAGCAGAGAAAAAGTGTCTCCTGCAAACCGTTCCCTTGATGCTAGATGAACGAACGTCTCTCCACTTGCTCAGTTCTGAGAGATAAGTGTGTGTGAAAGCCGCACTTCATCCTAGCTTGTTGGGAACACAAAGTTTCTTTTCAGTTGCAAACTCCATTCCATACATATATAAGGGGATGTACAAGCTCCAACTCGGTTTTACACTGAAAACTGCAGGAACATCAAACCGGCACTAGGAAACAGACTGAGAAAGCAGAGAAAATGTATCTCCTGCAACCCGTTCCCATGGTGCTAGATGAACGAACGTCTCTCCACTTGCTCAGTTCTGAGAGATAAGTGTGTGTGAAAGCCGTCCTTCACCTAGCTTGTTGGGAACACAAAGCTTCTTTTCAGTTGCAAACTCCATTCCATACATATATATGGGGAGGTACTAGCTCCAACTCTGTTTGACAGTGAAAACTGCAGGAACTTCAAACCAGCACTAGGAAACAGACTGAGAAGGCAGAGAAAAAGTGTCTCCTGCAACCCTTTCCCTTGGTGCTAGATGAACGAACGTCTCTCCACTTGCTCAGTTCTGAGAGATAAGTGTGTTGAAAGCCATCCTTCACCTAGATTGTGGGGAACACATAGTTTCTTTTCAGTTGAAAACTCCATTCCATACATATATATGGGGAGGTACTAGCTCCAACACGGTTTGACAGTGAAAACTGCAGGAACTTCAAACCGACACTAGGAAAGAGACTGAGAAAGCAGAGAAAAAGTGTCTCCTGCAACCCGTTCCCTTGGTGCTAGATGAACGATCGTCTCTCCACTTGCTCAGTTCTGAGAGATAATTGTGTGTGAAAGCCATCCTTCACCTAGATTATGGGGAACACAAAGTTTCTTTTCAGTTGCAAACTCCATTCCGTACATATATATGGGGAGGTACTAGCTCCAACTCTGTTTTACAGTGAAAACTGCAGGAACTTCAAACCGGCACTAGGAATCAGACTGAGAAAGCAGAGAAAAAGTGTCTCCTGCAACCCGTTCCCTTGGTGCTAGATGAACGAACGTCTCTCCACTTGCTCAGTTCTGAGAGATAAGTGTGTGTGAAAGCCGTCCTTCACCTAGCTTGTTGGGAACACAAAGTTTCTTTTCAGTTGCAAACTCCATTCCATACATATATATGGGGAGGTACAAGCTCCAACACGGTTTTACAGTGAAAACTGCAGGAACTTCAAACCGGCCCTAAGAAACAGACTGAGAAAGCAGAGAAAAAGTGTCTCCTGCAACCCGTTCCCTTGGTGCTAGATGAACGAACGTCTCTCCACTTGCTCAGTTCTGAGAGATAAGTGTGTGTGAAAGCCGTCCTTCACCTAGCTTGTTGGGAACAAAAAGCTTCTTTTCAGTTGAAAACTCCATTCCATACATATATATGGGGAGGTACTAGCTCCAACTCTGTTTGACAGTGAAAACTGCAGGAACTTCAAACAGGCACTAGGAAACAGACTGAGAAAGCAGAGAAAAAGTGTCTCCTGCAAACCGTTCCCTTGATGCTAGATGAACGAACGTCTCTCCACTTGCTCAGTTCTGAGAGATAAGTGTGTGTGAAAGCCGCACTTCATCCTAGCTTGTTGGGAACACAAAGTTTCTTTTCAGTTGCAAACTCCATTCCATACATATATATGGGGAGGTACAAGCTCCAACTCGATTTTACAGTGAAAACTGCAGGAACTTCAAACCGGCACTAGGAAACAGACTGAGAAAGCAGAGAAAAAGTGTCTCCTGCAACACGTTCCCTTGGTGCTAGATGAACGAACGTCTCTCCACTTGCTCAGTTCTGAGAGATAAGTGTGTGTTAAAGCCGTCCTTAACCTAGCTTGTTGGGAACACAAAGTTTCTTTTCAGTTGCAAACTCCATTCCATACATATATATGGGGAGGTACAAGCTCCAACTCGGTTTTGCAATGAAAACTGCAGGTACTTCAAACCGGCACTAGGAAACAGACTGAGAAAGCAGAGAAAAAGTGTCTCCTGCAAACCGTTCCCTTGGTGCTAGATGAACGAACGTCTCTCCACTTGCTCAGTTCCGAGAGATATGTGTGTGTGAAAGCCATCCTTCAACTAGCTTGTTGGGAACACAAAGTTTCTTTTCAGTTGCAAACTCCATTCCATACATATATATGGGGAGGTACTAGCTCCAACTCGGTTTGACAGTGAAAACTGCAGGATCTTCAAACCGGCACTAGGAAAGAGACTGAGAAAGCAGAGAAAAAGTGTGTCCTGCAACCCGTTCCCTTGTTGCTAGATGAACGAACGTCTATCCACTTGCTCAGTTCTGAGAGATAATTGTGTGTGAAAGCCGTCCTTCACCTAGCTTGTTGGGAACACGAAGTTTCTTTTCAGTTGCAAACTCCATTCCATACATATATATGGGGAGGTACAAGCTCCAACTCGGTTTTACAGTGAAAACTGCAGGAACTTCAAACCGGCCCTAAGAAACAGACTGAGAAAGCAGAGAAAAAGTGTCTCCTGCAAACCGTTCCCTTGGTGCTAGATGAACGAACGTCTCTCCACTTGCTCAGTTCTGAGAGATAAGTGTGTGTGAAAGCTGTCCTTCACCTAGCTTGTTGGGAACAAAAAGCTTCTTTTCAGTTGCAAACTCCATTCCATACATATATATGGGGAGGTACAAGCTCCAACTCGGTTTTGCAGTGAAAACTGCAGGAACTTCAAACCGGCACTAGGAAACAGACTGAGAAAGCAGAGAAAAAGTGTCTCCTGCAAACCGTTCCCTTGGTGGTAGATGAACGAACGTCTCTCCACTTGCTCAGTTCTGAGAGATAAGTGTGTGTGAAAGCCGCACTTCATCCTAGCTTGTTGGGAACACAAAGTTTCTTTTCAGTTGCAAACCCCATTCCATACATATATATGGGGAGGTACAAGCTCCAACTCGGTTTTGCAGTGAAAACTGCAGGAACTTCAAACCGGCACTAGGAAACAGACTGAGAAAGCAGAGAAAAAGTGTTTCCTGCAACCCGTTCCCTTGGTGCTAGATGAACGAACGTCTCTCCACTTGCTCAGTTCTGAGAGACAAGTGTGTGTGAAAGCCGCTCTTCACCAAGCTTGTTGGGAACACAAAGTTTCTTTTCAGTTGCAAACTCCATTCCATAAATATATATGGGGAGGTACAAGCTCCAACTCGGTTTTGTAGTGAAAACTGCAGGAACTTCAAACCGGCACTACGAAACAGACTGAGAAAGCAGAGAAAAAGTGTCTCCTGCAACCCGTTCCCTTGGTGCTAGATGAACGAACGTCTCTCCACTTGCTCAGTTCTGAGAGAAAAGTGTGTGTGAAAGCCGCACTTCACCAAGCTTGTTGGGAACACAAAGTTTCTTTTCAGTTGCAAACTCCATTCCATACATATATATGGGGAGGTACAAGCTCCAACTCGGTTTTGCAGTGAAAACTGCAGGAACTTCAAACCGGCACTAGGAAACAGACTGAGAAAGCAGAGAAAAAGTGTCTTCTGCAACCCGTTCCCTTGGTGCTAGATGAACGAACGTCTCTCCACTTGCTCAGTTCCGAGAGATATGTGTGTGTGAAAGCCGTCCTTCAACTATCTTGTTGGGAACACAAAGTTTCTTTTCAGTTGCAAACTCCATTCCATAAATATATATGGGGAGGTACAAGCTCCAACTCGGTTTTACAGTGAAAACTGCAGGAACTTCAAACCGGCCCTAAGAAACAGACTGAGAAAGCAGAGAAAAAGTGTCTCCTGCAAACCGTTCCCTTGGTGCTAGATGAACGAACGTCTCTCCACTTGCTCAGTTCTGAGAGATAAGTGTGTGTGAAAGCCGCACTTCATCCTAGCTTGTTGGGAACACAAAGTTTCTTTTCAGTTGCAAACTCCATTCCATACATATGTATGGGGAGGTACAAGCTCCAACTCGGTTTTGCAGTGAAAACTGCAGGAACTTCAAACCGGCACTAGGAAACAGACTGAGAAAGCAGAGAAAAAGTGTTTCCTGCAACCCGTTCCCTTGGTGCTAGATGAACGAACGTCTCTCCACTTGCTCAGTTCTGAGAGATAAGTGTGTGTGAAAGCCGCTCTTCACCAAGCTTGTTGGGAACACAAAGTTTCTTTTCAGTTGCAAACTCCATTCCATACATATATATGGGGAGGTACAAGCTCCAACTCGGTTTTGCAGTGAAAACTGCAGGAACTTCAAAACGGCACTAGGAAACAGACTGAGAAAGCAGAGAAAAAGTGTCTCCTGCAACCCGTTCCCTTGTTGCTAGATGAACGAATGTCTCTCCACTTGCTCAGTTCTGAGAGATAAGTGTGTGTGAAAGCCGTCCTTCACCTAGCTTGTTGGGAACACGAAGTTTCTTTTCACTTGCTAACTCCATTCCATACATATATATGGGGAGGTACAAGCTCCAACTCGGTTTTACAGTGAAAACTGCAGGAACTTCAAACCGGCCCTAAGAAACAGACTGAGAAAGCAGAGAAAAAGTGTCTCCTGCCAACCGTTCCCTTGGTGATAGATGAACGAACGTCTCTCCACTTGCTCAGTTCTGAGAGATAAGTGTGTGTGAAAGCCGTCCTTCACCTAGCTTGTTGGGAACAAAAAGCTTCTTTTCAGTTGCAAACTCCATTCCATACATATATATGGGTAGGTACAAGCTCCAACTCGATTTTACAGTGAAAACTGCAGGAACTTCAAACCGGCACTAGGAAACAGACTGAGAAAGCAGAGAAAAAGTGTCTCCTGCAAACCGTTCCCTTGGTGCTAGATGAACGAACGTCTCTCCACTTGCTCAGTTCTGAGAGATAAGTGTGTGTGAAAGCCGCACTTCATCCTAGCTTGTTGGGAACACAAAGTTTCTTTTCAGTTGCAAACTCCATTCCATACATATATATGGGGAGGTACAAGCTCCAACTCGGTTTTGCAGTGAAAACTGCAGGAACTTCAAACCGGCACTAGGAAACAGACTGAGAAAGCAGAGAAAAAGTGTTTCCTGCAACCCGTTCCCTTGGTGCTAGATGAACGAACGTCTCTCCACTTGCTCAGTTCTGAGAGACAAATGTGTGTGAAAGCCGCTCTTCACCAAGCTTGTTGGGAACACAAAGTTTCTTTTCAGTTGCAAACTCCATTCCATAAATATATATGGGGAGGTACATGCTCCAACTCGGTTTTGCAGTGAAAACTGCAGGAACTTCAAACCGGCACTACGAAACAGACTGAGAAAGCAGACAAAAAGTGTCTCCTGCAACCCGTTCCCTTGGTGCTAGATGAACGAACGTCTCTCCACTTGCTCAGTTCTGAGAGAAAAGTGTGTGTGAAAGCCGCTCTTCACCAAGCTTGTTGGGAACACAAAGTTTCTTTTCAGTTGCAAACTCCATTCCATACATATATATGGGGAGGTACAAGCTCCAACTCGGTTTTGCAGTGAAAACTGCAGGAAATTCAAACCGGCACTAGGAAACAGACTGAGAAAGCAGAGAAAAAGTGTCTTCTGCAACCCGTTCCCTTGGTGCTAGATGAACGAACGTCTCTCCACTTGCTCAGTTCCGAGAGATATGTGTGTGTGAAAGCCGTCCTTCAACAAGCTTGTTGGGAACACAAAGTTTCTTTTCAGTTGCAAACTCCATTCCATAAATATATATGGGGAGGTACAAGCTCCAACTCGGTTTTACAGTGAAAACTGCAGGAACTTCAAACCGGCCCTAAGAAACAGACTGAGAAAGCAGAGAAAAAGTGTCTCCTGCAAACCGTTCCCTTGGTGCAAGATGAACGAACGTCTCTCCACTTGCTCAGTTCTGAGAGATAAGTGTGTGTGAAAGCCGTCCTTCACCTAGCTTGTTGGGAACAAAAAGCTTCTTTTCAGTTGCAAACTCCATTCCATACATATATATGGGGAGGTACAAGCTCCAACTCGATTTTACAGTGAAAACTGCAGGAACTTCAAACCGGCACTAGGAAACAGACTGAGAAAGCAGAGAAAAAGTGTCTCCTGCATACCGTTCCCTTGGTGCTAGATGAACGAACGTCTCTCCACTTGCTCAGTTCTGAGAGATAAGTGTGTGTGAAAGCCGCACTTCATCCTAGCTTGTTGGGAACACAAAGTTTCTTTTCAGTTGCAAACTCCATTCCATACATATGTATGGGGAGGTACAAGCTCCAACTCGGTTTTGCAGTGAAAACTGCAGGAACTTCAAACCGGCACTAGGAAACAGACTGAGAAAGCAGAGAAAAAGTGTTTCCTGCAACCCGTTCCCTTGGTGCTAGATGAACGAACGTCTCTCCACTTGCTCAGTTCTGAGAGACAAGTGTGTGTGAAAGCCGCTCTTCACCAAGCTTGTTGGGAACACAAAGTTTCTTTTCAGTTGCAAACTCCATTCCATAAATATATATGGGGAGGTACAAGCTCCAACTCGGTTTTGCAGTGAAAACTGCAGGAACTTCAAACCGGCACTACGAAACAGACTGAGAAAGCAGAGAAAAAGTGTCTCCTGCAACCCGTTCCCTTGGTGCTAGATGAACGAACGTCTCTCCACTTGCTCAGTTCTGAGAGAAAAGTGTGTGTGAAAGCCGCTCTTCACCAAGCTTGTTGGGAACACAAAGTTTCTTTTCAGTTGCAAACTCCATTCCATACATATATATGGGGAGGTACAAGCTCCAACTCGGTTTTGCAGTGAAAACTGCAGGAACTTCAAACCGGCACTAGGAAACAGACTGAGAAAGCAGAGAAAAAGTGTCTCCTGCAACCCGTTCCCTTGGTGCTAGATGAACGAACGTCTCTCCACTTGCTCAGCTCCGAGAGATATGTGTGTGTGAAAGCCGTCCTTCAACTAGCTTGTTGGGAACACAAAGTTTCTTTTCAGTTGCAAACTCCATTCCATAAATATATATGGGGAGGTACAAGCTCCAACTCGGTTTTACAGTGAAAACTGCAGGAACTTCAAACCGGCCCTAAGAAACAGACTGAGAAAGCAGAGAAAAAGTGTCTCCTGTAAACCGTTCCCTTGGTGCTAGATGAACGAACGTCTCTCCACTTGCTCAGTTCTGAGAGATAAGTGTGTGTGAAAGCCGTCCTTCAACTAGCTTGTTGGGAACAAAAAGCTTCTTTTCAGTTGCAAACTCCATTCCATACATATATATGGGGAGGTAGAAGCTCCAACTCGATTTTACAGTGAAAACTGCAGGAACTTCAAACCGGCACTAGGAAACAGACTGAGAAAGCTGAGAAAAAGTGTCTCCTGCAAACCGTTCCCTTGGTGCTAGATGAACGAACGTCTCTCCACTTGCTCAGTTCTGAGAGATAAGTGTGTGTGAAAGCCGCACTTCATCCTAGCTTGTTGGGAACACAAAGTTTCTTTTCAGTTGCAAACTCCATTCCATACATATATATGGGGAGGTACAAGCTCCAACTAGGTTTTGCAGTGAAAACTGCAGGAACTTCAAACCGGCACTAGGAAACAGACTGAGAAAGCAGAGAAAAAGTGCCTCCTGCAACCCGTTCCCTTGGTGCTAGATGAACGAACGTCTCTCCACTTGCTCAGTTCCGAGAGATATGTGTGTGTGAAAGCCGTCCTTCAACTAGCTTGTTGGGAACACAAAGTTTCTTTTCAGTTGCAAACTCCATTCCATACATATATATGGGGAGGTACAAGCTCCAACTCGATTTTACAGTGAAAACTGCAGGAACTTCAAACCGGCACTAGGAAACAGACTGAGAAAGCAGAGAAAAAGTGTCTCCTGCAAACCGTTCCCTTGGTGCTAGATGAACGAACGTCTCTCCACTTGCTCAGTTCTGAGAGATAAGTGTGTGTGAAAGCCGCACTTCATCCTAGCTTGTTGGGAACACAAAGTTTCTTTTCAGTTGCAAACTCCATTCCATACATATGTATGGGGAGGTACAAGCTCCAACTCGGTTTTGCAGTGAAAACTGCAGGAACTTCAAACCGGCACTAGGAAACAGACTGAGAAAGCAGAGAAAAAGTGTTTCCTGCAACCCGTTCCCTTGGTGCTAGATGAACGAACGTCTCTCCACTTGCTCAGTTCTGAGAGACAAGTGTGTGTGAAAGCCGCTCTTCACCAAGCTTGTTGGGAACACAAAGTTTCTTTTCAGTTGCAAACTCCATTCCATAAATATATATGGGGAGGTACAAGCTCCAACTCGGTTTTGCAGTGAAAACTGCAGGAACTTCAAACCGGCACTACGAAACAGACTGAGAAAGCAGAGAAAAAGTGTCTCCTGCAACCCGTTCCCTTGGTGCTAGATGAACGAACGTCTCTCCACTTGCTCAGTTCTGAGAGAAAAGTGTGTGTGAAAGCCGCTCTTCACCAAGCTTGTTGGGAACACAAAGTTTCTTTTCAGTTGCAAACTCCATTCCATACATATATATGGGGAGGTACAAGCTCCAACTCGGTTTTGCAGTGAAAACTGCAGGAACTTCAAACCGGCACTAGGAAACAGACTGAGAAAGCAGAGAAAAAGTGTCTCCTGCAACCCGTTCCCTTGGTGCTAGATGAACGAACGTCTCTCCACTTGCTCAGTTCCGAGAGATATGTGTGTGTGAAAGCCGTCCTTCAACTAGCTTGTTGGGAACACAAAGTTTCTTTTCAGTTGCAAACTCCATTCCATAAATATATATGGGGAGGTACAAGCTCCAACTCGGTTTTACAGTGAAAACTGCAGGAACTTCAAACCGGCCCTAAGAAACAGACTGAGAAAGCAGAGAAAAAGTGTCTCCTGTAAACCGTTCCCTTGGTGCTAGATGAACGAACGTCTCTCCACTTGCTCAGTTCTGAGAGATAAGTGTGTGTGAAAGCCGTCCTTCAACTAGCTTGTTGGGAACAAAAAGCTTCTTTTCAGTTGCAAACTCCATTCCATACATATATATGGGGATGTAGAAGCTCCAACTCGATTTTACAGTGAAAACTGCAGGAACTTCAAACCGGCACTAGGAAACAGACTGAGAAAGCTGAGAAAAAGTGTCTCCTGCAAACCGTTCCCTTGGTGCTAGATGAACGAACGTCTCTCCACTTGCTCAGTTCTGAGAGATAAGTGTGTGTGAAAGCCGCACTTCATCCTAGCTTGTTGGGAACACAAAGTTTCTTTTCAGTTGCAAACTCCATTCCATACATATATATGGGGAGGTACAAGCTCCAACTAGGTTTTGCAGTGAAAACTGCAGGAACTTCAAACCGGCACTAGGAAACAGACTGAGAAAGCAGAGAAAAAGTGCCTCCTGCAACCCGTTCCCTTGGTGCTAGATGAACGAACGTCTCTCCACTTGCTCAGTTCCGAGAGATATGTGTGTGTGAAAGCCGTCCTTCAACTAGCTTGTTGGGAACACAAAGTTTCTTTTCAGTTGCAAACTCCATTCCATACATATATATGGGGAGGTACAAGCTCCAACTCGGTTTTACATTGAAAACTGCAGGAACTTCAAACCGGCACTAAGAAACAGACTGAGGAAGCAGAGAAAAAGTGTCTCCTGCAACCCGTTCCCTTGGTGCTAGATGAACGAACGTCTCTCCACTTGCTCAGTTCTGAGAGATAAGTGTGTGTGAAAGCCGTACTTCACCTAGCTTGTTGGGAACACAAAGTTTCTTTTCAGTTGCAAACTCCATTCCATACATATATATGGGGAGGTACAAGTTCCAACTCGGTTTTACATTGAAAACTGCAGGAACTTCAAACCGGCACTAGGAAACAGACTGAGAAAGCAGAGAAAAAGTGTCTCCTGCAACCCGTTCCCTTGGTCCTAGATGAACGAATGTCTCTCCACTTGCTCAGTTCTGAGAGATAAATGTGTGTGAAAGCCGTTCTTCAACTAGATTGTTCGGAACACAAAGTTTCTTTTCAGTTGCAAACTCCATTCCATACATATATATGGGGAGGTACAAGCTCCAACTCGGTTTTACACTGAAAACTGCAGGAACTTCAAACCGGCACTAGGAAACAGACTGAGAAAGCAGAGAAAATGTATCTCCTGCAACTCGTTCCCTTGGTGCTAGATGAACGAACGTCTCTCCACTTGCTCAGTTCTGAGAGATAAGTGTGTGTGAAAGCCGTCCTTCACCTAGCTTGTTGGGAACACAAAGTTTCTTTTCAGTTGCAAACTCCATTCCATACATATATATGGGGAGGTACTAGCTGCAACTCGGTTTGACAGTGAAAACTGCAGGAACTTCAAACCGGCACTAGGAAAGAGACTGAGAAAGCAGAGAAAAAGTGTCTCCTGCAACCCGTTCCCTTGGTGCTAGATGAACGAACGTCTCCCCACTTGCTCAGTTCTAAAGAGATAAGTGTGTTGAAAGCCATCCTTCACCTAGATTGTGGGGAACACAAAGTTTCTTTTCAGTTGCAAACTCCATTCCATACATATATATGGGGAGGTACAAGCTCCAACTCGGTTTTACACTGAAAACTGCAGGAACTTCAAACCGGCACTAGGAAACAGACTGAGGAAGCAGAGAAAAAGTGTCTCCTGCAACCCGTTCCCTTGGTGCTAGATGAACGAACGTCTCTCCACTTGCTCAGTTCTGAGAGATAAGTGTGTGTGAAAGCCGTCCTTCACCTAGCATGTTGGGAACACAAAGTTTCTTTTCAGTAGCAAACTCCATTCCATACATATATATGGGGAGGTACAAGTTCCAAATCGGTTTGACAGTGAAAACTGCAGGAACTTCAAACCGGCACTTGGAAACAGACTGAGAAAGCAGAGAAAATGTGTCTCCTGCAACCCGTTCCCTTGGTGCTAGATGAACGAACGTCTCTCCACTTGCTCAGTTCCGAGAGATAAGTGTGTGTGAAAGCCTTCCTTCAACTAGCTTTTTGGGAACACAAAGTTTCTTTTCAGTTGCAAACTCCATTCCATAGATATATATGGGGAGGTACTAGCTCCAACTCGTTTTGACAGTGAAAACTGCAGGAACTTCAAACCGGCACTAGGAAACAGACTGAGAAAGCAGAGAAAAAGTGTCTCCTGCAACCCGTTCCCTTGGTGCTAGATGAACGAACGTCTCTCCACTTGCTCAGTTCTGAGAGATAAGTGTGTTGAAAGCCATCCTTCACCTAGATTGTGGGGAACACAAAGATTCTTTTCAGTTGCAAACTCCATTCCATACATATATATGGAGAGGTACAAGTTCCAAATCGGTTTGACAGTGAAAACTGCAGGAACTTCAAACCGGCACTAGGAAACAGACTGAGAAAGCAGAGAAAAAGTGTCTCCTGCAACCCGTTCCCTTGGTGCTAGATGAACGAACGTCTCTCCACTTGCTCAGTTCTGAGAGATAAGTGTGTGTGAAAGCCGTCCTTCACCTAGCATGTTGGGAACACAAAGTTTCTTTTCAGTAGCAAACTCCATTCCATACATATATATGGGGAGGTACAAGTTCCAAATCGGTTTGACAGTGAAAACTGCAGGAACTTCAAACCGGCACTAGGAAACAGACTGAGAAAGCAGAGAAAATGTGTCTCCTGCAACCCGTTCCCTTGGTGCTAGATGAACGAACGTCTCTCCACTTGCTCAGTTCCGAGAGATAAGTGTGTGTGAAAGCCGTCCTTCAACTAGCTTGTTGGGAACACAAAGTTTCTTTTCAGTTGCAAACTCCATTCCATACATATATATGGGGAGGTACTAGCTCCAACTCGGTTTGACAGTGAAAACTGCAGGAACTTCAAACCGGCACTAGGAAACAGACTGAGAAAGCAGAGAAAAAGTGTCTCCTGCAACCCGTTCCCTTGGTGCTAGATGAACGAACGTCTCTCCACTTGCTCAGTTCTGAGAGATAAGTGTGTTGAAAGCCATCCTTCACCTAGATTGTGGGGAACACAAAGTTTCTTTTCAGTTGCAAACTCCATTCCATACATATATATTGGGAGGTACAAGCTCCAACTCGTTTTGACAGTGAAAACTGCAGGAACTTCAAACCGGCACTAGGAAACAGACTGAGAAAGCAGAAAAAAAGTGTCTCCTGCAACCCGTTCCCTTGGTGCCAAATGAACGAACGTCTCTCCAATTGCTCAGTTCTGAGAGATATGTGTGTGTGAAAGCCGCACTTCATCCTATCTTGTTGGGAACACAAAGTTTCTTTTCAGTTGCAAACTCCATTCCATACATATATATAGGGAGGTACAAGCTCCAACTCGGTTTTACAGTGAAAACTGCAGGAACATCAAACCGGCCCTAGGAAACAGACTGAGAAAGCAGAGAAAAAGTTGCTCCTGCAACCCGTTCCCTTGGTGCTAGATGAACGAACGTCTCTCCACTTGATCAGTTCTGAGAGATAAGTGTGTGTTACAGCCGTCCTTCACCTAGCTTGTTGGGAACACAAAGTTTCTTTTCAGTTGCAAACTCCAATCCATACATATATATGGGGAGGTAAAAGCTCCAACTCGGTTTTGCAGTGAAAACTGCAGGAACTTCAAACCGGCACTACGAAACAGACTGAGAAAGCAGAGAAAAAGTGTCTCCTGCAACCCGTTCCCTTGGTGCTAGATGAACGAACGTCTCTCCACTTGCTCAGTTCTGAGAGAAAAGTGTGTGTGAAAGCCGCTCTTCACCAAGCTTGTTGGGAACACAAAGTTTCTTTTCAGTTGCAAACTCCATTCCATACATATATATGGGGAGGTACAAGCTCCAACTCGGTTTTGCAGTGAAAACTGCAGGAACTTCAAACCGGCACTAGGAAACAGACTGAGAAAGCAGAGAAAAAGTGTCTCCTGCAAACCGTTCCCTTGGTGCTAGATGAACGAACGTCTCTCCACTTGCTCAGTTCCGAGAGATATGTGTGTGTGAAAGCCGTCCTTCAACTAGCTTGTTGGGAACACAAAGTTTCTTTTCAGTTGCAAACTCCATTCCATAAATATATATGGGGAGGTACAAGCTCCAACTCGGTTTTACAGTGAAAACTGCAGGAACTTCAAACCGGCCCTAAGAAACAGACTGAGAAAGCAGAGAAAAAGTGTCTCCTGTAAACCGTTCCCTTGGTGCTAGATGAACGAACGTCTCTCCACTTGCTCAGTTCTGAGAGATAAGTGTGTGTGAAAGCCGTCCTTCAACTAGCTTGTTGGGAACAAAAAGCTTCTTTTCAGTTGCAAACTCCATTCCATACATATATATGGGGAGGTAGAAGCTCCAACTCGATTTTACAGTGAAAACTGCAGGAACTTCAAACCGGCACTAGGAAACAGACAGAGAAAGCTGAGAAAAAGTGTCTCCTGCAAACCGTTCCCTTGGTGCTAGATGAACGAACGTCTCTCCACTTGCTCAGTTCTGAGAGATAAGTGTGTGTGAAAGCCGCACTTCATCCTAGCTTGTTGGGAACACAAAGTTTCTTTTCAGTTGCAAACTCCATTCCATACATATATATGGGGAGGTACAAGCTCCAACTAGGTTTTGCAGTGAAAACTGCAGGAACTTCAAACCGGCACTAGGAAACAGACTGAGAAAGCAGAGAAAAAGTGCCTCCTGCAACCCGTTCCCTTGGTGCTAGATGAACGAACGTCTCTCCACTTGCTCAGTTCCGAGAGATATGTGTGTGTGAAAGCCGTCCTTCAACTAGCTTGTTGGGAACACAAAGTTTCTTTTCAGTTGCAAACTCCATTCCATACATATATATGGGGAGGTACAAGCTCCAACTCGGTTTTACATTGAAAACTGCAGGAACTTCAAACCGGCACTAAGAAACAGACTGAGGAAGCAGAGAAAAAGTGTCTCCTGCAACCCGTTCCCTTGGTGCTAGATGAACGAACGTCTCTCCACTTGCTCAGTTCTGAGAGATAAGTGTGTGTGAAAGCCGTACTTCACCTAGCTTGTTGGGAACACAAAGTTTCTTTTCAGTTGCAAACTCCATTCCATACATATATATGGGGAGGTACAAGTTCCAACTCGGTTTTACATTGAAAACTGCAGGAACTTCAAACCGGCACTAGGAAACAGACTGAGAAAGCAGAGAAAAAGTGTCTCCTGCAACCCGTTCCCTTGGTCCTAGATGAACGAATGTCTCTCCACTTGCTCAGTTCTGAGAGATAAATGTGTGTGAAAGCCGTTCTTCAACTAGATTGTTCGGAACACAAAGTTTCTTTTCAGTTGCAAACTCCATTCCATACATATATATGGGGAGGTACAAGCTCCAACTCGGTTTTACACTGAAAACTGCAGGAACTTCAAACCGGCACTAGGAAACAGACTGAGAAAGCAGAGAAAATGTATCTCCTGCAACTCGTTCCCTTGGTGCTAGATGAACGAACGTCTCTCCACTTGCTCAGTTCTGAGAGATAAGTGTGTGTGAAAGCCGTCCTTCACCTAGCTTGTTGGGAACACAAAGTTTCTTTTCAGTTGCAAACTCCATTCCATACATATATATGGGGAGGTACTAGCTGCAACTCGGTTTGACAGTGAAAACTGCAGGAACTTCAAACCGGCACTAGGAAAGAGACTGAGAAAGCAGAGAAAAAGTGTCTCCTGCAACCCGTTCCCTTGGTGCTAGATGAACGAACGTCTCCCCACTTGCTCAGTTCTAAAGAGATAAGTGTGTTGAAAGCCATCCTTCACCTAGATTGTGGGGAACACAAAGTTTCTTTTCAGTTGCAAACTCCATTCCATACATATATATGGGGAGGTACAAGCTCCAACTCGGTTTTACACTGAAAACTGCAGGAACTTCAAACCGGCACTAGGAAACAGACTGAGGAAGCAGAGAAAAAGTGTCTCCTGCAACCCGTTCCCTTGGTGCTAGATGAACGAACGTCTCTCCACTTGCTCAGTTCTGAGAGATAAGTGTGTGTGAAAGCCGTCCTTCACCTAGCATGTTGGGAACACAAAGTTTCTTTTCAGTAGCAAACTCCATTCCATACATATATATGGGGAGGTACAAGTTCCAAATCGGTTTGACAGTGAAAACTGCAGGAACTTCAAACCGGCACTTGGAAACAGACTGAGAAAGCAGAGAAAATGTGTCTCCTGCAACCCGTTCCCTTGGTGCTAGATGAACGAACGTCTCTCCACTTGCTCAGTTCCGAGAGATAAGTGTGTGTGAAAGCCTTCCTTCAACTAGCTTGTTGGGAACACAAAGTTTCTTTTCAGTTGCAAACTCCATTCCATAGATATATATGGGGAGGTACTAGCTCCAACTCGTTTTGACAGTGAAAACTGCAGGAACTTCAAACCGGCACTAGGAAACAGACTGAGAAAGCAGAGAAAAAGTGTCTCCTGCAACCCGTTCCCTTGGTGCTAGATGAACGAACGTCTCTCCACTTGCTCAGTTCTGAGAGATAAGTGTGTTGAAAGCCATCCTTCACCTAGATTGTGGGGAACACAAAGATTCTTTTCAGTTGCAAACTCCATTCCATACATATATATGGAGAGGTACAAGTTCCAAATCGGTTTGACAGTGAAAACTGCAGGAACTTCAAACCGGCACTAGGAAACAGACTGAGAAAGCAGAGAAAAAGTGTCTCCTGCAACCCGTTCCCTTGGTGCTAGATGAACGAACGTCTCTCCACTTGCTCAGTTCTGAGAGATAAGTGTGTGTGAAAGCCGTCCTTCACCTAGCATGTTGGGAACACAAAGTTTCTTTTCAGTAGCAAACTCCATTCCATACATATATATGGGGAGGTACAAGTTCCAAATCGGTTTGACAGTGAAAACTGCAGGAACTTCAAACCGGCACTAGGAAACAGACTGAGAAAGCAGAGAAAATGTGTCTCCTGCAACCCGTTCCCTTGGTGCTAGATGAACGAACGTCTCTCCACTTGCTCAGTTCCGAGAGATAAGTGTGTGTGAAAGCCGTCCTTCAACTAGCTTGTTGGGAACACAAAGTTTCTTTTCAGTTGCAAACTCCATTCCATACATATATATGGGGAGGTACTAGCTCCAACTCGGTTTGACAGTGAAAACTGCAGGAACTTCAAACCGGCACTAGGAAACAGACTGAGAAAGCAGAGAAAAAGTGTCTCCTGCAACCCGTTCCCTTGGTGCTAGATGAACGAACGTCTCTCCACTTGCTCAGTTCTGAGAGATAAGTGTGTTGAAAGCCATCCTTCACCTAGATTGTGGGGAACACAAAGTTTCTTTTCAGTTGCAAACTCCATTCCATACATATATATTGGGAGGTACAAGCTCCAACTCGGTTTGACAGTGAAAACTGCAGGAACTTCAAACCGGCACTAGGAAACAGACTGAGAAAGCAGAAAAAAAGTGTCTCCTGCAACCCGTTCCCTTGGTGCCAAATGAACGAACGTCTCTCCAATTGCTCAGTTCTGAGAGATATGTGTGTGTGAAAGCCGCACTTCATCCTATCTTGTTGGGAACACAAAGTTTCTTTTCAGTTGCAAACTCCATTCCATACATATATATAGGGAGGTACAAGCTCCAACTCGGTTTTACAGTGAAAACTGCAGGAACATCAAACCGGCCCTAGGAAACAGACTGAGAAAGCAGAGAAAAAGTTGCTCCTGCAACCCGTTCCCTTGGTGCTAGATGAACGAACGTCTCTCCACTTGATCAGTTCTGAGAGATAAGTGTGTGTTACAGCCGTCCTTCACCTAGCTTGTTGGGAACACAAAGTTTCTTTTCAGTTGCAAACTCCAATCCATACATATATATGGGGAGGTAAAAACTCCAACTCGGTTTTGCAGTGAAAACTGCAGGAACTTCAAACCGGCACTAGGAAACAGACTGAGAAAGCAGAGAAAAAGTGTCTCCTGCAACCCGTTCCCTTGGTGCTAGATGAACGAACGTCTCTCCACTTGCTCAGTTCCGAGATATATGTGTGTGTGAAAGCCGTCCTTCAACTAGCTTGTTGGGAACACAAAGTTTCTTTTCAGTTGCAAACTCCATTTCATACATATATATGTGGAGGTACAAGCTCCAACTGTGTTTGACAGTGAAAACTGCAGGAACTTCAAACCGGCACTAGGAAACAGACTGAGAAAGCAGAGAAAAATTGTCTCCTGCAACCCGTTCCATTGGTGCTAGATGAACGAACGTCTCTTCACTTGCTCAGTTCTGAGAGATAAGTGTGTGTGAAAGCCGTCCTTCACCTAGCTTGTTGGGAACACAAAGTTTCTTTTCAGTTGCAAACTCCATTCCATACATATATATGGGGAGGTACTAGCTCCAACTCGGTTTTACAGTGAAAACTGCAGGAACTTCAAACCGGCACTAGGAATCAGACTGAGGAAGCAGAGAAAAAGTGTCTCCTGCAACCCGTTCCCTTGGTGCTAGATGAACGAACGTCTCTCCACTTGCTCAGTTCTGAGAGATACGTGTGTGTGAAAGCCGCCCTTCACCTAGCTTGTTGGGAACACAAAGTTTCTTTTCAGTTGCAAACTCCATTCCATACATATATATGGGGAGGTACTAGCTCCAACTCGGTTTGACAGTGAAAACTGCAGGAACTTCAAACCGGCACTAGGAAACAGACTGAGAAAGCATAGAAAAAGTGTCTCCTGCAACCCGTTCCCTTGGTGCTAGATGAACGAACGTCTCTCCACTTGCTCAGTTCTGAGAGATAAGTGTGTTGAAAGCCATCCTTCACCTAGATTGTGGGGAACACAAAGTTTCTTTTCAGTTGCAAACTCCATTCCATACATATATATTGGGAGGTACAAGCTCCAACTCGGTTTGACAGTGAAAACTGCAGGAACTTCAAACCGGCACTAGGAAACAGACTGAGAAAGCAGAAAAAAAGTGTCTCCTGCAACCCGTTCCCTTGGTGCCAAATGAACGAACGTCTCTCCAATTGCTCAGTTCTGAGAGATATGTGTGTGTGAAAGCCGCACTTCATCCTATCTTGTTGGGAACACAAAGTTTCTTTTCAGTTGCAAACTCCATTCCATACATATATATAGGGAGGTACAAGCTCCAACTCGGTTTTACAGTGAAAACTGCAGGAACATCAAACCGGCCCTAGGAAACAGACTGAGAAAGCAGAGAAAAAGTTGCTCCTGCAACCCGTTCCCTTGGTGCTAGATGAACGAACGTCTCTCCACTTGATCAGTTCTGAGAGATAAGTGTGTGTTACAGCCGTCCTTCACCTAGCTTGTTGGGAACACAAAGTTTCTTTTCAGTTGCAAACTCCAATCCATACATATATATGGGGAGGTAAAAGCTCCAACTCGGTTTTGCAGTGAAAACTGCAGGAACTTCAAACCGGCACTAGGAAACAGACTGAGAAAGCAGAGAAAAAGTGTCTCCTGCAACCCGTTCCCTTGGTGCTAGATGAACGAACGTCTCTCCACTTGCTCAGTTCCGAGATATATGTGTGTGTGAAAGCCGTCCTTCAACTAGCTTGTTGGGAACACAAAGTTTCTTTTCAGTTGCAAACTCCATTTCATACATATATATGTGGAGGTACAAGCTCCAACTGTGTTTGACAGTGAAAACTGCAGGAACTTCAAACCGGCACTAGGAAATAGACTGAGAAAGCAGAGAAAAATTGTCTCCTGCAACCCGTTCCATTGGTGCTAGATGAACGAACGTCTCTTCACTTGCTCAGTTCTGAGAGATAAGTGTGTGTGAAAGCCGTCCTTCACCTAGCTTGTTGGGAACACAAAGTTTCTTTTCAGTTGCTAACTCCATTCCATACATATATATGGGGAGGTACTAGCTCCAACTCGGTTTTACAGTGAAAACTGCAGGAACTTCAAACCGGCACTACGAATCAGACTGAGGAAGCAGAGAAAAAGTGTCTCCTGCAACCCGTTCCCTTGGTGCTAGATGAACGAACGTCTCTCCACTTGCTCAGATCTGAGTGATAAGTGTGTGTGAAAGCCGTACTTCACCTAGCTTGTTGGGAATACAAAGTTTCTTTTCAGTTGCAAACTCCATTCCATACATATATATGGGGAGGTACAAGTTCCAAATCGGTTTGACAGTGAAAACTGCAGGAACTTCAAACCGGCACTAGGAAACAGACTGAGAAAGCAGAGAAAAAGTGTCTCCTGCAACCCGTTCCCTTGGTGCTAGATGAACGAACGTCTCTCCACTTGCTCAGTTCCGAGAGATAAGTGTGTGTGAAAGCCGTCCTTCAACTAGCTTGTTGGGAACACAAAGTTTCTTTTCAGTTGCAAACTCCATTCCATACATATATATGGGTAGGTACTAGCTCCAACTCGGTTTTACAGTGAAAACTGCAGGAACTTCAAACCGGCACTAGGAAACAGACTGAGGAAGCAGAGAAAAAGTGTCTCCTGCAACCCGTTCCCTTGGTGCTAGATGAACGAACGTCTCTCCACTTGCTCAGTTCTGAGAGATAAGTGTGTGTGAAAGCCGTCCTTCAACTAGCTTGTTGGGAACACAAAGTTTCTTTTCAGTTGCAAACTCCATTCCATACATATATATGGGGAGGTACTAGCTCCAACTCGGTTTTACAGTGAAAACTACAGGAACTTCAAACCGGCACTAGGAAACAGACTGAGGAAGCAGAGAAAAAGTGTCTCCTGCAACCCGTTCCCTTGGTGCTAGATGAACGAACGTCTCTCCACTTGCTCAGTTCTGAGAGATAAGTGTGTGTGAAAGCCATCCTTCACCTAGCTTGTTGGGAACACAAAGTTTCTTTTCAGTTGCAAACTCCATTCCATACATATATATGGGGAGGTACAAGCTCCAACTCGTTTTTACACTGAAAACTGCAGGAACTTCAAACCGGCACTAGGAAACAGACTGAGGAAGCAGAGAAAAAGTGTCTCCTGCAACCCGTTCCCTTGGTGCTAGATGAACGAACGTCTCTCCACTTGCTCAGTTCTGAGAGATAAGTGTGTGTGAAAGCCGTCCTTCAACTAGCTTGTTGGGAACACAAAGTTTCTTTTCAGTTGCAAACTCCATTCCATACATATATATGGGGAGGTACAAGTTCCAAATCGGTTTGACAGTGAAAACTGCAGGAACTTCAAACCGGCACTAGGAAACAGGCTGAGGAAGCAGAGAAAAAGTGTCTCCTGCAACCCGTTCCCTTGGTGCTAGATGAACGAACGTCTCTCCACTTGCTCAGTTCTGAGAGATAAGTGTGTGTGAAAGCCGTCCTTCACCTAGCTTGTTGGGAACACAAAGTTTCTTTTCAGTTGCAAACTCCATTCCATACATATATATGGGGAGGTACAAGCTCCAACTCGGTTTTACACTGAAAACTGCAGGAACTTCAAACCGGCACTAGGAAACAGACTGAGGAAGCAGAGAAAAAGTGTCTCCTGCAACCCGTTCCCTTGGTGCTAGATGAACGAACGTCTCTCCACTTGCTCAGTTCTGAGAGATAAGTGTGTGTGAAAGCCGTATTTCACCTATCTTGTTGGGAACACAAAGTTTCTTTTCAGTTGCAAACTCCATTCCATACATATATATGGGGAGGTACAAGTTCCAAATCGGTTTGACAGTGAAAACTGCAGGAACTTCAAACCGGCACTAGGAAACAGACTGAGAAAGCAGAGAAAAAGTGTCTCTTGCAACCCGTTCCCTTGGTGCTAGATGAACGAACTTCTCTCCACTTGCTCAGTTCCGAGAGATAAGTGTGTGTGAAAGCCGTCCTTCAACTAGCTTGTTGGGAACACAAAGTTTCTTTTCAGTTGCAAACTCCATTCCATACATATATATGTGGAGGTACAAGCTCCAACTCGGTTTTACACTGAAAACTGCAGGAACTTCAAACCGGCACTAGGAAACAGACTGAGAAAGCAGAGAAAAAGTGTCTCCTGCAACCCTTTCCCTTGGTGCTAGATGAACGAACGTCTCTCCACTTGCTCAGTTCCGAGAGATATGTGTGTGTGAAAGCCGTCCTTCACCTAGCTTGTTGGGAACACAAAGTTTCTTTTCAGTTGCAAACTCCATTTCATACATATATATGTGGAGGTACAAGCTCCAACTGTGTTTGACAGTGAAAACTGCAGGAACTTCAATCCGGCACTAGGAAAAAGACTGAGAAAGCATAGAAAAAGTGTCTCCTGCAACCCGTTCCCTTGGTGCTAGATGAACGAACGTCTCTCCACTTGCTCAGTTCTGAGAGATAAGTGTGTGTGAAAGCCGTCCTTCACCTAGCTTGTTGGGAACACAAAGTTTCTTTTAAGTTGCAAACTCCATTCCATACATATATATTGGGAGGTACAAGCTCCAACTCTGTTTTACACTGAAAACTGCAGGAACTTCAAACCGGCACTAGGAATCAGAGTGAGAAAGCAGAGAAAAAGTGTCTCCTGCAACCCGTTCCCATGGTGCTAGATGAACGAACGTCTCTCCACTTGCTCAGTTCTGAAAGATAAGTGTGTGTGAAAGCCGTCCTTCACATAACTTGTTGGGAACACAAAGTTTCTTTTAAGTTGCAAACTCCATTCCATACATGTATATGGGGAGGTACAAACTCCAACTCGGTTTTACACTGAAAACTGCAGGAACTTCAAACCGGCACTAGGAAATAGACTGAGGAAGCAGAGAAAAAGTGTCTCCTGCAACCCGTTCCCTTGGTGCTAGATGAACGAACGTCTCTCCACTTGCTCAGTTCTGAGAGATAAGTGTGTGTGAAAGCCGTACTTCACCTAGCTTGTTGGGAACACAAAGTTTCTTTTCAGTTGCAAACTCCATTCCATTATTATATATGGGGAGGTACAAGTTCCAAATCGGTTTGACAGTGAAAACTGCAGGAACTTCAAACCGGCACTAGGAAACAGACTGAGAAAGCAGAGAAAAAGTGTCTCCTGCAACCCGTTCCCTTGGTGCTAGATGAACGAACTTCTCTCCACTTGCTCAGTTCCGAGAGATAAGTGTGTGTGAAAGCCGTCCTTCAACTAGCTTGTTGGGAACACAAAGTTTCTTTTCAGTTTCAAACTCCATTCCATACATATATATGTGGAGGTACAAGCTCCAACTCGGTTTTACACTGAAAACTGCAGGAACTTCAAACCGGCCCTAGGAAACAGACTGAGAAAGCAGAGAAAAAGTGTCTCCTGCAACCCGTTCCCTTGGTGCTAGATGAACGAACGTCTCTCCACTTGCTCAGTTCTGAGAGATAAGTGTGTGTGAAAGCCGTCCTTCACCTAGCTTGTTGGGAACACAAAGTTTCTTTTCAGTTGCAAACTCCATTCCATACATATATATGGTGAGGTACAAGCTCCAACTCGGTTTTACAGTGAAAACTGCAGGAACATCAAACCGGCCCTAAGAAACAGACTGAGAAATCAGAGAAAAAGTGTCTCCTGCAACCGTTCCCTTGGTGCTAGATGAACGAACGTCTCTCCACTTGCTCAGTTCTGAGAGATAAGTGTGTGTGAAAGCCGTCCTTCACCTAGCTTGTTGGGAACACAAAGCTTCTTTTCAGTTGCAAACTCCATTCCATACATATATATGGGGAGGTACAAGCTCCAACTCGGTTTTACACTGAAAACTGCAGGAACTTCAAACCGGCACTAGGAAACAGACTGAGGAAGCAGAGAAAAAGTGTCTCCTGCAACCCGTTCCCTTGGTGCTAGATGAACGAACGTCTCTCCACTTGCTCAGTTCTGAGAGATAAGTGTGTGTGAAAGCCGTATTTCACCTATCTTGTTGGGAACACAAAGTTTCTTTTCAGTTGCAAACTCCATTCCATACATATATATGGGGAGGTACAAGTTCCAAATCGGTTTGACAGTGAAAACTGCAGGAACTTCAAACCGGCACTAGGAAACAGACTGAGAAAGCAGAGAAAAAGTGTCTCTTGCAACCCGTTCCCTTGGTGCTAGATGAACGAACTTCTCTCCACTTGCTCAGTTCCGAGAGATAAGTGTGTGTGAAAGCCGTCCTTCAACTAGCTTGTTGGGAACACAAAGTTTCTTTTCAGTTGCAAACTCCATTCCATACATATATATGTGGAGGTACAAGCTCCAACTCGGTTTTACACTGAAAACTGCAGGAACTTCAAACCGGCACTAGGAAACAGACTGAGAAAGCAGAGAAAAAGTGTCTCCTGCAACCCTTTCCCTTGGTGCTAGATGAACGAACGTCTCTCCACTTGCTCAGTTCCGAGAGATATGTGTGTGTGAAAGCCGTCCTTCACCTAGCTTGTTGGGAACACAAAGTTTCTTTTCAGTTGCAAACTCCATTTCATACATATATATGTGGAGGTACAAGCTCCAACTGTGTTTGACAGTGAAAACTGCAGGAACTTCAATCCGGCACTAGGAAAAAGACTGAGAAAGCATAGAAAAAGTGTCTCCTGCAACCCGTTCCCTTGGTGCTAGATGAACGAACGTCTCTCCACTTGCTCAGTTCTGAGAGATAAGTGTGTGTGAAAGCCGTCCTTCACCTAGCTTGTTGGGAACACAAAGTTTCTTTTAAGTTGCAAACTCCATTCCATACATATATATTGGGAGGTACAAGCTCCAACTCTGTTTTACACTGAAAACTGCAGGAACTTCAAACCGGCACTAGGAATCAGAGTGAGAAAGCAGAGAAAAAGTGTCTCCTGCAACCCGTTCCCATGGTGCTAGATGAACGAACGTCTCTCCACTTGCTCAGTTCTGAAAGATAAGTGTGTGTGAAAGCCGTCCTTCACATAACTTGTTGGGAACACAAAGTTTCTTTTAAGTTGCAAACTCCATTCCATACATGTATATGGGGAGGTACAAACTCCAACTCGGTTTTACACTGAAAACTGCAGGAACTTCAAACCGGCACTAGGAAATAGACTGAGGAAGCAGAGAAAAAGTGTCTCCTGCAACCCGTTCCCTTGGTGCTAGATGAACGAACGTCTCTCCACTTGCTCAGTTCTGAGAGATAAGTGTGTGTGAAAGCCGTACTTCACCTAGCTTGTTGGGAACACAAAGTTTCTTTTCAGTTGCAAACTCCATTCCATTATTATATATGGGGAGGTACAAGTTCCAAATCGGTTTGACAGTGAAAACTGCAGGAACTTCAAACCGGCACTAGGAAACAGACTGAGAAAGCAGAGAAAAAGTGTCTCCTGCAACCCGTTCCCTTGGTGCTAGATGAACGAACTTCTCTCCACTTGCTCAGTTCCGAGAGATAAGTGTGTGTGAAAGCCGTCCTTCAACTAGCTTGTTGGGAACACAAAGTTTCTTTTCAGTTTCAAACTCCATTCCATACATATATATGTGGAGGTACAAGCTCCAACTCGGTTTTACACTGAAAACTGCAGGAACTTCAAACCGGCCCTAGGAAACAGACTGAGAAAGCAGAGAAAAAGTGTCTCCTGCAACCCGTTCCCTTGGTGCTAGATGAACGAACGTCTCTCCACTTGCTCAGTTCTGAGAGATAAGTGTGTGTGAAAGCCGTCCTTCACCTAGCTTGTTGGGAACACAAAGTTTCTTTTCAGTTGCAAACTCCATTCCATACATATATATGGTGAGGTACAAGCTCCAACTCGGTTTTACAGTGAAAACTGCAGGAACATCAAACCGGCCCTAAGAAACAGACTGAGAAATCAGAGAAAAAGTGTCTCCTGCAACCCGTTCCCTTGGTGCTAGATGAACGAACGTCTCTCCACTTGCTCAGTTCTGAGAGATAAGTGTGTGTGAAAGCCGTCCTTCACCTAGCTTGTTGGGAACACAAAGCTTCTTTTCAGTTGCAAACTCCATTCCATACATATATATGGGGAGGTACAAACTCCAACTCTGTTTTACAGAGAAAAATGCAGGAACTTCAAACCGGCCCTAGGAAACAGACTGAGAAAGCAGAGAAAAAGTGTTCCTGCAACCCGTTCCCTTGGTGCTAGATGAACGAACGTCTCTCCACTTGCTCAGTTCTGAGAGATAAGTGTGTGTGAAAGCCGTCCTTCACCTAGCTTGTTGGGAACACAAAGTTTCTTTTCAGTTGCAAACTCCATTCCATACATATATATGGGGAGGTACAAGCTCCAACTCTTTTTGACAGGGAAAACTGCAGGAACTTCAAACCGGCACTAGGAAACAGACTGAGAAAGCAGAGAAAAAGTGTCTCCTGCAACCCGTTCACTTGGTGCTAGATGAACGAACGTCTCTCCACTTGCTCAGTTCTGAGAGATAAGTGGGTGTGAAAGCCGTCCTTCACCTAGCTTGTTGGGAACACAAAGCTTCTTTTCAGTTGCACACTCCATTCCATACATATATATGGGGAGGTACAAACTCCAACTCGGTTTTACAGTGAAAACTGCAGGAACTTCAAACCGGCCCTAGGAAACAGACTGAGAAAACAGAGAAAAAGTGTCTCCTGCAACCCGTTCCCTTGGTGCTAGATGAACGAACGTCTCTCCACTTGCTCAGTTCTGAGAGATATGTGTGTGTGAAAGCCGTCCTTCACCTAGCTTGTTGGGAACACAAAGCTTCTTTTCAGTTGCAAACTCCATTCCATACATATATATGGGGAGGTACGAGCTCCAACTCTGTTTGAGAGTGAAAACTGCAGGAACTTCAAACCGGCCCTAGGAAACAGACTGAGAAAGCAGAGAAAAATTGTCTCCTGCAACACGTTCCCTTGGTGCTAGATGAACGAACGTCTCTCCACTTGCTCAGTTCCGAGAGATAAGTGGGTGTGAAAGCCGTCCTTCACCTAGCTTGTTGGGAACACAAAGCTTCTTTTCAGTTGCAAACTCCATTCCATACATATATATGGGGAGGTACAAACTCCAACTCGGTTTTACAGTGAAAACTGCAGGAACTTCAAACCGGCCCTAGGAAACAGACTGAGAAAACAGAGAAAAAGTGTCTCCTGCAACCCGTTCCCTTGGTGCTAGATGAACGAACGTCTCTCCACTTGCTCAGTTCTGAGAGATATGTGTGTGTGAAAGCCGTCCTTCACCTAGCTTGTTGGGAACACAAAGCTTCTTTTCAGTTGCAAACTCCATTCCATACATATATATGGGGAGGTACGAGCTCCAACTCTGTTTGAGAGTGAAAACTGCAGGAACTTCAAACCGGCCCTAGGAAACAGACTGAGAAAGCAGAGAAAAATTGTCTCCTGCAACACGTTCCCTTGGTGCTAGATGAACGAACGTCTCTCCACTTGCTCAGTTCCGAGAGATAAGTGTGTGTGAAAGCCGTCCTTCACCTAGCTTGTTGGGAACACAAAGTTTCTTTTCAGTTGCAAACTCCATTCCATACATATATATGGGGAGGTACTAGCTCCAACTGTGTTTGACAGTGAAAACTGCAGGAACTTCAAACCGGCATTAGGAAACAGACTGAGAAACAGAGAAAAAGTGTCTCCTGCAACCCGTTCCCTTGGTGCTAGATGAACGAACGTCTCTCCACTTGCTCAGTTCTGAGAGATAAGTGTGTGTGAAAGCCGTCCTTCACCTAGCGTGTTGGGAACACAAAGTTTCTTTTCAGTTGCAAACTCCATTCCATACATATATATGTGGAGGTACAAGCTCCAACTCGGTTTTACACTGAAAACTGCAGGAACTTCAAACCGGCACTAGGAAACAGACTGAGAAAGCAGAGAAAAAGTGTCTCCTGCAACCCGTTCCCTTGGTGCTAGATGAACGAACGTCTCTCCACTTGCTCAGTTCCGAGAGATATCTGTGTGTGAAAGCCGCTCTTCAACAAGCTTGTTGGGAACACAAAGTTTCTTTTCAGTTGCAAACTCCATTCCATACATATATATGGGGAGGTACTAGCTCCAACCCTGTTTGACAGTGAAAACTGCAGGAACTTCAAACCGGCACTAGGAAACAGACTGAGAAAGCAGAGAAAAAGTGTCTCCTGCAACCCGTTCCCTTGGTGCTAGATGAACGATCGTCTCTCCACTTGCTCAGTTCTGAGAGATAAGTGTGTGTGAAAGCCGTCCTTCAACTAGCTTGTTGGGAACACAAAGTTTCTTTTCAGTTGCAAACTCCATTCCATACATATATATGGGGAGGTAAAAACTCCAACTCGTTTTTACAGTGAAAACTGCAGGAACTTCAAACCGGCCCTAGGAAACAGACTGAGAAACAGAGAAAAAGTGTCTCCTGCAACCCATTCCCTTGGTGCTAGATGAACGAACGTCTCTCCACTTGCTCAGGTCTGAGAGATAAGTGTGTGTGAAAGCTGCAGTTCATCCTAGCTTGTTGGGAACACAAAGTTTCTTTTCAGTTGCAAACTCCATTCCATACTTATATATGGGGAGGTACAAGCTCCAACTCGGTTTTACAGTGAAAACTGCAGGAACTTCAAACCGGCCCTAAGAAAAAGACTGAGAAAGCAGAGAAAAAGTTTCTCCTGCAACCCGTTCCCTTGGTGCTAGATGAACGAACGTCTCTCCACTTGCTCAGTTCTGAGAGAAAAGTGTGTGTTAAAGCCGTCCTTCACCTAGCTTGTTGGGAACACAAAGTTTCTTTTCAGTTGCATACTCCATTCCATACATATATATGGGGAGGTACAAGCTCCAACTCGGTTTTGAAGTGAAAACTGCAGGAACTTCAAACCGGCACTAGGAAACAGACTGAGATAGCAGAGAAAAAGTGTCTCCTGCAACCCGTTCCCTTGGTGCTAGATGAACGAACGTCTCTCCACTTGCTCAGTTCTGAGAGATAAGTGTGTGTGAAAGCCGTCCTTCACCTAGCTTCTTGGGAACACAAAGTTTCTTTTCAGTTGCAAACTCCATTCCATACATATATATGGGGAGGTACTAGCTCCAACCCTGTTTGACAGTGAAAACTGCAGGAACTTCAAACCGGCACTAGGAAACAGACTGAGAAAGCAGAGAAAAAGTGTCTCCTGCAACCCGTTCCCTTGGTGCTAGATGAACGATCGTCTCTCCACTTGCTCAGTTCTGAGAGATAAGTGTGTGTGAAAGCCGTCCTTCAACTAGCTTGTTGGGAACACAAAGTTTCTTTTCAGTTGCAAACTCCATTCCATACATATATATGGGGAGGTACAAACTCCAACTCGTTTTTACAGTGAAAACTGCAGGAACTTCAAACCGGCCCTAGGAAACAGACTGAGAAACAGAGAAAAAGTGTCTCCTGCAACCCATTCCCTTGGTGCTAGATGAACGAACGTCTCTCCACTTGCTCAGGTCTGAGAGATAAGTGTGTGTGAAAGCTGCAGTTCATCCTAGCTTGTTGGGAACACAAAGTTTCTTTTCAGTTGCAAACTCCATTCCATACTTATATATGGGGAGGTACAAGCTCCAACTCGGTTTTACAGTGAAAACTGCAGGAACTTCAAACCGGCCCTAAGAAAAAGACTGAGAAAGCAGAGAAAAAGTTTCTCCTGCAACCCGTTCCCTTGGTGCTAGATGAACGAACGTCTCTCCACTTGCTCAGTTCTGAGAGAAAAGTGTGTGTTAAAGCCGTCCTTCACCTAGCTTGTTGGGAACACAAAGTTTCTTTTCAGTTGCATACTCCATTCCATACATATATATGGGGAGGTACAAGCTCCAACTCGGTTTTGAAGTGAAAACTGCAGGAACTTCAAACCGGCACTAGGAAACAGACTGAGATATCAGAGAAAAAGTGTCTCCTGCAACCCGTTCCCTTGGTGCTAGATGAACGAAAGTCTCTCCACTTGCTCAGTTCTGAGAGATAAGTGTGTGTGAAAGCCGTCCTTCACCTAGCTTCTTGGGAACACAAAGTTTCTTTTCAGTTGCAAACTCCATTCCATACATATATATGGGGATGTACTAGCTCCAACTCGGTTTGACAGTGAAAACTGCAGGAACTTCAAACCGGCACTAGGAAACAGACTGAGAAAGCAGAGAAAAAGTGTCTCCTGCAACCCGTTCCCTTGGTGCTAGATGAACGAACGTCTCTCCACTTGCTCAGTTCTGAAAGATAAGTGTGTGTGAAAGCCGTCCTTCACATAGCTTGTTGGGAACACAAAGTTTCTTTTAAGTTGCAAACTCCATTCCATACATGTATATGGGGAGGTACAAGCTCCAACTCGGTTTTACACTGAAAACTGCAGGAACTTCAAACCGGCACTAGGAAATAGACTGAGGAAGCAGAGAAAAAGTGTCTCCTGCAACCCGTTCCCTTGGTGCTAGATGAACGAACGTCTCTCCACTTGCTCAGTTCTGAGAGATAAGTGTGTGTGAAAGCCGTACTTCACCTAGCTTGTTGGGAACACAAAGTTTCTTTTCAGTTGCAAACTCCATTCCATACATATATATGGGGAGGTACAAGTTCCAAATCGTTTTGACAGTGAAAACTGCAGGAACTTCAAACCGGCACTAGGAAACAGACTGAGAAAGCAGAGAAAAAGTGTCTCCTGCAACCCGTTCCCTTGGTGCTAGATGAACGAACGTCTCTCCACTTGCTCAGTTCTGAGAGATAATTGTGTGTGAAAGCCGTCCTTCACCTAGCTTGTTGGGAACACAAAGTTTCTTTTCAGTTGCAAACTCCATTCCATACATATATATGGGGAGGTACAAGCTCCAACTCGGTTTTACAGTGAAAACTGCAGGAACATCAAACCGGCCCTAAGAAACAGACTGAGAAATCAGAGAAAAAGTGTCTCCTGCAACCCGTTCCCTTGGTGCTAGATGAACGAACGTCTCTCCACTTGCTCAGTTCTGAGATATAAGTGTGTGTGAAAGCCGTCCTTCACCTAGCTTGTTGGGAACACAAAGCTTCTTTTCAGTTGCAAACTCCATTCCATACATATATATGGGGGGTACAAACTCCAACTCTGTTTTACAGTGAAAACTGCAGGAACTTCAAACCGGCCCTAGGAAACAGACTGAGAAAGCAGAGAAAAAGTGTCTCCTGCAACCCGTTCACTTGGTGCTAGATGAACGAACGTCTCTCCACTTGCTCAGTTCTGAGAGATAAGTGGGTGTGAAAGCCGTCCTTCACCTAGCTTGTTGGGAACACAAAGCTTCTTTTCAGTTGCAAACTCCATTCCATACATATATATGGGGAGGTACAAACTCCAACTCGGTTTTACAGTGAAAACTGCAGGAACTTCAAACCGGCCCTAGGAAACAGACTGAGAAAACAGAGAAAAAGTGTCTCCTGCAACCCGTTCCCTTGGTGCTAGATGAACGAACGTCTCTCCACTTGCTCAGTTCTGAGAGATATGTGTGTGTGAAAGCCGTCCTTCACCTAGCTTGTTGGGAACACAAAGCTTCTTTTCAGTTGCAAACTCCATTCCATACATATATATGGGGAGGTACTAGCTCCAACTCTGTTTGAGAGTGAAAACTGCAGGAACTTCAAACCGGCACTAGGAAACATACTGAGAAAGCAGAGAAAAATTGTCTCCTGCAACCCGTTCCCTTGGTGCTAGATGAACGAACGTCTCTCCACTTGCTCAGTTCCGAGAGATAAGTGTGTGTGAAAGCCGTCCTTCACCTAGCTTGTTGGGAACACAAAGTTTCTTTTCAGTTGCAAACTCCATTCCATACATATATATGGGGAGGTACAAGCTCCAACTCTGTTTGACAGGGAAAACTGCAGGAACTTCAAACCGGCACTAGGAAACAGACTGAGAAAGAAGAGAAATAGTGTCTCCTGCTACCCGTTCCCTTGGTGCTAGATGAACGAACGTCTCTCCACTTGCTCAGTTCTGAGAGATAAGTGTGTGTGAAAGCCGTCCTTCACCTAGCTTGTTGGGAACACAAAGTTTCTTTTCAGTTGCAAACTCCATTCCATACATACATATGGGGAGGTACTAGCTCCAACTGTGTTTGACAGTGAAAACTGCAGGAACTTCAAACCGGCACTAGGAAACAGACTGAGAAACAGAGAAAAAGTGTCTCCTGCAACCCGTTCCCTTGGTGCTAGATGAACGAACGTCTCTCCACTTGCTCAGCTCTGAGAGATAAGTGTGTGTGAAAGCCGTCCTTCACCTAGCGTGTTGGGAACACAAAGCTTCTTTTCAGTTGCAAACTCCATTCCATAAATATATATGGGGAGGTACTAGCTCCAACTCTGTTTGACAGTGAAAACTGCAGGAACTTCAAACCGGCACTAGGAAACAGACTGAGAAAGCAGAAAAAAAGTGTCTCCTGCAACCCATTCCCTTGGTGCTAGATGAACGAACGTCTCTCCACTTGCTCAGTTCTGAGAGATAAGTGTGTGTGAAAGCCGTCCTTCACCTAGCGTGTTGGGAACACAAAGTTTCTTTTCAGTTGCAAACTCCATTCCATACATATATATGTGGAGGTACAAGCTCCAACTCGGTTTTACACTGAAAACTGCAGGAACTTCAAACCGGCACTAGGAAACAGACTGAGAAAGCAGAGAAAAAGTGTCTCCTGCAACCCGTTCCCTTGGTGCTAGATGAACGATCGTCTCTCCACTTGCTCAGTTCTGAGAGATATGTGTGTGTGAAAGCCGCTCTTCAACAAGCTTGTTGGGAACACAAAGTTTCTTTTCAGTTGCAAACTCCATTCCATACATATATATGGGGAGGTACTAGCTCCAACCCTGTTTGACAGTGAAAACTGCAGGAACTTCAAACCGGCACTAGGAAACAGACTGAGAAAGCAGAGAAAAAGTGTCTCCTGCAACCCGTTCCCTTGGTGCTAGATGAACGATCGTCTCTCCACTTGCTCAGTTCTGAGAGATAAGTGTGTGTGAAAGCCGTCCTTCAACTAGCTTGTTGGGAACACAAAGTTTCTTTTCAGTTACAAACTCCATTCCATACATATATATGGGGAGGTACAAGCTCCAACTCGTTTTTACAGTGAAAACTGCAGAAACTTCAAACCGGCCCTAGGAAACAGACTGAGAAACAGAGAAAAAGTGTCTCCTGCAACCCATTCCATTGGTGCTAGATGAACGAACGTCTCTCCACTTGCTCAGGTCTGAGAGATAAGTGTGTGTGAAAGCTGCAGTTCATCCTAGCTTGTTGGGAACACAAAGTTTCTTTTCAGTTGCAAACTCCATTCCATACTTATATATGGGGAGGTACAAGCTCCAACTCGGTTTTACAGTGAAAACTGCAGGAACTTCAAACCGGCCCTAAGAAAAAGACTGAGAAAGCAGAGAAAAAGTTTCTCCTGCAACCCGTTCCCTTTGTGCTAGATGAACGAACGTCTCTCCACTTGCTCAGTTCTGAGAGATAAGTGTGTGTTAAAGCCGTCCTTCACCTAGCTTGTTGGGAACACAAAGTTTCTTTTCAGTTGCATACTCCATTCCATACATATATATGGGGAGGTACAAGCTCCAACTCGGTTTTGAAGTGAAAACTGCAGGAACTTCAAACCGGCACTAGGAAACAGACTGAGATAGCAGAGAAAAAGTGTCTCCTGCAACCCGTTCCCTTGGTGCTAGATGAACGAACGTCTCTCCACTTGCTCAGTTCTGAGAGATAAGTGTGTGTGAAAGCCGTCCTTCACCTAGCTTGTTGGGAACACAAAGTTTCTTTTCAGTTGCAAACTCCATTCCATACATATATATGGGGATGTACTAGCTCCAACTCGGTTTGACAGTGAAAACTGCAGGAACTTCAAACCGGCACTAGGAAACAGACTGAGAAAGCAGAGAAAAAGTGTCCCTGCAACCCGTTCCCTTGGTGCTAGATGAACGAACGTCTCTCCACTTGCTCAGTTCTGAGAGATAAGTGTGTGTGAAAGCCGTCCTTCACCTAGCTTGTTGGGAACACAAAGCTTCTTTTCAGTTGCAAACTCCATTCCATACATATATATGGGGAGGTACTAGCTCCAACTGTGTTTGACAGTGTAAACTGCAGGAACTTCAAACCGGCACTAGGAAAGAGACTGAGAAAGCAGAGAATATGTGTCTCCTGCAACCCGTTCCCTTGGTGCTAGATGAACGAACGTCTCTCCACTTGCTCAGTTCTGAGAGATAAGTGTGTGTGAAAGCCGTCCTTCAACTAGATTTTTGGGAACACAAAGTTTCTTTTCAGTTGCAAACTCCATTCCATACATATATATGGGGAGGTACAAGCTCCAATTCGGTTTTGAAGTGAAAACTGCAGGAACTTCAAACCGGCACTAGGAAACAGACTGAGATAGCAGAGAAAAAGTGTCTCCTGCAACCCGTTCCCTTGGTGCTAGATGAACGAACGTCTCTCCACTTGCTCAGTTCTGAGAGATAAGTCTGTGTGAAAGCCGTCCTTAACCTAGCTTGTTGGGAACACAAAGTTTCTTTTCAGTTGCAAACTCCATTCCATACATATATATGGGGATGTACTAGCTCCAACTCGGTTTGACAGTGAAAACTGCAGGAACTTCAAACCGGCACTAGGAAACAGACTGAGAAAGCAGAGAAAAAGTGTCTCCTGCAACCCGTTCCCTTGGTGCTAGATGAACGAACGTCTCTCCACTTGCTCAGTTCTGAGAGATAAGTGTGTGTGAAAGCCGTCCTTCACCTAGCTTGTTGGGAACACAAAGCTTCTTTTCAGTTGCAAACTCCATTCCATACATATATATGGGGAGGTACTAGCTCCAACTGTGTTTGACAGTGAAAACTGCAGGAACTTCAAACCGGCCCTAGGAAACAGACTGAGAAAGCAGAGAAAAAGTGTCTCCTGCAACCCGTTCCCTTGGTGCTAGATGAACGAACGTCTCTCCACTTGCTCAGTTCTGAGAGATAAGTGGGTGTGAAAGCCGTCCTTCACATAGCTTGTTGGGAACACAAAGCTTCTTTTCAGTTGCAAACTCCATTCCATACATATATATGGGGAGGTACAAGCTCCAACTCGGTTTTACACTGAAAACTGCAGGAACTTCAAACCGGCACTAGGAAACAGACTGAGGAAGCAGAGAGAAAGTGCCTCCTGCAACCCATTCCCTTGGTGCTAGATGAACGAACGTCTCTCCACTTGCTCAGTTCTGAGAGATAAGTGTGTGTGAAAGCCGTCCTTCACCTAGTTTGTTGGGAACACAAAGCTTCTTTTCAGTTGCAAACTCCATTCCATACATATATATGGGGAGGTACAATTTCCAAATCGGTTTGACAGTGAAAACTGCAGGAACTTCAAACCGGCACTAGGAAACAGACTGAGAAAGCAGAGAAAAAGTGTCTCCTGCAACCCGTTCCCTTGGTGTTAGATGAACGAACGTCTCTCCTCTTGCTCAGTTCTGAGAGATAAGTGTGTGTGAAAGCCGTCCTTCAACTAGCTTGTTGGGAACACAAAGTTTCTTTTCAGTTGCAAACTCCATTCCATACATATATATAGGGAGGTACAAGCTCCAACTCTGTTTGACAGGGAAAACTGCAGGAACTTCAAACCGGCCCTAGGAAACAGACTGAGAAAGAAGAGAAAAAGTTGCTCCTGCAACCCGTTCCCTTGGTGCTAGATGAACGAACGTCTCTCCACTTGATCAGTTCTGAGAGATAAGTGTGTGTTACAGCCGTACTTCACCTAGCTTGTTGGGAACACAAAGTTTCTTTTCAGTTGCAAACTCCAATCCATACATATATATGGGGAGGTACAAGCTCCAACTCGGTTTTGCAGTGAAAACTGCAGGAACTTCAAACCGGCACTAGGAAACAGACTGAGAAAGCAGAGAAAAAGTGTCTCCTGCAACCCGTTCCTTTGGTGCTAGATGAACGAACGTCTCTCCACTTGCTCAGTTCCGAGATATATGTGTGTGTGAAAGCCGTCCTTCAACTAGCTTGTTGGGAACACAAAGTTTCTTTTCAGTTGCAAACTCCATTTCATACATATATATGTGGAGGTACAAGCTCCAACTGTGTTTGACAGTGAAAACTGCAGGAACTTCAAACCGGCACTAGGAAACAGACTGAGAAAGCAGAGAAAAATTGTCTCCTGCAACCCGTTCCATTGGTGCTAGATGAACGAACGTCTCTCCACTTGCTCAGTTCTGAGAGATAAGTGTGTGTGAAAGCCGTCCTTCACCTAGCTTGTTGGGAACACAAAGTTTCTTTTCAGTTGCAAACTCCATTCCATACATATATATGGGGAGGTACTAGCTCCAACTCGGTTTTACAGTGAAAACTGCAGGAACTTCAAACCGGCACTAGGAAACAGACTGAGGAAGCAGAGAAAAAGTGTCTCCTGCAACCCGTTCCCTTGGTGCTAGATGAACGAACGTCTCTCCACTTGCTCAGTTCTGAGAGATAAGTGTGTGTGAAAGCCGTCCTTCACCTAGCTTGTTGGGAACACAAAGTTTCTTTTCAGTTGCAAACTCCATTCCATACATATATATGGGGAGGTACAAGCTCCAACTCGGTTTTACACTGAAAACTGCAGGAACTTCAAACCGGCACTAGGAAACAGACTGAGGAAGCAGAGAAAAAGTGTCTCCTGCAACCCGTTCCCTTGGTGCTAGATGAACGAACGTCTCTCCACTTGCTCAGTTCTGAGAGATAAGTGTGTGTGAAAGCCGTCCTTCACCTAGCTTGTTGGGAACACAAAGTTTCTTTTCAGTTGCAAACTCCATTCCATACATATATATGGGGAGGTACAAGTTCCAAATCGGTTTGACAGTGAAAACTGCAGGAACTTCAAACCGGCACTAGGAAACAGACTGAGAAAGCAGAGAAAAAGTGTCTCCTGCAACCCGTTCCCTTGGTGCTAGATGAACGAACTTCTCTCCACTTGCTCAGTTCCGAGAGATAAGTGTGTGTGAAAGCCGTCCTTCAACTAGCTTGTTGGGAACACAAAGTTTCTTTTCAGTTGCAAACTCCATTCCATACATATATATGGGGAGGTACTAGCTCCAACTCGGTTTTACAGTGAAAACTGCAGGAACTTCAAACCGGCACTAGGAAACAGACTGAGGAAGCAGAGAAAAAGTGTCTCCTGCAACCTGTTCCGTTGGTGCTAGATGAACGAAAGTCTCTCCACTTGCTCAGTTCTGAGAGATAAGTGTGTGTGAAAGCCGTCCTTCACCTAGCTTGTTGGGAACACAAAGTTTCTTTTCAGTTGCAAACTCCATTCCATACATATATATGGGGAGGTACAAGCTCCAACTCGGTTTTACACTGAAAACTGCAGGAACTTCAAACCGGCACTAGGAAACAGACTGAGGAAGCAGAGAAAAAGTGTCTCCTGCAACCCGTTCCCTTGGTGCTAGATGAACGAACGTCTCTCCACTTGCTCAGTTCTGAGAGATAAGTGTGTGTGAAAGCCGTACTTCACCTAGCTTGTTGGGAACACAAAGTTTCTTTTCAGTTGCAAACTCCATTCCATACATATATATGGGGAGGTACAAGTTCCAAATCGGTTTGACAGTGAAAACTGCAGGAACTTCAAACCGGCACTAGGAAACAGACTGAGAAATCAGAGAAAAAGTGTCTCCTGCAACCCGTTCCCTTGGTGCTAGATGAACGAACTTCTCTCCACTTGCTCAGTTCCGAGAGATAAGTGTGTGTGAAAGCCGTCCTTCAACTAGCTTGTTGGGAACACAAAGTTTCTTTTCAGTTGCAAACTCCATTCCATACATATATATGGGGAGGTACTAGCTCCAACTCGGTTTTACAGTGAAAACTGCAGGAACTTCAAACCGGCACTAGGAAACAGACTGAGGAAGCAGAGAAAAAGTGTCTCCTGCAACCTGTTCCGTTGGTGCTAGATGAACGAAAGTCTCTCCACTTGCTCAGTTCTGAGAGATAAGTGTGTGTGAAAGCCGTCCTTCACCTAGCTTGTTGGGAACACAAAGTTTCTTTTCAGTTGCAAACTCCATTCCATACATATATATGGGGAGGTACAAGCTCCAACTCGGTTTTACACTGAAAACTGCAGGAACTTCAAACCGGCATTAGGAAACAGACTGAGGAAGCAGAGAAAAAGTGTCTCCTGCAACCCGTTCCCTTGGTGCTAGATGAACGAACGTCTCTCCACTTGCTCAGTTCTGAGAGATAAGTGTGTGTGAAAGCCGTACTTCACCTAGCTTGTTGGGAACACAAAGTTTCTTTTCAGTTGCAAACTCCATTCCATACATATATATGGGGAGGTACAAGTTCCAAATCGGTTTGACAGTGAAAACTGCAGGAACTTCAAACCGGCACTAGGAAACAGACTGAGAAATCAGAGAAAAAGTGTCTCCTGCAACCCGTTCCCTTGGTGCTAGATGAACGAACTTCTCTCCACTTGCTCAGTTCCGAGAGATAATTGTGTGTGAAAGCCGTCCTTCAACTAGCTTGTTGGGAACACAAAGTTTCTTTTCAGTTGCAAACTCCATTCCATACATATATATGTGGAGGTACAAGCTCCAACTCGGTTTTACACTGAAAACTGCAGGAATTTCAAACAGGCACTAGGAAACAGACTGAGAAAGCAGAGAAAAAGTGTCTCCTGCAACCCGTTCCCTTGGTGCTAGATGAACGAACGTCTCTCCACTTGCTCAGTTCCGAGAGATATGTGTGTGTGAAAGCCGTCCTTCACCTAGCTTGTTGGGAACACAAAGTTTCTTTCCAGTTGCAAACTCCATTTCATACATATATATGTGGAGGTACAAGCTCCAACTGTGTTTGACAGTGAAAACTGCAGGAACTTCAAACCGGCACTAGGAATCAGACTGAGAAAGCAGAGAAAAAGTGTCTCCTGCAAACCGTTCCCTTGGTGCTAGATGAACGAACGTCTCTCCACTTGCTCAGTTCTGAGAGATAAGTGTGTGTGAAAGCCGTCCTTCACCTAGCTTGTTGGGAACACAAAGTTTCTTTTAAGTTTCAAACTCCATTCCATACATATATATGGGGAGGTACAAGCTCCAACTCGGTTTTACACTGAAAACAGCAGGAACTTCAAACCGGCACTAGGAAATAGACTGAGGAAGCAGAGAAAAAGTGTCTCCTGCAACCCGTTCCCTTGGTGCTAGATGAACGAACGTCTCTCCACTTGCTCTGTTCTGAGAGATAAGTGTGTGTGAAAGCCGTACTTCACCTAGCTTGTTGGGAACACAAAGTTTCTTTTCAGTTGCAAACTCCATTCCATACATATATATGGGGAGGTACAAGCTCCAACTGTGTTTGACAGTGAAAACTGCAGGAACTTCAAACCGGCACTAGGAAACAGACTGAGAAAGCAGAGAAAATGTGTCTCCTGCAACCCGTTCCCTTGGTGCTAGATGAACGAACGTCTCTCCACTTGCTCAGTTCTGAGAGATAAGTGTGTGTGAAAGCCGCCCTTCACCTAGCTTGTTGGGAACACAAAGCTTCTTTTCAGTTGCAAACTCCATTCCATACATATATATGGGGAGGGACAAACTCCAACTCTGTTTTACAGTGAAAACTGCAGGAACTTCAAACCGGCCCTAGGAAACAGACTGAGAAAGCAGAGAAAATGTGTCTCCTGCAAACCGTTCACTTGGTGCTAGATGAACGAACGTCTCTCCACTTGCTCAGTTCTGAGAGATAAGTGGGTGTGAAAGCCGTCCTTCACCTAGCTTGTTGGGAACACAAAGCTTCTTTTCAGTTGCAAACTCCATTCCATACATATATATGGGGAGGTACTAGCTCCAACTCTGTTTGACAGTGAAAACTGCAGGAACTTCAAACCGGCACTAGGAAACAGACTGAGAAAGCAGAGAAAAAGTGTCTCCTGCAACCCGTTCCCTTGGTGCTAGATGAACGAACGTCTCTCCACTTGCTCAGTTCCGAGAGATAAGTGTGTGTGAAAGCCGTCCTTCACCTAGCTTGTAGGGAACACAAAGTTCTTTTCAGTTGCAAACTCCATTGCATACATATATATGGGGAGGTACAAGCTCCAACTCTGTTTGACAGGGAAAACTGCAGGAACTTCAAACCGGCACTAGGAAACAGACTGAGAAAGCAGAGAAATCGTGTCTCCTGCTACCCGTTCCCTTGGTGCTAGATGAACGAACGTCTCTCCACTTGCTCAGTTCTGAGAGATAAGTGTGTGTGAAAGCCGTCCTTCACCAGCTTCTTGGGAACACAAAGTTTCTTTTCAGTTGAAAACTCCATTCCATACATATATATGGGGAGGTACAAGCTCCAAATCGGTTTTACACTGAAAATTGCAGGAAATTCAAACCGGCACTAGGAAACAGACTGAGGAAGCAGAGAAAAAGTGTCTCCTGCAACCCGTTCCCTTGGTGCTAGATGAACGAACGACTCTCCACTTGCTCAGTTCTGAGAGATAAGTATGTGTGAAAGCGGTCCTTCACCTAGCTTGTTGGGAACACAGAGTTACTTTTCAGTTGCAAACTCCATTCCATATATATATATGGGGAGGAACAAGTTCCAAATCTGTTTGACAGTGAAAACTGCAGTAACTTCAAAACGGCACTAGGAAACAGACTGAGAAAGCAGAGAAAAAGTGTATCCTGCAACCCGTTCCCTTGGTGCTAGATGAACGAACGTCTCTCCACTTGCTCAGTTCCGAGAGATAAGTGTGTGTGAAAGCCGTCCTTCAACTAGCTTGTTGGGAAAACAAAGTTTCTTTTCAGTTGCAAACTCCATTCCATACATGTATATGTAGAGGTACAAGCTCCAACTCTGTTTTACACTGAAAAATGCAGGAACTTCAAACCGGCACTAGGAAACAGACTGAGAAAGCAGAGAAAAAGTATCTCCTGCAACCCGTTCCCTTGGTGCTAGATGAACGAACGTCTCTCCACTTGCTCAGTTCTGAGAGATATGTGTGTGTGAAAGCCGTCCTTCACCTAGCTTGTTGGGAACACAAAGTTTCTTTTCAGTTGCAAACTCCATTCCATACATATATATGGGGAGGTACTAGCTCCAACTGTGTTTGACAGTGAAAACTGCAGGAACTTCAAACCGGCACTAGGAAACAGACTGAGAAACAGAGAAAAAGTGTCTCCTGCAACCCGTTCCCTTGGTGCTAGATGAACGAACGTCTCTCCACTTGCTCAGTTCTGAGAGATAAGTGTGTGTGAAAGCCGTCCTTCACCTAGCGTGTTGGGAACACAAAGCTTCTTTTCAGTTGCAAACTCCATTCCATAAATATATATGGGGAGGTACTAGCTCCAACTCTGTTTGACAGTGAAAACTGCAGGAACTTCAAACCGGCACTAGGAAACAGACTGAGAAAGCAGAGAAAAAGTGTCTCCTGCAACCCGTTCCCTTGGTGCTAGATGAACGAACGTCTCTCCACTTGCTCAGTTCTGAGAGATAAGTGTGTGTGAAAGCCGACCTTCACCTAGCTTGTTGGGAACACAAAGTTTCTTTTCAGTTGCAAACTCCATTCCATACATATATATGGGGAGGTACTAGCTCCAACTGTGTTTGACAGTGAAAACTGCAGGAACTTCAAACCGGCACTAGGAAACAGACTGAGAAACAGAGAAAAAGTGTCTCCTGCAACCCGTTCCCTTGGTGCTAGATGAACGAACGTCTCTCCACTTGCTCAGTTCTGAGAGATAAGTGTGTGTGAAAGCCGTCCTTCACCTAGCGTGTTGGGAACACAAAGCTTCTTTTCAGTTGCAAACTCCATTCCATAAATATATATGGGGAGGTACTAGCTCCAACTCTGTTTGACAGTGAAAACTGCAGGAACTTCAAACCGGCACTAGGAAACAGACTGAGAAAGCAGAGAAAAAGTGTCTCCTGCAACCCGTTCCCTTGGTGCTAGATGAACGAACGTCTCTCCACTTGCTCAGTTCTGAGAGATAAGTGTGTGTGAAAGCCGACCTTCACCTAGCTTGTTGGGAACACAAAGTTTCTTTTCAGTTGCAAACTCCATTCCATACATATATATGGGGAGGTACTAGCTCCAACTGTGTTTGACAGTGAAAACTGCAGGAACTTCAAACCGGCACTAGGAAACAGACTGAGAAACAGAGAAAAAGTGTCTCCTGCAACCCGTTCCCTTGGTGCTAGATGAACGAACGTCTCTCCACTTGCTCAGTTCTGAGAGATAAGTGTGTGTGAAAGCCGTCCTTCACCTAGCGTGTTGGGAACACAAAGCTTCTTTTCAGTTGCAAACTCCATTCCATAAATATATATGGGGAGGTACTAGCTCCAACTCTGTTTGACAGTGAAAACTGCAGGAACTTCAAACCGGCACTAGGAAACAGACTGAGAAAGCAGAGAAAAAGTGTCTCCTGCAACCCGTTCCCTTGGTGCTAGATGAACGAACGTCTCTCCACTTGCTCAGTTCTGAGAGATAAGTGTGTGTGAAAGCCGACCTTCACCTAGCTTGTTGGGAACACAAAGTTTCTTTTCAGTTGCAAACTCCATTCCATACATATATATGGGGAGGTACTAGCTCCAACTGTGTTTGACAGTGAAAACTGCAGGAACTTCAAACCGGCACTAGGAAACAGACTGAGAAACAGAGAAAAAGTGTCTCCTGCAAACCGTTCCCTTGGTGCTAGATGAACGAACGTCTCTCCACTTGCTCAGTTCTGAGAGATAAGTGTGTGTGAAAGCCGTCCTTCACCTAGCGTGTTGGGAACACAAAGCTTCTTTTCAGTTGCAAACTCCATTCCATAAATATATATGGGGAGGTACTAACTCCAACTCTGTTTGACAGTGAAAACTGCAGGAACTTCAAACCGGCACTAGGAAACAGACTGAGAAAGCAGAAAAAAAGTGTCTCCTGCAACCCATTCCCTTGGTGCTAGATGAAAGAACGTCTCTCCACTTGCTCAGTTCTGAGAGATAAGTGTGTGTGAAAGCCGTCCTTCACCTAGCGTGTTGGGAACACAAAGTTTCTTTTCAGTTGCAAACTCCATTCCATACATATATATGTGGAGGTACAAGCTCCAACTCGGTTTTACACTGAAAAATGCAGGAACTTCAAACCGGCACTAGGAAACAGACTGAGAAAGCAGAGAAAAATTGTCTCCTGCAACCCGCTCCCTTGGTGCTAGATGAACGATCGTCTCTCCACTTGCTCAGTTCTGAGAGATATGTGTGTGTGAAAGCCGCTCTTCAACAAGCTTGTTGGGAACACAAAGTTTCTTTTCAGTTGCAAACTCCATTCCATACATATATATGGGGAGGTACTAGCTCCAACCCTGTTTGACAGTGAAAACTGCAGGAACTTCAAACCGGCACTAGGAAACAGACTGAGAAAGCAGAGAAAAAGTGTCTCCTGCAACCCGTTCCCTTGGTGCTAGATGAACGATCGTCTCTCCACTTGCTCAGTTCTGAGAGATAAGTGTGTGTGAAAGCCGTCCTTCAACTAGCTTGTTGGGAACACAAAGTTTCTTTTCAGTTGCAAACTCCATTCCATACATATATATGGGGAGGTACAATCTCCAACTCGTTTTTACAGTGAAAACTGCAGAAACTTCAAACCGGCCCTAGGAAACAGACTGAGAAACAGAGAAAAAGTGTCTCCTGCAACCCATTCCATTGGTGCTAGATGAACGAACGTCTCTCCACTTGCTCAGGTCTGAGAGATAAGTGTGTGTGAAAGCTGCAGTTCATCCTAGCTTGTTGGGAACACAAAGTTTCTTTTCAGTTGCAAACTCCATTCCATACTTATATATGGGGAGGTACAAGCTCCAACTCGGTTTTACAGTGAAAACTGCAGGAACTTCAAACCGTCCCTAAGAAAAAGACTGAGAAAGCAGAGAAAAAGTTTCTCCTGCAACCCGTTCCCTTTGTGCTAGATGAACGAACGTCTCTCCACTTGCTCAGTTCTGAGAGATAAGTGTGTGTTAAAGCCGTCCTTCACCTAGCTTGTTGGGAACACAAAGTTTCTTTTCAGTTGCATACTCCATTCCATACATATATATGGGGAGGTACAAGCTCCAACTCGGTTTTGAAGTGAAAACTGCAGGAACTTCAAACCGGCACTAGGAAACAGACTGAGATAGCAGAGAAAAAGTGTCTCCTGCAACCCGTTCCCTTGGTGCTAGATGAACGAACGTCTCTCCACTTGCTCAGTTCTGAGAGATAAGTGTGTGTGAAAGCCGTCCTTCACCTAGCTTGTTGGGAACACAAAGTTTCTTTTCAGTTGCAAACTCCATTCCATACATATATATGGGGATGTACTAGCTCCAACTCGGTTTGACAGTGAAAACTGCAGGAACTTCAAACCGGCACTAGGAAACAGACTGAGAAAGCAGAGAAAAAGTGTCCCTGCAACCCGTTCCCTTGGTGCTAGATGAACGAACGTCTCTCCACTTGCTCAGTTCTGAGAGATAAGTGTGTGTGAAAGCCGTCCTTCACCTAGCTTGTTGGGAACACAAAGCTTCTTTTCAGTTGCAAACTCCATTCCATACATATATATGGGGAGGTACTAGCTCCAACTGTGTTTGACAGTGTAAACTGCAGGAACTTCAAACCGGCACTAGGAAAGAGACTGAGAAAGCAGAGAATATGTGTCTCCTGCAACCCGTTCCCTTGGTGCTAGATGAACGAACGTCTCTCCACTTGCTCAGTTCTGAGAGATAAGTGTGTGTGAAAGCCGTCCTTCAACTAGATTGTTGGGAACACAAAGTTTCTTTTCAGTTGCAAACTCCATTCCATACATATATATGGGGAGGTACAAGCTCCAACTCGGTTTTGAAGTGAAAACTGCAGGAACTTCAAACCGGCACTAGGAAACAGACTGAGATAGCAGAGAAAAAGTGTCTCCTGCAACCCGTTCCCTTGGTGCTAGATGAACGAACGTCTCTCCACTTGCTCAGTTCTGAGAGATAAGTCTGTGTGAAAGCCGTCCTTCACCTAGCTTGTTGGGAACACAAAGTTTCTTTTCAGTTGCAAACTCCATTCCATACATATATATGGGGATGTACTAGCTCCAACTCGGTTTGACAGTGAAAACTGCAGGAACTTCAAACCGGCACTAGGAAACAGACTGAGAAAGCAGAGAAAAAGTGTCTCCTGCAACCCGTTCCCTTGGTGCTAGATGAACGAACGTCTCTCCACTTGCTCAGTTCTGAGAGATAAGTGTGTGTGAAAGCCGTCCTTCACCTAGCTTGTTGGGAACACAAAGCTTCTTTTCAGTTGCAAACTCCATTCCATACATATATATGGGGAGGTACTAGCTCCAACTGTGTTTGACAGTGTAAACTGCAGGAACTTCAAACCGGCACTAGGAAAGAGACTGAGAAAGCAGAGAATATGTGTCTCCTGCAACCCGTTCCCTTGGTGCTAGATGAACGAACGTCTCTCCACTTGCTCAGTTCCGAGAGATAATTGTGTGTGAAAGCCATCCTTCACTTAGATTGTGGGGAACACAAAGTTTCTTTTCAGTTGTAAACTCCATTCCATACATATATATGGGGAGGTACAAGCTCCAACTCGGTTTGACAGTGAAAACTGCAGGAACTTCAAACCGGCACTAGGAATCAGACTGAGAAAGCAGAGAAAAAGTGTCTCCTGCAACCCGTTCCCTTGGTGCTAGATGAAAGAAAGTCTCTCCACTTGCTCAGTTCTGAGAGATAAGTATGTGTGAAAGCCGACCTTCAACTAGCTTGTTGGGAACACAAAGCTTCTTTTCAGTTGCAAACTCCATTCCATACATATATATGGGGAGGTACAAACTCCAACTCGGTTTTACAGTGAAAACTGCAGGAACTTCAAACCGGCCCTAGGAAACAGACTGAGAAAGCAGAGAAAAAGTGTCTCCTGCAACCCGTTCCCTTGGTGCTAGATGAACGAACGTCTCTCCACTTGCTCAGTTCTGAGAGATAAGTGGGTGTGAAAGCCGTCCTTCACATAGCTTGTTGGGAACACAAAGCTTCTTTTCAGTTGCAAACTCCATTCCATACATATATATGGGGAGGTACAAGCTCCAACTCGGTTTTACACTGAAAACTGCAGGAACTTCAAACCGGCACTAGGAAACAGACTGAGGAAGCAGAGAGAAAGTGCCTCCTGCAACCCATTCCCTTGGTGCTAGATGAACGAACGTCTCTCCACTTGCTCAGTTCTGAGAGATAAGTGTGTGTGAAAGCCGTCCTTCACCTAGCTTGTTGGGAACACAAAGCTTCTTTTCAGTTGCAAACTCCATTCCAAACATATATATGGGGAGGTACAATTTCCAAATCGGTTTGACAGTGAAAACTGCAGGAACTTCAAACCGGCACTAGGAAACAGACTGAGAAAGCAGAGAAAAAGTGTCTCCTGCAACCCGTTCCCTTGGTGTTAGATGAACGAACGTCTCTCCTCTTGCTCAGTTCTGAGAGATAAGTGTGTGTGAAAGCCGTCCTTCAACTAGCTTGTTGGGAACACAAAGTTTCTTTTCAGTTGCAAACTCCATTCCATACATATATATAGGGAGGTACAAGCTCCAACTCTGTTTGACAGGGAAAACTGCAGGAACTTCAAACCGGCCCTAGGAAACAGACTGAGAAAGCAGAGAAAAAGTTGCTCCTGCAACCCGTTCCCTTGGTGCTAGATGAACGAACGTCTCTCCACTTGATCAGTTCTGAGAGATAAGTGTGTGTTACAGCCGTACTTCACCTAGCTTGTTGGGAACACAAAGTTTCTTTTCAGTTGCAAACTCCAATCCATACATATATATGGGGAGGTACAAGCTCCAACTCGGTTTTGCAGTGAAAACTGCAGGAACTTCAAACCGGCACTAGGAAACAGACTGAGAAAGCAGAGAAAAAGTGTCTCCTGCAACCCGTTCCTTTGGTGCTAGATGAACGAACGTCTCTCCACTTGCTCAGTTCCGAGATATATGTGTGTGTGAAAGCCGTCCTTCAACTAGCTTGTTGGGAACACAAAGTTTCTTTTCAGTTGCAAACTCCATTTCATACATATATATGTGGAGGTACAAGCTCCAACTGTGTTTGACAGTGAAAACTGCAGGAACTTCAAACCGGCACTAGGAAACAGACTGAGAAAGCAGAGAAAAATTGTCTCCTGCAACCCGTTCCATTGGTGCTAGATGAACGAACGTCTCTCCACTTGCTCAGTTCTGAGAGATAAGTGTGTGTGAAAGCCGTCCTTCACCTAGCTTGTTGGGAACACAAAGTTTCTTTTCAGTTGCAAACTCCATTCCATACATATATATGGGGAGGTACTAGCTCCAACTCGGATTTACAGTGAAAACTGCAGGAACTTCAAACCGGCACTAGGAAACAGACTGAGGAAGCAGAGAAAAAGTGTCTCCTGCAACCCGTTCCCTTGGTGCTAGATGAACGAACGTCTCTCCACTTGCTCAGTTCTGAGAGATAAGTGTGTGTGAAAGCCGTCCTTCACCTAGCTTGTTGGGAACACAAAGTTTCTTTTCAGTTGCAAACTCCATTCCATACATATATATGGGGAGGTACAAGCTCCAACTCGGTTTTACACTGAAAACTGCAGGAACTTCAAACCGGCACTAGGAAACAGACTGAGGAAGCAGAGAAAAAGTGTCTCCTGCAACCCGTTCCCTTGGTGCTAGATGAACGAACGTCTCTCCACTTGCTCAGTTCTGAGAGATAAGTGTGTGTGAAAGCCGTCCTTCACCTAGCTTGTTGGGAACACAAAGTTTCTTTTCAGTTGCAAACTCCATTCCATACATATATATGGGGAGGTACAAGTTCCAAATCGGTTTGACAGTGAAAACTGCAGGAACTTCAAACCGGCACTAGGAAACAGACTGAGAAAGCAGAGAAAAAGTGTCTCCTGCAACCCGTTCCTTGGTGCTAGATGAACGAACTTCTCTCCACTTGCTCAGTTCCGAGAGATAAGTGTGTGTGAAAGCCGTCCTTCAACTAGCTTGTTGGGAACACAAAGTTTCTTTGCAGTTGCAAACTCCATTCCATACATATATATGGGGAGGTACTAGCTCCAACTCGGTTTTACAGTGAAAACTGCAGGAACTTCAAACCGGCACTAGGAAACAGACTGAGGAAGCAGAGAAAAAGTGTCTCCTGCAACCTGTTCCGTTGGTGCTAGATGAACGAAAGTCTCTCCACTTGCTCAGTTCTGAGAGATAAGTGTGTGTGAAAGCCGTCCTTCACCTAGCTTGTTGGGAACACAAAGTTTCTTTTCAGTTGCAAACTCCATTCCATACATATATATGGGGAGGTACAAGCTCCAACTCGGTTTTACACTGAAAACTGCAGGAACTTCAAACCGGCATTAGGAAACAGACTGAGGAAGCAGAGAAAAAGTGTCTCCTGCAACCCGTTCCCTTGGTGCTAGATGAACGAACGTCTCTCCACTTGCTCAGTTCTGAGAGATAAGTGTGTGTGAAAGCCGTACTTCACCTAGCTTGTTGGGAACACAAAGTTTCTTTTCAGTTGCAAACTCCATTCCATACATATATATGGGGAGGTACAAGTTCCAAATCGGTTTGACAGTGAAAACTGCAGGAACTTCAAACCGGCACTAGGAAACAGACTGAGAAATCAGAGAAAAAGTGTCTCCTGCAACCCGTTCCCTTGGTGCTAGATGAAAGAACTTCTCTCCACTTGCTCAGTTCCGAGAGATAAGTGTGTGTGAAAGCCTTCCTTCAACTAGCTTGTTGGGAACACAAAGTTTCTTTTCAGTTGCAAACTCCATTCCATACATATATATGTGGAGGTACAAGCTCCAACTCGGTTTTACACTGAAAACTGCAGGAATTTCAAACAGGCACTAGGAAACAGACTGAGAAAGCAGAGAAAAAGTGTCTCCTGCAACCCGTTCCCTTGGTGCTAGATGAACGAACGTCTCTCCACTTGCTCAGTTCCGAGAGATATGTGTGTGTGAAAGCCGTCCTTCACCTAGCTTGTTGGGAACACAAAGTTTCTTTTCAGTTGCAAACTCCATTTCATACATATATATGTGGAGGTACAAGCTCCAACTGTGTTTGACAGTGAAAACTGCAGGAACTTCAAACCGGCACTAGGAAGCAGACTGAGAAAGCATAGAAAAAGTGTCTCCTGCAACCCGTTCCCTTGGTGCTAGATGAACGAACGTCTCTCCACTTGCTCAGTTCTGAGAGATAAGTGTGTGTGAAAGCCGTCCTTCACCTAGCTTGTTGGGAACACAAAGTTTCTTTTAAGTTGCAAACTCCATTCCATACATATATATGGGGAGGTACAAGCTCCAACTCTGTTTTACACTGAAAACTGCAGGAACTTCAAACCGGCACTAGGAATCAGACTGAGAAAGCAGAGAAAAAGTGTCTCCTGCAAACCGTTCCCTTGGTGCTAGATGAACGAACGTCTCTCCACTTGCTCAGTTCTGAGAGATAAGTGTGTGTGAAAGCCGTCCTTCACCTAGCTTGTTGGGAACACAAAGTTTCTTTTAAGTTGCAAACTCCATTCCATACATATATATGGGGAGGTACAAGCTCCAACTCGGTTTTACACTGAAAACAGCAGGAACTTCAAACCGGCACTAGGAAATAGACTGAGGAAGCAGAGAAAAAGTGTCTCCTGCAACCCGTTCCCTTGGTGCTAGATGAACGAACGTCTCTCCACTTGCTCAGTTCTGAGAGATAAGTGTGTGTGAAAGCCGTACTTCACCTAGCTTGTTGGGAACACAAAGTTTCTTTTCAGTTGCAAACTCCATTCCATACATATATATGGGGAGGTACAAGTTCCAAATCGGTTTGACAGTGAAAACTGCAGGAACTTCAAACCGGCACTAGGAAACAGACTGAGAAAGCAGAGAAAATGTGTCTCCTGCAACCCGTTCCCTTGGTGCTAGATGAACGAACGTCTCTCCACTTGCTCAGTTCTGAGAGATAAGTGTGTGTGAAAGCCGCCCTTCACCTAGCTTGTTGGGAACACAAAGCTTCTTTTCAGTTGCAAACTCCATTCCATAAATATATATGGGGAGGTACAAACTCCAACTCTGTTTTACAGTGAAAACTGCAGGAACTTCAAACCGGCCCTAGGAAACAGACTGAGAAAGCAGAGAAAAAGTGTCTCCTGCAAACCGTTCACTTGGTGCTAGATGAACGAACGTCTCTCCACTTGCTCAGTTCTGAGAGATAAGTGGGTGTGAAAGCCGTCCTTCACCTAGCTTGTTGGGAACACAAAGCTTCTTTTCAGTTGCAAACTCCATTCCATACATATATATGGGGAGGTACTAGCTCCAACTCTGTTTGACAGTGAAAACTGCAGGAACTTCAAACCGGCACTAGGAAACAGACTGAGAAAGCAGAGAAAAAGTGTCTCCTGCAACCCGTTCCCTTGGTGCTAGATGAACGAACGTCTCTCCACTTGCTCAGTTCCGAGAGATAAGTGTGTGTGAAAGCCGTCCTTCACCTAGCTTGTAGGGAACACAAAGTTCTTTTCAGTTGCAAACTCCATTGCATACATATATATGGGGAGGTACAAGCTCCAACTCTGTTTGACAGGGAAAACTGCAGGAACTTCAAACCGGCACTAGGAAACAGACTGAGAAAGCAGAGAAATCGTGTCTCCTGCTACCCGTTCCCTTGGTGCTAGATGAACGAACGTCTCTCCACTTGCTCAGTTCTGAGAGATAAGTGTGTGTGAAAGCCGTCCTTCACCAGCTTCTTGGGAACACAAAGTTTCTTTTCAGTTGAAAACTCCATTCCATACATATATATGGGGAGGTACAAGCTCCAAATCGGTTTTACACTGAAAATTGCAGGAAATTCAAACCGGCACTAGGAAACAGACTGAGGAAGCAGAGAAAAAGTGTCTCCTGCAACCCGTTCCCTTGGTGCTAGATGAACGAACGACTCTCCACTTGCTCAGTTCTGAGAGATAAGTATGTGTGAAAGCGGTCCTTCACCTAGCTTGTTGGGAACACAGAGTTACTTTTCAGTTGCAAACTCCATTCCATATATATATATGGGGAGGAACAAGTTCCAAATCTGTTTGACAGTGAAAACTGCAGTAACTTCAAAACGGCACTAGGAAACAGACTGAGAAAGCAGAGAAAAAGTGTCTCCTGCAACCCGTTCCCTTGGTGCTAGATGAACGAACGTCTCTCCACTTGCTCAGTTCCGAGAGATAAGTGTGTGTGAAAGCCGTCCTTCAACTAGCTTGTTGGGAAAACAAAGTTTCTTTTCAGTTGCAAACTCCATTCCATACATATATATGTAGAGGTACAAGCTCCAACTCTGTTTTACACTAAAAAATGCAGGAACTTCAAACCGGCACTAGGAAACAGACTGAGAAAGCAGAGAAAAAGTATCTCCTGCAACCCGTTCCCTTGGTGCTAGATGAACGAACGTCTCTCCACTTGCTCAGTTCTGAGAGATAAGTGTGTGTGAAAGCCGTCCTTCACCTAGCTTGTTGGGAACACAAAGTTTCTTTTCAGTTGCAAACTCCATTCCATACATATATATGGGGAGGTACTAGCTCCAACTGTGTTTGACAGTGAAAACTGCAGGAACTTCAAACCGGCACTAGGAAACAGACTGAGAAACTGAGAAAAAGTGTCTCCTGCAACCCGTTCCCTTGGTGCTAGATGAACGAACGTCTCTCCACTTGCTCAGTTCTGAGAGATAAGTGTGTGTGAAAGCCGTCCTTCACCTAGCGTGTTGGGAACACAAAGCTTCTTTTCAGTTGCAAACTCCATTCCATAAATATATATGGGGAGGTACTAGCTCCAACTCTGTTTGACAGTGAAAACTGCAGGAACTTCAAACCGGCACTAGGAAACAGACTGAGAAAGCAGAAATAAAGTGTCTCCTGCAACCCATTCCCTTGGTGCTAGATGAACGAACGTCTCTCCACTTGCTCAGTTCTGAGAGATAAGTGTGTGTGAAAGCCGTCCTTCACCTAGCGTGTTGGGAACACAAAGTTTCTTTTCAGTTGCAAACTCCATTCCATACATATATATGTGGAGGTACAAGCTCCAACTCGGTTTTACACTGAAAACTGCAGGAACTTCAAACCGGCACTAGGAAACAGACTGAGAAAGCAGAGAAAAAGTGTCTCCTGCAACCCGTTCCCTTGGTGCTAGATGAACGATCGTCTCTCCGCTTGCTCAGTTCTGAGAGATATGTGTGTGTGAAAGCCGCTCTTCAACAAGCTTGTTGGGAACACAAAGTTTCTTTTCAGTTGCAAACTCCATTCCATACATATATATGTGGAGGTACAAGCTCCAACTCGGTTTTGAAGTGAAAACTGCAGGAACTTCAAACCGGCACTAGGAAACAGACTGAGATAGCAGAGAAAAAGTGTCCCCTGCAACCCGTTCCCTTGGTGCTAGATGAACGAACGTCTCTCCACTTGCTCAGTTCTGAGAGATAAGTGTGTGTGAAAGCCGTCCTTCACCTAGCTTGTTGGGAACACAAAGCTTCTTTTCAGTTGCAAACTCCATTCCATACATATATATGGGGAGGTACTAGCTCCAACTCTGTTTGACAGTGTAAACTGCAGGAACTTCAAACCGGCACTAGGAAAGAGACTGAGAAAGCAGAGAAAATGTGTCTCCTGCAACCCGTTCCCTTGGTGCTAGATGAACGAACGTCTCTCCACTTGCTCAGTTCCGAGAGATAATTGTGTGTGAAAGCCATCCTTCACCTAGATTGTGGGGAACACAAAGTTTCTTTTCAGTTGTAAACTCCATTCCATACATATATATGGGGAGGTACAAGCTCCAACTCGGTTTTACAGTGAAAACTGCAGGAACTTCAAACCGGCACTAGGAATCAGACTGAGAAAGCAGAGAAAAAGTGTCTCCTGCAACCCGTTCCCTTGGTGCTAGATGAACGAAAGTCTCTCCACTTGCTCAGTTCTGAGAGATAAGTATGTGTGAAAGCCGAACTTCACCTAGCTTGTTGGGAACACAAAGCTTCTTTTCAGTTGCAAACTCCATTCCATACATATATATGGGGAGGTACAAACTCCAACTCGGTTTTACAGTGAAAACTGCAGGAACTTCAAACCGGCCCTAGGAAACAGTCTGAGAAAGCAGAGAAAAAGTGTCTCCTGCAACCCGTTCCCTTGGTGCTAGATGAACGAACGTCTCTCCACTTGCTCAGTTCTGAGAGATAAGCGGGTGTGAAAGCCGTCCTTCACCTAGCTTGTTGGGAACACAAAGCTTCTTTTCAGTTGCAAACTCCATTCCATACATATATATGGGGAGGTACAAGCTCCAACTCGGTTTTACACTGAAAACTGCAGGAACTTCAAAACGGCACTAGGAAACAGACTGAAGAAGCAGAGAGAAAGTGCCTCCTGCAACCCGTTCCCTTGGTGCTAGATGAACGAACGTCTCTCCACTTGCTCATTTCTGAGAGATAAGTGTGTGTGAAAGCCGTACTTCACCTAGCTTGTTGGGAACACAAAGCTTCTTTTCAGTTGCAAACTCCATTCCATACATATATATGGGGAGGTACAAGTTCCAAATCGGTTTGACAGTGAAAACAGCAGGAACTTCAAACCGGCACTAGGAAACAGACTGAGAAAGCAGAGAAAAAGTGTCTCCTGCAACCCGTTCCCTTGGTGCTAGATGAACGAACGTCTCTCCTCTTGCTCAGTTCTGAGAGATAAGTGTGTGTGAAAGCCGTCCTTCAACTAGCTTGTTGGGAACACAAAGTTTCTTTTCAGTTGCAAACTCCATTCCATACATATATATGGGGAGGTACAAGCTCCAACTCGTTTTTACAGTGAAAACTGCAGGAACTTCAAACCGGCCCTAGGAAACAGACTGAGAAAGCAGAGAAAAAGTGTCTCCTGCAACCCATTCCCTTGGTGCTAGATGAACGAACGTCTCTCCACTTGCTCAGTTCTGAGAGATAAGTGTGTGTGAAAGCTGCACTTCATCCTAGCTTGTTGGGAACACAAAGTTTCTTTTCAGTTGCAAACTCCATTCCATACTAATATATGGGGAGGTACAAGCTCCAACTCTGTTTTACAGTGAAAACTGCAGGAACTTCAATCCGGCCCTAAGAAAAAGACTGAGAAATCAGAGAAAAATTTCTCCTGCAACCCGTTCCCTTGATGCTAGATGAACGAACTTCTCTCCACTTGCTCAGTTCTGAGAGATAAGTGTGTGTGAAAGCCGCAATTCATCCTAGCTTGTTTGGAACACAAAGTTTCTTTTCAGTTGCAAACTCCATTCAATAAATATATATGGGGAGGGACTAGCTCCAACTCGGTTTGACAGTGAAAACTGCAGGAACTTCAAACCGGCACTAGGAAAGAGACTGAGAAAGCAGAGAATATTGTCTCCTGCAACCCGTTCCCTTGGTGCTAGATGAACGAAAGTCTCTCCACTTGCTCAGTTCTGAGAGATAATTGTGTGTGAAAGCCATCCTTCACCTAGATTGTGGGGAACACAAAGTTTCTTTTCAGTTGCAAACTCCATTCCATACATATATATGGGGAGGTACTAGCTCCAACTCGGTTTTACAGTGAAAACTGCAGGAACTTCAAACCGGCACTTGGAATGAGACTGAGAAAGCAGAGAAAAAGTGTCTCCTGCTACCCGTTCCCTTGGTGCTAGATGAACGAACGTCTCTCCACTTGCTCAGTTCTGAGAGATAAGTGTGTGTGAAAGCCGTCCTTCACCTAGCTTGTTGGGAACACAAAGTTTCTTTTCAGTTGCAAACACCATTCCATACATATATATGGGGTGGTACAAGCTCCAACTCTGTTTTACAGTGAAAACTGCAGGAACATCAAACCGGCCCTAAGAAACAGACTGAGAATGCAGAGAAAATGTGTCTCCTGCAACCCGTTCCCTTGGTGCTAGATGAACGAACGTCTCTCCACTTGCTCAGTTCTGAGAGATAAGTGTGTGTGAAAGCCGTCCTTCACCTAGCTTGTTGGGAACAAAAAGCTTCTTTTCAGATGCAAACTCCATTCCATACATATATATGGGGAGGTACTAGCTCCAACTCTGTTTGACAGTGAAAACTGCAGGAACTTCAAACCGGCACTAGGAAACAGACTGAGAAAGCAGAGAAAAAGTGTCTCCTGCAACCCGTTCCCTTGGTTCTAGATGAACGAACGTCTCTCCACTTGCTCAGTTCTGAGAGATAAGTGTGTGTGAAAGCCGCACTTCATTCTACCTTGTTGGGAACACAAAGTTTCTTTTCAGTTGCAAACTGCATTCCATACATATATATGGGGAGGTACTAGCTCCAACTCGGTATTACAGTGAAAACTGCAGGAACTTCAAACCGGCCCTAAGAAACAGACTGAGAAAGCAGAGAAAAAGTTTCTCCTGCAACCCGTTCCCTTGGTGCTAGATGAACGAACGTCTCTCCACTTGCTCAGTTCTGAGAGATTAGTGTGTGTTAAAGCCGTCCTTCACCTAGCTTGTTGGGAACACAAAGTTTCTTTTCAGTTGCAAACTCCATTCCATACATATATATGGGGAGGTACAAGCTCCAACTCGGTTTTGCAGTGAAAACTGCAGGAACTTCAAACCGGAACTAGGAAACAGACTGAGAAAGCAGAGAAAAAGTGTCTCCTGCAACCCGTTCCCTTGGTGCTAGATGAACGAACGTCTCTCCACTTGCTCAGTTCTGAGAGATATGTGTGTGTGGAAGCCGTCCTTCACCTAGATTGTTGGGAACACAAAGTTTCTTTTCAGTTGCAAACTCCATTCCATACATATATATGGGGAGGTACAAGCTCCAACACTGTTTTACACTGAAAAGTGCAGGAACTTCAAACCGGCACTAGGAAACAGACTGAGGAAGCAGAGATAAAGTGTCTCCTGCAACCCGTTCCCTTGGTGCTAGATGAACGAACGTCTCTCCACTTGCTCAGTTCTGATAGGTAAGTGTGTGTAAAGCCGTCCTTCACCTAGCTTGTTGGGAACACAAAGATTCTTTTCTGTTGCAAACTCCATTCCATACATATATATGGGGATGTACAAGCTCCAACTCGGTTTTACACTGAAAACTGCAGGAATTTCAAAACGGCACTAGGAAACAGACTGAGGAAGCAGAGAAAAAGTGTCTCCTGCAACCCGTTCCCTTGGTGCTAGATGAACGAACGTCTCTCCACTTGCTCAGTTCTGAGAGATAAGTGTGTGTGAAAGCCGTAATTCACCTAGCTTGCTGGGAACACAAAGTTACTTTTCAGTTGCAAACACCATTCCATACATATATATGGGGAAGTACAAGTTCCAAATCGGTTTGACAGTGAAAACTGCAGGTACTTCAAACAGGCACTAGGAAACAGACTGAGAAAGCAGAGAAAAAGTGTCTCCTGCAACCCGTTCCCTTGGTGCTAGATGAACGAACGTCTCTCCACTTGCTCAGTTCCGAGAGATAAGTGTGTGTGAAAGCCGTCCTTCAACTAGCTTGTTGGGAACACAAAGTTTCTTTTCAGTTGCCAACTCCATTCCATACATATATATGTGGAGGTACAAGCTCCAAATCGGTTTTACACTGAAAACTGCAGGAATTTCAAACCGGCACTAGGAAACAGACTGAGGAAGCAGAGAAAAAGTGTCTCCTGCAACCCGTTCCCTTGGTGCTAGATGAACGAACGTCTCTCCACTTGCTCAGTTCTGAGAGATAAGTGTGTGTGAAAGCCGTCCTTCACCTAGCTTGTTGGGAACACAAAGTTTCTTTTCAGTTGCAAACTCCATTCCATACATATATATGGGGAGGTACTAGCTCCAACTCGTGTTGACAGTGAAAACTGCAGGAACTTCAAACCGGCACTAGGAAACAGACTGAGAAAGCAGAGAAATAGTGTCTCCTGCAACCCGTTCCCTTGGTGCTAGATGAACGAACGTCTCTCCACTTGCTCAGTTCTGAGAGATAAGTGTGTTGAAAGCCATCCTTCAACTAGATTGTGGGGAACACAAAGTTTGTTTTCAGTTGCAAACTCCATTCCATACATATATATGGGGAGGTACAAGCTCCAACTCGGTTTGACAGTGAAAACTGCAGGAACTTCAAACCGGCACTAGGAAACAGACTGAGAAAGCAGAGAAAAAGTGTCTCCTGCCACCCGTTCCCTTGGTGCTAGATGAACGAACGTCTCTCCACTTGCTCAGTTCTGAGAGATAAGGGTGTGTGAAAGCCGATCTTCACCAAGCTTGTTGGGAACACAAAGTTTCTTTTCAGTTGCAAACTCCATTCCATACATATATATGGGGAGGTACTAGCTCCAACTCGGTTTGACAGTGAAAACTGCAGGAACTTCAAACCGGCACTAGGAAAGAGACTGAGAAAGCAGAGAAAAATTGTCTCCTGCAACCCGTTCCCTTGGTGCTAGATGAACGAACGTCTCTCCACTTGCTCAGTTCTGAGAGATAAGAGTGTGTGAAAGCCATCCTTCACCTAGATTGTGGGGAACACAAAGTTTCTTTTCAATTGCAAACTGCATTCCATACATATATATGGGGAGGTACTAGATCCAACTCGGTTTTACAGTGAAAACTGCAGGAACTTCAAACCGGCACTAGGAATCAGAGTGAGAAAGCAGAGAAAAAGTGTCTCCTGCAACCCGTTCCCTTGGTGCTAGATGAACGAACGTCTCTCCACTTGCTCAGTTCTGAGAGATAAGTGTGTGTGAAAGCCGTCCTTCATCTAGCTTGTTGGGAACACAAAGTTTCTTTTCAGTTGCAAACTCCATTCCATACATATATATGGGGAGGTACAAGCTCCAACTCGGTTTTACAGTGAAAACTGCAGGAACTTCAAACCGGCCCTAAGAAACAGACTGAGAAAGCAGAGAAAAAGTGTCTCCTGCAACCCGTTCCCTTGGTGCTAGATGAACGAACGTCTCTCCACTTGCTCAGTTCTGAGAGATAAGAGTGTGTGAAAGCCATCCTTCACCTAGATTGTGGGGAACACAAAGTTTCTTTTCAATTGCAAACTGCATTCCATACATATATATGGGGAGGTACTAGATCCAACTCGGTTTTACAGTGAAAACTGCAGGAACTTCAAACCGGCACTAGGAATCAGAGTGAGAAAGCAGAGAAAAAGTGTCTCCTGCAACCCGTTCCCTTGGTGCTAGATGAACGAACGTCTCTCCACTTGCTCAGTTCTGAGAGATAAGTGTGTGTGAAAGCCGTCCTTCATCTAGCTTGTTGGGAACACAAAGTTTCTTTTCAGTTGCAAACTCCATTCCATACATATATATGGGGAGGTACAAGCTCCAACTCGGTTTTACAGTGAAAACTGCAGGAACTTCAAACCGGCCCTAAGAAACAGACTGAGAAAGCAGAGAAAAAGTGTCTCCTGCAACCCGTTCCCTTGGTGCTAGATGAACGAACGTCTCTCCACTTGCTCAGTTCTGAGAGATAAGTGTGTGTGAAAGTCGTACTTCACCTAGCTTGTTGGGAACACAAAGCTTCTTTTCAGTTGCAAACTCCATTCCATACATATATATGGGGAGGTACAAACTCCAAATCGATTTTACAGTGAAAACTGCAGGAACTTCAAACCGGCCCTAGGAAACAGACTGAGAAAGCAGAGAAAAAGTGTCTCCTGCAACCCGTTCCCTTGGTGCTAGATGAACGAACGTCTCTCCACTTGCTCAGTTCTGAGAGATAAGTGGGTGTGAAAGCCGTCCTTCACCTAGCTTGTTGGGAACACAAAGCTTCTTTTCAGTTGCAAACTCCATTCCATACATATATATGGGGAGGTACAACTCCAAATCGGTTTTACAGTGAAAACTGCAGGAACTTCAAACAGGCCCTAGGAAACAGACTGAGAAAGCAGAGAAAAAGTGTCTCCTGCAACCCGTTCCCTTGGTGCTAGATGAATGAACGTCTCTCCACTTGCTCAGTTCTGAGAGATAAGTGTGTGTGAAAGCCGTCCTTCACCTAGCTTGTTGGGAACACAAAGCTTCTTTTCAGTTGCAAACTCCATTCCATACATATATATGGGGAGGTACTAGCTCCAACTCTGTTTGACAGTGAAAACTGCAGGAACTTCAAACCGGCACTAGGAATCAGACTGAGAAAGCAGAGAAAAAGTGTCTCCTGCCACCCGTTCCCTTGGTGCTAGATGAACGAACGTCTCTCCACTTGCTCAGTTCTGAGAGATAAGGGTGTGTGAAAGCCGATATTCACCAAGCTTGTTGGGAACACAAAGTTTCTTTTCAGTTGCAAACTCCATTCCATACATATATATGGGGAGGTACTAGCTCCAACTCGGTTTGACAGTGAAAACTGCAGGAACTTCAAACCGGCACTAGGAAAGAGACTGAGAAAGCAGAGAAAAAGTGTCTCCTGCAACCCGTTCCCTTGGTGCTAGATGAACGAACGTCTCTCCACTTGCTCAGTTCTGAGAGATAAGAGTGTGTGAAAGCCATCCTTCACCTAGATTGTGGGGAACACAAAGTTTCTTTTCAATTGCAAACTCCATTCCATACATATATATGGGGAGGTACTAGATCCAACTCGGTTTTACAGTGAAAACTGCAGGAACTTCAAACCGGCACTAGGAATCAGAGTGAGAAAGCAGAGAAAAAGTGTCTCCTGCAACCCGTTCCCTTGGTGCTAGATGAACGAACGTCTCTCCACTTGCTCAGTTCTGAGAGATAAGTGTGTGTGAAAGCCGTCCTTCACCTAGCTTGTTGGGAACACAAAGTTTCTTTTCAGTTGCAAACTCCATTCCATACATATATATGGGGAGGTACAAGCTCCAACTCGGTTTTACAGTGAAAACTGCAGGAACTTCAAACCGGCCCTAAGAAACAGACTGAGAAAGCAGAGAAAAAGTGTCTCCTGCAACCCGTTCCCTTGGTGCTAGATGAACGAACGTCTCTCCACTTGCTCAGTTCTGAGAGATAAGTGTGTGTGAAAGTCGTACTTCACCTAGCTTGTTGGGAACACAAAGCTTCTTTTCAGTTGCAAACTCCATTCCATACATATATATGGGGAGGTACAAACTCCAACTCGATTTTACAGTGAAAACTGCAGGAACTTCAAACCGGCCCTAGGAAACAGACTGAGAAAGCAGAGAAAAAGTGTCTCCTGCAACCCGTTCCCTTGGTGCTAGATGAACGAACGTCTCTCCACTTGCTCAGTTCTGAGAGATAAGTGGGTGTGAAAGCCGTCCTTCACCTAGCTTGTTGGGAACACAAAGCTTCTTTTCAGTTGCAAACTCCATTCCATACATATATATGGGGAGGTACAACACCAAATCGGTTTTACAGTGAAAACTGCAGGAACTTCAAACAGGCCCTAGGAAACAGACTGAGAAAGCAGAGAAAAAGTGTCTCCTGCAACCCGTTCCCTTGGTGCTAGATGAACGATCGTCTCTCCACTTGCTCAGTTCTGAGAGATAAGTGTGTGTGAAAGCCGTCCTTCACCTAGCTTGTTGGGAACACAAAGCTTCTTTTCAGTTGCAAACTCCATTCCATACATATATATGGGGAGGTACTAGCTCCAACTCTGTTTGACAGTGAAAACTGCAGGAACTTCAAACCGGCACTAGGAAACAGACTGAGAAAGCAGAGAAAAAGTGTCTCCTGCAACCCGTTCCCTTGGTGCTAGATGAACGAACGTCTCTCCACTTGTTAAGTTCCGAGAGATAAGTGTGTGTGAAAGCCGTCCTTCACCTAGCTTGTTGGGAACACAATGTTTCTTTTCAGTTGCAAACTCCATTCCATACTTATATATGGGGAGGTACAAGCTTCAACTCTGTTTGACAGGGAAAACTGCAGGAACTTCAAACCGGCACTAGGAAACAGACTGAGAAAGCAGAGAAAAGTGTCTCCTGCAACCCGTTCCCTTGGTGCTAGATGAACGAACGTCTCTCCACTTGCTCAGTTCTGAGAGATAAGTGTGTGTGAAAGCCGTCCTTCACCTACCTTGTTGGGAACAAAAAGTTTCTTTTCAGTTGCAAACTCCATTCCATACATATATATGGGGAGGTACAAGCTCCAAATCGGTTTTACACTGAAAACTGCAGGAACTTCAAACCGGCACTAGGAAACAGACTGAGGAAGCAGAGAAAAAGTGTCCCCTGCAACCCGTTCCCTTGGTGCTAGATGAACGAACGACTCTCCACTTGCTCAGTTCTGAGAGATAAGTGTGTGTGAAAGCCGTCCTTCAAATAGCTTGTTGGGAACACAAAGTTTCTTTTCAGTTGCAAACTCCATTCCATACATATATATGGGGAGGAAAATGTTTCAAATCGGTTTGACAGTGAAAACTGCAGGAACTTCAAACCGGCACTAGGAATCAGACTGAGAAAGCAGAGTAAAAGTGTCTCCTGCAACCCGTTCCCTTGGTGCTAGATGAACGAACGTCTCTCCACTTGCTCAGTTCTGAGAGATAAGTGTGTGTGAAAGCCGTCCTTCACCTAGCTTGTTGGGAACACAAAGTTTCTTTTCAGTTGCAAACTCCATTCCATACATATATATGGGGAGGTACAAGCTCCAACACGGTTTTACACTGAAAACTGCAGGAACTTCAAACCGGCACTAGGAAACAGACTGAGGAAGCAGAGAAAAATTGTCTCCTGCAACCCGTTCCCTTGGTGCTAGATGAACGAACGTCTCTCCACTTGCTCAGTTCTGAGAGATAAGTGTGTGTGAAAGCCGTACTTCACCTAGCTTGCTGGGAACACAAAGTTTCTTTTCAGTTGCAAACTCCATTCCATACATATATATGGGGAGGTACAAGTTCCAAATCGGTTTGACAGTGAAAACTGCAGGAACTTCAAAACGGCACTAGGAAACAGACTGAGAAAGCAGAGAAAAAGTGTCTCCTGCAACCCGTTCCCTTGGTGCTAGATGAACGAACGTCTCTCCACTTGCTCAGTTCCGAGAGATATGTGTGTGTGAAAGCCGTCCTTCAACTAGCTTGTTGGGAACACAAAGTTTCTTTTCAGTTGCAAACTCCATTCCATACATATATATGTGGAGGTACAAGCTCCAACTCGGTTTTACACTGAAAACTGCAGGAATTTCAAACCGGCACTAGGAAACAGACTGAGGAAGCAGAGAAAAAGTGTCTCCTGCAACCCGTTCCCTTGGTGCTAGATGAACGAACGTCTCTCCACTTGCTCAGTTCTGAGAGATAAGTGTGTGTGAAAGCCGTCCTTCACCTAGCTTGTTGGGAACACAAAGTTTCTTTTCAGTTGCAAACTCCATTCCATACATATATATGGGGAGGTACTAGCTCCAACTCGTGTTGACAGTGAAAACTGCAGGAACTTCAAACCGGCACTAGGAAACAGACTGAGAAAGCAGAGAAATAGTGTCTCCTGCAACCCGTTCCCTTGGTGCTAGATGAACGAACGTCTCTCCACTTGCTCAGTTCTGAGAGATAAGTGTGTTGAAAGCCATCCTTCAACTAGATTGTGGGGAACACAAAGTTTGTTTTCAGTTGCAAACTCCATTCCATACATATATATGGGGAGGTACAAGCTCCAACTCGGTTTGACAGTGAAAACTGCAGGAACTTCAAACCGGCACTAGGAAAGAGACTGAGAAAGCAGAGAAAAAGTGTCTCCTGCAACCCGTTCCCTTGGTGCTAGATGAACGAACGTCTCTCCACTTGCTCAGTTCTGAGAGATAAGTGGGTGTGAAAGCCGTCCTTCACCTAGCTTGTTGGGAACACAAAGCTTCTTTTCAGTTGCAAACTCCATTCCATACATATATATGGGGAGGTACAAGCTCCAAATCGGTTTTACACTGAAAACTGCAGGAACTTCAAACCGGCACTAGGAAACAGACTGAGGAAGCAGAGAAAAAGAGTCCCCTGCAACCCGTTCCCTTGGTGCTAGATGAACGAACGACTCTCCACTTGCTCAGTTCTGAGAGATAAGTGTGTGTGAAAGCCGTCCTTCAAATAGCTTGTTGGGAACACAAAGTTTCTTTTCAGTTGCAAACTCCATTCCATACATATATATGGGGAGGAAAATGTTTCAAATCGGTTTGACAGTGAAAACTGCAGGAACTTCAAACCGGCACTAGGAATCAGACTGAGAAAGCAGAGAAAAAGTGTCTCCTGCAACCCGTTCCCTTGGTGCTAGATGAACGAACGTCTCTCCACTTGCTCAGTTCTGAGAGATAAGTGTGTGTGAAAGCCGTCCTTCACCTAGCTTGTTGGGAACACAAAGTTTCTTTTCAGTTGCAAACTCCATTCCATACATATATATGGGGAGGTACAAGCTCCAACACGGTTTTACACTGAAAACTGCAGGAACTTCAAACCGGCACTAGGAAACAGACTGAGGAAGCAGAGAAAAATTGTCTCCTGCAACCCGTTCCCTTGGTGCTAGATGAACGAACGTCTCTCCACTTGCTCAGTTCTGAGAGATAAGTGTGTGTGAAAGCCGTACTTCACCTAGCTTGCTGGGAACACAAAATTTCTTTTCAGTTGCAAACTCCATTCCATACATATATATGGGGAGGTACAAGTTCCAAATCGGTTTGACAGTGAAAACTGCAGGAACTTCAAAACGGCACTAGGAAACAGACTGAGAAAGCAGAGAAAAAGTGTCTCCTGAAACCCGTTCCCTTGGTGCTAGATGAACGAACGTCTCTCCACTTGCTCAGTTCCGAGAGATAAGTGTGTGTGAAAGCCGTCCTTCAACTAGCTTGTTGGGAACACAAAGTTTCTTTTCAGTTGCAAACTCCATTCCATACATATATATGTGGAGGTACAAGCTCCAACTCGGTTTTACACTGAAAACTGCAGGAATTTCAAACCGGCACTAGGAAACAGACTGAGGAAGCAGAGAAAAAGTGTCTCCTGCAACCCGTTCCCTTGGTGCTAGATGAACGAACGTCTCTCCACTTGCTCAGTTCTGAGAGATAAGTGTGTGTCAAAGCCGTCCTTCACCTAGCTTGTTGGGAACACAAAGTTTCTTTTCAGTTGCAAACTCCATTCCATACATATATATGGGGAGGTACTAGCTCCAACTCGTGTTGACAGTGAAAACTGCAGGAACTTCAAACCGGCACTAGGAAACAGACTGAGAAAGCAGAGAAATAGTGTCTCCTGCAACCCGTTCCCTTGGTGCTAGATGAACGAACGTCTCTCCACTTGCTCAGTTCTGAGAGATAAGTGTGTTGAAAGCCATCCTTCAACTAGATTGTGGGGAACACAAAGTTTGTTTTCAGTTGCAAACTCCATTCCATACATATATATGGGGAGGTACAAGCTCCAACTCGGTTTGACAGTGAAAACTGCAGGAACTTCAAACCGGCACTAGGAAAGAGACTGAGAAAGCAGAGAAAAAGTGTCTCCTGCAACCCGTTCCCTTGGTGCTAGATGAACGAACGTCTCTCCACTTGCTCAGTTCTGAGAGATAAGTGTGTGTGAAAGCCGTCCTTCACCTAGCTTGTTGGGAACACAAAGTTTCTTTTCAGTTGCAAACTCCATTCCATACATATATATGGGGAGGTACAAACTCCAACTCGATTTTACAGTGAAAACTGCAGGAACTTCAAACCGGCCCTAGGAAACAGACTGAGAAAGCAGAGAAAAAGTGTCTCCTGCAACCCGTTCCCTTGGTGCTAGATGAACGAACGTCTCTCCACTTGCTCAGTTCTGAGAGATAAGTGGGTGTGAAAGCCGTCCTTCACCTAGCTTGTTGGGAACACAAAGCTTCTTTTCAGTTGCAAACTCCATTCCATACATATATATGGGGAGGTACAACTCCAAATCGGTTTTACAGTGAAAACTGCAGGAACTTCAAACAGGCCCTAGGAAACAGACTGAGAAAGCAGAGAAAAAGTGTCTCCTGCAACCCGTTCCCTTGGTGCTAGATGAACGAACGTCTCTCCACTTGCTCAGTTCTGAGAGATAAGTGTGTTGAAAGCCATCCTTCAACTAGATTGTGGGGAACACAAAGTTTGTTTTCAGTTGCAAACTCCATTCCATACATATATATGGGGAGGTACAAGCTCCAACTCGGTTTGACAGTGAAAACTGCAGGAACTTCAAACCGGCACTAGGAAAGAGACTGAGAAAGCAGAGAAAAAGTGTCTCCTGCAACCCGTTCCCTTGGTGCTAGATGAACGAACGTCTCTCCACTTGCTCAGTTCTGAGAGATAAGTGTGTGTGAAAGCCGTCCTTCACCTAGCTTGTTGGGAACACAAAGTTTCTTTTCAGTTGCAAACTCCATTCCATACATATATATGGGGAGGTACAAACTCCAACTCGATTTTACAGTGAAAACTGCAGGAACTTCAAACCGGCCCTAGGAAACAGACTGAGAAAGCAGAGAAAAAGTGTCTCCTGCAACCCGTTCCCTTGGTGCTAGATGAACGAACGTCTCTCCACTTGCTCAGTTCTGAGAGATAAGTGGGTGTGAAAGCCGTCCTTCACCTAGCTTGTTGGGAACACAAAGCTTCTTTTCAGTTGCAAACTCCATTCCATACATATATATGGGGAGGTACAACTCCAAATCGGTTTTACAGTGAAAACTGCAGGAACTTCAAACAGGCCCTAGGAAACAGACTGAGAAAGCAGAGAAAAAGTGTCTCCTGCAACCCGTTCCCTTGGTGCTAGATGAACGAACGTCTCTCCACTTGCTCAGTTCTGAGGGATAAGTGTGTGTGAAAGCCGTCCTTCACCTAGCTTGTTGGGAACACAAAGCTTCTTTTCAGTTGCAAACTCCATTCCATACATATATATGGGGAGGTACTAGCTCCAACTCTGTTTGACAGTGAAAACTGCAGGAACTTCAAACCGGCACTAGGAAACAGACTGACAAAGCAGAGAAAAAGTGTCTCCTGCAACCCGTTCCCTTGGTGCTAGATGAACGAACGTCTCTCCACTTGTTCAGTTCCGAGAGATAAGTGTGTGTGAAAGCCGTCCTTCACCTAGCTTGTTGGGAACACAATGTTTCTTTTCAGTTGCAAACTCCATTCCATACTTATATATGGGGAGGTACAAGCTTCAACTCTGTTTGACAGGGAAAACTGCAGGAACTTCAAACCGGCACTAGGAAACAGACTGAGAAAGCAGAGAAAAAGTGTCTCCTGCAACCCGTTCCCTTGGTGCTAGATGAACGAACGTCTCTCCACTTGCTCAGTTCTGAGAGATAAGTGTGTGTGAAAGCCGTCCTTCACCTACCTTGTTGGGAACAAAAAGTTTCTTTTCAGTTGCAAACTCCTTTCCATACATATATATGGGGAGGTACAAGCTCCAAATCGGTTTTACACTGAAAACTGCAGGAACTTCAAACCGGCACTAGGAAACAGACTGAGGAAGCAGAGAAAAAGTGTCCCCTGCAACCCGTTCCCTTGGTGCTAGATGAACGAACGACTCTCCACTTGCTCAGTTCTGAGAGATAAGTGTGTGTGAAAGCCGTCCTTCAAATAGCTTGTTGGGAACACAAAGTTTCTTTTCAGTTGCAAACTCCATTCCATACATATATATGGGGAGGAAAATGTTTCAAATCGGTTTGACAGTGAAAACTGCAGGAACTTCAAACCGGCACTAGGAATCAGACTGAGAAAGCAGAGAAAAAGTGTCTCCTGCAACCCGTTCCCTTGGTGCTAGATGAACGAACGTCTCTCCACTTGCTCAGTTCTGAGAGATAAGTGTGTGTGAAAGCCGTCCTTCACCAGCTTGTTGGGAACACAAAGTTTCTTTTCAGTTGCAAACTCCATTCCATACATATATATGGGGAGGTACAAGCTCCAACACGGTTTTACACTGAAAACTGCAGGAACTTCAAACCGGCACTAGGAAACAGACTGAGGAAGCAGAGAAAAAGTGTCTCCTGCAACCCGTTCCCTTGGTGCTAGATGAACGAACGTCTCTCCACTTGCTCAGTTCCGAGAGATAAGTGTGTGTGAAAGCCGTCCTTCAACTAGCTTGTTGGGAACACAAAGTTTCTTTTCAGTTGCAAACTCCATTCCATACATATATATGTGGAGGTACAAGCTCCAACTCGGTTTTACACTGAAAACTGCAGGAACTTCAAACCGGCACTAGGAAACAGACTGAGAAAGCAGAGAAAAAGTATCTCCTGCAACCCGTTCCCTTGGTGCTAGATGAACGAACGTCTCCCACTTGCTCAGTTCTGAGAGATAAGTGTGTGTGAAAGCCGTCCTTCACCTAGCTTGTTGGAACACAAAGTTTCTTTTCAGTTGCAAACTCCATTCCATACATATATATGGGGAGGTACAAGCTCCAACTCGGTTTTACACTGAAAACTGCAGGAACTTCAAACCGGCACTAGGAAACAGACTGAGAAAGCAGAGAAAAAGTGTCTCCTGCAACCCGTTCCCTTGGTGCTAGATGAACGAACGTCTCTCCACTTGCTCAGTTCTGAGAGATAAGTGTGTTGAAAGCCATCCTTCACCTAGATTGTGGGGAACACAAAGTTTCTTTTCAGTTGCAAACTCCATTCCATACATATATATGGGGAGGTACAAGCTCCAACTCGGGTTGACAGTGAAAACTGCAGGAACTTCAAACCGGCACTAGGAAACAGACTGAGAAAGCAGAGAAATAGTGTCTCCTGCAACCCGTTTCCTTGGTGCTAGATGAACGAACGTCTCTCCACTTGCTCAGTTCTGAGAGATAAGTGTGTTGAAAGCCATCCTTCAACTAGATTGTGGGGAACACAAAGTTTGTTTTCAGTTGCAAACTCCATTCCATACATATATATGGGGAGGTACAAGCTCCAACTCGGTTTGACAGTGAAAACTGCAGGAACTTCAAACCGGCACTAGGAAAGAGACTGAGAAAGCAGAGAAAAAGTGTCCCCTGCAACCCGTTCCCTTGCTGCTAGATGAACGAACGACTCTCCACTTGCTCAGTTCTGAGAGATAAGTGTGTGTGAAAGCCGTTCTTCAAATAGCTTGTTGGGAACACAAAGTTTCTTTTCAGTTGCAAACTCCATTCCATACATATATATGGGGAGGAAAATGTTCCAAATCGGTTTGACAGTGAAAACTGCAGGAACTTCAAACCGGCACTAGGAATCAGACTGAGAAAGCAGAGAAAAAGTGTCTCCTGCAACCCGTTCCCTTGGTGCTAGATGAACGAACGTCTCTCCACTTGCTCAGTTCTGAGAGATAAGTGTGTGTGAAAGCCGTCCTTCACCTAGCTTGTTGGGAACACAAAGTTTCTTTTCAGTTGCAAACTCCATTCCATACATATATATGGGGAGGTACAAGCTCCAACACGGTTTTACACTGAAAAATGCAGGAACTTCAAACCGGCACTAGGAAACAGACTGAGGAAGCAGAGAAAAAGTGTCTCCTGCAACCCGTTCCCTTGGTGCTAGATGAACGAACGTCTCTCCACTTGCTCAGTTCTGAGAGATAAGTGTGTGTGAAAGCCGTCCTTCACCTAGCTTGTTGGGAACACAAAGCTTCTTTTCAGTTGCAAACTCCATTCCATACATATATATGGGGAGGTACTAGCTCCAAATGGTTTTGACAGTGAAAACTGCAGGAACTTCAAAACAGCACTAGGAAACAGACTGAGAAAGCAGAGAAAAAGTGTCTCCTGCAACCCGTTCCCTTGGTGCTAGATGAACGAACGTCTCTCCACTTGCTCAGTTCTGAGAGATAAGTGTGTGTGAAAGCCGTCCTTCACCTAGCTTGATGGGAACACAAAGCTTCTTTTCAGTTGCAAACTCCATTCCATAAATATATATGGGGAGGTACTAGCTCCAACCCTGTTTGACAGTGAAAACTGCAGGAACTTCAAACCGGCACTAGGAAACAGACTGAGAAAGCAGAAAAAAAGTGTCTCCTGCAACCCGTTCCCTTGGTGCTAGATGAACGAACGTCTCTCCACTTGCTCAGTTCTGAGAGATAAGTGTGTGTTAAAGCCGTCCTTCACCTAGCTTGTTGGGAACACAAAGTTTCTTTTCAGTGCAAACTCCATTCCATACATATATATGGGGAGGTAAAGCTCCAACTCGGTTTTGCAGTGAAAACTGCAGGAACTTCAAACCGGCACTAGGAAACAGACTGGGATAGCAGAGAAAAAGTGTCTCCTGCAACCCGTTCCCTTGATGCTAGATGAACGAACGTCTCTCCACTTGCTCAGTTCTGAGAGATAACTGTGTGTGAAAGCCGCACTTCATCCTAGCTTGTTGGGAACACAAAGTTTCTTTTCAGTTGCAAACTCCATTCAATACATATATATGGGGAGGTACTAGCTCCAACTCGGTTTGACAGTGAAAACTGCAGGAACTTCAAACCGGCACTAAGAAAGAGACTGAGAAAGCAGAGAAAAAGTGTCCCCTGAAACCCGTTCCCTTGGTGCTAGATGAACGAACGTCTCTCTACTTGCTCAGTTCTGAGAGATAATTGTGTGTGAAAGCCATCCTTCACCAAATTGTGGGGAACACAAAGTTTCTTTTCAGTTGCAAACTCCATTCCATACATAAATAAGGGGAGGTACTAGCTCCAACTCGGTTTTACAGTGAAAACTGCAGGAACTTCAAACCGGCACTAGGAATCAGACTGAGAAAGCAGAGAAAAACTGTCTCCTGCAACCGGTTCCCTTGGTGCTAGATGAACGAACGTCTCTCCACTTGCTCAGTTCTGAGAGATAAGTGTGTGTGAAAGCCGTCCTTCACCTAGCTTGTTGGGAACACAAAGTTTCTTTTCAGTTGCAAACTCCATTCCATACATATATATGGGGAGGTACAAGCTCCAACTCGGTTTTACACTGAAAACTGCAGGAACTTCAAACCGGCCCTAAGAAACAGACTGAGAAAGCAGAGAAAAAGTGTCTCCTGCAACCCGTTCCCTTGGTGCTAGATGAACGAACGTCTCTCCACTTGCTCAGTTCTGAGAGATAAGTGTGTGTGAAAGCCGTACTTCAACTAGCTTGTTGGGAAAACAAAGCTTCTTTTCAGTTGCAAACTCCATTCCATAAATATATATATGGGGAGGTACAAACTCCAACTCGATTTTACAGTGAAAACTGCAGGAACTTCAAACCGGCCCTAGGAAACAGACTGAGAAAGCAGAGAAAAAGTGTCTCCTGCAACCCGTTCCCTTGGTGCTAGATGAACGAACGTCTCTCCACTTGCTCAGTTCTGAGAGATAAGTGGGTGTGAAAGCCGCCCTTCACCTAGCTTGTTGGGAACACAAAGCTTCTTTTCAGTTGCAAACTCCATTCCATACATATATATGGGGAGGTACAAACTCCAAATCGGTTTTACAGTGAAAACTGCACGAACTTCAAACCGGCCCTAGGAAACAGACTGATAAAGCAGAGAAAAAGTGTCTCCTGCAACCCGTTCCCTTGGTGCTAGATGAACGAACGTCTCTCCACTTGCTCAGTTCTGAGAGATAAGTGTGTGTGAAAGCCGTCCTTCACCTAGCTTGTTGGGAACACAAAGCTTCTTTTCAGTTGCAAACTCCATTCCATACATATATATGGGGAGGTACTAGCTCCAACTCTGTTTGTCAGTGAAAACTGCAGGAACTTCAAACCGGCACTAGGAAACAGACTGAGAAAGCAGAGAAAAAGTGTCTCCTTCAACCCGTTCCCTTGGTGCTAGATGAACGAACGTCTATCCACTTGTTCAGTTCCGAGAGATAAGTGTGTGTGAAAGCCGTCCTTCACCTAGCTTGTTGGGAACACAAAGTTTCTTTTCAGTTGCAAACTCCATTCCATACTTATATATGGGGAGGTACAAGCTCCAACTCTGTTTGACAGGGAAAACTGCAGGAACTTCATACCGGCACTAGGAAACAGACTGAGAAAGCAGAGAAAAAGTGTCTCCTGCAACCCGTTCCCTTGGTGCTAGATGAACGAACGTCTCTCCACTTGCTCAGTTCTGAGAGATAAGTGTGTGTGAAAGCCGTCCTTCACCTACCTTGTTGGGAACAAAAAGTTTCTTTTCAGTTGCAAACTCCATTCCATACATATATATGGGGAGGTACAAGCTCCAAATCGGTTTTACACTGAAAACTTCAGGAACTTCAAACCGGCACTAGGAAACAGACTGAGGAAGCAGAGAAAAAGTGTCTCCTGCAACCCGTTCCCTTGGTGCTAGATGAACGAACGACTCTCCACTTGCTCAGTTCTGAGAGATAAGTGTGTGTGAAAGCCGTCCTTCAAATAGCTTGTTGGGAACACAAAGTTTCTTTTCAGTTGCAAACTCCATTCCATACATATATATGGGGAGGAAAATGTTCCAAATCGGTTTGACAGTGAAAACTGCAGGAACTTCAAACCGGCACTAGGAATCAGACTGAGAAAGCAGAGAAAAAGTGTCTCCTGCAACCCGTTCCCTTGGTGCTAGATGAACGAACGTCTCTCCACTTGCTCAGTTCTGAGAGATAAGTGTGTGTGAAAGCCGTACTTCACCTAGCTTGCTGGGAACACAAAGTTTCTTTTCAGTTGCAAACTCCATTCCATACATATATATGGGGAGGTACTAGCTCCAACTCGGGTTGACAGTGAAAACTGCAGGAACTTCAAACCGGCACTAGGAAACAGACTGAGAAAGCAGAGAAATAGTGTCTCCTGCAACCCGTTCCTTTGGTGCTAGATGAACGAACGTCTCTCCACTTGCTCAGTTCTGAGAGATAAGTGTGTTGAAAGCCATCCTTCACCTAGATTGTGGGGAACACAAAGTTTCTTTTCAGTTGCAAACTCCATTCCATACATATATATGGGGAGGTACAAGCTCCAACTCGGTTTGACAGTGAAAACTGCAGGAACTTCAAACCGGCACTAGGAAACAGACTGAGAAAGCAGAGAAAAAGTGTCTCCTGCAACCCGTTCCCTTGGTGCTCGATGAACGAACGTCTCTCCACTTGCTCAGTTCTGAGAGATAAGTGTGTGTGAAAGCCATTCTTCACATAGATTGTGGGGAACACAAAGTTTCTTTTCAGTTGCAAACTCCATTCCATACATATATAAGGGGAGGTACTAGCTCCAACTCGGTTATACAGTGAAAACTGCAGGAACTTCAAACCGGCACTAGGAATCAGACTGAGAAAGCAGAGAAAAAGTGTCTCCTGCAACCCGTTCCCTTGGTGCTAGATGAACGAACGTCTCTCCACTTGCTCAGTTCTGAGAGATAAGTGTGTGTGAAAGCAGTCCTTCACCTAGCTTGTTGGGAACACAAAGTTTCTTTTCAGTTGCAAACTCCATTCCATACATATATATGGGGAGTTACAAGCTCCAACTCGGTTTTACAGTGAAAACTGCAGGAACTTCAAACCGGCCCTAAGAAACAGATTGAGAAAGCAGAGAAAAAGTGTCTCCTGCAACCCGTTCCCTTGGTGCTAGATGAACGAACGTCTCTCCACTTGCTCAGTTCTGAGAGATAAGTGTGTGTGAAAGCCGTGCTTCACCTAGCTTGTTGGGAACACAAAGCTTCTTTTCAGTTGCAAACTCCATTCCATACATATATATGGGGAGGTACAAACTCCAACTCGATTTTACAGTGAAAACTGCAGGAACTTCAAACCGGCCCTAGGAAACAGACTGAGAAAGCAGAGAAAAAGTGTCTCCTGCAACCCGTTCCCTTGGTGCTAGATGAACGAACGTCTCTCCACTTGTTCAGTTCCGAGAGATAAGTGTGTGTGAAAGCCGTCCTTCACCTAGCTTGTTGGGAACACAAAGTTTCTTTTCAGTTGCAAACTCCATTCCATTATTATATATGGGGAGGTATAAGCTCCAACTCTGTTTGACAGGGAAAACTGCAGGAACTTCAAACCGGCACTAGGAAACAGACTGAGAGAGCAGAGAAAAAGTGTCTCCTGCAACCCGTTCCCTTGGTGCTAGATGAACGAACGTCTCTCCACTTGCTCAGTTCTGAGAGATAAGTGTGTGTGAAAGCCGTCCTTCACCTACCTTGTTGGGAACAAAAAGTTTCTTTTCAGTTGCAAACTCCATTCCATATATATATATATGGGGAGGTACAAGCTCCAAATCGGTTTTACACTGAAAACTGCAGGAACTTCAAACCGGCACTAGGAAACAGACTGAGGAAGCAGAGAAAAAGTGTCTCCTGCAACCCGTTCCCTTGGTGCTAGATGAACGAACGACTCTCCACTTGCTCAGTTCTGAGAGATAAGTGTGTGTGAAAGCCGTCCTTCAAATAGCTTGTTGGGAACACAAAGTTTCTTTTCAGTTGGAAACTCCATTCCATACATACATATGGGGAGGAAAATGTTCCAAATCGGTTTGACAGTGAAAACTGCAGGAACTTCAAACCGGCACTAGGAATCAGACTGAGAAAGCAGAGAAAAAGTGTCTCCTGCAACCCGTTCCCTTGGTGCTAGATGAACGAACTTCTCTCCACTTGCTCAGTTCTGAGAGATAAGTGGGTGTGAAAGCCGTCCTTCACCTAGCTTGTTGGGAACACAAAGTTTCTTTTCAGTTGCAAACTCCATTCCATACATATATATGGGGATGTACAAGCTCCAACTCGGTTTTACACTGAAAACTGCAGGAACTTCAAACCGGCACTAGGAAACAGACTGAGGAAGCAGAGAAAAAGTGTCTCCTGCAACCCGTTCCCTTGGTGCTAGATGAACGAACGTCTCTCCACTTGCTCAGTTCTGAGAGATAAGTGTGTGTGAAAGCCGTACTTCACCTAGCTTGCTGGGAACACAAAGTTTCTTTTCAGTTGCAAACTCCATTCCATACATATATATGGGGAGGTACTAGCTCCAACTCGGTTTGACAGTGAAAACTGCAGGAACTTCAAACCGGCACTAGGAAACAGACTGAGAAAGCAGAGAAAAAGTGTCTCCTGCAACCCGTTCCTTTGGTGCTAGATGAACGAACGTCTCTCCACTTGCTCAGTTCTGAGAGATAAGTGTGTTGAAAGCCATCCTTCACCTAGATTGTGGGGAACACAAAGTTTCTTTTCAGTTGCAAACTCCATTCCATACATATATATGGGGAGGTACAAGCTCCAACTCGGTTTTACAGTGAAAACTGCAGGAACTTCAAACCGGCCCTAAGAAACAGACTGAGAAAGCAGAGAAAAAGTGTCTCCTGCAACCCGTTCCCTTGGTGCTAGATGAACGAAAGTCTCTCCACTTGCTCAGTTCTAAGAGATATGTGTGTGTGAAAGCCGTACTTCACCTAGCTTGTTGGGAACACAAAGCTTCTTTTCAGTTGCAAACCCCATTCCATACATATATATGGGGAGGTACAAACTCCAACTCGATTTTACAGTGAAAACTGCAGGAACTTCAAACCGGCCCTAGGAAACAGACTGAGAAAGCAGAGAAAAAGTGTCTCCTGCAACCCGTTCCCTTGGTGCTAGATGAACGAACGTCTCTCCACTTGCTCAGTTCTGAGAGATAAGTGGGTGTGAAAGCCGTCCTTCACCTAGCTTGTTGGGAACACAAAGCTTCTTTTCAGTTGCAAACTCCATTCCTTACATATATATGGGGAGGTACAAACTCCAAATCGGTTTTACAGTGAAAACTGCAGGAACTTCAAACCGGCACTAGGAAACAGACTGAGAAAGCAGAGAAAAAGTGTCTCCTGCAACCCGTTCCCTTGGTGCTAGATGAACGAACGTCTCTCCACTTGCTCAGTTCTGAGAGATAAGTGTGTGTGAAAGCCGTCCTTCACCTAGCTTGTTGGGAACACAAAGCTTCTTTTCAGTTGCAAACTCCATTTAATACATATATATGGGGAGGTACTAGCTCCAAATCGGTTTGACAGTGAAAACTGCAGGAACTTCAAACCGGCACTAGGAAACAGACTGAGAAAGCAGAGAAAAAGTTTCTCCTGCAACCCGTTCCCTTGGTGCTAGATGAACGAACGTCTCTCCACTTGTTCAGTTCCGAGAGATAAGTGTGTGTGAAAGCCGTCCTTCAACTAGCTTGTTGGGAACACAAAGTTTCTTTTCAGTTGCAAACTCCATTCCATTATTATATATGGGGAGGTACAAGCTCCAACTCTGTTTGACAGGGAAAACTGCAGGAACTTCAAACCGGCACTAGGAAACCGACTGAGGAAGCAGAGTAAAAGTGTCTCCTGCAACCCGTTCCCTTGGTGCTAGATGAACGAACGTCTCTCCACTTGCTCAGTTCTGAGAGATAAGTGTGTGTGAAAGCCGTCCTTCACCTAGCTTGTTGGGAACACAAAGTTTCTTTTCAGTTGCAAACTCCATTCCATACATATATATGGGGAGGTACAAGCTCCAACTCGGTTTTACACTGAAAACTGCAGGAACTTCAAACCGGCACTAGGAAACAGACTGAGGAAGCAGAGAAAAAGTGTCTCCTACAACCCGTTCCCTTGGTGCTAGATGAACGAACGTCTCTCCACTTGCTCAGTTCTGAGAGATAAGTGTGTGTGAAAGCCGTACTTCACCTAGCTTGCTGGGAACACAAAGTTTCTTTTCAGTTGCAAACTCCATTCCATACATATATATGGGGAGGTACTAGCTCCAACTCGTGTTGACAGTGAAAACTGCAGGAACTTCAAACCGGCACTAGGAAACAGACTGAGAAAGCAGAGAAAAAGTGTCTCCTGCAACCCGTTCCTTTGGTGCTAGATGAACGAACGTCTCTCCACTTGCTCAGTTCTGAGAGATAAGTGTGTTGAAAGCCATCCTTCACCTAGATTGTGGGGAACACAAAGTTTCTTTTCAGTTGCAAACTCCATTCCATACATATATATGGGGAAGTACAAGCTCCAACTCGGTTTGACAGTGAAAACTGCAGGAACTTCAAACCGGCCCTAAGAAACAGACTGAGAAAGCAGAGAAAAAGTGTCTCCTGCAACCCGTTCCCTTGGTGCTAGATGAACGAACGTCTCTCCACTTGCTCAGTTCTGAGAGATAAGTGTGTGTGAAAGCCGTGCTTCACCTAGCTTGTTGGGAACACAAAGCTTCTTTTCAGTTGCAAACTCCATTCCATACATATATATGGGGAGGTACAAACTCCAACTCGATTTTGCAGTGAAAACTGCAGGAACTTCAAACCGGCCCTAGGAAACAGACTGAGAAAGCAGAGAAAAAGTGTCTCCTGCAACCCGTTCCCTTGGTGCTAGATGAACGAACGTCTGTCCACTTGTTCAGTTCCGAGAGATAAGTGTGTGTGAAAGCCGTCCTTCACCTAGCTTGTTGGGAACACAAAGTTTCTTTTCAGTTGCAAACTCCATTCCATTATTATATATGGGGAGGTACAAGCTCCAACTCTGTTTGACAGGGAAAACTGCAGGAACTTCAAACCGGCACTAGGAAACAGACTGAGAGAGCAGAGAAAAAGTGTCTCCTGCAACCCGTTCCCTTGGTGCTAGATGAACGAACGTCTCTCCACTTGCTCAGTTCTGAGAGATAAGTGTGTGTGAAAGCCGTCCTTCACCTACCTTGTTGGGAACAAAAAGTTTCTTTTCAGTTGCAAACTCCATTCCATATATATATATATGGGGAGGTACAAGCTCCAAATCGGTTTTACACTGAAAACTGCAGGAACTTCAAACCGGCACTAGGAAACAGACTGAGGAAGCAGAGAAAAAGTGTCTCCTGCAACCCGTTCCCTTGGTGCTAGATGAACGAACGACTCTCCACTTGCTCAGTTCTGAGAGATAAGTGTGTGTGAAAGCCGTCCTTCAAATAGCTTGTTGGGAACACAAAGTTTCTTTTCAGTTGCAAACTCCATTCCATACATATATATGGGGAGGAAAATGTTCCAAATCGGTTTGACAGTGAAAACTGCAGGAACTTCAAACCGGCACTAGGAAACAGACTGAGAAAGCAGAGAAAAAGTGTCTCCTGCAACCCGTTCCTTTGGTGCTAGATGAACGAACGTCTCTCCACTTGCTCAGTTCTGAGAGATAAGTGTGTTGAAAGCCATCCTTCACCTAGATTGTGGGGAACACAAAGTTTCTTTTCAGTTGCAAACTCCATTCCATACATATATATGGGGAGGTACAAGCTCCAACTCGGTTTTACAGTGAAAACTGCAGGAACTTCAAACCGGCCCTAAGAAACAGACTGAGAAAGCAGAGAAAAAGTGTCTCCTGCAACCCGTTCCCTTGGTGCTAGATGAACGAAAGTCTCTCCACTTGCTCAGTTCTAAGAGATATGTGTGTGTGAAAGCCGTACTTCACCTAGCTTGTTGGGAACACAAAGCTTCTTTTCAGTTGCAAACCCCATTCCATACATATATATGGGGAGGTACAAACTCCAACTCGATTTTACAGTGAAAACTGCAGGAACTTCAAACCGGCCCTAGGAAACAGACTGAGAAAGCAGAGAAAAAGTGTCTCCTGCAACCCGTTCCCTTGGTGCTAGATGAACGAACGTCTCTCCACTTGCTCAGTTCTGAGAGATAAGTGGGTGTGAAAGCCGTCCTTCACCTAGCTTGTTGGGAACACAAAGCTTCTTTTCAGTTGCAAACTCCATTCCATACATATATATGGGGAGGTACAAACTCCAAATCGGTTTTACAGTGAAAACTGCAGGAACTTCAAACCGGCACTAGGAAACAGACTGAGAAAGCAGAGAAAAAGTGTCTCCTGCAACCCGTTCCCTTGGTGCTAGATGAACGAACGTCTCTCCACTTGCTCAGTTCTGAGAGATAAGTGTGTGTGAAAGCCGTCCTTCACCTAGCTTGTTGGGAACACAAAGCTTCTTTTCAGTTGCAAACTCCATTCCATACATATATATGGGGAGGTACTAGCTCCAACTCTGTTTGACAGTGAAAACTGCAGGAACTTCAAACCGGCACTAGGAAACAGACTGAGAAAGCAGAGAAAAAGTGTCTCCTGCAACCCGTTCCCTTGGTGCTAGATGAACGAACGTCTCTCCACTTGTTCAGTTCCGAGAGATAAGTGTGTGTGAAAGCCGTCCTTCACCTAGCTTGTTGGGAACACAAAGATTCTTTTCAGTTGCAAACTCCATTCCATTATTATATATGGGGAGGTACAAGCTCCAACTCTGTTTGACAGGGAAAACTGCAGGAAATTCAAACCGGCACTAGGAAACAGACTGAGAAAGCAGAGAAAAAGTGTCCCTGCAACCCGTTCCCTTGGTGCTAGATGAACGAACGTCTCTCCACTTGCTCAGTTCTGAGAGATAAGTGTGTGTGAAAGCCGTCCTTCACCTAGCTTGTTGGGAACACAAAGTTTCTTTTCAGTTGCAAACTCCATTCCATACATATATATGGGGAGGTACTAGCTCCAACTCGTGTTGACAGTGAAAACTGCAGGAACTTCAAACCGGCACTAGGAAACAGACTGAGAAAGCAGAGAAAAAGTGTCTCCTGCAACCCGTTCCTTTGGTGCTAGATGAACGAACGTCTCTCCACTTGCTCAGTTCTGAGAGATAAGTGTGTTGAAAGCCATCCTTCACCTAGATTGTGGGGAACACAAAGTTTCTTTTCAGTTGCAAACTCCATTCCATACATATATATGGGGAGGTACAAGCTCCAACTCGGTTTGACAGTGAAAACTGCAGGAACTTCAAACCGGCCCTAAGAAACAGACTGAGAAAGCAGAGAAAAAGTGTCTCCTGCAACCCGTTCCCTTGGTGCTAGATGAACGAACGTCTCTCCACTTGCTCAGTTCTGAGAGATAAGTGTGTGTGAAAGCCGTGCTTCACCTAGCTTGTTGGGAACACAAAGCTTCTTTTCAGTTGCAAACTCCATTCCATACATATATATGGGGAGGTACAAACTCCAACTCGATTTTACAGTGAAAACTGCAGGAACTTCAAACCGGCCCTAGGAAACAGACTGAGAAAGCAGAGAAAAAGTGTCTCCTGCAACCCGTTCCCTTGGTGCTAGATGAACGAACGTCTGTCCACTTGTTCAGTTCCGAGAGATAAGTGTGTGTGAAAGCCGTCCTTCACCTAGCTTGTTGGGAACACAAAGTTTCTTTTCAGTTGCAAACTCCATTCCATTATTATATATGGGGAGGTACAAGCTCCAACTCTGTTTGACAGGGAAAACTGCAGGAACTTCAAACCGGCACTAGGAAACAGACTGAGAGAGCAGAGAAAAAGTGTCTCCTGCAACCCGTTCCCTTGGTGCTAGATGAACGAACGTCTCTCCACTTGCTCAGTTCTGAGAGATAAGTGTGTGTGAAAGCCGTCCTTCACCTACCTTGTTGGGAACAAAAAGTTTCTTTTCAGTTGCAAACTCCATTCCATATATATATATATGGGGAGGTACAAGCTCCAAATCGGTTTTACACTGAAAACTGCAGGAACTTCAAACCGGCACTAGGAAACAGACTGAGGAAGCAGAGAAAAAGTGTCTCCTGCAACCCGTTCCCTTGGTGCTAGATGAACGAACGACTCTCCACTTGCTCAGTTCTGAGAGATAAGTGTGTGTGAAAGCCGTCCTTCAAATAGCTTGTTGGGAACACAAAGTTTCTTTTCAGTTGCAAACTCCATTCCATACATATATATGGGGAGGAAAATGTTCCAAATCGGTTTGACAGTGAAAACTGCAGGAACTTCAAACCGGCACTAGGAAACAGACTGAGAAAGCAGAGAAAAAGTGTCTCCTGCAACCCGTTCCTTTGGTGCTAGATGAACGAACGTCTCTCCACTTGCTCAGTTCTGAGAGATAAGTGTGTTGAAAGCCATCCTTCACCTAGATTGTGGGGAACACAAAGTTTCTTTTCAGTTGCAAACTCCATTCCATACATATATATGGGGAGGTACAAGCTCCAACTCGGTTTTACAGTGAAAACTGCAGGAACTTCAAACCGGCCCTAAGAAACAGACTGAGAAAGCAGAGAAAAAGTGTCTCCTGCAACCCGTTCCATTGGTGCTAGATGAACGAAAGTCTCTCCACTTGCTCAGTTCTAAGAGATATGTGTGTGTGAAAGCCGTACTTCACCTAGCTTGTTGGGAACACAAAGCTTCTTTTCAGTTGCAAACCCCATTCCATACATATATATGGGGAGGTACAAACTCCAACTCGATTTTACAGTGAAAACTGCAGGAACTTCAAACCGGCCCTAGGAAACAGACTGAGAAAGCAGAGAAAAAGTGTCTCCTGCAACCCGTTCCCTTGGTGCTAGATGAACGAACGTCTCTCCACTTGCTCAGTTCTGAGAGATAAGTGGGTGTGAAAGCCGTCCTTCACCTAGCTTGTTGGGAACACAAAGCTTCTTTCAGTTGCAAACTCCATTCCATACATATATATGGGGAGGTACAAACTCCAAATCGGTTTTACAGTGAAAACTGCAGGAACTTCAAACCGGCACTAGGAAACAGACTGAGAAAGCAGAGAAAAAGTGTCTCCTGCAACCCGTTCCCTTGGTGCTAGATGAACGAACGTCTCTCCACTTGCTCAGTTCTGAGAGATAAGTGTGTGTGAAAGCCGTCCTTCACCTAGCTTGTTGGGAACACAAAGCTTCTTTTCAGTTGCAAACTCCATTCCATACATATATATGGGGAGGTACTAGCTCCAACTCTGTTTGACAGTGAAAACTGCAGGAACTTCAAACCGGCACTAGGAAACAGACTGAGAAAGCAGAGAAAAAGTGTCTCCTGCAACCCGTTCCCTTGGTGCTAGATGAACGAACGTCTCTCCACTTGTTCAGTTCCGAGAGATAAGTGTGTGTGAAAGCCGTCCTTCACCTAGCTTGTTGGGAACACAAAGTTTCTTTTCAGTTGCAAACTCCATTCCATTATTTTATATGGGGAGGTACAAGCTCCAACTCTGTTTGACAGGGAAAACTGCAGGAACTTCAAACCGGCACTAGGAAACAGACTGAGAAAGCAGAGAAAAAGTGTCCCTGCAACCCGTTCCCTTGGTGCTAGATGAACGAACGTCTCTCCACTTGCTCAGTTCTGAGAGATAAGTGTGTGTGAAAGCCGTCCTTCACCTAGCTTGTTGGGAACACAAAGTTTCTTTTCAGTTGCAAACTCCATTCCATACATATATATGGGGAGGTACAAGCTCCAAATCGGTTTTACACTGAAAACTGCAGGAACTTCAAACCGGTACTAGGAAACCGACTGAGGAAGCAGAGTAAAAGTGTCTCCTGCAACCCGTTCCCTTGGTGCTAGATGAACGAACGTCTCTCCACTTGCTCAGTTCTGAGAGATAAGTGTGTGTGAAAGCCGTCCTTCACCTAGCTTGTTGGGAACACAAAGTTTCTTTTCAGTTGCAAACTCCATTCCATACATATATATGGGGAGGTACAAGCTCCAACTCGGTTTTACACTGAAAACTGCAGGAACTTCAAACCGGCACTAGGAAACAGACTGAGGAAGCAGAGAAAAAGTGTCTCCTGCAACCCGTTCCCTTGGTGCTAGATGAACGAACGTCTCTCCACTTGCTCAGTTCTGAGAGATAAGTGTGTGTGAAAGCCGTACTTCACCTAGCTTGCTGGGAACACAAAGTTTCTTTTCAGTTGCAAACTCCATTCCATACATATATATGGGGAGGTACTAGCTCCAACTCGTGTTGACAGTGAAAACTGCAGGAACTTCAAACCGGCACTAGGAAACAGACTGAGAAAGCAGAGAAAAAGTGTCTCCTGCAACCCGTTCCTTTGGTGCTAGATGAACGAACGTCTCTCCACTTGCTCAGTTCTGAGAGATAAGTGTGTTGAAAGCCATCCTTCACCTAGATTGTGGGGAACACAAAGTTTCTTTTCAGTTGCAAACTCCATTCCATACATATATATGGGGAGGTACAAGCTCCAACTCGGTTTGACAGTGAAAACTGCAGGAACTTCAAACCGGCACTAGGAAACAGACTGAGAAAGCAGAGAAAAAGTGTGCCCTGCAACCCGTTCCCTTGGTGCTCGATGAACGAACGTCTCTCAACTTGCTCAGTTCTGAGAGATAAGTGTGTGTGAAAGCCGCTCTTCACCAAGCTTGTTGGGAACACAAAGTTTCTTTTCAGTTGCAAACTCCATTCCATACATAAATATGGGAAGGTACTAGCTCCAACTCGGTTTGACAGTGAAAACTGCAGGAACTTCAAACCGGCACTAGGAAAGAGACTGAGAAAGCAGAGAAAAAGTGTCTCCTGCAACCCGTTCCCTTGGTGCTAGATGAACGAACGTCTCTCCACTTGCTCAGTTCTGAGAGATAAGTGTGTGTGAAAGCCGTCCTTCACCTAGATTGTTGAGAATACAAAGCTTCTTTCAGTTGCAAACTCCATTCCATACATATATATGGGGAGGTACTAGCTCCAACTCTGTTTGACAGTGAAAACTGCAGGATCTTCAAACCGGCACTAGGAAACAGACTGAGAAAGCAGAGACAAAGTGTCTCCTGCAACCCGTTCCCTTGGTGCTAGATGAACGAACGTCTCTCCACTAGCTCAGTTCTGAGAGATAAGTGTGTGTTAAAGCCGTCCTTCACCTAGCTTGTTGGGAACACAAAGTTTCTTTTCAGTGCAAACTCCATTCCATACATATATATGGGGAGGTACAAACTCCAACTCGATTTTACAGTGAAAACTGCAGGAACTTCAAACCGGCCCTAGGAAACAGACTGAGAAAGCAGAGAAAAAGTGTCTCCTGCAACCCGTTCCCTTGGTGCTAGATGAACGAACGTCTGTCCACTTGTTCAGTTCCGAGAGATAAGTGTGTGTGAAAGCCGTCCTTCACCTAGCTTGTTGGGAACACAAAGTTTCTTTTCAGTTGCAAACTCCATTCCATTATTATATATGGGGAGGTACAAGCTCCAACTCTGTTTGACAGGGAAAACTGCAGGAACTTCAAACCGGCACTAGGAAACAGACTGAGAGAGCAGAGAAAAAGTGTCTCCTGCAACCCGTTCCCTTGGTGCTAGATGAACGAACGTCTCTCCACTTGCTCAGTTCTGAGAGATAAGTGTGTGTGAAAGCCGTCCTTCACCTACCTTGTTGGGAACAAAAAGTTTCTTTTCAGTTGCAAACTCCATTCCATATATATATATATGGGGAGGTACAAGCTCCAAATCGGTTTTACACTGAAAACTGCAGGAACTTCAAACCGGCACTAGGAAACAGACTGAGGAAGCAGAGAAAAAGTGTCTCCTGCAACCCGTTCCCTTGGTGCTAGATGAACGAACGACTCTCCACTTGCTCAGTTCTGAGAGATAAGTGTGTGTGAAAGCCGTCCTTCAAATAGCTTGTTGGGAACACAAAGTTTCTTTTCAGTTGCAAACTCCATTCCATACATATATATGGGGAGGAAAATGTTCCAAATCGGTTTGACAGTGAAAACTGCAGGAACTTCAAACCGGCACTAGGAAACAGACTGAGAAAGCAGAGAAAAAGTGTCTCCTGCAACCCGTTCCTTTGGTGCTAGATGAACGAACGTCTCTCCACTTGCTCAGTTCTGAGAGATAAGTGTGTTGAAAGCCATCCTTCACCTAGATTGTGGGGAACACAAAGTTTCTTTTCAGTTGCAAACTCCATTCCATACATATATATGGGGAGGTACAAGCTCCAACTCGGTTTTACAGTGAAAACTGCAGGAACTTCAAACCGGCCCTAAGAAACAGACTGAGAAAGCAGAGAAAAAGTGTCTCCTGCAACCCGTTCCCTTGGTGCTAGATGAACGAAAGTCTCTCCACTTGCTCAGTTCTAAGAGATATGTGTGTGTGAAAGCCGTACTTCACCTAGCTTGTTGGGAACACAAAGCTTCTTTTCAGTTGCAAACCCCATTCCATACATATATATGGGGAGGTACAAACTCCAACTCGATTTTACAGTGAAAACTGCAGGAACTTCAAACCGGCCCTAGGAAACAGACTGAGAAAGCAGAGAAAAAGTGTCTCCTGCAACCCGTTCCCTTGGTGCTAGATGAACGAACGTCTCTCCACTTGCTCAGTTCTGAGAGATAAGTGGGTGTGAAAGCCGTCCTTCACCTAGCTTGTTGGGAACACAAAGCTTCTTTTAGTTGCAAACTCCATTCCATACATATATATGGGGAGGTACAAACTCCAAATCGGTTTTACAGTGAAAACTGCAGGAACTTCAAACCGGCACTAGGAAACAGACTGAGAAAGCAGAGAAAAAGTGTCTCCTGCAACCCGTTCCCTTGGTGCTAGATGAACGAACGTCTCTCCACTTGCTCAGTTCTGAGAGATAAGTGTGTGTGAAAGCCGTCCTTCACCTAGCTTGTTGGGAACACAAAGCTTCTTTTCAGTTGCAAACTCCATTCCATACATATATATGGGGAGGTACTAGCTCCAACTCTGTTTGACAGTGAAAACTGCAGGAACTTCAAACCGGCACTAGGAAACAGACTGAGAAAGCAGAGAAAAAGTGTCTCCTGCAACCCGTTCCCTTGGTGCTAGATGAACGAACGTCTCTCCACTTGTTCAGTTCCGAGAGATAAGTGTGTGTGAAAGCCGTCCTTCACCTAGCTTGTTGGGAACACAAAGTTTCTTTTCAGTTGCAAACTCCATTCCATTATTATATATGGGTAGGTACAAGCTCCAACTCTGTTTGACAGGGAAAACTGCAGGAACTTCAAACCGGCACTAGGAAACAGACTGAGAAAGCAGAGAAAAAGTGTCCCTGCAACCCGTTCCCTTGGTGCTAGATGAACGAACGTCTCTCCACTTGCTCAGTTCTGAGAGATAAGTGTGTGTGAAAGCCGAACTTCACCTAGCTTGCTGGGAACACAAAGTTTCTTTTCAGTTGCAAACTCCATTCCATACATATATATGGGGAGGTACTAGCTCCAACTCGTGTTGACAGTGAAAACTGCAGGAACTTCAAACCGGCACTAGGAAACAGACTGAGAAAGCAGAGAAAAAGTGTCTCCTGCAACCCGTTCCTTTGGTGCTAGATGAACGAACGTCTCTCCACTTGCTCAGTTCTGAGAGATAAGTGTGTTGAAAGCCAACCTTCACCTAGATTGTGGGGAACACAAAGTTTCTTTTCAGTTGCAAACTCCATTCCATACATATATATGGGGAGGTACAAGCTCCAACTCGGTTTGACAGTGAAAACTGCAGGAACTTCAAACCGGCACTAGGAAACAGACTGAGAAAGCAGAGAAAAAGTGTGCCCTGCAACCCGTTCCCTTGGTGCTCGATGAACGAACGTCTCTCAACTTGCTCAGTTCTGAGAGATAAGTGTGTGTGAAAGCCGCTCTTCACCAAGCTTGTTGGGAACACAAAGTTTCTTTTCAGTTGCAAACTCCATTCCATACATAAATATGGGAAGGTACTAGCTCCAACTCGGTTTGACAGTGAAAACTGCAGGAACTTCAAACCGGCACTAGGAAAGAGACTGAGAAAGCAGAGAAAAAGTGTCTCCTGCAACCCGTTCCCTTGGTGCTAGATGAACGAACGTCTCTCCACTTGCTCAGTTCTGAGAGATAAGTGTGTGTGAAAGCCGTCCTTCACCTAGATTGTTGGGAATACAAAGCTTCTTTCAGTTGCAAACTCCATTCCATACATATATATGGGGAGGTACTAGCTCCAACTCTGTTTGACAGTGAAAACTGCAGGATCTTCAAACCGGCACTAGGAAACAGACTGAGAAAGCAGAGACAAAGTGTCTCCTGCAACCCGTTCCCTTGGTGCTAGATGAACGAACGTCTCTCCACTAGCTCAGTTCTGAGAGATAAGTGTGTGTTAAAGCCGTCCTTCACCTAGCTTGTTGGGAACACAAAGTTTCTTTTCAGTGCAAACTCCATTCCATACATATATATGGGGAAGTACAAGCTCCAACTCGGTTTTACAGTGAAAACTGCAGGAACTTCAAACCGGCACTAGGAAACAGACTGGGATAGCAGAGAAAAAGTGTCTCCTGCAAACCGTTCCCTTGATGCTAGATGAACGAACGTCTCTCCACTTGCTCAGTTCTGAGAGATAACTGTGTGTGAAAGCCGCACTTCATCCTAGCTTGTTGGGAACACAAAGTTTCTTTTCAGTTGCAAACTCCATTCAATACATATATATGGGGAGGTACTAGCTCTAACTCGGTTTGACAGTGAAAACTGCAGGAACTTCAAACAGGCACTAGGAAAGAGACTGAGAAAGCAGAGAAAAATTGTCTCCTGCAACCCGTTCCCTTGGTGCTAGATGAACGAACGTCTCTCCACTTGCTCAGTTCTGAGAGATAATTGTGTGTGAAAGCCAAACTTCACCTAGAATGTGGGGAACACAAAGTTTCTTTTCAGTTGCAAACTCCATTCCATACATATATAAGGGGAGGTACTAGCTCCAACTCGGTTTTACAATGAAAACTGCAGGAACTTCAAACCGGCACTAGGAATCAGACTGAGAAAGCAGAGAAAAACTGTCTCCTGCAACCCGTTCCCTTGGTGCTAGATGAACGAATGTCTCTCCACTTGGTCAGTTCTGAGAGATAAGTGTGTGTGAAAGCCGTCCTTCACCTAGTTTGTTGGGAACACAAAGTTTCTTTTCAGTTGCAAACTCCATTCCATACATATATATGGGGAGGTACAAGCTCCAACTCAGTTTTACAGTGAAAACTGCAGGAACTTCAAACCGGCACTAGGAAACAGACTGAGAAAGCAGAGAAAAAGTGTCTCCTGCAACCCGTTCCCTTGGTGCTAGATGAACGAACGTCTCTCCACTTGCTCAGTTCTGAGAGATAAGTGTGTGTGAAAGCCGTCCTTCACCTAGCTTGTTGGGAACACAAAGTTTCTTTTCAGTTGCAAACTCCATTCCATTATTATATATGGGGAGGTACAAGCTCCAACTCTGTTTGACAGGGAAAACTGCAGGAACTTCAAACCGGCACTAGGAAACAGACTGAGAGAGCAGAGAAAAAGTGTCTCCTGCAACCCGTTCCCTTGGTGCTAGATGAACGAACGTCTCTCCACTTGCTCAGTTCTGAGAGATAAGTGTGTGTGAAAGCCGTCCTTCACCTACCTTGTTGGGAACAAAAAGTTTCTTTTCAGTTGCAAACTCCATTCCATATATATATATATGGGGAGGTACAAGCTCCAAATCGGTTTTACACTGAAAACTGCAGGAACTTCAAACCGGCACTAGGAAACAGACTGAGGAAGCAGAGAAAAAGTGTCTCCTGCAACCCGTTCCCTTGGTGCTAGATGAACGAACGACTCTCCACTTGCTCAGTTCTGAGAGATAAGTGTGTGTGAAAGTCGTCCTTCAAATAGCTTGTTGGGAACACAAAGTTTCTTTTCAGTTGCAAACTCCATTCCATACATATATATGGGGAGGAAAATGTTCCAAATCGGTTTGACAGTGAAAACTGCAGGAACTTCAAACCGGCACTAGGAAACAGACTGAGAAAGCAGAGAAAAAGTGGCTCCTGCAACCCGTTCCTTTGGTGCTAGATGAACGAACGTCTCTCCACTTGCTCAGTTCTGAGAGATAAGTGTGTTGAAAGCCATCCTTCACCTAGATTGTGGGGAACACAAAGTTTCTTTTCAGTTGCAAACTCCATTCCATACATATATATGGGGAGGTACAAGCTCCAACTCGGTTTTACAGTGAAAACTGCAGGAACTTCAAACCGGCCCTAAGAAACAGACTGAGAAAGCAGAGAAAAAGTGTCTCCTGCAACCCGTTCCCTTGGTGCTAGATGAACGAAAGTCTCTCCACTTGCTCAGTTCTAAGAGATATGTGTGTGTGAAAGCCGTACTTCACCTAGCTTGTTGGGAACACAAAGCTTCTTTTCAGTTGCAAACCCCATTCCATACATATATATGGGGAGGTACAAACTCCAACTCGATTTTACAGTGAAAACTGCAGGAACTTCAAACCGGCCCTAGGAAACAGACTGAGAAAGCAGAGAAAAAGTGTCTCCTGCAACCCGTTCCCTTGGTGCTAGATGAACGAACGTCTCTCCACTTGCTCAGTTCTGAGAGATATGTGGGTGTGAAAGCCGTCCTTCACCTAGCTTGTTGGGAACACAAAGCTTCTTTTCAGTTGCAAACTCCATTCCATACATATATATGGGAAGGTACAAACTCCAAATCGGTTTTACAGTGAAAACTGCAGGAACTTCAAACCGGCACTAGGAAACAGACTGAGAAAGCAGAGAAAAAGTGTCTCCTGCAACCCGTTCCCTTGGTGCTAGATGAACGAACGTCTCTCCACTTGCTCAGTTCTGAGAGATAAGTGTGTGTGAAAGCCGTCCTTCACCTAGCTTGTTGGGAACACAAAGCTTCTGTTCAGTTGCAAACTCCATTCCATACATATATATGGGGAGGTACTAGCTCCAACTCTGTTTGACAGTGAAAACTGCAGGAACTTCAAACCGGCACTAGGAAACAGACTGAGAAAGCAGAGAAAAAGTGTCTCCTGCAACCCGTTCCCTTGGTGCTAGATGAACGAACGTCTCTCCACTTGTTCAGTACCGAGAGATAAGTGTGTGTGAAAGCCGTCCTTCACCTAGCTTGTTGGGAACACAAAGTTTCTTTTCAGTTGCAAACTCCATTCCATTATTATATATGGGGAGGTACAAGCTCCAACTCTGTTTGACAGGGAAAACTGCAGGAACTTCAAACCGGCACTAGGAAACAGACTGAGAAAGCAGAGAAAAAGTGTCCCTGCAACCCGTTCCCTTGGTGCTAGTTGAACGAACGTCTCTCCACTTGCTCAGTTCTGAGAGATAAGTGTGTGTGAAAGCCGTCCTTCACCTAGCTTGTTGGGAACACAAAGTTTCTTTTCAGTTGCAAACTCCATTCCATACATATATATGGGGAGGTACAAGCTCCAAATCGGTTTTACACTGAAAACTGCAGGAACTTCAAACCGGCACTAGGAAACCGACTGAGGAAGCAGAGTAAAAGTGTCTCCTGCAACCCGTTCCCTTGGTGCTAGATGAACGAACGTCTCTCCACTTGCTCAGTTCTGAGAGATAAGTGTGTGTGAAAGCCGTCCTTCACCTAGCTTGTTGGGAACACAAAGTTTCTTTTCAGTTGCAAACTCCATTCCATACATATATATGGGGAGGTACAAGCTCCAACTCGGTTTTACACTGAAAACTGCAGGAACTTCAAACCGGCACTAGGAAACAGACTGAGGAAGCAGAGAAAAAGTGTCTCCTGCAACCCGTTCCCTTGGTGCTAGATGAACGAACGTCTCTCCACTTGCTCAGTTCTGAGAGATAAGTGTGTGTGAAAGCCGTCCTTCACCTAGCTTGTTGGGAACACAAAGTTTCTTTTCAGTTGCAAACTCCATTCCATACATATATATGGGGAGGTACAAGCTCCAACTCGGTTTTACACTGAAAACTGCAGGAACTTCAAACCGGCACTAGGAAACAGACTGAGGAAGCAGAGAAAAAGTGTCTCCTGCAACCCGTTCCCTTGGTGCTAGATGAACGAACGTCTCTCCACTTGCTCAGTTCTGAGAGATAAGTGTGTGTGAAAGCCGCTCTTCACCAAGCTTGTTGGGAACACAAAGTTTCTTTTCAGTTGCAAACTCCATTCCATACATAAATATGGGAAGGTACTAGCTCCAACTCGGTTTGACAGTGAAAACTGCAGGAACTTCAAACCGGCACTAGGAAAGAGACTGAGAAAGCAGAGAAAAAGTGTCTCCTGCAACCCGTTCCCTTGGTGCTAGATGAACGAACGTCTCTCCACTTGCTCAGTTCTGAGAGATAAGTGTGTGTGAAAGCCGTCCTTCACCTAGATTGTTGGGAATACAAAGCTTCTTTCAGTTGCAAACTCCATTCCATACATATATATGGGGAGGTACTAGCTCCAACTCTGTTTGACAGTGAAAACTGCAGGATCTTCAAACCGGCACTAGGAAACAGACTGAGAAAGCAGAGACAAAGTGTCTCCTGCAACCCGTTCCCTTGGTGCTAGATGAACGAACGTCTCTCCACTAGCTCAGTTCTGAGAGATAAGTGTGTGTTAAAGCCGTCCTTCACCTAGCTTGTTGGGAACACAAAGTTTCTTTTCAGTGCAAACTCCATTCCATACATATATATGGGGAAGTACAAGCTCCAACTCGGTTTTACAGTGAAAACTGCAGGAACTTCAAACCGGCACTAGGAAACAGACTGGGATAGCAGAGAAAAAGTGTCTCCTGCAAACCGTTCCCTTGATGCTAGATGAACGAACGTCTCTCCACTTGCTCAGTTCTGAGAGATAACTGTGTGTGAAAGCCGCACTTCATCCTAGCTTGTTGGGAACACAAAGTTTCTTTTCAGTTGCAAACTCCATTCAATACATATATATGGGGAGGTACTAGCTCTAACTCGGTTTGACAGTGAAAACTGCAGGAACTTCAAACAGGCACTAGGAAAGAGACTGAGAAAGCAGAGAAAAATTGTCTCCTGCAACCCGTTCCCTTGGTGCTAGATGAACGAACGTCTCTCCACTTGCTCAGTTCTGAGAGATAATTGTGTGTGAAAGCCAAACTTCACCTAGAATGTGGGGAACACAAAGTTTCTTTTCAGTTGCAAACTCCATTCCATACATATATAAGGGGAGGTACTAGCTCCAACTCGGTTTTACAATGAAAACTGCAGGAACTTCAAACCGGCACTAGGAATCAGACTGAGAAAGCAGAGAAAAACTGTCTCCTGCAACCCGTTCCCTTGGTGCTAGATGAACGAACGTCTCTCCACTTGGTCAGTTCTGAGAGATAAGTGTGTGTGAAAGCCGTCCTTCACCTAGTTTGTTGGGAACACAAAGTTTCTTTTCAGTTGCCAACTCCATTCCATACATATATATGGGGAGGTACAAGCTCCAACTCAGTTTTACAGTGAAAACTGCAGGAACTTCAAACCGGCACTACGAAACAGACTGAGAAAGCAGAGAAAAAGTGTCTCCTGCAACCCGTTCCCTTGGTGCTAGATGAACGAACGTCTCTCCACTTGCTCAGTTCTGAGAGATAAGTGTGTGTGAAAGCCGTCCTTCACCTAGCTTGTTGGGAACAAAAAGTTTCTTTTCAGTTGCAAACTCCATTCCATACATATATATGGGGAGGTACTAGCTCCAACTCGGTTTGACAGTGAAAACTGCAGGAACTTCAAACCAGCACTAGGAAACAGACTGAGAAAGCAGAGAAAAAGTGTCTCCTGCAACCCGTTCCCTTGGTGCTAGATGAACGAACGTCTCTCCACTTGCTCAGTTCTGAGAGATAAGTGTGTGTGAAAGCCGTCCTTCACCTAGCTTGTTGGGAACAAAAAGCTTCTTTTCAGTTGCAAACTCCATTCCATACAAATATAAGGGGAGGTACTAGCTCCAACTCAGTTTTACAGTGAAAACTGCAGGAACTTCAAACCGGCCCTAAGAAACAGACTGAGAAAGCAGAGAAAAAGTGTCTCCTGCAACCCGTTCCCTTGGTGCTAGATGAACGAACGTCTCTCCACTTGGTCAGTTCTGAGAGATAAGTGTGTGTGAAAGCCGTCCTTCACCTAGTTTGTTGGGAACACAAAGTTTCTTTTCAGTTGCAAACTCCATTCCATACATATATATGGGGAGGTACAAGCTCCAACTCAGTTTTACAGTGAAAACTGCAGGAACTTCAAACCGGCCCTAAGAAACAGACTGAGAAAGCAGAGAAAAAGTGTCTCCTGCAACCCGTTCCCTTGGTGCTAGATGAACGAACGTCTCTCCACTTGCTCAGTTCTGAGAGATAAGTGTGTGTGAAAGCCGTCCTTCACCTAGCTTGTTGGGAACAAAAAGTTTCTTTTCAGTTGCAAACTCCATTCCATACATATATATGGGGAGGTACTAGCTCCAACTCGGTTTGACAGTGAAAACTGCAGGAACTTCAAACCGGCACTAGGAAACAGACTGAGAAAGCAGCGAAAAAGTGTCTCCTGCAACCCGTTCCCTTGGTGCTAGATGAACGAACGTCTCTCCACTTGCTCAGTTCTGAGAGATAAGTGTGTGTGAAAGCCGTCCTTCACCTAGCTTGTTGGGAACAAAAAGTTTCTTTTCAGTTGCAAACTCCATTCCATACATATATATGGGGAGGTATTAGCTCCAAATCGGTTTGACAGTGAAAACTGCAGGAACTTCAAACCGGCACTAGGAAACAGACTGAGAAAGCAGAGAAAAAGTGTCTCCTGCAACCCGTTCCCTTGGTGCTAGATGAACGAACGTCTCTCCACTTGCTCAGTTCTGAGAGATATGTGTGTGTGAAAGCCGTCCTTCACCTAGCTTGTTGGGAACAAAAAGCTTCTTTTCAGTTGCAAACTCCATTCCATACAAATATAAGGGGAGGTACTATCTCCAACTCAGTTTTACAGTGAAAACTGCAGGAACTTCAAACCGGCCCTAAGAAACAGACTGAGAAAGCAGAGAAAAAGTGTCTCCTGCAACCCGTTCCCTTGGTGCTAGATGAACGAACGTCTCTCCACTTGGTCAGTTCTGAGAGATAAGTGTGTGTGAAAGCCGTCCTTCACCTAGTTTGTTGGGAACACAAAGTTTCTTTTCAGTTGCAAACTCCATTCCATACATATATATGGGGAGGTACAAGCTCCAACTCAGTTTTACAGTGAAAACTGCAGGAACTTCAAACCGGCCCTAAGAAACAGACTGAGAAAGCAGAGAAAAAGTGTCTCCTGCAACCCGTTCCCTTGGTGCTAGATGAACGAACGTCTCTCCACTTGCTCAGTTCTGAGAGATAAGTGTGTGTGAAAGCCGTCCTTCACCTAGCTTGTTGGGAACAAAAAGTTTCTTTTCAGTTGCAAACTCCATTCCATACATATATATGGGGAGGTACTAGCTCCAACTCGGTTTGACAGTGAAAACTGCAGGAACTTCAAACCGGCACTAGGAAACAGACTGAGAAAGCAGAGAAAAAGTGTCTCCTGCAACCCGTTCCCTTGGTGCTAGATGAACGAACGTCTCTCCACTTGCTCAGTTCTGAGAGATAAGTGTGTGTGAAAGCCGTCCTTCACCTAGCTTGTTGGGAACAAAAAGCTTCTTTTCAGTTGCAAACTCCATTCCATACATATATAAGGGGAGGTACTAGCTCCAACTCTGTTTGACAGTGAAAATTGCAGGAACTTCAAACCGGCACTAGGAAACAGACTGAGAAAGCAGAGAAAAAGTGTCTCCTGCAACCCGTTCCCTTGGTGCTAGATGAACGAACGTCTCTCCACTTGCTCAGTTCCGAGAGATAAGTGTGAGTGAAAGCCGTCCTTCACCTAGCTTGTTGGGAACACAAAGTTTCTTTTCAGTTGCAAACTCCATTCCATACATATATATTGGTAGGTACAAGCTCCAATTCTGTTTGACAGTGAAAACTGCAGGAACTTCAAACCGGCACTAGGAAACAGACTGAGAAAGCAGAGAAAAAGTGTCTCCTGCAACCCGTTCCCTTGGTGCTAGATGAACGAACGTCTCTCCACTTTCTCAGTTCTGAGAGATAAGTGTGTGTGAAAGCCGCTCTTCACCAAGTTTGTTGGGAACACAAAGTTTCTTTCCAGTTGCAAACTCCATTCCATACATATATATGGGGAGGTACTAGCTCCAACTCGGTTTGACAGTGAAAACTGCAGGAACTTCAAACCGGCACTAGGAATCAGACTGAGAAAGCAGAGAAAAAGTGTCTCCTGCAACCCGTTCCCTTGGTGCTAGATGAACGAACGTCTCTCCACTTGCTCCGTTCTGAGAGATAAGTGTGTGTGAAAGTCGTCCTTCACCTAGCTTGTTGGGAACACAAAGTTTCTTTTCAGTTGCAAACTCCATTCCATACATATATATGGGGAGGTACTAGCTCCAACTCGGTTTGACAGTGAAAACTGCAGGAACTTCAAACCGGCACTAGGAAAGAGACTGAGAAAGCAGAGAAAAAGTGTCTCCTGCAACCCGTTCCCTTGGTGCTAGATGAACGAACGTCTCTCCACTTGCTCCGTTGTGAGAGATAAGTGTGTGTGAAAGCCGTCCTTCACCTAGCTTGTTGGGAACACAAAGTTTCTTTTCAGTTGCAAACTCCATTCCATACATATATATGGGGAGGTACTAGCTCCAACTAGGTTTGACAGTGAAAACTGCAGGAACTTCAAACCGGCACTAGGAAAGAGACTGAGAAAGCAGAGAAAAAGTGTCTCCTGCAACCCGTTCCCTTGGTGCTAGATGAACGAACGTCTCTCCACTTGCTCAGTTCTGAGAGATAAGTGTGTGTGAAAGCCATCCTTCACCTAGATTGTGGGGAACACAAAGTTTCTTTTCAGTTGCAAACTCCAATCCATACATATATATGGGGAGGTACTAGCTCCAAATCGGTTTTACAGTGAAAACTGCAGGAACTTCAAACCGACACTAGGAATCAGACTGAGAAAGCAGAGAAAAAGTGTCTCCTGCTAACCGTTCCCTTGGTGCTAGATGAACGAACGTCTCTCCACTTGCTCAGTTCTGAGAGATAAGTGTGTGTGAAAGCCGTCCTTCACCTAGCTTGTTGGGAACACAAAGTTTCTTTTCAGTTGCAAACTCCATTCCATACATATATATGGGGAGGTACAAGCTCCAACTCGGTTTTACAGTGAAAACTGCAGGAACTTCAAACCGGCCCAAAAAAACAGACTGAGAAAGCAGAGAAAATGTGTCTCCTGCAACCCGTTCCCTTGGTGCTAGATGAACGAACGTCTCTCCACTTGCTCAGTTCTGAGAGATAAGTGTGTGTGAAAGCCGTCCTTCACCTAGCTTGTTGGGAACAAAAAGCTTCTTTTCAGTTGAAAACTCCATTCCATACATATATATGGGGAGGTACTAGCTCCAACTCGGTTTGACAGTGAAAACTGCAGGAACTTCAAACCGTCACTAGGAAACAGACTGAGAAAGCAGAGAAAAAGTGTCTCCTGCATCCCGTTCCCTTGGTGCTAGATGAATGAAAGTCTCTCCACTTGCTCAGTTCTGAGAGATAAGTGTGTGTGAAAGCTGTCCTTCACCTAGCTTGTTGGGAACACAAAGCTTCTTTTCACTTGCAAACTCCATTCCATACATATATAAGGGGAGGTACTAGCTCCAACTCGGTTTGACAGTGAAAACTGCAGGAACTTCAAACCGGCACTAGGAAACAGACTGAGAAAGCAGAGAAAAAGTGTCTCCTGCAACCCGTTCCCTTGGTGCTAGATGAACGAAAGTCTCTCCACTTGCTCAGTTCTGAGAGATAAGTGTGTGTGAAAGCCGTCCTTCACCTAGCTTGTTGGGAACACAAAGCTTCTTTTCAGTTGCAAACTCCATTCCATACATATATATGGGGAGGTACTAGCTCCAACTCTGTTTGACAGTGTAAACTGCAGGAACTTCAAACCGGCACTAGGAAACAGACTGAGAAAGCAGAGAAAATGTGTCCCCTGCAACCCGTTCCCTTGGTGCTAGATGAACGAACGTCTCTCCACTTGCTCAGTTCAGAGAGATAAGAGTGTGTGAAAGCCATCCTTCACCTAGATTGTGGGGAACACAAAGATTCTTTTCAGTTGCAAACTCCTTTCCATACTTATATATGGGGAGGTACTAGCTCCAACTCGGTTTCACAGTGAAAACTGCAGGAACTTCAAACCGGCACTAGGAATCAGTCTGAGAAAGCAGAGAAAAAGTGTCTCCTGCAACCCGTTCCCTTGGTGCTAGATGAACGAACGTCTCTCCAGTTGCTCAGTTCTGAGAGATAAGTGTGTGTGAAAGCCGTCCTTCACCTAGCTTGTTGGGAACACAAAGTTTCTTTTCAGTTGCAAACTCCATTCCATACATTTATATGGGGAGGTACAAGCTCCAACTCGATTTTACAGTGAAAACTGCAGGAACTTCAAACCGGCCCTAAGAAACAGACTGAGAATGCAGAGAAAAAGTGCCTCCTGCAACCCGTTTCCTTGGTGCTAAATGAACGAACGTCTCTCCACTTGCTCAGTTCTGAGAGATAAGTGTGTGTGAAAGCCGTCCTTCACCTAGCTTGTTGGGAACACAAAGCTTCTTTTCAGTTGCAAACTCCATTCCATACATATATATGGGGAGGTACTAGCTCCAACTCGGTTTGACAGTGAAAACTGCAGGAACTTCAAACGGGCACTAGGAAACAGACTGAGAAAGCAGAGAAAAAGTGTCTCCTGCAACCCGTTCCCTTGGTGCTAGATGAACGAACGTCTCTCCACTTGCTCAGTTCTGAGAGATAAGTGTGTGTGAAGCCGTCCTTCACCTAGCTTGTTGGGAACACAAAGCTTCTTTTCATTTGCAAACTACATTCCATACATATATATGGGGAGGTACTAGCTCCAACACTGTTTGACAGTGTAAACTGCAGGAACTTCAAACCGGCACTAGGAATCAGACTGAGAAAGCAGAGGAAATGTGTCTCCTGCAACCCGTTCCCTTGGTGCTAGATGAACGAACGTCTCTCCACTTGCTCAGTTCCGAGAGATAAGTGTGTGTGAAATCCGTCCTTCACCTAGCTTGTTGGGAACACAAAGTTTCTTTTCAGTTGCAAACTCCATTCCATACATATATATGGGGAGGTACAATCTCCAACTCGTTTTGACAATGAAAACTGCAGGAACTTCAAACCGGCACTAGGAAACAGACTGAGAAAGCAGAGAAAAAGTGTCTCCTGCAACCCGTTCCCTTGGTGCTAGATGAACGAACGTCTCCCCACATGCTCAGTTCTGAGAGATAAGTGTGTGTGAAAGCCGCTCTTCACCTAGTTTGTTGGGAACACAAAGTTTCTTTTCAGTTGCAAACTCCATTCCATACATATATATGGGGAGGTTCTAGCTCCAACTCGGTTTGACAGTGAAAACTGCAGGAACTTCAAACCGGCACTAGGTATCAGACTGAGAAAGCAGAGAAAAAGTGTCTCCTGCAACCCGTTCCCTTGGTGCTAGATGAACGAACCTCTCTCCACTTGCTCAGTTCTGAGAGATAAGTGTGTGTGAAAGAAGTCCTTCACCTAGCTTGTTGGGAACACAAAGTTTCTTTTCAGTTGCAAACTCCATTCCATACATATATATGGGGAGGTACAAGCTCCAACACGGTTTTACAGTGAAAACTGCAGGAACTTCAAACCGGCACTAGGAAACAGACTGAGAAAGCAGCGAAAAAGTGTCTCCTGCAACCCGTTCCCTTGGTGCTAGATGAACGAACGTCTCTCCACTTGCTCAGTTCTGAGAGATAAGTGTGTGTGAAAGCCGTCCTTCACCTAGCTTGTTGGGAACACAAAGTTTCTTTTCAGTTGCAAACTCCATTCCATACATATATATGGGGAGGTACAAGCTCCAACCCGGTTTTACACTGAAAACTGCAGGAACATCAAACCGGCACTAGGAAAAAGACTGAGGAAGCAGAGAAAAAGTGTCTCCTGCAACCCGTTCCCTTGGTGCTAGATGAACGAAAGTCTCTCCACTTGCTCAGTTCTGAGAGATAAGTGTGTGTGAAAGCCGTCCTTCACCTAGCTTGTTGGGAACACAAAGTTTCTTTTCAGTTGAAAACTCCATTCCATACATATATAAGGGGAGGTACAAGTTCCAAATCGGTTTGACAGTGAAAACTGCAGGAACTTCAAACTGGCACTAGGAATCAGACTGAGAAAGCAGAGAAATAGTGTTTCCTGCAACCCGTTCCCTTGGTGCTAGATGAACGAACGTCTCTCCACTTGCTCAGTTCTGAGAGATAAGTGTGTGTGAAAGCCGTCCTTCACCTAGCTTGTTGGGAACACAAAGTTTCTTTTCAGTTGCAAACTCCATTCCATACATATATATGGGGAGGTACAAGCTTCAACACGGATTTACAGTGAAATCTGCAGGAACTTCAAACCGGCCCTAGGAAACAGACTGAGAAAGCAGAGAAAAAGTGTCTCCTGCAACCCGTTCCCTTGGTGCTAGATGAACGAACGTCTCTCCACTTGCTCAGTTCTGAGAGATAAGTGTGTGTGAAAGCCGTCCTTCACCTAGCTTGTTGGGAACAAAAAGCTTCTTTTCAGATGCAAACTCCATTCCATATATATATATGGGGAGGTAGTAGCTCCAACTCGTTTTGACAATGAAAACTGCAGGAACTTCAAACCGGCCCTAGGAAACAGACTGAGAAAGCAGAGAAAAAGTGTCTCCTGCAACCCGTTCCCTTTGTGCTAGATGAACGAACGTCTCTCCACTTGCTCAGTTCTGAGAGATAAGTGTGTGTGAAAGCCGTCCTTCACCTAGCTTGTTGGGAACACAAAGTTTCTTTTCAGTTGCAAACTCCAATAAATACATATATATGGCGAGGTACTAGCTCCAACTCGGTTTGACAGTGAAAAATGCAGGAACTTCAAACCGGCACTAGGAAACAGACTGAGAATGCAGAGAAAAAGTGTCTCCTGCAACCCGTTCCCTTGGTGCTAGATGAACGAACTTCTCTCCACCTGCTCAGTTCTGAGAGATAAGTGTCTGTGAAAGCCGTCCTTCACCTAACTTGTTGGGAACTAAAAGTTTCTTTTCAGTCGCTAACTCCAGTCCATACATATATATGGGGAGGTACTAGCTCCAACACCGTTTGACAGTGAAAACTGCAGGAACTTCAAACCGGCACTAGGAAACAGACTGAGAAAGCAGAGAAAAAGTGTCTCCTGCAACCCTTTCCCTTGGTGCTAGATGAACGAACGTCTCTCCACTTGCTCAGTTCTGAGAGATAAGTGTGTGTGAAAGCCGTCCTTCACATAGCTTGTTGGGAACACAAAGATTCTTTTCAGTTGCAAACTCCATTCCATACATATATATGGGGAGGTACAAGCTCCAACTCGGTTTTACACTGAAAACTGCAGGAACTTCAAACCGGCACTAGGAAACAGACTGAGAAAGCAGAGAAAATGTATCTCCTGCAACCCGTTCCCTTGGTGCTAGATGAACGAACGTCTCTCCACTTGCTCAGTTCTGAGAGATAAGTGTGTGTGAAACCCGTCCTTCACCTAGCTTGTTGGGAACACAAAGTTTCTTTTCAGTTGCAAACACCATTCCATACATATATATGGGGAGGTACAAGCTCCAACTCGGTTTGACAGTGAAAACTGCAGGAACTTCAAACCGGCACTAGGAAACAGACTGAGAAAGCAGAGAAAAAGTGTCTCCAGCAACCCGTTCCCTTGGTGCTAGATGAACGAACGTCTCTCCACTTGCTCAGTTCTGAGAGATAAGTGTGTGTGAAAGCATTCCTTCACCTAGCTTGTTGGGAACACAAAGTTTCTTTTCAGTTGCAAACTCCATTCCATACATATATGTGGGGAGGTACAAGCTCCAACTCTGTTTGACAGTGAAAACTGCAGTAACTTCAAACCGGCACTAGGAAACAGACTGAGAAAGCAGAGAAAAAGTGTCTCCTGCAACCCGTTCCCTTGGTGCTAGATGAACGTACGTCTCTCCACTTGCTCAGTTCTGAGAGATAAGTGTGTGTGAAAGCCGTCCTTCACCTAGCTTGTTGGGAACACAAAGTTTCTTTTCAGTTGCAAACTCCATTCCATACATATATATGGGGAGGTACAAGCTCCAACTCTGTTTGACAGTGAAAACTGCAGGAAATTCAAACCGGCACTAGGAAACAGACTGAGAAAGCAGAGAAAAAGTGTCTCCTGCATCCCGTTCCCTTGGTGCTAGATGAACGAACGTCTCTCCACTTGCTCAGTTCTGAGAGATAAGTGTGTGTGAAAGCCGTCCTTCACCTAGCTTGTTGGGAACACAAAGTTTCTTTTCAGTTGCAAACTCCATTCCATACATATACATGGGGAGGTACAAGCTCCAAATCTGTTTGACAGTGAAAACTGCAGGAACTTCAAACCGGCACTAGGAAACATACTGAGAAAGCAGAGAAAAAGTGTCTCCTGCAAAACGTTCCCTTGGTGCTAGATGAAAGAACGTCTCTCCACTTGCTCAGTTCTGAGAGATAAGTGTGTGTGAAAGCCGTCCTTCACCTAGCTTGTTGGGAACACAAAGTTTCTTTTCAGTTGCAAACTCCATTCCATACATATATATGGGGAGGTACAAGCTTCAACACGGATTTACAGTGAAATCTGCAGGAACTTCAAACCGGCCCTAGGAAACAGAATGAGAAAGCAGAGAAAAAGTGTCTCCTGCAACCCGTTCCCTTGGTGCTAGATGAACGAACGTCTCTCCACTTGCTCAGTTCTGAGAGATAAGTGTGTGTGAAAGCCGTCCTTCACCTAGCTTGTTGGGAACAAAAAGCTTCTTTTCAGATGCAAACTCCATTCCATATATATATATGGGGAGGTACTAGCTCCAACTCGTTTTGACAATGAAAACTGCAGGAACTTCAAACCGGCCCTAGGAAACAGACTGAGAAAGCAGAGAAAAAGTGTCTCCTGCAACCCGTTCCCTTTGTGCTAGATGAACGAACGTCTCTCCACTTGCTCAGTTCTGAGAGATAAGTGTGTGTGAAAGCCGTCCTTCACCTAGCTTGTTGGGAACACAAAGTTTCTTTTCAGTTGCAAACTCCAATAAATACATATATATGGCGAGGTACTAGCTCCAACTCGGTTTGACAGTGAAAAATGCAGGAACTTCAAACCGGCACTAGGAAACAGACTGAGAATGCAGAGAAAAAGTGTCTCCTGCAACCCGTTCCCTTGGTGCTAGATGAACGAACTTCTCTCCACCTGCTCAGTTCTGAGAGATAAGTGTCTGTGAAAGCCGTCCTTCACCTAACTTGTTGGGAACTAAAAGGTTCTTTTCAGTCGCTAACTCCAGTCCATACATATATATGGGGAGGTACTAGCTCCAACACCGTTTGACAGTGAAAACTGCAGGAACTTCAAACCGGCACTAGGAAACAGACTGAGAAAGCAGAGAAAAAGTGTCTCCTGCAACCCTTTCCCTTGGTGCTAGATGAACGAACGTCTCTCCACTTGCTCAGTTCTGAGAGATAAGTGTGTGTGAAAGCCGTCCTTCACATAGCTTGTTGGGAACACAAAGATTCTTTTCAGTTGCAAACTCCATTCCATACATATATATGGGGAGGTACAAGCTCCAACTCGGTTTTACACTGAAAACTGCAGGAACTTCAAACCGGCACTAGGAAACAGACTGAGAAAGCAGAGAAAATGTATCTCCTGCAACCCGTTCCCTTGGTGCTAGATGAACGAACGTCTCTCCACTTGCTCAGTTCTGAGAGATAAGTGTGTGTGAAACCCGTCCTTCACCTAGCTTGTTGGGAACACAAAGTTTCTTTTCAGTTGCAAACACCATTCCATACATATATATGGGGAGGTACAAGCTCCAACTCGGTTTGACAGTGAAAACTGCAGGAACTTCAAACCGGCACTAGGAAACAGACTGAGAAAGCAGAGAAAAAGTGTCTCCAGCAACCCGTTCCCTTGGTGCTAGATGAACGAACGTCTCTCCACTTGCTCAGTTCTGAGAGATAAGTGTGTGTGAAAGCATTCCTTCACCTAGCTTGTTGGGAACACAAAGTTTCTTTTCAGTTGCAAACTCCATTCCATACATATATGTGGGGAGGTACAAGCTCCAACTCTGTTTGACAGTGAAAACTGCAGTAACTTCAAACCGGCACTAGGAAACAGACTGAGAAAGCAGAGAAAAAGTGTCTCCTGCAACCCGTTCCCTTGGTGCTAGATGAACGTACGTCTCTCCACTTGCTCAGTTCTGAGAGATAAGTGTGTGTGAAAGCCGTCCTTCACCTAGCTTGTTGGGAACACAAAGTTTCTTTTCAGTTGCAAACTCCATTCCATACATATATATGGGGAGGTACAAGCTCCAACTCTGTTTGACAGTGAAAACTGCAGGAAATTCAAACCGGCACTAGGAAACAGACTGAGAAAGCAGAGAAAAAGTGTCTCCTGCATCCCGTTCCCTTGGTGCTAGATGAACGAACGTCTCTCCACTTGCTCAGTTCTGAGAGATAAGTGTGTGTGAAAGCCGTCCTTCACCTAGCTTGTTGGGAACACAAAGTTTCTTTTCAGTTGCAAACTCCATTCCATACATATACATGGGGAGGTACAAGCTCCAAATCTGTTTGACAGTGAAAACTGCAGGAACTTCAAACCGGCACTAGGAAACATACTGAGAAAGCAGAGAAAAAGTGTCTCCTGCAAAACGTTCCCTTGGTGCTAGATGAAAGAACGTCTCTCCACTTGCTCAGTTCTGAGAGATAAGTGTGTGTGAAAGCCGTCCTTCACCTAGCTTGTTGGGAACACAAAGTTTCTTTTCAGTTGCAAACTCCATTCCATACATATATATGGGGAGGTACAAGCTTCAACACGGATTTACAGTGAAATCTGCAGGAACTTCAAACCGGCCCTAGGAAACAGAATGAGAAAGCAGAGAAAAAGTGTCTCCTGCAACCCGTTCCCTTGGTGCTAGATGAACGAACGTCTCTCCACTTGCTCAGTTCTGAGAGATAAGTGTGTGTGAAAGCCGTCCTTCACCTAGCTTGTTGGGAACAAAAAGCTTCTTTTCAGATGCAAACTCCATTCCATATATATATATGGGGAGGTACTAGCTCCAACTCGTTTTGACAATGAAAACTGCAGGAACTTCAAACCGGCCCTAGGAAACAGACTGAGAAAGCAGAGAAAAAGTGTCTCCTGCAACCCGTTCCCTTTGTGCTAGATGAACGAACGTCTCTCCACTTGCTCAGTTCTGAGAGATAAGTGTGTGTGAAAGCCGTCCTTCACCTAGCTTGTTGGGAACACAAAGTTTCTTTTCAGTTGCAAACTCCAATAAATACATATATATGGCGAGGTACTAGCTCCAACTCGGTTTGACAGTGAAAAATGCAGGAACTTCAAACCGGCACTAGGAAACAGACTGAGAATGCAGAGAAAAAGTGTCTCCTGCAACCCGTTCCCTTGGTGCTAGATGAACGAACTTCTCTCCACCTGCTCAGTTCTGAGAGATAAGTGTCTGTGAAAGCCGTCCTTCACCTAACTTGTTGGGAACTAAAAGGTTCTTTTCAGTCGCTAACTCCAGTCCATACATATATATGGGGAGGTACTAGCTCCAACACCGTTTGACAGTGAAAACTGCAGGAACTTCAAACCGGCACTAGGAAACAGACTGAGAAAGCAGAGAAAAAGTGTCTCCTGCAACCCTTTCCCTTGGTGCTAGATGAACGAACGTCTCTCCACTTGCTCAGTTCTGAGAGATAAGTGTGTGTGAAAGCCGTCCTTCACATAGCTTGTTGGGAACACAAAGATTCTTTTCAGTTGCAAACTCCATTCCATACATATATATGGGGAGGTACAAGCTCCAACTCGGTTTTACACTGAAAACTGCAGGAACTTCAAACCGGCACTAGGAAACAGACTGAGAAAGCAGAGAAAATGTATCTCCTGCAACCCGTTCCCTTGGTGCTAGATGAACGAACGTCTCTCCACTTGCTCAGTTCTGAGAGATAAGTGTGTGTGAAACCCGTCCTTCACCTAGCTTGTTGGGAACACAAAGTTTCTTTTCAGTTGCAAACACCATTCCATACATATATATGGGGAGGTACAAGCTCCAACTCGGTTTGACAGTGAAAACTGCAGGAACTTCAAACCGGCACTAGGAAACAGACTGAGAAAGCAGAGAAAAAGTGTCTCCAGCAACCCGTTCCCTTGGTGCTAGATGAACGAACGTCTCTCCACTTGCTCAGTTCTGAGAGATAAGTGTGTGTGAAAGCAGTCCTTCACCTAGCTTGTTGGGAACACAAAGTTTCTTTTCAGTTGCAAACTCCATTCCATACATATATGTGGGGAGGTACAAGCTCCAACTCTGTTTGACAGTGAAAACTGCAGGAACTTCAAACCGGCACTAGGAAACAGACTGAGAAAGCAGAGAAAAAGTGTCTCCTGCAACCCGTTCCCTTGGTGCTAGATGAACGTACGTCTCTCCACTTGCTCAGTTCTGAGAGATAAGTGTGTGTGAAAGCCGTCCTTCACCTAGCTTGTTGGGAACACAAAGTTTCTTTTCAGTTGCAAACTCCATTCCATACATATATATGGGGAGGTACAAGCTCCAACTCTGTTTGACAGTGAAAACTGCAGGAAATTCAAACCGGCACTAGGAAACAGACTGAGAAAGCAGAGAAAATGTGTCTCCTGCATCCCGTTCCCTTGGTGCTAGATGAACGAACGTCTCTCCACTTGCTCAGTTCTGAGAGATAAGTGTGTGTGAAAGCCGTCCTTCACCTAGCTTGTTGGGAACACAAAGTTTCTTTTCAGTTGCAAACTCCATTCCATACATATACATGGGGAGGTACAAGCTCCAAATCTGTTTGACAGTGAAAACTGCAGGAACTTCAAACCGGCACTAGGAAACATACTGAGAAAGCAGAGAAAAAGTGTCTCCTGCAAAACGTTCCCTTGGTGCTAGATGAAAGAACGTCTCTCCACTTGCTCAGTTCTGAGAGATAAGTGTGTGTGAAAGCCGTCCTTCACCTAGCTTGTTGGGAACACAAAGCTTCTTTTCAGTTGCAAACTCCATTCCATACATATATATGGGGAGGTACTAGCTCCAACTCTGTTTGACAGTGTAAACTGCAGGAACTTCAAACCGGCACTAGGAAACAGACTGAGAAAGCAGAGAAAATGTGTCCGCTGCAACCCGTTCCCTTGGTGCTAGATGAACGAACGTCTCTCCACTTGCTCAGTTCAGAGAGATAAGAGTGTGTGAAAGCCATCCTTCACCTAGATTGTGGGGAACACAAAGATTCTTTTCAGTTGCAAACTCCTTTCCATACTTATATATGGGGAGGTACTAGCTCCAACTCGGTTTTACAGTGAAAACTGCAGGAACTTCAAACCGGCACTAGGAATCAGTCTGAGAAAGCAGAGAAAAAGTGTCTCCTGCAACCCGTTCCCTTGGTGCTAGATGAACGAACGTCTCTCCAGTTGCTCAGTTCTGAGAGATAAGTGTGTGTGAAAGCCGTCCTTCACCTAGCTTGTTGGGAACACAAAGTTTCTTTTCAGTTGCAAACTCCATTCCATACATTTATATGGGGAGGTACAAGCTCCAACTCGATTTTACAGTGAAAACTGCAGGAACTTCAAACCGGCCCTAAGAAACAGACTGAGAAAGCAGAGAAAAAGTGCCTCCTGCAACCCGTTTCCTTGGTGCTAAATGAACGAACGTCTCTCCACTTGCTCAGTTCTGAGAGATAAGTGTGTGTGAAAGCCGTCCTTCACCTAGCTTGTTGGGAACACAAAGCTTCTTTTCAGTTGCAAACTCCATTCCATACATATATATGGGGAGGTACTAGCTCCAACTCGGTTTGACAGTGAAAACTGCAGGAACTTCAAACGGGCACTAGGAAACAGACTGAGAAAGCAGAGAAATAGTGTCTCCTGCAACCCGTTCCCTTGGTGCTAGATGAACGAACGTCTCTCCACTTGCTCAGTTCTGAGAGATAAGTGTGTGTGAAGCCGTCCTTCACCTAGCTTGTTGGGAACACAAAGCTTCTTTTCATTTGCAAACTACATTCCATACATATATATGGGGAGGTACTAGCTCCAACACTGTTTGACAGTGTAAACTGCAGGAACTTCAAACCGGCACTAGGAATCAGACTGAGAAAGCAGAGAAAATGTGTCTCCTGCAACCCGTTCCCTTGGTGCTAGATGAACGAACGTCTCTCCACTTGCTCAGTTCCGAGAGATAAGTGTGTGTGAAATCCGTCCTTCACCTAGCTTGTTGGGAACACAAAGTTTCTTTTCAGTTGCAAACTCCATTCCATACATATATATGGGGAGGTACAATCTCCAACTCGTTTTGACAATGAAAACTGCAGGAACTTCAAACCGGCACTAGGAAACAGACTGAGAAAGCAGAGAAATAGTGTCTCCTGCAACCCGTTCCCTTGGTGCTAGATGAACGAACGTCTCTCCACATGCTCAGTTCTGAGAGATAAGTGTGTGTGAAAGCCGCTCTTCACCTAGTTTGTTGGGAACACAAAGTTTCTTTTCAGTTGCAAACTCCATTCCATACATATATATGGGGAGGTTCTAGCTCCAACTCGGTTTGACAGTGAAAACTGCAGGAACTTCAAACCGGCACTAGGTATCAGACTGAGAAAGCAGAGAAAAAGTGTCTCCTGCAACCCTTTCCCTTGGTGCTAGATGAACGAACGTCTCTCCACTTGCTCAGTTCTGAGAGATAAGTGTGTGTGAAAGCCGTCCTTCACCTAGCTTGTTGGGAACACAAAGTTTCTTTTCAGTTGCAAACTCCATTCCATACATATATATGGGGAGGTACAAGCTCCAACACGGTTTTACAGTGAAAACAGCAGGAACTTCAAACCGGCCCTAGGAAACAGACTGAGAAAGCAGAGAAAAAGTGTCTCCTGCAACCCGTTCCCTTGGTGCTAGATGAACGAACGTCTCTCCAATTGCTCAGTTCTGAGAGATAAGTGGGTGTGAAAGCAGTCCTTCACCTAGCTTGTTGGGAACACAAAGTTTCTTTTCAGTTGCAAACTCCATTCCATACATATATATCCGGAGGTACAAGCTCCAACTCTGTTTGACAGTGAAAACTGCAGGAACTTCAAACCGGCACTAGGAAACAGACTGAGAAAGCAGAGAAAAAGTGTCTCCTGCAACCCGTTCCCTTGGTGCTAGATGAACGAACGTCTCTCCACTTGCTCAGTTCTGAGAGATAAGTGTGTGTGAAAGCCGCTCTTCACCTAGTTTGTTGGGAACACAAAGTTTCTTTTCAGTTGCAAACTCCATTCCATACATATATGTGGGGAGGTACTAGCTCCAACTCTGTTTTACAGTGAAAACTGCAGGAACTTCAAACCGGCACTAGGAAACAGACTGAGAAAGCAGAGAAAAAGTTGCTCCTGCAACCCGTTCCCTTGGTGCTAGATGAACGAACGTCTCTCCACTTGCTCAGTTCCGAGAGATAAGTGTGTGTGAAAGCCGTCCTTCACCTAGCTTGTTGGGAACACAAAGTTTCTTTTCAGTTGCAAACTCCATTCCATACATATATATGGGGAGGTACCAGCTCCAACTCTTTTTGACAGTGAAAACTGCAGGAACTTCAAACCGGCACTAGGAAACAGACTGAGAAAGCAGCGAAAAAGTGTCTCCTGCAACCCGTTCCCTTGGTGCTAGATGAACGAACGTCTCTCCACTTGCTCAGTTCTGAGAGATAAGTGTGTGTGAAAGCCGTCCTTCACCTAGCTTGTTGGGAACACAAAGTTTCTTTTCAGTTGCAAACTCCATTCCATACATATATATGGGGAGGTACAAGCTCCAACCCGGTTTTACACTGAAAACTGCAGGAACATCAAACCGGCACTAGGAAAAAGACTGAGGAAGCAGAGAAAAAGTGTCTCCTGCAACCCGTTCCCTTGGTGCTAGATGAACGAACGTCTCTCCACTTGCTCAGTTCTGAGAGATAATTGTGTGTGAAAGCCGTCCTTCACCTAGCTTGTTGGGAACACAAAGTTTCTTTTCAGTTGAAAACTCCATTCCATACATATATAAGGGGAGGTACAAGTTCCAAATCGGTTTGACAGTGAAAACTGCAGGAACTTCAAACCGGCACTAGGAATCAGACTGAGAAAGCAGAGAAATAGAGTTTCCTGCAACCCGTTCCCTTGGTGCTAGATGAACGAACGTCTCTCCACTTGCTCAGTTCTGAGAGATAAGTGTGTGTGAAAGCCGTCCTTCACCTAGCTTGTTGGGAACACAAAGTTTCTTTTCAGTTGCAAACTCCATTCCATACATATATATGGGGAGGTACAAGCTTCAACACGGATTTACAGTGAAATCTGCAGGAACTTCAAACCGGCCCTAGGAAACAGACTGAGAAAGCAGAGAAAAAGTGTCTCCTGCAACCCGTTCCCTTGGTGCTAGATGAACGAACGTCTCTCCACTTGCTCAGTTCTGAGAGATAATTGTGTGTGAAAGCCGTCCTTCACCTAGCTTGTTGGGAACAAAAAGCTTCTTTTCAGATGCAAACTCCATTCCATATATAGATATGGGTAGGTACTAGCTCCAACTCGTTTTGACAATGAAAACTGCAGGAACTTCAAACCGGCCCTAGGAAACAGACTGAGAAAGCAGAGAAAAAGTGTCTCCTGCAACCCGTTCCCTTTGTGCTAGATGAACGAACGTCTCTCCACTTGCTCAGTTCTGAGAGATAAGTGTGTGTGAAAGCCGTCCTTCACCTAGCTTGTTGGGAACACAAAGTTTCTTTTCAGTTGCAAACTCCAATAAATACATATATATGGGGAGGTACTAGCTCCAACTCGGTTTGACAGTGAAAAATGCAGGAACTTCAAACCGGCACTAGGAAACAGACTGAGAATGCAGAGAAAAAGTGTCTCCTGCAACCCGTTCCCTTGGTGCTAGATGAACGATCTTCTCTCCACCTGCTCAGTTCTCAGAGATAAGTGTCTGTGAAAGCCGTCCTTCACCTAACTTGTTGGGAACTAAAAGTTTCTTTTCAGTCGCTAACTCCAGTCCATACATATATATGGGGAGGTACTAGCTCCAACACCGTTTGACAGTGAAAACTGCAGGAACTTCAAACCGGCACTAGGAAACAGACTGAGAAAGCAGAGAAAAAGTGTCTCCTGCAACCCTTTCCCTTGGTGCTAGATGAACGAACGTCTCTCCACTTGCTCAGTTCTGAGAGATAAGTGTGTGTGAAAGCCGTCCTTCACATAGCTTGTTGGGAACACAAAGATTCTTTTCAGTTGCAAACTCCATTCCATACATATATATGGGGAGGTACAAGCTCCAACTCGGTTTTACACTGAAAACTGCAGGAACTTCAAACCGGCACTAGGAAACAGACTGAGAAAGCAGAGAAAATGTATCTCCTGCAACCAGTTCCCTTGGTGCTAGATGAACGAACGTCTCTCCACTTGCTCAGTTCTGAGAGATAAGTGTGTGTGAAACCCGTCCTTCACCTAGCTTGTTGGGAACACAAAGTTTCTTTTCAGTTGCAAACACCATTCCATACATATATATGGGGAGGTACAAGCTCCAACTCGGTTTGACAGTGAAAACTGCAGGAACTTCAAACCGGCACTAGGAAACAGACTGAGAAAGTACAGAAAAAGTGTCTCCTGCAACCCGTTCCCTTGGTGCTAGATGAACGAACGTCTCTCCACTTGCTCAGTTCTGAGAGATAAGTGTGTGTGAAAGCCGTCCTTCACCTAGCTTGTTGGGAACACAAAGCTTCTATTCAGTTGCAAACTCCATTCCATACATATATATGGGGAGGTACTAGCTCCAACTCTGTTTGACAGTGAAAACTGCAGGAACTTCAAACCAGCACTAGGAAACAGACTGAGAAAGCAGAGAAAAAGTGTCTCCTGCAACCCGTTCCCTTGGTGCTAGATGAACGAACGTCTCTCCACTTGCTCAGTTCTGAGAGATAAGTGTGTGTGAAAGCAGTCCTTCACCTAGCTTGTTGGGAACACAAAGTTTCTTTTCAGTTGCAAACTCCATTCCATACATATATGTGGGGAGGTACAAGCTCCAACTCTGTTTGACAGTGAAAACTGCAGGAACTTCAAACCGGCACTAGGAAACAGACTGAGAAAGCAGAGAAAAAGTGTCTCCTGCAACCCGTTCCCTTGGTGCTAGATGAACGTACGTCTCTCCACTTGCTCAGTTCTGAGAGATAAGTGTGTGTGAAAGCCGTCCTTCACCTAGCTTGTTGGGAACACAAAGTTTCTTTTCAGTTGAAAACTCCATTCCATACATATATAAGGGGAGGTACAAGTTCCAAATCGGTTTGACAGTGAAAACTGCAGGAACTTCAAACCGGCACTAGGAATCAGACTGAGAAAGCAGAGAAATAGAGTTTCCTGCAACCCGTTCCCTTGGTGCTAGATGAACGAACGTCTCTCCACTTGCTCAGTTCTGAGAGATAAGTGTGTGTGAAAGCCGTCCTTCACCTAGCTTGTTGGGAACACAAAGTTTCTTTTCAGTTGCAAACTCCATTCCATACATATATATGGGGAGGTACAAGCTTCAACACGGATTTACAGTGAAATCTGCAGGAACTTCAAACCGGCCCTAGGAAACAGACTGAGAAAGCAGAGAAAAAGTGTCTCCTGCAACCCGTTCCCTTGGTGCTAGATGAACGAACGTCTCTCCACTTGCTCAGTTCTGAGAGATAATTGTGTGTGAAAGCCGTCCTTCACCTAGCTTGTTGGGAACAAAAAGCTTCTTTTCAGATGCAAACTCCATTCCATATATATATATGGGGAGGTACTAGCTCCAACTCGTTTTGACAATGAAAACTGCAGGAACTTCAAACCGGCCCTAGGAAACAGACTGAGAAAGCAGAGAAAAAGTGTCTCCTGCAACCCGTTCCCTTTGTGCTAGATGAACGAACGTCTCTCCACTTGCTCAGTTCTGAGAGATAAGTGTGTGTGAAAGCCGCCCTTCACCTAGCTTGTTGGGAACACAAAGTTTCTTTTCAGTTGCAAACTCCAATAAATACATATATATGGGGAGGTACTAGCTCCAACTCGGTTTGACAGTGAAAAATGCAGGAACTTCAAACCGGCACTAGGAAACAGACTGAGAATGCAGAGAAAAAGTGTCTCCTGCAACCCGTTCCCTTGGTGCTAGATGAACGAACTTCTCTCCACCTGCTCAGTTCTGAGAGATAAGTGTCTGTGAAAGCCGTCCTTCACCTAACTTGTTGGGAACTAAAAGTTTCTTTTCAGTCGCTAACTCCAGTCCATACATATATATGGGGAGGTACTAGCTCCAACACCGTTTGACAGTGAAAACTGCAGGAACTTCAAACCGGCACTAGGAAACAGACTGAGAAAGCAGAGAAAAAGTGTCTCCTGCAACCCTTTCCCTTGGTGCTAGATGAACGAACGTCTCTCCACTTGCTCAGTTCTGAGAGATAAGTGTGTGTGAAAGCCGTCCTTCACATAGCTTGTTTGGAACACATAGATTCTTTTCAGTTGCAAACTCCATTCCATACATATATATGGGGAGGTACAAGCTCCAACTCGGTTTTACACTGAAAACTGCAGGAACTTCAAACCGGCACTAGGAAACAGACTGAGAAAGCAGAGAAAATGTATCTCCTGCAACCCGTTCCCTTGGTGCTAGATGAACGAACGTCTCTCCACTTGCTCAGTTCTGAGAGATAAGTGTGTGTGAAACCCGTCCTTCACCTAGCTTGTTGGGAACACAAAGTTTCTTTTCAGTTGCAAACACCATTCCATACATATATATGGGGAGGTACAAGCTCCAACTCGGTTTGACAGTGAAAACTGCAGGAACTTCAAACCGGCACTAGGAAACAGACTGAGAAATTACAGAAAAAGTGTCTCCTGCAACCCGTTCCCTTGGTGCTAGATGAACGAACGTCTCTCCACTTGCTCAGTTCTGAGAGATAAGTGTGTGTGAAAGCCGTCCTTCACCTAGCTTGTTGGGAACACAAAGCTTCTATTCAGTTGCAAACTCCATTCCATACATATATATGGGGAGGTACTAGCTCCAACTCTGTTTGACAGTGAAAACTGCAGGAACTTCAAACCAGCACTAGGAAACAGACTGAGAAAGCAGAGAAAAAGTGTCTCCTGCAACCCGTTCCCTTGGTGCTAGATGAACGAACGTCTCTCCACTTGCTCAGTTCTGAGAGATAAGTGTGTGTGAAAGCAGTCCTTCACCTAGCTTGTTGGGAACACAAAGTTTCTTTTCAGTTGCAAACTCCATTCCATACATATATGTGGGGAGGTACAAGCTCCAACTCTGTTTGACAGTGAAAACTGCAGGAACTTCAAACCGGCACTAGGAAACAGACTGAGAAAGCAGAGAAAAAGTGTCTCCTGCAACCCGTTCCCTTGGTGCTAGATGAACGTACGTCTCTCCACTTGCTCAGTTCTGAGAGATAAGTGTGTGTGAAAGCCGTCCTTCACCTAGCTTGTTGGGAACACAAAGTTTCTTTTCAGTTGCAAACTCCATTCCATACATATATATGGGGAGGTACAAGCTCCAACTCTGTTTGACAGTGAAAACTGCAGGAAATTCAAACCGGCACTAGGAAACAGACTGAGAAAGCAGAGAAAAAGTGTCTCCTGCATCCCGTTACCTTGGTGCTAGATGAACGAACGTCTCTCCACTTGCTCAGTTCTGAGAGATAAGTGTGTGTGAAAGCCGTCCTTCACCTAGCTTGTTGGGAACACAAAGTTTCTTTTCAGTTGCAAACTCCATTCCATACATATATATGGGGAGGTACAAGCTCCAACACGGTTTTACAGTGAAAACAGCAGGAACTTCAAACCGGCCCTAGGAAACAGACTGAGAAAGCAGAGAAAAAGTGTCTCCTGCAACCCGTTCCCTTGGTGCTAGATGAACGAACGTCTCTCCAATTGCTCAGTTCTGAGAGATAAGTGGGTGTGAAAGCAGTCCTTCACCTAGCTTGTTGGGAACACAAAGTTTCTTTTCAGTTGCAAACTCCATTCCATACATATATATCCGGAGGTACAAGCTCCAACTCTGTTTGACAGTGAAAACTGCAGGAACTTCAAACCGGCACTAGGAAACAGACTGAGAAAGCAGAGAAAAAGTGTCTCCTGCAACCCGTTCCCTTGGTGCTAGATGAACGAACGTCTCTCCACTTGCTCAGTTCTGAGAGATAAGTGTGTGTGAAAGCCGCTCTTCACCTAGTTTGTTGGGAACACAAAGTTTCTTTTCAGTTGCAAACTCCATTCCATACATATATGTGGGGAGGTACTAGCTCCAACTCTGTTTGACAGTGAAAACTGCAGGAACTTCAAACCGGCACTAGGAAACAGACTGAGAAAGCAGAGAAAAAGTGTCTCCTGCAACCCGTTCCCTTGGTGCTAGATGAACGAACGTCTCTCCACTTGCTCAGTTCCGAGAGATAAGTGTGTGTGAAAGCCGTCCTTCACCTAGCTTGTTGGGAACACAAAGTTTCTTTTCAGTTGCAAACTCCATTCCATACATATATATGGGGAGGTACCAGCTCCAACTCTGTTTGACAGTGAAAACTGCAGGAACTTCAAACCGGCACTAGGAAACAGACTGAGAAAGCAGCGAAAAAGTGTCTCCTGCAACCCGTTCCCTTGGTGCTAGATGAACGAACGTCTCTCCACTTGCTCAGTTCTGAGAGATAAGTGTGTGTGAAAGCCGTCCTTCACCTAGCTTGTTGGGAACACAAAGTTTCTTTTCAGTTGCAAACTCCATTCCATACATATATATGGGGAGGTACAAGCTCCAACCCGGTTTTACACTGAAAACTGCAGGAACATCAAACCGGCACTAGGAAAAAGACTGAGGAAGCAGAGAAAAAGTGTCTCCTGCAACCCGTTCCCTTGGTGCTAGATGAACGAACGTCTCTCCACTTGCTCAGTTCTGAGAGATAAGTGTGTGTGAAAGCCGTCCTTCACCTAGCTTGTTGGGAACACAAAGTTTCTTTTCAGTTGAAAACTCCATTCCATACATATATAAGGGGAGGTACAAGTTCCAAATCGGTTTGACAGTGAAAACTGCAGGAACTTCAAACCGGCACTAGGAATCAGACTGAGAAAGCAGAGAAATAGTGTTTCCTGCAACCCGTTCCCTTGGTGCTAGATGAACGAACGTCTCTCCACTTGCTCAGTTCTGAGAGATAAGTGTGTGTGAAAGCCGTCCTTCACCTAGCTTGTTGGGAACACAAAGTTTCTTTTCAGTTGCAAACTCCATTCCATACATATATATGGGGAGGTACAAGCTTCAACACGGATTTACAGTGAAATCTGCAGGAACTTCAAACCGGCCCTAGGAAACAGACTGAGAAAGCAGAGAAAAAGTGTCTCCTGCAACCCGTTCCCTTGGTGCTAGATGAACGAACGTCTCTCCACTTGCTCAGTTCTGAGAGATAAGTGTGTGTGAAAGCCGTCCTTCACCTAGTTGTTGGGAACAAAAAGCTTCTTTTCAGATGCAAACTCCATTCCATATATATATATGGGGAGGTACTAGCTCCAACTCGTTTTGACAATGAAAACTGCAGGAACTTCAAACCGGCCCTAGGAAACAGACTGAGAAAGCAGAGAAAAAGTGTCTCCTGCAACCCGTTCCCTTTGTGCTAGATGAACGAACGTCTCTCCACTTGCTCAGTTCTGAGAGATAAGTGTGTGTGAAAGCCGTCCTTCACCTAGCTTGTTGGGAACACAAAGTTTCTTTTCAGTTGCAAACTCCAATAAATACATATATATGGGGAGGTACTAGCTCCAACTCGGTTTGACAGTGAAAAATGCAGGAACTTCAAACCGGCACTAGGAAACAGACTGAGAATGCAGAGAAAAAGTGTCTCCTGCAACCCGTTCCCTTGGTGCTAGATGAACGAACTTCTCTCCACCTGCTCAGTTCTGAGAGATAAGTGTCTGTGAAAGCCGTCCTTCACCTAACTTGTTGGGAACTAAAAGTTTCTTTTCAGTCGCTAACTCCAGTCCATACATATATATGGGGAGGTACTAGCTCCAACACCGTTTGACAGTGAAAACTGCAGGAACTTCAAACCGGCACTAGGAAACAGACTGAGAAAGCAGAGAAAAAGTGTCTCCTGCAACCCTTTCCCTTGGTGCTAGATGAACGAACGTCTCTCCACTTGCTCAGTTCTGAGAGATAAGTGTGTGTGAAAGCCGTCCTTCACATAGCTTGTTGGGAACACAAAGATTCTTTTCAGTTGCAAACTCCATTCCATACATATATATGGGGAGGTACAAGCTCCAACTCGGTTTTACACTGAAAACTGCAGGAACTTCAAACCGGCACTAGGAAACAGACTGAGAAAGCAGAGAAAATGTATCTCCTGCAACCCGTTCCCTTGGTGCTAGATGAACGAACGTCTCTCCACTTGCTCAGTTCTGAGAGATAAGTGTGTGTGAAACCCGTCCTTCACCTAGCTTGTTGGGAACACAAAGTTTCTTTTCAGTTGCAAACACCATTCCATACATATATATGGGGAGGTACAAGCTCCAACTCGGTTTGACAGTGAAAACTGCAGGAACTTCAAACCGGCACTAGGAAACAGACTGAGAAAGTACAGAAAAAGTGTCTCCTGCAACCCGTTCCCTTGGTGCTAGATGAACGAACGTCTCTCCACTTGCTCAGTTCTGAGAGATAAGTGTGTGTGAAAGCCGTCCTTCACCTAGCTTGTTGGGAACACAAAGCTTCTATTCAGTTGCAAACTCCATTCCATACATATATATGGGGAGGTACTAGCTCCAACTCTGTTTGACAGTGAAAACTGCAGGAACTTCAAACCAGCACTAGGAAACAGACTGAGAAAGCAGAGAAAAAGTGTCTCCTGCAAACCGTTCCCTTGGTGCTAGATGAACGAACGTCTCTCCACTTGCTCAGTTCTGAGAGATAAGTGTGTGTGAAAGCAGTCCTTCACCTAGCTTGTTGGGAACACAAAGTTTCTTTTCAGTTGCAAACTCCATTCCATACATATATGTGGGGAGGTACAAGCTCCAACTCTGTTTGACAGTGAAAACTGCAGGAACTTCAAACCGGCACTAGGAAACAGACTGAGAAAGCAGAGAAAAAGTGTCTCCTGCAACCCGTTCCCTTGGTGCTAGATGAACGTACGTCTCTCCACTTGCTCAGTTCTGAGAGATAAGTGTGTGTGAAAGCCGTCCTTCACCTAGCTTGTTGGGAACACAAAGTTTCTTTTCAGTTGCAAACTCCATTCCATACATATATATGGGGAGGTACAAGCTCCAACTCTGTTTGACAGTGAAAACTGCAGGAAATTCAAACCGGCACTAGGAAACAGACTGAGAAAGCAGAGAAAAAGTGTCTCCTGCATCCCGTTCCCTTGGTGCTAGATGAACGAACGTCTCTCCACTTGCTCAGTTCTGAGAGATAAGTGTGTGTGAAAGCCGTCCTTCACCTAGCTTGTTGGGAACACAAAGTTTCTTTTCAGTTGCAAACTCCATTCCATACATATACATGGGGAGGTACAAGCTCCAAATCTGTTTGACAGTGAAAACTGCAGGAACTTCAAACCGGCACTAGGAAACATACTGAGAAAGCAGAGAAAAAGTGTCTCCTGCAAAACGTTCCCTTGGTGCTAGATGAAAGAACGTCTCTCCACTTGCTCAGTTCCGAGAGAAAAGTGTGTGTGAAAGCCGTCCTTCAACTAGCTTGTTGGGAACACAAAGTTTCTTTTCAGTTGCAAACTCCATTCCATACATATATATGTGGTGGTACAAGCTCCAACTCGGTTTTACACTGAAAACTGCAGGAACTTCAAACCGGCACTAGGAAGCAGACTGAGAAAGCAGAGAAAAAGTGTCTCCGGCAACCCGTTCCCTTGGTGCTAGATGAACGAACGTCTCTCCACTTGCTCAGTTCTGAGAGATAAGTGTGTGTGAAAGCCGTCCTTCACTTAGCTTGTTGGGAACAAAAAGTTTCTTTTCAGTTGCTAACTCCATTCCATACATATATATGGGGAGGTACTAGCTCCAACTCTGTTTGACAGTGAAAACTGCAGGAACTTCAAACCGGCACTAGGAAACAGACTGAGAAAGCAGAGAAAAAGTGTCACCTGCAAACCATTCCCTTGGTGCTAGATGAACGAACGTCTCTCCACTTGCTAAGTTCTGAGAGATTAGTGTGTGTGAAAGCCGTCCTTCACCTAGCTTGTTGGGAACACAAAGTTTCTTTTCAGTTGCAAACTCCATTCCATACATATATATGGGGAGGTACAAGCTTCAACTCGCTTTTACAGTGAAAACTGCAGGAACATCAAACCGGCACTAGGAAACAGACTGAGAAAGCAGAGAAAAAGTGTCTCCTGCAACACGTTCCCTTGGTGCTAGATGAACGAACGTCTCTCCACTTGCTCAGTTCTGAGAGATAAGTGTGTGTGAAACCCGTCCTTCACCTAGCTTGTTGGGAACACAAAGTTTCTTTTCAGTTGCAAACACCATTCCATACATATATATGGGGAGGTACAAGCTCCAACTCGGTTTGACAGTGAAAACTGCAGGAACTTCAAACCGGCACTAGGAAACAGACTGAGAAAGCAGAGAAAAAGTGTCTCCTGCAACCCGTTCCCTTGGTGCTAGATGAACGAACGTCTCTCCACTTGCTCAGTTCTGAGAGATAAGTGTGTGTGAAAGCCGTCCTTCACCTAGCTTGTTGGGAACACAAAGCTTCTTTTCAGTTGCAAACTCCATTCCATACATATATATGGGGAGGTACTAGCTCCAACTCTGTTTGACAGTGAAAACTGCAGGAACTTCAAACCAGCACTAGGAAACAGACTGAGAAAGCAGAGAAAAAGTGTCTCCTGCAACCCTTTCCCTTGGTGCTAGATGAACGAACGTCTCTCCACTTGCTCAGTTCTGAGAGATAAGTGTGTGTGAAAGCCGTCCTTCACCTATCTTGTTGGGAACACAAAGTTTCTTTTCAGTTGCAAACTCCATTCCATACATACATGTGGGGAGGTACAAGCTCCAAATCGGTTTGACAGTGAAAACTGCAGGAACTTCAAACCGGCACTAGGAAACAGACTGAGAAAGCAGAGAAAAAGTGTCTCCTGCAACCCGTTCCCTTGGTGCTAGATGAACGTACGTCTCTCCACTTGCTCAGTTCTGAGAGATAAGTGTGTGTGAAAGCCGTCCTTCACCTAGCTTGTTGGGAACACAAAGTTTCTTTTCAGTTGTAAACTCCATTCCATACATATATATGGGGAGGTACAAGCTCCAACTCTGTTTGACAGTGAAAACTGCAGGAAATTCAAACCGGCACTAGGAAACAGACTGAGAAAGCAGAGAAAAAGTGTCTCCTGCATCCCGTTCCCTTGGTGCTAGATGAACGAACGTCTCTCCACTTGCTCAGTTCTGAGAGATAAGTGTGTGTGAAAGCCGTCCTTCACCTAGCTTGTTGGGAACACAAAGTTTCTTTTCAGTTGCAAACTCCATTCCATACATATATGTGGGTAGGTACAAGCTCCAAATCGGTTTGACAGTGAAAACTGCAGGAACTTCAAACCGGCACTAGGAAACAGACTGAGAAAGCAGAGAAAAAGTGTCTCCTGCAACCCGTTCCCTTGGTGCTAGATGAACGTACGTCTCTCCACTTGCTCAGTTCTGAGAGATAAGTGTGTGTGAAAGCCGTCCTTCACCTAGCTTGTTGGGAACACAAAGTTTCTTTTCAGTTGCAAACTCCATTCCATACATATATATGGGGAGGTACAAGCTCCAACTCTGTTTGACAGTGAAAACTGCAGGAAATTCAAACCGGCACTAGGAAACAGACTGAGGAAGCAGAGAAAAAGTGTCTCCTGCATCCCGTTCCCTTGGTGCTAGATGAACGAACGTCTCTCCACTTGCTCAGTTCTGAGAGATAAGTGTGTGTGAAAGCCGTCCTTCACCTAGCTTGTTGGGAACACAAAGTTTCTTTTCAGTTGCAAACTCCATTCCATACATATACATGGGGAGGTACAAGCTCCAAATCTGTTTGACAGTGAAAACTGCAGGAACTTCAAACCGGCACTAGGAAACAGACTGAGAAAGCAGAGAAAAAGTGTCTCCTGCAAAACGTTCCCGTGGTGCTAGATGAAAGAACGTCTCTCCACTTGCTCAGTTCCGAGAGAAAAGTGTGTGTGAAAGCCGTCCTTCAACTAGCTTGTTGGGAACACAAAGTTTCTTTTCAGTTGCAAACTCCATTCCATACATATATATGTGGAGGTACAAGCTCCAACTCGGTTTAACAATGAAAACTGCAGGAACTTCAAAATGGCACTAGGAAACAGACTGAGAAAGCAGAGAAAAATTATCTCCTGCAACCCGTTCCCTTGGTGCTAGATGAACGAACGTCTCTCCACTTGCTCAGTTCTGAGAGATAAGTGTGTGTGAAAGCCGTCCTTCACCTAGCTTGTTGGGAACACAAAGTTTCTTTTCAGTTGCAAACTCCATTCCATACATATATATGTGGAGGTACTAGCTCCAACTCGGTTTGACAGTGAAAACTGCAGGAACTTCAAACCGGCACTAGGAAGCAGACTGAGAAAGCAGAGAAAAAGTGTTTCCGGCAACCCGTTCCCTTGGTGCTAGATGAACGAACGTCTCTCCACTTGCTCAGTTCTGAGAGATAAGTGTGTGTGAAAGCCGTCCTTCACTTAGCTTGTTGGGAACAAAAAGTTTCTTTTCAGTTGCTAACTCCATTCCATACATATATATGGGGAGGTACTAGCTCCAACTCTGTTTGACAGTGAAAACTGCAGGAACTTCAAACCGGCACTAGGAAACAGACTGAGAAAGCAGAGAAAAAGTGTCACCTGCAAACCATTCCCTTGGTGCTAGATGAACGAACGTCTCTCCACTTGCTCAGTTCTGAGAGATAACTGGGTGTGAAAGCCGTCCTTCACCCAGCTTGTTGGGAACACAAAGTTTCTTTTCAGTTGCAAACTCCATTCCATACATATATATGGGGAGGAACAAGCTCCAACTCTGTTTGACAGTGAAAACTGCAGGAAATTCAAACCGGCACTAGGAAACAGACTGAGAAAGCTGAGAATAAGTGTCTCCTGCAAACCGTTCCCTTGGTTTTAGATGAACGAACGTCTCTCCACTTGCTCAGTTCTGAGAGATAAGTGTGTGTGAAAGCCGTCCTTCACCTAGCTTGTTGGGAACACAAAGTTTCTTTTCAGTTGCAAACTCCATTCCATACATATATATGGGGAGGTACAAGCTCCAACTCGGTTTGACAGTGAAAACTGCAGGAACTTCAAACCGGCACTAGGAAACCGAATGAGAAAGCAGATAAAAAGTGTCTCCTCCAACCCGTTCCCTTGGTGCTAGATGAACGAACGTCTCTCCACTTGCTCAGTTCTGAGAGATAAGTGTGTGTGAAAGCCGTCCTTCACCTAGCTTGTTGGGAACACAAAGCTTCTTTTCAGTTGCAAACTCCATTCCATACATATATATGGGGATGTACAAGTTCCAACTCGGTTTTACAGTGAAAACTGCAGGAACTTGAAACCGGCACTAGGAAACATACTGAGAAAGCGGAGAAAAAGTGTCTCCTGCAACCCGTTCCCTTGGTGCTAGATGAACGAACGTCTCTCCACTTGCTCAGTTCTGAGAGAAAAGTGTGTGTGAAAGCCGATCTTCACCTAGCTTGTTGGGAACACAAAGTTTCTTTTCAGTTGCAAACTCCATTCCATACATATATATGGGGAGGTACAAGCTCCAAATCGGTTTGACCGTGGAAACTGCAGGAACATCAAACCGGCATTAGGAAACAGACTGAGAAAGCAGAGAAAAAGTGTCTCCTGCAACCCGTTCCCTTGGTGCTAGATGAACGAACTTCTCTCCACTTACTCAGTTCCGAGAGATAAGTGTGTGTGAAAGCCGTCCTTCAACTAGCTTGTTGGGAATACAAAGTTTCTTTTCAGTTGCAAACTCCATTCCATACATATATATGTGGAGGTACAAGCTCCAACTCTGTTTTACACTGAAAACTGCAGGAACTTCAAACCGGCACTAGGAAACAGACTGAGAAAGCAGAGAAAAAGTATCTCCTGCAACCCGTTCCCTTGGTGCTAGATGAACGAACGTCTCTCCACTTGCTCAGTTCTGAGAGATAAGTGTGTGTGAAAGGCGTCATTCACCTAGCTTGTTGGGAACACAAAGTTTCTTTTCAGTTGCTAACTCCAGTCCATACATATATATGGGGAGGTACAAACTCCAACTCGGTTTTACACTGAAAACTGCAGGAACTTCAAACCAGCACTAGGAAACAGTCTGAGAAAGCAGAGAAAAAGTGTCTCCTGCAACCATTTCCCTTGGTGCTAGATGAACGAACGTCTCTCCACTTGCTCAGTTCCGAGAGATATGTGTGTGTGAAAGCCGTCCTTCAACTAGCTTGTTGGGAACACAAAGTTTCTTTTCAGTTGCAAACTCCATTCCATACATATATATGGGGAGGTACAAGCTCCAACTCTTTTTGACAGTGAAAACTGCAGGAACTTCAAACCGGCACTAGGAAACAGACTGAGAAAGCAGAGAAAAAGTGTCTCCTGCAACCCGTTCCCTTGGTGCTAGATGAACGAACGTCTCTCCACTTGCTCAGTTCTGAGAGATAAGTGTGTTGAAAGCCATCCTTCAATTAGATTGTGGGGAACACAAAGTTTCTTTTCAGTTGCAAACTCCATTCCATACATATATATGGGGAGGTACAAGCTCCAACTCGGTTTGTCAGTGAAAACTGCAGGAACTTCAAACCGGCACTAGGAAAGAGACTGAGAAAGCAGAGAAAAAGTGTCTCCTGCAACCCGTTCCCTTGGTGCTAGATGAACGAACGTCTCTACACTTGCTCAGTTCTGAGAGATAAGTGTGTGTGAAAGCCGTCCTTCACCTAGCTTGTTGGGAACACAAAGTTTCTTTTCAGTTGCAAACTCCATTCCATACATATATATGGGGAGGTACTAGCTCCAACACTGTTTGACCGTGTAAACTGCAGGAACTTCAAACCGGCACTAGGAATCAGACTGAGAAAGCAGAGAAATTGTGTCTCCTGCAACCCGTTCCCTTGGTGCTAGATGAACGAACGTCTCTCCACTTGCTCAGTTCTGAGTGATAAGTGTGTGTGAAAGGCGTCATTCACCTAGCTTGTTGGGAACACAAAGTTTCTTTTCAGTTGCTAACTCCAGTCCATACATATATATGGGGAGGTACTAGCTCCAACTCTGTTTGACAGTGAAAACTGCAGGAACTTCAAACCGGCACTAGGAAACAGACTGAGAAAGCAGAGAAAAAGTGTATCCTGCAACCCGTTCCCTTGGTGCTAGATGAACGAACGTCTCTCCACTTGCTCAGTTCTGAGAGATAAGTGTGTGTGAAAGCCGTCCTTCACCTAGCTTGTTGGGAACACAAAGTTTCTTTTCAGTTGCAAACTCCATTCCATACATATATATGGGGAGGTACAAACTCCAACTCGGTTTTACACTGAAAACTGCAGGAACTTCAAACCAGCACTAGGAAACAGTCTGAGAAAGCAGAGAAAAAGTGTCTCCTGCAACCATTTCCCTTGGTGCTAGATGAACGAACGTCTCTCCACTTGCTCAGTTCTGAGAGATAAATGTGTGTGAAAGCCGTCCTTCACCTAGTTTGTTGGGAACACAAAGTTTCTTTTCAGTTGCAAACTCCATTCCATACATATATATGGGGAGGTACAAGCTCCAAATCGGTTTGACAGTGAAAACTGCAGGAACTTCAAACCGGCACTAGGAAACAGACTGAGAAAGCAGAGAAAAAGTGTCTCCTGCAACCCGTTCCCTTGGTGCTAGATGAACGAACGTCTCTCCACTTGCTCAGTTCCGAGAGATATGTGTGTGTGAAAGCCGTCCTTCAACTAGCTTGTTGGGAACACAAAGTTTCTTTTCAGTTGCAAACTCCATTCCATACATATATATGGGGAGGTACAAGCTCCAACTCTTTTTGACAGTGAAAACTGCAGGAACTTCAAACCGGCACTAGGAAACAGACTGAGAAAGCAGAGAAAAAGTGTCTCCTGCAACCCGTTCCCTTGGTGCTAGATGAACGAACGTCTCTCCACTTGCTCAGTTCTGAGAGATAAGTGTGTTGAAAGCCAACCTTCAATTAGATTGTGGGGAACACAAAGTTTCTTTTCAGTTGCAAACTCCATTCCATACATATATATGGGGAGGTACAAGCTCCAACTCGGTTTGTCAGTGAAAACTGCAGGAACTTCAAACCGGCACTAGGAAAGAGACTGAGAAAGCAGAGAAAAAGTGTCTCCTGCAACCCGTTCCCTTGGTGCTAGATGAACGAACGTCTCTCCACTTGCTCAGTTCTGAGAGATAAGTGTGTGTGAAAGCCGTCCTTCACCTAGCTTGTTGGGAACACAAAGTTTCTTTTCAGTTGCAAACTCCATTCCATACATATATATGGGGAGGTACTAGCTCCAACACTGTTTGACCTTGTAAACTGCAGGAACTTCAAACCGGCACTAGGAATCAGACTGAGAAAGCAGAGAAATTGTGTCTCCTGCAACCCGTTCCCTTGGTGCTAGATGAACGAACGTCTCTCCACTAGCTCAGTTCCGAGAGATAAGTGTGTGTGAAAGCCGTCCTTCACCTAGCTTGTTGGGAACACAAAGTTTCTTTTCAGTTGCAAACCCCATTCCATACATATATATGGGGAGGTACAAGCTCCAACTCTTTTTGACAGTGAAATCTGCAGGAACTTCAAACCGGCACTAGGAAACAGACTGAGAAAGCAGAGAAAAAGTGTCTCCTGCAACCCGTTCCCTTGGTGCTAGATGAACGAACGTCTCTCCACTTGCTCAGTTCTGAGAGATAAGTGTGTGTGAAAGCCGCTCTTCACTTAGTTTGTTGGGAACACAAAGTTTCTTTTCAGTTGCAAACTCCATTCCATACATATATATGGGGAGGTTCTAGCTCCAACTCGGTTTGACAGTGAAAACTGCAGGAAATTCAAACCGGCACTAGGAATCAGACTGAGAAAGCAGAGAAAAACTGTCTCCTGCAACCCGTTCCCTTGGTGCTAAATGAACGAACGTCTCTCCACTTCCTCAGTTCTGAGAGATAAGTGTGTGTGAAAGCCGTCCTTCACCTAGCTTGTTGGGAACACAAAGTTTCTTTTCAGTTGCAAACTCCATTCCATACATATATATGTGGAGGTACAAGCTCCAACACGGTTTTACAGTGAAAACAGCAGGAACTTCAAACCGGCCCTAGGAAACAGACTGAGAAAGCAGAGAAAAAGTGTCTCCTGCAACCCGTTCCCTTGGTGCTAGATGAACGAACGTCTCTCCAATTGCTCAGTTCTAAGAGATAAGTGGGTGTGAAAGCAGTCCTTCACCTAGCTTGTTGGGAACACAAAGTTTCTTTTCAGTTGCAAACTCCATTCCATACATATATATGGGGAGGTACTAGCTCCAACTCGGTTTGACAGTGAAAACTGCAGGAACTTCAAACCGGCACTAGGAATCAGACTGAGAAAGCAGAGAAAAAGTGTCTCCTGCAACCCGTTCCCTTGGTGCTAGATGAACGAACGTCTCTCCACTTGCTCAGTTCTGAGAGATAAGTGTGTGTGAAAGGCGTCATTCACCTAGCTTGTTGGGAACAAAAAGTTTCTTTTCAGTTGCTAACTCCAGTCCATACATATATATGGGGAGGTACTAGCTCCAACTCTGTTTGACAGTGAAAACTGCAGGAACTTCAAACCGGCACTATTAAACAGACTGGGAAAGCAGAGAAAAAGTGTATCCTGCAACCCGTTCCCTTGGTGCTAGATGAACGAACGTCTCTCCACTTGCTCAGTTCTGAGAGATAAGTGTGTGTGAAAGCCGTCCTTCACCTAGCTTGTTGGGAACGCAAAGTTTCTTTTCAGTTGCAAACTCCATTCCATACATATATATGGGGAGGTACAAGCTCCAACTCGGTTTTACACTGAAAACTGCAGGAACTTCAAACCAGCACTAGGAAACAGTCTGAGAAAGCAGAGAAAAAGTGTCTCCTGCAACCATTTCCCTTGGTGCTAGATGAACGAACGTCTCTCCACTTGCTCAGTTCTGAGAGATAAGTGTGTGTGAAAGCCGTCCTTCACCTAGTTTGTTGGGAACACAAAGTTTCTTTTCAGTTGCAAACTCCATTCCATACATATATATGGGGAGGTACAAGCTCCAAATCGGTTTGACAGTGAAAACTGCAGGAAATTCAAACCGGCACTAGGAAACAGACTGAGAAAGCAGAGAAAAAGTGTCTCCTGCATCCCGTTCCCTTGGTGCTAGATGAACGAACGTCTCTCCACTTGCTCAGTTCCGAGAGATATGTGTGTGTGAAAGCCGTCCTTCAACTAGCTTGTTGGGAACACAAAGTTTCTTTTCAGTTGCAAACTCCATTCCATACATATATATGGGGAGGTACAAGCTCCAACTCTTTTTGACAGTGAAAACTGCAGGAACTTCAAACCGGAACTAGGAAACAGACTGAGAAAGCAGAGAAAAGGTGTCTCCTGCAACCCGTTCCCTTGGTGCTAGATGAACGAACGTCTCTCCACTTGCTCAGTTCTGAGAGATAAGTGTGTTGAAAGCCATCCTTCAATTAGATTGTGGGGAACACAAAGTTTCTTTTCAGTTGAAAACTCCATTCCATACATATATATGGGGAGGTACAAGCTCCAACTCGGTTTGTCAGTGAAAACTGCAGGAACTTCAAACCGGCACTAGGAAAGAGACTGAGAAAGCAGAGAAAAAGTGTCTCCTGCAACCCGTTCCCTTGGTGCTAGATGAACGAACGTCTCTCCACTTGCTCAGTTCTGAGCGATAAGTGTGTGTGAAAGCCGTCCTTCACCTAGCTTGTTGGGAACACAAAGTTTCTTTTCAGTTGCAAACTCCATTCCATACATATATATGGGGAGGTACTAGCTCCAACACTGTTTGACCGTGTAAACTGCAGGAACTTCAAAACGGCACTAGGAATCAGACTGAGAAAGCAGAGAAATTGTGTCTCCTGCAACCCGTTCCCTTGGTGCTAGATGAACGAACGTCTCTCCACTAGCTCAGTTCCGAGAGATAAGTGTGTGTGAAAGCCGTCCTTCACCTAGCTTGTTGGGAACACAAAGTTTCTTTTCAGTTGCAAACCCCATTCCATACATATATATGGGGAGGTACAAGCTCCAACTCTTTTTGACAGTGAAATCTGCAGGAACTTCAAACCGGCACTAGGAAACAGACTGAGAAAGCAGAGAAAAAGTGTCTCCTGCAACCCGTTCCCTTGGTGCTAGATGAACGAACGTCTCTCCACTTGCTCAGTTCTGAGAGATAAGTGTGTGTGAAAGCCGCTCTTCACTTAGTTTGTTGGGAACACAAAGTTTCTTTTCAGTTGCAAACTCCATTCCATACATATATATGGGGAGGTTCTAGCTCCAACTCGGTTTGACAGTGAAAACTGCAGGAAATTCAAACCGGCACTAGGAATCAGACTGAGAAAGCAGAGAAAAAGTGTCTCCTGCAACCCGTTCCCTTGGTGCTAAATGAACGAACGTCTCTCCACTTCCTCAGTTCTGAGAGATAAGTGTGTGTGAAAGCCGTCCTTCACCTAGCTTGTTGGGAACACAAAGTTTCTTTTCAGTTGCAAACTCCATTCCATACATATATATGGGGAGGTACAAGATCCAACACGGTTTTACAGTGAAAACAGCAGGAACTTCAAACCGGCCCTAGGAAACAGACTGAGAAAGCAGAGAAAAAGTGTCTCCTGCAACCCGTTCCCTTGGTGCTAGATGAACGAACGTCTCTCCAATTGCTCAGTTCTAAGAGATAAGTGGGTGTAAAGCAGTCCTTCACCTAGCTTGTTGGGAACACAAAGTTTCTTTTCAGTTGCAAACTCCATTCCATACATATATATGCGGAGGTACAAGCTCCAACTCTGTTTGACAGTGAAAACTGCAGGAACTTCAAACCGGCACTAGGAAACAGACTGAGAAAGCAGAGAAAAAGTGTCTCCTGCAACCCGTTCCCTTGGTGCTAGATGAACGAACTTCTCTCCACTTGCTCAGTTCTAAGAGATAAGTGTGTGTGAAAGCCTCTCTTCACCTAGTTTGTTGGGAACACAAAGTTTCTTTTCAGTTGCAAACTCCATTCCATACATATATATGGGGAGGTACTAGTTCCAAATCGGTTTGACAGTGAAAACTGCAGGAACTTCAAACCGGCACTAGGAAACAGACTGAGAAAGCAGAGAAAAAGTGTCTCCTGCAACACGTTCCCTTGGTGCTAGATGAACGAACGTCTCTCCAATTGCTCAGTTCTGAGTGATAAGTGGGTTTGAAAGCCGTCCTTCACCTAGCTTGTTGGGAACAAAAAGATTCTTTTCAGTTGCAAACTCCATTCCATACATATATATGGGGAGGTACTAGCTCCAACTCGGTTTGACAGTGAAAACTGCAGGAACTTCAAACCGGCCCTAGGAAACAGACTGAGAAAGCAGAGAAAAAGTGTCTCCTGCAACCCGTTCCCTTGGTGCTAGATGAACGAACGTCTCTCCACTTGCTCAGTTCTGAGAGATATGTGTGTGTGAAAGCCGTTCTTCACCTAGCTTGTTGGGAACACAAAGCTTCTTTTCAGTTAGAAACTCCATTCCATACATATATATGGGGAGGTACTAGCTCCAACTCTGTTTGACAGTGAAAACTGCAGGAACTTCAAACCGGCACTAGGAAACAGACTGAGAAAGCAGAGAAAAAGTGTCTCCTGCAACCCGTTCCCTTGGTGCTAGATGAACGAACGTCTCTCCACTTGCTCAGTTCCCGAGAGATAAGTGTGTGTGAAAGCCGTCCTTCACCTAGCTTGTTGGGAACACAAAGTTTCTTTTCAGTTGCAAACTCCATTCCATACATATATATGGGGAGGTACAAGCTCCAACTCTGTTTGACAGTGAAAACTGCAGGAACTTCAAACCGGCACTAGGAAACAGACTGAGAAAGCAGCGAAAATGTGTCTCCTGCAACCCGTTCCCTTGGTGCTAGATGAACGAACGTCTCTCCACTTGCTCAGTTCTGAGAGATAAGTGTGTGTGAAAGCCGTCCTTCACCTAGCTTGTTGGGAACACAAAGTTTCTTTTCAGTTGCAAACTCCATTCCATACATATATATGGGGAGGTACAAGCTCCAACCCGGTTTTACACTGAAAACTGCAGGAACATCAAACCGGCACTAGGAAACAGACTGAGGAAGCAGAGAAATAGTGTCTCCTGCAACCCGTTCCCTTGGTGCTAGATGAACGAACGTCTCTCCACTTGCTCAGTTCTGAGAGATAACTATGTGTGAAAGCCGTCCTTCACCTAGCTTGTTGGGAACACAAACTTTCTTTTCAGTTGAAAATTCCATTCCATACATATATAAGGGGAGGTACAAGTTCCAAATCGGTTTGACAGTGAAAACTGCAGGAACTTCAAACCGGCACTAGGAAACAGACTGAGAAAGCAGAGAAAAAGTGTCTCCTGCAACCCGTTCCCTTGGTGCTAGATGAACGAACGTCTCTCCACTTGCTCAGTTCCGAGAGATAAGTGTGTGTGAAAGCCGTACTTCAACTTGCTTGTTGGGAACACAAAGTTTCTTTTCAGTTGCAAACTCCATTCCATACATATATATGTGGAGGTAGAAGCTCCAACTCGGTTTTACACTGAAAACTGCAGGAACTTCAAACTGGCACTAGGGAACAGACTGAGAAAGCAGAGAAAAAGTATCTCCTGCAACCCATTCCCTTGTTGCTAGATGAACGAACGTCTCTCCACTTGCTCAGTTCTGAGAGATAAGTGTGTGTGAAAGCCGTCCTTCACCTAGCTTGTTGGGAACACAAAGTTTCTTTTCAGTTGCAAACTCCAATAAATACATATATATGGGGAGGTACTAGCTCCAACTCGGTTTGACAGTGAAAAATGCAGGAACTTCAAACCGGCACTAGGAAACAGACTGAGAATGCAGAGAAAAGTGTCTCTTGCAACCCGTTCCCTTGGTGCTAGATGAACGAACGTCTCTCCACTTGCTCAGTTCTGAGAGATAAGTGTGTGTGAAAGCCGTCCTTCACCTAACTTGTTGGGAACTAAACGTTTCTTTTCAGTCGCTAACTCCTGTCCATACATATATATGGGGAGGTACTAGCTCCAACTCTGTTTGACAGTGAAAACTGCAGGAACTACAAAACGGCACTAGGAAACAGACTGAGAAAGCAGAGAAAAAGTGTCTCCTGCAACCCTTTCCCTTGGTGCTAGATGAACGAACGTCTCTCCACTTGCTCAGTTCTGAGAGATAAGTGTGTGTGAAAGCCGTCCTTCACATAGCTTATTGGGAACACAAAGATTCTTTTCAGTTGCAAACTCCATTCCATACATATATATGGGGAGGTACAAGCTCCAACTCGGTTTTACACTGAAAACTGCAGGAACTTCAAACCGGCACTAGGAAACAGACTGAGAAAGCAGAGAAAAAGTATCTCCTGCAACCCGTTCCCTTGGTGCTAGATGAACGAACGTCTCTCCACTTGCTCAGTTCTGAGAGATAAGTGTGTGTGAAAGCCGACCTTCACCTAGCTTGTTGGGAACACAAAGTTTCTTTTCAGTTGCAAACTCCATTCCATACATATATATGGGGAGGTACAATATCCAACTCGGTTTGACAGTGAAAACTGCAGGAACTTCAAACCGGCACTAGGAAACAGACTGAGAATGTAGAGAAAAAGTGTCTCCTGCAACCCGTTCCCTTGGTGCTAGATGAACGAACGTCTCTCCACTTGCTCAGTTCTGAGAGATAAGTGTGTGTGAAAGCCGTCCTTCACCTAGCTTGTTGGGAACACAAAGCTTCTTTTCAGTTGCAAACTCCATTCCATACATATATATGGGGAGGTAGTAGCTCCAACTCTGTATGACAGTGAAAACTGCAGGAACTTCAAACCAGCACTAGGAAACAGACTGAGAAAGCAGAGAAAAAGTGTCTCCTGCAACCCGTTCCCTTGGTTCTAGGTGAACGAACGTCTCTCCACTTGCTCAGTTCCGAGAGATAAGTGTGTGTGAAAGCCGTCCTTCACCTAGCTTGTTGGGAACACAAAGTTTCTTTTCAGTTGCAAACTCCATTCCATACATATATGTGGGGAGGTACAAGCTCCAACTCTGTTTGACAGTGAAAACTGCAGGAACTTCAAACCGGCACTAGGAAACAGACTGAGAAAGCAGAGAAAAAGTGTCTCCTGCAACCCGTTCCCTTGGTGCTAGATGAACATACGTCTCTCCACTTGCTCAGTTCTGAGAGATAAGTGTGTGTGAAAGCCGTCCTTCACCTAGCTTGTTGGGAACACAAAGTTTCTTTTCAGTTGCAAACTCCATTCCATACATATATATGGGGAGGTACAAGCTCCAACTCTGTTTTACACTGAAAACTGCAGGAACTTCAAACCGGCACTAGGAAACAGACTGAGAAAGCAGAGAAAAAGTGTCTCCTGCATCCCGTTCCCTTGGTGCTAGATGAACGAACGTCTCTCCACTTGCTCAGTTCTGAGAGATAAGTGTGTGTGAAAGCCCTCCTTCACATAGCTTGTTGGGAACACAAAGTTTCTTTTCAGTTGCAAACTCCATTCCATACATATACATGGGGAGGTACAAGCTCCAAATCTGTTTGACAGTGAAAACTGCAGGAACTTCAATCCGGCACTAGGAAACAAACTGAGAAAGCAGAGAAAATGTGTCTCCTGCAACCCGTTCCCTTGGTGCTAGATGAAAGAACGTCTCTCCACTTGCTCAGTTCCGAGAGAAAAGTGTGTGTGAAAGCCGTCCTTCAACTACCTTGTTGGGAACACAAAGTTTCTTTTCAGTTGCAAACTCCTTTCCATACATATATATGTGGAGGTACAAGCTCCAACTCGGTTTTACACTGAAAACTGCAGGAACTTCAAACCGGCACTAGGAAACAGACTGAGAAAGCAGAGAAAAAGTGTCTCCTGCAAACCGTTCCCTTGGTGCTAGATGAACGAACGTCTCTCCACTTGCTCAGTTCTAAGAGATAAGTGTGTGTGAAAGCCGTCCTTCACCTAGATTGTTGGGAACACAAAGTTTCTTTTCAGTTGCAAACTCCATTCCATACATATATATGGGGAGGTACAAGCTCCAACTCGGTTTGACAGTGAAAACTGCAGGAACTTCAAACCGGCACTAGGAAACATACTGAGAAAGCAGAGAAAAAGTGTCTCTTGAAACCCGTTCCCTTGGTGCTAGATGAACGAAAGTCTCTCCACTTGCTCAGTTCTGAGAGATAAGTGTGTGTGAAAGCCGTCCTTCACCTAGCTTGTTGGGAACACAAAGCTTCTTTTCAGTTGCAAACTCCATTCCATACATATATATGGGGAGGTAGTAGCTCCAACCCTGTATGACAGTGAAAACTGCAGGAACTTCAAACCAGCACTAGGAAACAGACTGAGAAAGCAGAGAAAAAGTGTCTCCTGCAACCCGTTCCCTTGGTTCTAGGTGAACGAACGTCTCTCCACTTGCTCAGTTCCGAGAGATAAGTGTGTGTGAAAGCCGTCCTTCACCTAGCTTGTTGGGAACACAAAGTTTCTTTTCAGTTGCAAACTCCATTCCATACATATATGTGGGGAGGTACAAGCTCCAACTCTGTTTGACAGTGAAAACTGCAGGAACTTCAAACCGGCACTAGGAAACAGACTGAGAAAGCAGAGAAAAAGTGTCTCCTGCAACCCGTTCCCTTGGTGCTAGATGAACGAACGTCTCTCCACTTGCTCAGTTCTGAGAGATAAGTGTGTGTGAAAGCCGTCCTTCACCTAGCTTGTTGGGAACACAAAGCTTCTTTTCAGTTGCAAACTCCATTCCATACATATATATGGGGAGGTAGTAGCTCCAACTCTGTTTGACAGTGAAAACTGCAGGAACTTCAAACCAGCACTAGGAAAAAGACTGAGAAAGCAGAGAAAAAGTGTCTCCTGCAACCCGTTCCCTTGGTGCTAGATGAACGAACGTCTCTCCACTTGCTCAGTTCCGAGAGATAAGTGTGTGTGAAAGCCGTCCTTCACCTAGCTTGTTGGGAACACAAAGTTTCTTTTCAGTTGCAAACTCCATTCCATACATATATGTGGGGAGGTACAAGCTCCAACTCTGTTTGACAGTGAAAACTGCAGGAACTTCAAACCGGCACTAGGAAACAGACTGAGAAAGCAGAGAAAAAGTGTCTCCTGCAACCCGTTCCCTTGGTGCTAGATGAACATACGTCTCTCCACTTGCTCAGTTCTGAGAGATACGTGTGTGTGAAAGCCGTCCTTCACCTAGCTTGTTGGGAACACAAAGTTTCTTTTCAGTTGCAAACTCCATTCCATACATATATATGGGGAGGTACAAGCTCCAACTCGGTTTGACAGTGAAAACTGCAGGAACTTCAAACCGGCACTAGGAAACAGACTGAGAAAGCAGAGAAAAAGTGTTTCCTACATCCCGTTCCCTTGGTGCTAGATGAACGAACGTCTCTCCACTTGCTCAGTTCTGAGAGATAAGTGTGTGTGAAAGCCCTCCTTCACATAGCTTGTTGGGAACACAAAGTTTCTTTTCAGTTGCAAACTCCATTCCATACATATACATGGGGAGGTACATGCTCCAAATCTTTTTGACAGTGAAAACTGCAGGAACTTCAATCCGGCACTAGGAAACAGACTGAGAAAGCAGAGAAAATGTGTCTCCTGCAACCCGTTCCCTTGGTGCTAGATGAAAGAACATCTCTCCACTTGCTCAGTTCCGAGAGAAAAGTGTGTGTGAAAGCCGTCCTTCAACTAGCTTGTTGGGAACACAAAGTTTCTTTTCAGTTGCAAATTCCATTCCATACATATATATGTGGAGGTACAAGCTCCAACTCGGTTTTACACTGAAAAATGCAGGAACTTCAAACCAGCACTAGGAAACAGACTGAGAAAGCAGAGAAAAAGTATCTCCTGAAACCCGTTCCCTTGGTGCTAGATGAACGAACGTCTCTCCACTTGCTCAGTTCTGAGAGAATAGTGTGTGTGAAAGCCGTCCTTCACCTAGCTTGTTGGGAACACAAAGTTTCTTTTCAGTTGCAAACTCCATTCCATACATATATATGTGGAGGTACTAGCTCCAACACGGTTTGACAGTGAAAACTGCAGGAACTTCAAACTGGCACTAGGAAACAGACTGAGAAAGCAGAGAAAATGTGTCTCCTGCAAACTGTTCCCTTGGTGCTAGATGAACGAACGTCTCTCCACTTGCTCAGTTCTAAGAGATAAGTGTGTGTAAAAGCCGTCCTTCACCTAGCTTGTTGGGAACACAAAGTTTCTTTTCAGTTGCAAACTCCATTCCATACATATATATGGGGAGGTACAAGCTCCAACTCGGTTTGACAGTGAAAACTGCAGGAACTTCAAACCGGCACTAGGAAACAGACTGAGAATGCAGAGAAAAAGTGTCTCCTGAAACCCGTTCCCTTGGTGCTAGATGAACGAAAGTCTCTCCACTTGCTCAGTTCTGAGAGATAAGTGTGTGTGAAAGCCGTACTTCACCTAGCTTGTTGGGAACACAAAGCTTCTTTTCAGTTGCAAACTCCATTCCATACATATATATGGGGAGGTACAAGCTCCAACTCTGTTTGACAGTGAAAACTGCAGGAACTTCAAACCGGCACTAGGAAACAGACTGAGAAAGCAGAGAAAAAGTGTCTCCTGCAACCCGTTCCTTTGGTGCTAGATGAACGAACGTCTATCCAGTTGCTCAGTTCTGAGAGATAAGTGTGTGTGAAAGCCGTCCTTCACCTAGCTTGTTGGGAACACAAAGTTTCTTTTCAGTTGCAAACTCCATTCCATACATATATATGTGGAGGTAGAAGCTCCAACCCGGTTTTACACTGAAAACTGCAGGAACTTCAAACCGGCTCTAGGAAACAGACTGAGAAAGCAGAGAAAAAGTGTCTATTTCAAACCGTTCCCTTGGTGCTAAATGAACGAACGTCTCTCCACTTGCTCAGTTCTGAGAGATAAGTGTGTGTGAAAGCCGTCCTTCACATAGATTGTGGGGAACACAAAGTTTTTTTTCAGTTGCAAACTCCATTCCATACATATATGTGGGGAGGTACTAGCTAAATCTCGGTTTGACAGTGAAAACTGAAGGAACTTCAAACCGGCACTAGGAAACAGACTGAGAAAGCAGAGAAAAAGTGTCTCCTGCAACCCGTTCCCTTGGTGCTAGATGAACGAACGTCTCTCCACTTGCTCAGTTCTGAGAGATAAGTGTGTGTGAAAGCCGTCCTTCACCTAGCTTGTAGGGAACAAAAAGTTTCTTTTCAGTTGCTAACTCCATTCCATACATATATATGGGGAGGTACTAGCTGCAAATCTTTTTGACAGTGAAAACTGCAGGAACTTCAAACCGGCACTAGGAAACAGACTGAGAAAGCAGAGAAAAAGTGTCTCCTGCAAACCGTTCCCTTGGTGCTAGATGAACGAACGTCTCTCCACTTGCTCAGTTCTGAGAGATAAGTGTGTGTGAAAGCCGTCCTTCACCTAGCTTGTTGGGAACACAAAGCTTCTTTTCAGTTGCAAACTCCATTCCATACATATATATGGGGAGGTACAAGCTCCAACTCGGTTTGACAGTGAAAACTGCAGGAACTTCAAACTGGCACTAGGAAACAGACTGAGAAAGCAGAGAAAAAGTATCTCCTGCAACCCGTTCCTTTTGTGCTAGATGAACGAACGTCTATCCACTTGCTCAGATCTGAGAGATAAGTGTGTGTGAAAGCCGTCCTTCACCTAGCTTGTTGGGAACACAAAGTTTCTTTTCAGTTGCAAACTCCATTCCATACATATATACGGGGAGGTACAAGCTCCAACCCGGTTTTACACTGAAAACTGCAGGAACTTCAATCCGGCTCTAGGAAACAGACTGAGAAAGCAGAGAAAAAGTGTCTCTTTCAACACGTTCCCTTGGTGCTAGATGAACGAACGTCTCTCCACTTGCTCAGTTCTGAGAGATAAGTGTGTGTGAAAGCCGTCCTTCACCTAGATTGTGGGGAACACAAAGTTTCTTTTCAGTTGCAAACTCCATTCCATACATATATATGGGGAGGTACTAGCTAAATCTCGGTTTGACACTGAAAACTGAAGGAACTTCAAATCGGCACTAGGAAACAGACTGAGAAAGCAGAGAAAAAGTGTCTCCTGCAACCCGTTCCCTTGGTGCTAGATGAACGAACGTCTCACCACTTGCTCAGTTCTGAGAGATAAGTGTCTGTGAAAGCCACACTTCATCCTAGCGTGTTGGGAAAACAAAGTTTCTTTTCAGTTGCAAACTCCATTCAATACATATATATGGGGAGGTACTAGCTCCAACTCGGTTTGAAAGTGAAAACTGCAGGAAATTCAAACCGGCACTAGGAAACAGACTGAGAAAGCAGAGAAAAAGTATCTCCTGCAACCCGTTCCCTTGGTGCTAGATGAACGAAAGTCTCTCCACTTGCTCAGTTCTGAGAGATAAGTGTGTGTGAAAGCCGTCCTTCACCTAGCTTGTTGGGAACACAAAGTTTCTTTTCAGTTGCAAACACCATTCCATACATATATATGGGGAGGTACTAGCTCCAACTCGGTTTGACAGTGAAAACTGCAGGAACTTCAAACCGGCACTAGGAAACAGACTGAGAATGCAGAGAAAAAGTGTCTCCTGCAACCCGTTCCCTTGGTGCTCGATGAACGAACGTCTCTCCACTTGCTCAGTTCTGAGAGATAAGTGTGTGTGAAAGCCGTCCTTCACCTAGCTTGTTGGGAACACAAAGATTCTTTTCAGTTGCAAACTCCATTCCATACATATATATGGGGAGGTACAAGCTCTAACTCGGTTTTACAGTGAAAACTGCAGGAACTTCAAACCGGCACTAGGAAACAGACTGAGAAAGCAGAGAAAATGTATCTCCTGCAACACGTTCCCTTGGTGCTAGATGAACGACGTCTCTCCACTTGCTCAGTTCTGAGAGATAAGTGTGTGTGAAAGCCGTCCTTCACCTAGCTTGTTGGGAACACAAAGTTTCTTTTAAGTTGCAAACCCCATTCCATACATATATATGGGGAGGTACAAGCTCCAACTCGGTTTGACAGTGAAAACTGCAGGAACTTCAAACCGGCACTAGGAAACAGACTGAGAAAGCAGAGAAAAAGTGTCTCCTGCAACCCGTTCCCTTGGTGCTAGATGAACGAACGTCTCTCCACTTGCTCAGTTCCGAGAGATAAGTGTGTGTGAAAGCCGTCCTTCACCTAGCTTGTTGGGAACACAAAGTTTCTTTTCAGTTGCAAACTCCATTCCATACATATATATGGGAAGGTACAAGCTCCAACTCGGTTTGACAGTGAAAACTGCAGGAACTTCAAACCGGCACTAGGAAACAGACTGAGAAAGCAGAGAAAAAGTGTCTCCTGCAACCCGTTCCCTTTGTGATAGATGAACGAACGTCTCTCCACTTGCTCAGTTCTGAGAGATAAGTGTGTGTGAAAGCCGTCCTTCACCTAGCTTGTTGGGAACACAAAGTTTCTTTTCAGTTGCAAACTCCATTCCATACATATATATGGGGAGGTACAATCTCCAACCCGGTTTTACACTGAAAACTGCAGGAACTTCAAACCGGCACTAGGAAACAGACTGAGAAAGCAGAGAAAAAGTGTCTCCTGCAACCCGTTCCCTTGGTGCTAGATGAAAGAACGTCTCTCCACTTGCTCAGTTCCGAGAGATAAGTGTGTGTGGAAGCCGTCCTTCACCTAGCTTGTTGGGAACACAAAATTTCTTTTAAGTTGCAAACTCCATTCCATACATATATATGGGGAGGTACAAGCTCCAACTCGGTTTGACACTGAAAACTGCAGGAACTTCAAACCGGCACTAGGAAACAGACTGAGAAAGCAGAGAAAAAGTGTCTCCTGCAACCCGTTCCCTCGGTGCTAGAAGAACGAACGTCTCTCCACTTGCTCAGTTCCGAGAGATATGTGTGTGTGGAAGCCGTCCTTCACCTAGCTTGTTGGGAACACAAAGTTTCTTTTAAGTTGCAAACTCCATTCCATACATATATATGGGGAGGTACAAGCTCCAACTCGGTTTGACAGTGAAAACTGCAGGAACTTCAAACCGGCACTAGGAAACAGACTGAGAAAGCAGAGAAAAAGTGTCTCCTGCAACCCGTTCCCTTGGTGCTAGATGAACGAACGTCTCTCCACTTGCTCAGTTCCGAGAGATATGTGTGTGTGAAAGCCGTCCTTCACCTAGCTTGTTGGGAACACAAAGTTTCTTTTAAATTGCTAACTCCATTCCATACATATATATGGGGAGGTACAAGCTCCAACTCTGTTTGACAGTGAAAACTGCAGGAACTTCTAACCGGCACTAGGAAACAGACTGAGAAAGCAGAGAAAAAGTGTCTCTTGCAACCCGTTCCTTTGGTGCTAGATGAACGAACGTCTCTCCACTTGCTCAGTTCTGAGAGATAAGTGTGTGTGAAAGTCGTCCTTCAACTAGCTTGTTGGGAACACAAAGTTTCTTTTCAGTTGCAAACTCCATTCCATACATATATATGGGGAGGTACAAGCTCCAACTCGGTTTGACAGTGAAAACTGCAGGAACTTCAAACCGGCACTAGGAAACAGACTGAGAAAGCAGAGAAAAAGTGTCTCCTGTAACCCGTTACCTTGGTGCTAGATGAACGAACGTCTCTCCACTTGCTCAGTTCTGAGAGATAAGTGTGTGTGAAAGCCGTCCTTCACGTAGCTTGTTGCGAACACAAAGCTTCTTTTCAGTTGCAAACTCCATTCCATACATATATATGGGGAGGTACAATATCCAACTCGGTTTGACAGTGAAAACTGCAGGAACTTCAAACCGGCACTAGGAAACAGACTGAGAAAGCAGAGAAAAAGTGTCTCCTGCAACCCGTTCCCTTGGTTCTAGGTGAACGAACGTCTCTCCACTTGCTCAGTTCCGAGAGATAAGTGTGTGTGAAAGCCGTCCTTCACCTAGCTTGTTGGGAACACAAAGTTTCTTTTCAGTTGCAAACTCCATTCCATACATATATGTGGGGAGGTACAAGCTCCAACTCTGTTTGACAGTGAAAACTGCAGGAACTTCAAACCGGCACTAGGAAACAGACTGAGAAAGCAGAGAAAAAGTGTCTCCTGCAACCCGTTCCCTTGGTGCTAGATGAACATACGTCTCTCCACTTGCTCAGTTCTGAGAGATAAGTGTGTGTGAAAGCCGTCCTTCACCTAGCTTGTTGGGAACACAAAGTTTCTTTTCAGTTGCAAACTCCATTCCATACATATATATGGGGAGGTACAAGCTCCAACTCTGTTTTACACTGAAAACTGCAGGAACTTCAAACCGGCACTAGGAAACAGACTGAGAAAGCAGAGAAAAAGTGTCTCCTGCAACCCGTTCCCTTGGTGCTAGATGAACGAACGTCTCTCCACTTGCTCAGTTCCGAGAGATATGTGTGTGTGAAAGCCGTCCTTCACCTAGCTTGTTGGGAACACAAAGTTTCTTTTAAATTGCTAACTCCATTCCATACATATATATGGGGAGGTACAAGCTCCAACTCTGTTTGACAGTGAAAACTGCAGGAACTTCTAACCGGCACTAGGAAACAGACTGAGAAAGCAGAGAAAAAGTGTCTCTTGCAACCCGTTCCTTTGGTGCTAGATGAACGAACGTCTCTCCACTTGCTCAGTTCTGAGAGATAAGTGTGTGTGAAAGTCGTCCTTCAACTAGCTTGTTGGGAACACAAAGTTTCTTTTCAGTTGCAAACTCCATTCCATACATATATATGGGGAGGTACAAGCTCCAACTCGGTTTGACAGTGAAAACTGCAGGAACTTCAAACCGGCACTAGGAAACAGACTGAGAAAGCAGAGAAAAAGTGTCTCCTGTAACCCGTTACCTTGGTGCTAGATGAACGAACGTCTCTCCACTTGCTCAGTTCTGAGAGATAAGTGTGTGTGAAAGCCGTCCTTCACGTAGCTTGTTGCGAACACAAAGCTTCTTTTCAGTTGCAAACTCCATTCCATACATATATATGGGGAGGTACAATATCCAACTCGGTTTGACAGTGAAAACTGCAGGAACTTCAAACCGGCACTAGGAAACAGACTGAGAAAGCAGAGAAAAAGTGTCTCCTGCAACCCGTTCCCTTGGTGCTAGATGAACGAACGTCTCTCCACTTGCTCAGTTCCGAGAGATATGTGTGTGTGAAAGCCGTCCTTCACCTAGCTTGTTGGGAACACAAAGTTTCTTTTAAATTGCTAACTCCATTCCATACATATATATGGGGAGGTACAAGCTCCAACTCTGTTTGACAGTGAAAACTGCAGGAACTTCTAACCGGCACTAGGAAACAGACTGAGAAAGCAGAGAAAAAGTGTCTCTTGCAACCCGTTCCTTTGGTGCTAGATGAACGAACGTCTCTCCACTTGCTCAGTTCTGAGAGATAAGTGTGTGTGAAAGTCGTCCTTCAACTAGCTTGTTGGGAACACAAAGTTTCTTTTCAGTTGCAAACTCCATTCCATACATATATATGGGGAGGTACAAGCTCCAACTCGGTTTGACAGTGAAAACTGCAGGAACTTCAAACCGGCACTAGGAAACAGACTGAGAAAGCAGAGAAAAAGTGTCTCCTGTAACCCGTTACCTTGGTGCTAGATGAACGAACGTCTCTCCACTTGCTCAGTTCTGAGAGATAAGTGTGTGTGAAAGCCGTCCTTCACGTAGCTTGTTGCGAACACAAAGCTTCTTTTCAGTTGCAAACTCCATTCCATACATATATATGGGGAGGTACAATATCCAACTCGGTTTGACAGTGAAAACTGCAGGAACTTCAAACCGGCACTAGGAAACAGACTGAGAAAGCAGAGAAAAAGTGTCTCCTGCAACCCGTTCCCTTGGTTCTAGGTGAACGAACGTCTCTCCACTTGCTCAGTTCCGAGAGATAAGTGTGTGTGAAAGCCGTCCTTCACCTAGCTTGTTGGGAACACAAAGTTTCTTTTCAGTTGCAAACTCCATTCCATACATATATGTGGGGAGGTACAAGCTCCAACTCTGTTTGACAGTGAAAACTGCAGGAACTTCAAACCGGCACTAGGAAACAGACTGAGAAAGCAGAGAAAAAGTGTCTCCTGCAACCCGTTCCCTTGGTGCTAGATGAACATACGTCTCTCCACTTGCTCAGTTCTGAGAGATAAGTGTGTGTGAAAGCCGTCCTTCACCTAGCTTGTTGGGAACACAAAGTTTCTTTTCAGTTGCAAACTCCATTCCATACATATATATGGGGAGGTACAAGCTCCAACTCTGTTTTACACTGAAAACTGCAGGAACTTCAAACCGGCACTAGGAAACAGACTGAGAAAGCAGAGAAAAAGTGTCTCCTGCATCCCGTTCCCTTGGTGCTAGATGAACGAACGTCTCTCCACTTGCTCAGTTCTGAGAGATAAGTGTGTGTGAAAGCCCTCCTTCACATAGCTTGTTGGGAACACAAAGTTTCTTTTCAGTTGCAAACTCCATTCCATACATATACATGGGGAGGTACAAGCTCCAAATCTGTTTGACAGTGAAAACTGCAGGAACTTCAATCCGGCACTAGGAAACAAACTGAGAAAGCAGAGAAAATGTGTCTCCTGCAACCCGTTCCCTTGGTGCTAGATGAAAGAACGTCTCTCCACTTGCTCAGTTCCGAGAGAAAAGTGTGTGTGAAAGCCGTCCTTCAACTACCTTGTTGGGAACACAAAGTTTCTTTTCAGTTGCAAACTCCTTTCCATACATATATATGTGGAGGTACAAGCTCCAACTCGGTTTTACACTGAAAACTGCAGGAACTTCAAACCGGCACTAGGAAACAGACTGAGAAAGCAGAGAAAAAGTGTCTCCTGCAAACCGTTCCCTTGGTGCTAGATGAACGAACGTCTCTCCACTTGCTCAGTTCTAAGAGATAAGTGTGTGTGAAAGCCGTCCTTCACCTAGATTGTTGGGAACACAAAGTTTCTTTTCAGTTGCAAACTCCATTCCATACATATATATGGGGAGGTACAAGCTCCAACTCGGTTTGACAGTGAAAACTGCAGGAACTTCAAACCGGCACTAGGAAACATACTGAGAAAGCAGAGAAAAAGTGTCTCTTGAAACCCGTTCCCTTGGTGCTAGATGAACGAAAGTCTCTCCACTTGCTCAGTTCTGAGAGATAAGTGTGTGTGAAAGCCGTCCTTCACCTAGCTTGTTGGGAACACAAAGCTTCTTTTCAGTTGCAAACTCCATTCCATACATATATATGGGGAGGTAGTAGCTCCAACCCTGTATGACAGTGAAAACTGCAGGAACTTCAAACCAGCACTAGGAAACAGACTGAGAAAGCAGAGAAAAAGTGTCTCCTGCAACCCGTTCCCTTGGTTCTAGGTGAACGAACGTCTCTCCACTTGCTCAGTTCCGAGAGATAAGTGTGTGTGAAAGCCGTCCTTCACCTAGCTTGTTGGGAACACAAAGTTTCTTTTCAGTTGCAAACTCCATTCCATACATATATGTGGGGAGGTACAAGCTCCAACTCTGTTTGACAGTGAAAACTGCAGGAACTTCAAACCGGCACTAGGAAACAGACTGAGAAAGCAGAGAAAAAGTGTCTCCTGCAACCCGTTCCCTTGGTGCTAGATGAACGAACGTCTCTCCACTTGCTCAGTTCTGAGAGATAAGTGTGTGTGAAAGCCGTCCTTCACCTAGCTTGTTGGGAACACAAAGCTTCTTTTCAGTTGCAAACTCCATTCCATACATATATATGGGGAGGTAGTAGCTCCAACTCTGTTTGACAGTGAAAACTGCAGGAACTTCAAACCAGCACTAGGAAAAAGACTGAGAAAGCAGAGAAAAAGTGTCTCCTGCAACCCGTTCCCTTGGTGCTAGATGAACGAACGTCTCTCCACTTGCTCAGTTCCGAGAGATAAGTGTGTGTGAAAGCCGTCCTTCACCTAGCTTGTTGGGAACACAAAGTTTCTTTTCAGTTGCAAACTCCATTCCATACATATATGTGGGGAGGTACAAGCTCCAACTCTGTTTGACAGTGAAAACTGCAGGAACTTCAAACCGGCACTAGGAAACAGACTGAGAAAGCAGAGAAAAAGTGTCTCCTGCAACCCGTTCCCTTGGTGCTAGATGAACATACGTCTCTCCACTTGCTCAGTTCTGAGAGATACGTGTGTGTGAAAGCCGTCCTTCACCTAGCTTGTTGGGAACACAAAGTTTCTTTTCAGTTGCAAACTCCATTCCATACATATATATGGGGAGGTACAAGCTCCAACTCGGTTTGACAGTGAAAACTGCAGGAACTTCAAACCGGCACTAGGAAACAGACTGAGAAAGCAGAGAAAAAGTGTTTCCTACATCCCGTTCCCTTGGTGCTAGATGAACGAACGTCTCTCCACTTGCTCAGTTCTGAGAGATAAGTGTGTGTGAAAGCCCTCCTTCACATAGCTTGTTGGGAACACAAAGTTTCTTTTCAGTTGCAAACTCCATTCCATACATATACATGGGGAGGTACATGCTCCAAATCTTTTTGACAGTGAAAACTGCAGGAACTTCAATCCGGCACTAGGAAACAGACTGAGAAAGCAGAGAAAATGTGTCTCCTGCAACCCGTTCCCTTGGTGCTAGATGAAAGAACATCTCTCCACTTGCTCAGTTCCGAGAGAAAAGTGTGTGTGAAAGCCGTCCTTCAACTAGCTTGTTGGGAACACAAAGTTTCTTTTCAGTTGCAAATTCCATTCCATACATATATATGTGGAGGTACAAGCTCCAACTCGGTTTTACACTGAAAAATGCAGGAACTTCAAACCAGCACTAGGAAACAGACTGAGAAAGCAGAGAAAAAGTATCTCCTGAAACCCGTTCCCTTGGTGCTAGATGAACGAACGTCTCTCCACTTGCTCAGTTCTGAGAGAATAGTGTGTGTGAAAGCCGTCCTTCACCTAGCTTGTTGGGAACACAAAGTTTCTTTTCAGTTGCAAACTCCATTCCATACATATATATGTGGAGGTACTAGCTCCAACACGGTTTGACAGTGAAAACTGCAGGAACTTCAAACTGGCACTAGGAAACAGACTGAGAAAGCAGAGAAAAAGTGTCTCCTGCAAACTGTTCCCTTGGTGCTAGATGAACGAACGTCTCTCCACTTGCTCAGTTCTAAGAGATAAGTGTGTGTGAAAGCCGTCCTTCACCTAGCTTGTTGGGAACACAAAGTTTCTTTTCAGTTGCAAACTCCATTCCATACATATATATGGGGAGGTACAAGCTCCAACTCGGTTTGACAGTGAAAACTGCAGGAACTTCAAACCGGCACTAGGAAACAGACTGAGAAAGCAGAGAAAAAGTGTCTCCTGAAACCCGTTCCCTTGGTGCTAGATGAACGAAAGTCTCTCCACTTGCTCAGTTCTGAGAGATAAGTGTGTGTGAAAGCCGTACTTCACCTAGCTTGTTGGGAACACAAAGCTTCTTTTCAGTTGCAAACTCCATTCCATACATATATATGGGGAGGTACAAGCTCCAACTCTGTTTGACAGTGAAAACTGCAGGAACTTCAAACCGGCACTAGGAAACAGACTGAGAAAGCAGAGAAAAAGTGTCTCCTGCAACCCGTTCCTTTGGTGCTAGATGAACGAACGTCTATCCAGTTGCTCAGTTCTGAGAGATAAGTGTGTGTGAAAGCCGTCCTTCACCTAGCTTGTTGGGAACACAAAGTTTCTTTTCAGTTGCAAACTCCATTCCATACATATATATGTGGAGGTAGAAGCTCCAACCCGGTTTTACACTGAAAACTGCAGGAACTTCAAACCGGCTCTAGGAAACAGACTGAGAAAGCAGAGAAAAAGTGTCTATTTCAAACCGTTCCCTTGGTGCTAAATGAACGAACGTCTCTCCACTTGCTCAGTTCTGAGAGATAAGTGTGTGTGAAAGCCGTCCTTCACATAGATTGTGGGGAACACAAAGTTTTTTTTCAGTTGCAAACTCCATTCCATACATATATGTGGGGAGGTACTAGCTAAATCTCGGTTTGACAGTGAAAACTGAAGGAACTTCAAACCGGCACTAGGAAACAGACTGAGAAAGCAGAGAAAAAGTGTCTCCTGCAACCCGTTCCCTTGGTGCTAGATGAACGAACGTCTCTCCACTTGCTCAGTTCTGAGAGATAAGTGTGTGTGAAAGCCGTCCTTCACCTAGCTTGTAGGGAACAAAAAGTTTCTTTTCAGTTGCTAACTCCATTCCATACATATATATGGGGAGGTACTAGCTGCAAATCTTTTTGACAGTGAAAACTGCAGGAACTTCAAACCGGCACTAGGAAACAGACTGAGAAAGCAGAGAAAAAGTGTCTCCTGCAAACCGTTCCCTTGGTGCTAGATGAACGAACGTCTCTCCACTTGCTCAGTTCTGAGAGATAAGTGTGTGTGAAAGCCGTCCTTCACCTAGCTTGTTGGGAACACAAAGCTTCTTTTCAGTTGCAAACTCCATTCCATACATATATATGGGGAGGTACAAGCTCCAACTCGGTTTGACAGTGAAAACTGCAGGAACTTCAAACTGGCACTAGGAAACAGACTGAGAAAGCAGAGAAAAAGTATCTCCTGCAACCCGTTCCTTTTGTGCTAGATGAACGAACGTCTATCCACTTGCTCAGATCTGAGAGATAAGTGTGTGTGAAAGCCGTCCTTCACCTAGCTTGTTGGGAACACAAAGTTTCTTTTCAGTTGCAAACTCCATTCCATACATATATACGGGGAGGTACAAGCTCCAACCCGGTTTTACACTGAAAACTGCAGGAACTTCAATCCGGCTCTAGGAAACAGACTGAGAAAGCAGAGAAAAAGTGTCTCTTTCAACACGTTCCCTTGGTGCTAGATGAACGAACGTCTCTCCACTTGCTCAGTTCTGAGAGATAAGTGTGTGTGAAAGCCGTCCTTCACCTAGATTGTGGGGAACACAAAGTTTCTTTTCAGTTGCAAACTCCATTCCATACATATATATGGGGAGGTACTAGCTAAATCTCGGTTTGACACTGAAAACTGAAGGAACTTCAAATCGGCACTAGGAAACAGACTGAGAAAGCAGAGAAAAAGTGTCTCCTGCAACCCGTTCCCTTGGTGCTAGATGAACGAACGTCTCACCACTTGCTCAGTTCTGAGAGATAAGTGTCTGTGAAAGCCACACTTCATCCTAGCGTGTTGGGAAAACAAAGTTTCTTTTCAGTTGCAAACTCCATTCAATACATATATATGGGGAGGTACTAGCTCCAACTCGGTTTGAAAGTGAAAACTGCAGGAAATTCAAACCGGCACTAGGAAACAGACTGAGAAAGCAGAGAAAAAGTATCTCCTGCAACCCGTTCCCTTGGTGCTAGATGAACGAAAGTCTCTCCACTTGCTCAGTTCTGAGAGATAAGTGTGTGTGAAAGCCGTCCTTCACCTAGCTTGTTGGGAACACAAAGTTTCTTTTCAGTTGCAAACACCATTCCATACATATATATGGGGAGGTACTAGCTCCAACTCGGTTTGACAGTGAAAACTGCAGGAACTTCAAACCGGCACTAGGAAACAGACTGAGAATGCAGAGAAAAAGTGTCTCCTGCAACCCGTTCCCTTGGTGCTCGATGAACGAACGTCTCTCCACTTGCTCAGTTCTGAGAGATAAGTGTGTGTGAAAGCCGTCCTTCACATAGCTTGTTGGGAACACAAAGATTCTTTTCAGTTGCAAACTCCATTCCATACATATATATGGGGAGGTACAAGCTCTAACTCGGTTTTACAGTGAAAACTGCAGGAACTTCAAACCGGCACTAGGAAACAGACTGAGAAAGCAGAGAAAATGTATCTCCTGCAACACGTTCCCTTGGTGCTAGATGAACGACGTCTCTCCACTTGCTCAGTTCTGAGAGATAAGTGTGTGTGAAAGCCGTCCTTCACCTAGCTTGTTGGGAACACAAAGTTTCTTTTAAGTTGCAAACCCCATTCCATACATATATATGGGGAGGTACAAGCTCCAACTCGGTTTGACAGTGAAAACTGCAGGAACTTCAAACCGGCACTAGGAAACAGACTGAGAAAGCAGAGAAAAAGTGTCTCCTGCAACCCGTTCCCTTGGTGCTAGATGAACGAACGTCTCTCCACTTGCTCAGTTCCGAGAGATAAGTGTGTGTGAAAGCAGTCCTTCACCTAGCTTGTTGGGAACACAAAGTTTCTTTTCAGTTGCAAACTCCATTCCATACATATATATGGGAAGGTACAAGCTCCAACTCGGTTTGACAGTGAAAACTGCAGGAACTTCAAACCGGCACTAGGAAACAGACTGAGAAAGCAGAGAAAAAGTGTCTCCTGCAACCCGTTCCCTTTGTGATAGATGAACGAACGTCTCTCCACTTGCTCAGTTCTGAGAGATAAGTGTGTGTGAAAGCCGTCCTTCACCTAGCTTGTTGGGAACACAAAGTTTCTTTTCAGTTGCAAACTCCATTCCATACATATATATGGGGAGGTACAAGCTCCAACCCGGTTTTACACTGAAAACTGCAGGAACTTCAAACCGGCACTAGGAAACAGACTGAGAAAGCAGAGAAAAAGTGTCTCCTGCAACCCGTTCCCTTGGTGCTAGATGAAAGAACGTCTCTCCACTTGCTCAGTTCCGAGAGATAAGTGTGTGTGGAAGCCGTCCTTCACCTAGCTTGTTGGGAACACAAAATTTCTTTTAAGTTGCAAACTCCATTCCATACATATATATGGGGAGGTACAAGCTCCAACTCGGTTTGACACTGAAAACTGCAGGAACTTCAAACCGGCACTAGGAAACAGACTGAGAAAGCAGAGAAAAAGTGTCTCCTGCAACCCGTTCCCTCGGTGCTAGAAGAACGAACGTCTCTCCACTTGCTCAGTTCCGAGAGATATGTGTGTGTGGAAGCCGTCCTTCACCTAGCTTGTTGGGAACACAAAGTTTCTTTTAAGTTGCAAACTCCATTCCATACATATATATGGGGAGGTACAAGCTCCAACTCGGTTTGACAGTGAAAACTGCAGGAACTTCAAACCGGCACTAGGAAACAGACTGAGAAAGCAGAGAAAAAGTGTCTCCTGCAACCCGTTCCCTTGGTGCTAGATGAACGAACGTCTCTCCACTTGCTCAGTTCCGAGAGATATGTGTGTGTGAAAGCCGTCCTTCACCTAGCTTGTTGGGAACACAAAGTTTCTTTTAAATTGCTAACTCCATTCCATACATATATATGGGGAGGTACAAGCTCCAACTCTGTTTGACAGTGAAAACTGCAGGAACTTCTAACCGGCACTAGGAAACAGACTGAGAAAGCAGAGAAAAAGTGTCTCCTGCAACCCGTTCCTTTGGTGCTAGATGAACGAACGTCTCTCCACTTGCTCAGTTCTGAGAGATAAGTGTGTGTGAAAGTCGTCCTTCAACTAGCTTGTTGGGAACACAAAGTTTCTTTTCAGTTGCAAACTCCATTCCATACATATATATGGGGAGGTACAAGCTCCAACTCGGTTTGACAGTGAAAACTGCAGGAACTTCAAACCGGCACTAGGAAACAGACTGAGAAAGCAGAGAAAAAGTGTCTCCTGTAACCCGTTACCTTGGTGCTAGATGAACGAACGTCTCTCCACTTGCTCAGTTCTGAGAGATAAGTGTGTGTGAAAGCCGTCCTTCACGTAGCTTGTTGCGAACACAAAGCTTCTTTTCAGTTGCAAACTCCATTCCATACATATATATGGGGAGGTACAAGCTCCAAATCGGTTTGACAGTGAAAACTGCAGGAACTTCAAACCGTCACTAGGAAACAGACTGAGAAAGCAGAGAAAAAGTGTCTCCTGCAACCCGTTCCATTGGTGCTAGATGAAAGAACGTCTCTCCACTTGCTCAGTTCCGAGAGATAAGTGTGTGTGAAAGCCGTCCTTCAACTAGATTGTTGGAACACAAAGTTTCTTTTCAGTTGCAAACACCATTCCATACATATATATGGGGAGGTACAAGCTCCAACTCGGTTTTACACTGAAAACTGCAGGAACTTCAAACCGGCACTAGGAAACAGACTGAGAAAGCAGAGAAAAAGTATCTCCTGCAACACGTTCCCTTGGTGCTAGATGAACGAACGTCTCTCCACTTGCTCAGTTCTGAGAGATAAGTGTGTGTGAAAGCCGACCTTCACCTAGCTTGTTGGGAACAAAAAGTTTCTTTTCAGTTGCTAACTCCAACCCATACATATATATGGGGAGGTACAAGCTCCAACTCTGTTTGACAGTGAAAACTGCAGGAACTTCAAACCGGCACTAGGAAACAGACTGAGAAAGCAGAGAAAAAGTGTCTCCTGCAACCCGTTCCCTTGGTGCTAGATGAACGAACGTCTCTCCACTTGCTCAGTTCTGAGAGATAAGTGTGTGTGAAAGCCTTCCTTCACCTAGCTTGTTGGGAACACAAAGTTTCTTTTCAGTTGCAAACTCCATTCCATACATATATATGGGGAGGTACAAGCTCCAACCCGGTTTTACACTGAAAACTGCAGGAACTTCAAACCGGCACTAGGAAACAGACTGAGAAAGCAGAGAAAAAGTGTCTCCTGTAACCGTTCCCTTGGTGCTAGATGAACGAACGTCTCTCCACTTGCTCAGTTCTGAGAGATAAGTGTGTGTGAAAGCCGTTCTTCACCTAGCTTTTTGGGAACACAAAGTTTCTTTTCAGTTGCAAACTCCATTCCATACATATATATGGGGAGGTACAAGCTCCAAATCGGTTTGACAGTGAAAACTGCAGGAACTTCAAACCGTCACTAGGAAACAGACTGAGAAAGCAGAGAAAAAGTGACTCCTGCAACCCGTTCCCTTGGTGCTAGATGAAAGAACGTCTCTCCACTTGCTCAGTTCCGAGAGATAAGTGTGTGTGTAAGCCGTCCTTCACCTAGCTTGTTGGGAACACAAAGTTTCTTTTCAGTTGCAAACTCCATTCCATACATATATACGGGGAGGTACAAGCTCCAACCCGGTTTTACACTGAAAACTGCAGGAACTTCAATCCGGCCCTAGGAAACAGACTGAGAAAGCAGAGAAAAAGTGTCTCTTTCAACACGTTCCCTTGGTGCTAGATGAACGAACGTCTCTCCACTTGCTCAGTTCTGAGAGATAAGTGTGTGTGAAAGCCGTCCTTCACCTAGATTGTGGGGAACACAAAGTTTCTTTTCAGTTGCAAACTCCATTCCATACATATATATGGGGAGGTACTAGCTAAATCTCGGTTTGACACTGAAAACTGAAGGAACTTCAAATCGGCACTAGGAAACAGACTGAGAAAGCAGAGAAAAAGTGTCTCCTGCAACCCGTTCCCTTGGTGCTAGATGAACGAACGTCTCACCACTTGCTCAGTTCTGAGAGATAAGTGTCTGTGAAAGCCAAACTTCATCCTAGCGTGTTGGGAAAACAAAGTTTCTTTTCAGTTGCAAACTCCATTCAATACATATATATGGGGAGGTACTAGCTCCAACTCGGTTTGAAAGTGAAAACTGCAGGAACTTCAAACCGGCACTAGGAAAGAGACTGAGAAAGCAGAGAAAAAGTATCTCCTGCAACCCGTTCCCTTGGTGCTAGATGAACGAAAGTCTCTCCACTTGCTCAGTTCTGAGAGATAAGTGTGTGTGAAAGCCGTCCTTCACCTAGCTTGTTGGGAACACAAAGTTTCTTTTCAGTTGCAAACACCATTCCATACATATATATGGGGAGGTACAAGCTCCAACTCGGTTTGACAGTGAAAACTGCAGGAACTTCAAACCGGCACTAGGAAACAGACTGAGAATGCAGAGAAAAAGTGTCTCCTGCAACCCGTTCCCTTGGTGCTCGATGAACGAACGTCTCTCCACTTGCTCAGTTCTGAGAGATAAGTGTGTGTGAAAGCCGTCCTTCACATAGCTTGTTGGGAACACAAAGATTCTTTTCAGTTGCAAACTCCATTCCATACATATATATGGGGAGGTACAAGCTCTAACTCGGTTTTACAGTGAAAACTGCAGGAACTTCAAACCGGCACTAGGAAACAGACTGAGAAAGCAGAGAAAATGTATCTCCTGCAACACGTTCCCTTGGTGCTAGATGAACGACGTCTCTCCACTTGCTCAGTTCTGAGAGATAATTGTGTGTGAAAGCCGTCCTTCACCTAGCTTGTTGGGAACACAAAGTTTCTTTTAAGTTGCAAACCCCATTCCATACATATATATGGGGAGGTACAAGCTCCAACTCGGTTTGACAGTGAAAACTGCAGGAACTTCAAACCGGCACTAGGAAACAGACTGAGAAAGCAGAGAAAAAGTGTCTCCTGCAACCCGTTCCCTTGGTGCTAGATGAACGAACGTCTCTCCACTTGCTCAGTTCCGAGAGATAAGTGTGTGTGAAAGCCGTCCTTCACCTAGCTTGTTGGGAACACAAAGTTTCTTTTCAGTTGCAAACTCCATTCCATACATATATATGGGAAGGTACAAGCTCCAACTCTGTTTGACAGTGAAAACTGCAGGAACTTCAAACCGGCACTATGAAACAGACTGAGAAAGCAGAGAAAAAGTGTCTCCTGCAACCCGTTCCCTTTGTGATAGATGAACGAACGTCTCTCCACTTGCTCAGTTCTGAGAGATAAGTGTGTGTGAAAGCCGTCCTTCACCTAGCTTGTTGGGAACACAAAGTTTCTTTTCAGTTGCAAACTCCATTCCATACATATATATGGGGAGGTACAAGCTCCAACCCGGTTTTACACTGAAAACTGCAGGAACTTCAAACCGGCACTAGGAAACAGACTGAGAAAGCAGAGAAAAAGTGTCTCCTGCAACCCGTTCCCTTGGTGCTAGATGAAAGAACGTCTCTCCACTTGCTCAGTTCCGAGAGATAAGTGTGTGTGGAAGCCGTCCTTCACCTAGCTTGTTGGGAACACAAAATTTCTTTTAAGTTGCAAACTCCATTCCATACATATATATGGGGAGGTACAAGCTCCAACACGGTTTGACACTGAAAACAGCAGGAACTTCAAACCGGCACTAGGAAACAGACTGAGAAAGCAGAGAAAAAGTGTCTCCTGCAACCCGTTCCCTCGGTGCTAGAAGAACGAACGTCTCTCCACTTGCTCAGTTCCGAGAGATATGTGTGTGTGGAAGCCGTCCTTCACCTAGCTTGTTGGGAACACAAAGTTTCTTTTAAGTTGCAAACTCCATTCCATACATATATATGGGGAGGTACAAGCTCCAACTCGGTTTGACAGTGAAAACTGCAGGAACTTCAAACCGGCACTAGGAAACAGACTGAGAAAGCAGAGAAAAAGTGTCTCCTGCAACCCGTTCCCTTGGTGCTAGATGAACGAACGTCTCTCCACTTGCTCAGTTCCGAGAGATATGTGTGTGTGAAAGCCGTCCTTCACCTAGCTTGTTGGGAACACAAAGTTTCTTTTAAGTTGCAAACTCCATTCCATACATATATATGGGGAGGTACAAGCTCCAACTCTGTTTGACAGTGAAAACTGCAGGAACTTCTAACCGGCACTAGGAAACAGACTGAGAAAGCAGAGAAAATGTGTCTCCTGCAACCCGTTCCTTTGGTGCTTGATGAACGAACGTCTCTCCACTTGCTCAGTTCTGAGAGATAAGTGTGTGTGAAAGTCGTCCTTCAACTAGCTTGTTGGGAACACAAAGTTTCTTTTCAGTTGCAAACTCCATTCCATACATATATATGGGGAGGTACAAGCTCCAACTCGGTTTGACAGTGAAAACTGCAGGAACTTCAAACCGGCACTAGGAAACAGACTGAGAAAGCAGAGAAAAAGTGTCTCCTGTAACCCGTTACCTTGGTGCTAGATGAACGAACGTCTCTCCACTTGCTCAGTTCTGAGAGATATGTGTGTGTGAAAGCCGTCCTTCACATAGCTTGTTGCGAACACAAAGCTTCTTTTCAGTTGCAAACTCCATTCCATACATATATATGGGGAGGTACAAGCTCCAAATCGGTTTGACAGTGAAAACTGCAGGAACTTCAAACCGTCACTAGGAAACAGACTGAGAAAGCAGAGAAAAAGTGTCTCCTGCAACCCGTTCCATTGGTGCTAGATGAAAGAACGTCTCTCCACTTGCTCAGTTCCGAGAGATAAGTGTGTGTGAAAGCCGTCCTTCAACTAGATTGTTGGAACACAAAGTTTCTTTTCAGTTGCAAACACCATTCCATACATATATATGGGGAGGTACAAGCTCCAACTCGGTTTTACACTGAAAACTGCAGGAACTTCAAACCGGCACTAGGAAACAGACTGAGAAAGCAGAGAAAAAGTATCTCCTGCAACACGTTCCCTTGGTGCTAGATGAACGAACGTCTCTCCACTTGCTCAGTTCTGAGAGATAAGTGTGTGTGAAAGCCGACCTTCACCTAGCTTGTTGGGAACAAAAAGTTTCTTTTCAGTTGCTAACTCCAACCCATACATATATATGGGGAGGTACAAGCTCCAACTCTGTTTGACAGTGAAAACTGCAGGAACTTCAAACCGGCACTAGGAAACAGACTGAGAAAGCAGAGAAAAAGTGTCTCCTGCAACCCGTTCCCTTGGTGCTAGATGAACGAACGTCTCTCCACTTGCTCAGTTCTGAGAGATAAGTGTGTGTGAAAGCCGTCCTTCACCTAGCTTTTTGGGAACACAAAGTTTCTTTTCAGTTGCAAACTCCATTCCATACATATATATGGGGAGGTACAAGCTCCAACTCTGTTTGACAGTGAAAACTGCAGGAACTTCAAACCGTCACTAGGAAACAGACTGAGAAAGCAGAGAAAAAGTGTCTCCTGCAACCCGTTCCCTTGGTGCTAGATGAAAGAACGTCTCTCCACTTGCTCAGTTCCGAGAGATAAGTGTGTGTGTAAGCCGTCCTTCACCTAGCTTGTTGGGAACACAAAGTTTGTTTTAAGTTGCAAACTCCATTCCATACATATATATGGGGAGGTACAAGCTCCAACTCGGTTTGACAGTGAAAACTGCAGGAACTTCAAACAGGCACTAGGAAACAGACTGAGAAAGCAGAGAAAAAGTGTCTCCTGCAACCCGTTCCCTTGGTGCTAGATGAACGAACGTCTCTCCACTTGCTCAGTTCCGAGAGATAAGTGTGTGTGAAAGCCGTCCTTCACCTAGCTTGTTGGGAACACAAAGTTTCTTTTCACTTGCAAACTCCATTCCATACATATATATGGGGAGGTACAAGCTCAAACTCTGTTTGACAGTGAAAACTGCAGGAACTTCAAACCGGCACTAGGAAACAGACTGAGAAAGCAGAGAAAAAGTTTGTCCTGCAACCCGTTCCATTGGTGCTAGATGAACGAACGTCTCTCCACTTGCTCAGTTCTGAGAGATAAGTGTGTGTGAAAGCCGTCCTTCAACTAGCTTGTTGGGAACACAAAGTTTCTTTTCAGTTGCAAACTCCATTCCATACATATATATGGGGAGGTACAAGCTCCAACCCATTTTTACACTGAAAACTGCAGGAACATCAAACCGGCACTAGGAAACAGACTGAGAAAGCAGAGAAAAAGTGTCTCCTGTAACCCGTTCCCTTGGTGCTAGATGAACGAACGTCTCTCCACTTGCTCAGTTCTGAGAGATAAGTGTGTGTGAAAGCCGTCCTTCACCTAGCTTGTTGGGAACACAAAGCTTCTTTTCAGTTGCAAACTCCATTCCATACATATATATGGGGAGGTACAAGCTCCAAATCTGTTTGACAGTGAAAACTGCAGGAACTTCAAACCGTCACTAGGAAACAGACTGAGAAAGCAGAGAAAAAGTGTCTCCTGCAACCCGTTCCCTTGGTGCTAGATGAAAGAACGTCTCTCCACTTGCTCAGTTCCGAGAGATAAGTGTGTGTGAAAGCCGTCCTTCAACTAGATTGTTGGGAACACAAAGTTTCTTTTCAGTTGCAAACACCATTCCATACATATATATGGGGAGGTACATGCTCCAACTCGGTTTTACACTGAAAACTGCAGGAACTTCAAACCGGCACTAGGAAACAGACTGAGAAAGCAGAGAAAAAGTATCTCCTGCAACACGTTCCCTTGGTGCTAGATGAACGAACGTCTCTCCACTTGCTCAGTTCTGAGAGATAAGTGTGTGTGAAAGCCGTCCTTCACCTAGCTTGTTGGGAACAAAAAGTTTCTTTTCAGTTGCTAACTCCATTCCATACATATATATGGGGAGGTACTAGCTCCAACTGTTTTTGACAGTGAAAACTGCAGGAACTTCAAACCGGCACTAGGAAACAGACTGAGAAAGCACAGAAAAAGTGTCTCCTGCAGACCGTTCCCTTGGTGCTAGATGAACGAACGTCTCTCCACTTGCTCAGTTCTGAGAGATAAGTGTGTGTGAAAGCCGTCCTTCACCTAGCTTGTTGGGAACACAAAGTTTCTTTTCAGTAGCAAACTCCATTCCATACATATATATGGGGAGGTACAAGCTCCAACTCGGTTTGACAGTGAAAACTGCAGGAACTTCAAACCGGCACTAGGAAACAGACTGAGAAAGCAGAGAAAATGTGTCTCCTGCAACCCGTTCCCTTGGTGCTAGATGAACGAACGTCTCTCCACTTGCTCAGTTCTGAGAGATAAGTGTGTGTGAAAGCCGTCCTTCACCTAGCTTGTTGGTAACACAAAGCTTCTTTTCAGTTGCAAACTCCATTCCATACATATATATGGGGAGGTACAAGCTCCAACTCTGTTTGACAGTGAAAACTGCAGGAACATCAAACCGGCACTAGGAAACAGACTGAGAAAGCAGAGAAAAAGTGTCTCCTGCAACACGTTCCCTTGGTGCTACATGAACGAACGTCTCTCCACTTGCTCAGTTCCGAGAGATAAGTGTGTGTGAAAGCCGTCCTTCACCTAGCTTGTTGGGAACACAAAGTTTCTTTTCAGTTGCAAACTCCATTCCATACATATATGTGGGGAGGTACAAGCTCCAACTCTGTTTGACAGTGAAAACTGCAGGAACTTCAAACCGGCACTAGGAAACAGACTGAGAAAGCAGAGAAAATGTGTCTCCTGCAACCCGTTCCCTTGGTGCTAGATGAAAGAACGTCTCTCCACTTGCTCAGTTCCGAGAGATAAGTGTGTGTGAAAGCCGTCCTTCAACTAGATTGTTGGAACACAAAGTTTCTTTTCAGTTGCAAACACCATTCCATACATATATATGTGGAGGTACAAGCTCCAACTCGGTTTACACTGAAAACTGCAGGAACTTCAAACCGGCACTAGGAAACAGACTGAGAAAGCAGAGAAAAAGTATCTCCTGCAACACGTTCCCTTGGTGCTAGATGAACGAACGTCTCTCCACTTGCTCAGTTCTGAGAGATAAGTGTGTGTGAAAGCCGACCTTCACCTAGCTTGTTGGGAACAAAAAGTTTCTTTTCAGTTGCTAACTCCAACCCATACATATATATGGGGAGGTACAAGCTCCAACTCGGTTTGACACTGAAAACTGCAGGAACTTCAAACCGTCACTAGGAAACAGACTGAGAAAGCAGAGAAAAAGTGTCTCCTGCAACACGTTCCCTTGGTGCTACATGAACGAACGTCTCTCCACTTGCTCAGTTCCGAGAGATAAGTGTGTGTGAAAGCCGTCCTTCACCTAGCTTGTTGGGAACACAAAGTTTCTTTTCAGTTGCAAACTCCATTCCATACATATATGTGGGGAGGTACAAGCTCCAACTCTGTTTGACAGTGAAAACTGCAGGAACTTCAAACCGGCACTAGGAAACAGACTGAGAAAGCAGAGAAAATGTGTCTCCTGCAACCCGTTCCCTTGGTGCTAGATGAAAGAACGTCTCTCCACTTGCTCAGTTCCGAGAGATAAGTGTGTGTGAAAGCCGTCCTTCAACTAGATTGTTGGAACACAAAGTTTCTTTTCAGTTGCAAACACCATTCCATACATATATATGTGGAGGTACAAGCTCCAACTCGGTTTACACTGAAAACTGCAGGAACTTCAAACCGGCACTAGGAAACAGACTGAGAAAGCAGAGAAAAAGTATCTCCTGCAACACGTTCCCTTGGTGCTAGATGAACGAACGTCTCTCCACTTGCTCAGTTCTGAGAGATAAGTGTGTGTGAAAGCCGACCTTCACCTAGCTTGTTGGGAACAAAAAGTTTCTTTTCAGTTGCTAACTCCAACCCATACATATATATGGGGAGGTACAAGCTCCAACTCGGTTTGACACTGAAAACTGCAGGAACTTCAAACCGTCACTAGGAAACAGACTGAGAAAGCAGAGAAAAAGTGTCTCCTGCAACCCGTTCCCTCGGTGCTAGAAGAACGAACGTCTCTCCACTTGCTCAGTTCCGAGAGATATGTGTGTGTGGAAGCCGTCCTTCACCTAGCTTGTTGGGAACACAAAGTTTCTTTTAAGTTGCAAACTCCATTCCATACATATATATGGGGAGGTACAAGCTCCAACTCGGTTTGACAGTGAAAACTGCAGGAACTTCAAACCGGCACTAGGAAACAGACTGAGAAAGCAGAGAAAAAGTGTCTCCTGCAACCCGTTCCCTTGGTGCTAGATGAACGAACGTCTCTCCACTTGCTCAGTTCCGAGAGATATGTGTGTGTGAAAGCCGTCCTTCACCTAGCTTGTTGGGAACACAAAGTTTCTTTTAAGTTGCAAACTCCATTCCATACATATATATGGGGAGGTACAAGCTCCAACTCTGTTTGACAGTGAAAACTGCAGGAACTTCTAACCGGCACTAGGAAACAGACTGAGAAAGCAGAGAAAAAGTGTCTCCTGCAACCCGTTCCTTTGGTGCTTGATGAACGAACGTCTCTCCACTTGCTCAGTTCTGAGAGATAAGTGTGTGTGAAAGTCGTCCTTCAACTAGCTTGTTGGGAACACAAAGTTTCTTTTCAGTTGCAAACTCCATTCCATACATATATATGGGGAGGTACAAGCTCCAACTCGGTTTGACAGTGAAAACTGCAGGAACTTCAAACCGGCACTAGGAAACAGACTGAGAAAGCAGAGAAAAAGTGTCTCCTGCAACCCGTTCCTTTGGTGCTAGATGAACGAACGTCTCTCCACTTGCTCAGTTCTGAGAGATATGTGTGTGTGAAAGCCGTCCTTCACATAGCTTGTTGCGAACACAAAGCTTCTTTTCAGTTGCAAACTCCATTCCATACATATATATGTGGAGGTACAAGCTCCAAATCGGTTTGACAGTGAAAACTGCAGGAACTTCAAACCGTCACTAGGAAACAGACTGAGAAAGCAGAGAAAAAGTGTCTCCTGCAACCCGTTCCATTGGTGCTACATGAAAGAACGTCTCTCCACTTGCTCAGTTCCGAGAGATAAGTGTGTGTGAAAGCCGTCCTTCAACTAGATTGTTGGAACACAAAGTTTCTTTTCAGTTGCAAACACCATTCCATACATATATATGGGGAGGTACAAGCTCCAACTCGGTTTTACACTGAAAACTGCAGGAACTTCAAACCGGCACTAGGAAACAGACTGAGAAAGCAGAGAAAAAGTATCTCCTGCAACACGTTCCCTTGGTGCTAGATGAACGAACGTCTCTCCACTTGCTCAGTTCTGAGAGATAAGTGTGTGTGAAAGCCGACCTTCACCTAGCTTGTTGGGAACAAAAAGTTTCTTTTCAGTTGCTAACTCCAACCCATACATATATATGGGGAGGTACAAGCTCCAACTCTGTTTGACAGTGAAAACTGCAGGAACTTCAAACCGGCACTAGGAAACAGACTGAGAAAGCAGAGAAAAAGTTTCTCCTGCAACCCGTTCCCTTGGTGCTAGATGAACGAACGTCTCTCCACTTGCTCAGTTCCGAGAGATAAGTGTGTGTGTAAGCCGTCCTTCACCTAGCTTGTTGGGAACACAAAGTTTGTTTTAAGTTGCAAACTCCATTCCATACATATATATGGGGAGGTACAAGCTCCAACTCGGTTTGACAGTGAAAACTGCAGGAACTTCAAACAGGCACTAGGAAACAGACTGAGAAAGCAGAGAAAAAGTGTCTCCTGCAACCCGTTCCCTTGGTGCTAGATGAACGAACGTCTCTCCACTTGCTCAGTTCCGAGAGATAAGTGTGTGTGAAAGCCGTCCTTCACCTAGCTTGTTGGGAACACAAAGTTTCTTTTCACTTGCAAACTCCATTCCATACATATATATGGGGAGGTACAAGCTCAAACTCTGTTTGACAGTGAAAACTGCAGGAACTTCAAACCGGCACTAGGAAACAGACTGAGAAAGCAGAGAAAAAGTTTGTCCTGCAACCCGTTCCATTGGTGCTAGATGAACGAACGTCTCTCCACTTGCTCAGTTCTGAGAGATAAGTGTGTGTGAAAGCCGTCCTTCAACTAGCTTGTTGGGAACACAAAGTTTCTTTTCAGTTGCAAACTCCATTCCATACATATATATGGGGAGGTACAAGCTCCAACCCATTTTTACACTGAAAACTGCAGGAACATCAAACCGGCACTAGGAAACAGACTGAGAAAGCAGAGAAAAAGTGTCTCCTGTAACCCGTTCCCTTGGTGCTAGATGAACGAACGTCTCTCCACTTGCTCAGTTCTGAGAGATAAGTGTGTGTGAAAGCCGTCCTTCACCTAGCTTGTTGGGAACACAAAGCTTCTTTTCAGTTGCAAACTCCATTCCATACATATATATGGGGAGGTACAAGCTCCAAATCTGTTTGACAGTGAAAACTGCAGGAACTTCAAACCGTCACTAGGAAACAGACTGAGAAAGCAGAGAAAAAGTGTCTCCTGCAACCCGTTCCCTTGGTGCTAGATGAAAGAACGTCTCTCCACTTGCTCAGTTCCGAGAGATAAGTGTGTGTGAAAGCCGTCCTTCAACTAGATTGTTGGGAACACAAAGTTTCTTTTCAGTTGCAAACACCATTCCATACATATATATGGGGAGGTACATGCTCCAACTCGGTTTTACACTGAAAACTGCAGGAACTTCAAACCGGCACTAGGAAACAGACTGAGAAAGCAGAGAAAAAGTATCTCCTGCAACACGTTCCCTTGGTGCTAGATGAACGAACGTCTCTCCACTTGCTCAGTTCTGAGAGATAAGTGTGTGTGAAAGCCGTCCTTCACCTAGCTTGTTGGGAACAAAAAGTTTCTTTTCAGTTGCTAACTCCATTCCATACATATATATGGGGAGGTACTAGCTCCAACTGTTTTTGACAGTGAAAACTGCAGGAACTTCAAACCGGCACTAGGAAACAGACTGAGAAAGCACAGAAAAAGTGTCTCCTGCAGACCGTTCCCTTGGTGCTAGATGAACGAACGTCTCTCCACTTGCTCAGTTCTGAGAGATAAGTGTGTGTGAAAGCCGTCCTTCACCTAGCTTGTTGGGAACACAAAGTTTCTTTTCAGTAGCAAACTCCATTCCATACATATATATGGGGAGGTACAAGCTCCAACTCGGTTTGACAGTGAAAACTGCAGGAACTTCAAACCGGCACTAGGAAACAGACTGAGAAAGCAGAGAAAATGTGTCTCCTGCAACCCGTTCCCTTGGTGCTAGATGAACGAACGTCTCTCCACTTGCTCAGTTCTGAGAGATAAGTGTGTGTGAAAGCCGTCCTTCACCTAGCTTGTTGGTAACACAAAGCTTCTTTTCAGTTGCAAACTCCATTCCATACATATATATGGGGAGGTACAAGCTCCAACTCTGTTTGACAGTGAAAACTGCAGGAACATCAAACCGGCACTAGGAAACAGACTGAGAAAGCAGAGAAAAAGTGTCTCCTGCAACACGTTCCCTTGGTGCTACATGAACGAACGTCTCTCCACTTGCTCAGTTCCGAGAGATAAGTGTGTGTGAAAGCCGTCCTTCACCTAGCTTGTTGGGAACACAAAGTTTCTTTTCAGTTGCAAACTCCATTCCATACATATATGTGGGGAGGTACAAGCTCCAACTCTGTTTGACAGTGAAAACTGCAGGAACTTCAAACCGGCACTAGGAAACAGACTGAGAAAGCAGAGAAAATGTGTCTCCTGCAACCCGTTCCCTTGGTGCTAGATGAAAGAACGTCTCTCCACTTGCTCAGTTCCGAGAGATAAGTGTGTGTGAAAGCCGTCCTTCAACTAGATTGTTGGAACACAAAGTTTCTTTTCAGTTGCAAACACCATTCCATACATATATATGTGGAGGTACAAGCTCCAACTCGGTTTACACTGAAAACTGCAGGAACTTCAAACCGGCACTAGGAAACAGACTGAGAAAGCAGAGAAAAAGTATCTCCTGCAACACGTTCCCTTGGTGCTAGATGAACGAACGTCTCTCCACTTGCTCAGTTCTGAGAGATAAGTGTGTGTGAAAGCCGACCTTCACCTAGCTTGTTGGGAACAAAAAGTTTCTTTTCAGTTGCTAACTCCAACCCATACATATATATGGGGAGGTACAAGCTCCAACTCGGTTTGACACTGAAAACTGCAGGAACTTCAAACCGTCACTAGGAAACAGACTGAGAAAGCAGAGAAAAAGTGTCTCCTGCAACACGTTCCCTTGGTGCTACATGAACGAACGTCTCTCCACTTGCTCAGTTCCGAGAGATAAGTGTGTGTGAAAGCCGTCCTTCACCTAGCTTGTTGGGAACACAAAGTTTCTTTTCAGTTGCAAACTCCATTCCATACATATATGTGGGGAGGTACAAGCTCCAACTCTGTTTGACAGTGAAAACTGCAGGAACTTCAAACCGGCACTAGGAAACAGACTGAGAAAGCAGAGAAAATGTGTCTCCTGCAACCCGTTCCCTTGGTGCTAGATGAAAGAACGTCTCTCCACTTGCTCAGTTCCGAGAGATAAGTGTGTGTGAAAGCCGTCCTTCAACTAGATTGTTGGAACACAAAGTTTCTTTTCAGTTGCAAACACCATTCCATACATATATATGTGGAGGTACAAGCTCCAACTCGGTTTACACTGAAAACTGCAGGAACTTCAAACCGGCACTAGGAAACAGACTGAGAAAGCAGAGAAAAAGTATCTCCTGCAACACGTTCCCTTGGTGCTAGATGAACGAACGTCTCTCCACTTGCTCAGTTCTGAGAGATAAGTGTGTGTGAAAGCCGACCTTCACCTAGCTTGTTGGGAACAAAAAGTTTCTTTTCAGTTGCTAACTCCAACCCATACATATATATGGGGAGGTACAAGCTCCAACTCGGTTTGACACTGAAAACTGCAGGAACTTCAAACCGTCACTAGGAAACAGACTGAGAAAGCAGAGAAAAAGTGTCTCCTGCAACCCGTTCCCTCGGTGCTAGAAGAACGAACGTCTCTCCACTTGCTCAGTTCCGAGAGATATGTGTGTGTGGAAGCCGTCCTTCACCTAGCTTGTTGGGAACACAAAGTTTCTTTTAAGTTGCAAACTCCATTCCATACATATATATGGGGAGGTACAAGCTCCAACTCGGTTTGACAGTGAAAACTGCAGGAACTTCAAACCGGCACTAGGAAACAGACTGAGAAAGCAGAGAAAAAGTGTCTCCTGCAACCCGTTCCCTTGGTGCTAGATGAACGAACGTCTCTCCACTTGCTCAGTTCCGAGAGATATGTGTGTGTGAAAGCCGTCCTTCACCTAGCTTGTTGGGAACACAAAGTTTCTTTTAAGTTGCAAACTCCATTCCATACATATATATGGGGAGGTACAAGCTCCAACTCTGTTTGACAGTGAAAACTGCAGGAACTTCTAACCGGCACTAGGAAACAGACTGAGAAAGCAGAGAAAAAGTGTCTCCTGCAACCCGTTCCTTTGGTGCTTGATGAACGAACGTCTCTCCACTTGCTCAGTTCTGAGAGATAAGTGTGTGTGAAAGTCGTCCTTCAACTAGCTTGTTGGGAACACAAAGTTTCTTTTCAGTTGCAAACTCCATTCCATACATATATATGGGGAGGTACAAGCTCCAACTCGGTTTGACAGTGAAAACTGCAGGAACTTCAAACCGGCACTAGGAAACAGACTGAGAAAGCAGAGAAAAAGTGTCTCCTGTAACCCGTTACCTTGGTGCTAGATGAACGAACGTCTCTCCACTTGCTCAGTTCTGAGAGATATGTGTGTGTGAAAGCCGTCCTTCACATAGCTTGTTGCGAACACAAAGCTTCTTTTCAGTTGCAAACTCCATTCCATACATATATATGTGGAGGTACAAGCTCCAAATCGGTTTGACAGTGAAAACTGCAGGAACTTCAAACCGTCACTAGGAAACAGACTGAGAAAGCAGAGAAAAAGTGTCTCCTGCAACCCGTTCCATTGGTGCTACATGAAAGAACGTCTCTCCACTTGCTCAGTTCCGAGAGATAAGTGTGTGTGAAAGCCGTCCTTCAACTAGATTGTTGGAACACAAAGTTTCTTTTCAGTTGCAAACACCATTCCATACATATATATGGGGAGGTACAAGCTCCAACTCGGTTTTACACTGAAAACTGCAGGAACTTCAAACCGGCACTAGGAAACAGACTGAGAAAGCAGAGAAAAAGTATCTCCTGCAACACGTTCCCTTGGTGCTAGATGAACGAACGTCTCTCCACTTGCTCAGTTCTGAGAGATAAGTGTGTGTGAAAGCCGACCTTCACCTAGCTTGTTGGGAACAAAAAGTTTCTTTTCAGTTGCTAACTCCAACCCATACATATATATGGGGAGGTACAAGCTCCAACTCTGTTTGACAGTGAAAACTGCAGGAACTTCAAACCGGCACTAGGAAACAGACTGAGAAAGCAGAGAAAAAGTGTCTCCTGCAACCCGTTCCCTTGGTGCTAGATGAACGAACGTCTCTCCACTTGCTCAGTTCTGAGAGATAAGTGTGTGTGAAAGCCGTCCTTCACCTAGCTTTTTGGGAACACAAAGTTTCTTTTCAGTTGCAAACTCCATTCCATACATATATATGGGGAGGTACAAGCTCCAACCCGTTTTTACACTGAAAACTGCAGGAACATCAAACCGGCACTAGGAAACAGACTGAGAAAGCAGAGAAAAAGTGTCTCCTGTAACCCGTTCCCTTGGTGCTAGATGAACGAACGTCTCTCCACTTGCTCAGTTCTGAGAGATAAGTGTGTGTGAAAGCCGTCCTTCACCTAGCTTGTTGGGAACACAAAGCTTCTTTTCAGTTGCAAACTCCATTCCATACATATATATGGGGAGGTACAAGCTCCAAATCTGTTTGACAGTGAAAACTGCAGGAACTTCAAACCGTCACTAGGAAACAGACTGAGAAAGCAGAGAAAAAGTGTCTCCTGCAACCCGTTCCCTTGGTGCTAGATGAAAGAACGTCTCTCCACTTGCTCAGTTCCGAGAGATAAGTGTGTGTGAAAGCCGTCCTTCACCTAGCTTGTTGGGAACACAAAGTTTCTTTTCAGTTGCAAACACCATTCCATACATATATATGGGGAGGTACATGCTCCAACTCGGTTTTACACTGAAAACTGCAGGAACTTCAAACCGGCACTAGGAAACAGACTGAGAAAGCAGAGAAAAAGTATCTCCTGCAACACGTTCCCTTGGTGCTAGATGAACGAACGTCTCTCCACTTGCTCAGTTCTGAGAGATAAGTGTGTGTGAAAGCCGTCCTTCACATAGCTTGTTGGGAACAAAAAGTTTCTTTTCAGTTGCTAACTCCATTCCATACATATATATGGGGAGGTACTAGCTCCAACTGTGTTTGACAGTGAAAACTGCAGGAACTTCAAACCGGCACTAGGAAACAGACTGAGAAAGCACAGAAAAAGTGTCTCCTGCAAACCGTTCCCTTGGTGCTAGATGAACGAACGTCTCTCCACTTGCTCAGTTCTGAGAGATAAGTGTGTGTGAAAGCCGTCCTTCACCTAGCTTGTTGGGAACACAAAGTTTCTTTTCAGTAGCAAACTCCATTCCATACATATATATGGGGAGGTACAAGCTCCAACTCGGTTTGACAGTGAAAACTGCAGGAACTTCAAACCGGCACTAGGAAACAGACTGAGAAAGCAGAGAAAATGTGTCTCCTGCAACCCGTTCCCTTGGTGCTAGATGAACGAACGTCTCTCCACTTGCTCAGTTCTGAGAGATAAGTGTGTGTGAAAGCCGTCCTTCACCTAGCTTGTTGGTAACACAAAGCTTCTTTTCAGTTGCAAACTCCATTCCATACATATATATGGGGAGGTACAAGCTCCAACTCTGTTTGACAGTGAAAACTGCAGGAACATCAAACCGGCACTAGGAAACAGACTGAGAAAGCAGAGAAAAAGTGTCTCCTGCAACACGTTCCCTTGGTGCTACATGAACGAACGTCTCTCCACTTGCTCAGTTCCGAGAGATAAGTGTGTGTGAAAGCCGTCCTTCACCTAGCTTGTTGGGAACACAAAGTTTCTTTTCAGTTGCAAACTCCATTCCATACATATATGTGGGGAGGTACAAGCTCCAACTCTGTTTGACAGTGAAAACTGCAGGAACTTCAAACCGGCACTAGGAAACAGACTGAGAAAGCAGAGAAAATGTGTCTCCTGCAACCCGTTCCCTTGGTGCTAGATGAAAGAACGTCTCTCCACTTGCTCAGTTCCGAGAGATAAGTGTGTGTGAAAGCCGTCCTTCAACTAGATTGTTGGAACACAAAGTTTCTTTTCAGTTGCAAACACCATTCCATACATATATATGTGGAGGTACAAGCTCCAACTCGGTTTACACTGAAAACTGCAGGAACTTCAAACCGGCACTAGGAAACAGACTGAGAAAGCAGAGAAAAAGTATCTCCTGCAACACGTTCCCTTGGTGCTAGATGAACGAACGTCTCTCCACTTGCTCAGTTCTGAGAGATAAGTGTGTGTGAAAGCCGACCTTCACCTAGCTTGTTGGGAACAAAAAGTTTCTTTTCAGTTGCTAACTCCAACCCATACATATATATGGGGAGGTACAAGCTCCAACTCTGTTTGATAGTGAAAACTGCAGGAACTTCAAACCGGCACTAGGAAACAGACTGAGAAAGCAGAGAAAAAGTGTCTCCTGCAACCCGTTCCCTTGGTGCTAGATGAACGAACGTCTCTCCACTTGCTCAGTTCTGAGAGATAAGTGTGTGTGAAAGCCTTCCTTCACCTAGCTTGTTGGGAACACAAAGTTTCTTTTCAGTTGCAAACTCCATTCCATACATATATATGGGGAGGTACAAGCTCCAACCCGGTTTTACACTGAAAACTGCAGGAACTTCAAACCGGCACTAGGAAACAGACTGAGAAAGCAGAGAAAAAGTGTCTCCTGTAACCCGTTCCCTTGGTGCTAGATGAACGAACGTCTCTCCACTTGCTCAGTTCTGAGAGATAAGTGTGTGTGAAAGCCGTCCTTCACCTAGCTTTTTGGGAACACAAAGTTTCTTTTCAGTTGCAAACTCCATTCCATACATATATATGGGGAGGTACAAGCTCCAAATCGGTTTGACAGTGAAAACTGCAGGAACTTCAAACCGTCACTAGGAAACAGACTGAGAAAGCAGAGAAAAAGTGTCTCCTGCAACCCGTTCCCTTGGTGCTAGATGAAAGAACGTCTCTCCACTTGCTCAGTTCCGAGAGATAAGTGTGTGTGAAAGCCGTCCTTCACCTAGCTTGTTGGGAACACAAAGTTTCTTTTCAGTTGCAAACTCCATTCCATACATATATGTGGGGAGGTACAAGCTCCAACTCTGTTTGACAGTGAAAACTGCAGGAACTTCAAACCGGCACTAGGAAACAGACTGAGAAAGCAGAGAAAATGTGTCTCCTGCAACCCGTTCCCTTGGTGCTAGATGAAAGAACGTCTCTCCACTTGCTCAGTTCCGAGAGATAAGTGTGTGTGAAAGCCGTCCTTCAACTAGATTGTTGGAACACAAAGTTTCTTTTCAGTTGCAAACACCATTCCATACATATATATGTGGAGGTACAAGCTCCAACTCGGTTTACACTGAAAACTGCAGGAACTTCAAACCGGCACTAGGAAACAGACTGAGAAAGCAGAGAAAAAGTATCTCCTGCAACACGTTCCCTTGGTGCTAGATGAACGAACGTCTCTCCACTTGCTCAGTTCTGAGAGATAAGTGTGTGTGAAAGCCGACCTTCACCTAGCTTGTTGGGAACAAAAAGTTTCTTTTCAGTTGCTAACTCCAACCCATACATATATATGGGGAGGTACAAGCTCCAACTCTGTTTGATAGTGAAAACTGCAGGAACTTCAAACCGGCACTAGGAAACAGACTGAGAAAGCAGAGAAAAAGTGTCTCCTGCAACCCGTTCCCTTGGTGCTAGATGAACGAACGTCTCTCCACTTGCTCAGTTCTGAGAGATAAGTGTGTGTGAAAGCCTTCCTTCACCTAGCTTGTTGGGAACACAAAGTTTCTTTTCAGTTGCAAACTCCATTCCATACATATATATGGGGAGGTACAAGCTCCAACCCGGTTTTACACTGAAAACTGCAGGAACTTCAAACCGGCACTAGGAAACAGACTGAGAAAGCAGAGAAAAAGTGTCTCCTGTAACCCGTTCCCTTGGTGCTAGATGAACGAACGTCTCTCCACTTGCTCAGTTCTGAGAGATAAGTGTGTGTGAAAGCCGTCCTTCACCTAGCTTTTTGGGAACACAAAGTTTCTTTTCAGTTGCAAACTCCATTCCATACATATATATGGGGAGGTACAAGCTCCAAATCGGTTTGACAGTGAAAACTGCAGGAACTTCAAACCGTCACTAGGAAACAGACTGAGAAAGCAGAGAAAAAGTGTCTCCTGCAACCCGTTCCCTTGGTGCTAGATGAAAGAACGTCTCTCCACTTGCTCAGTTCCGAGAGATAAGTGTGTGTGAAAGCCGTCCTTCACCTAGCTTGTTGGGAACACAAAGTTTGTTTTAAGTTGCAAACTCCATTCCATACATATATATGGGGAGGTACAAGCTCCAACTCGGTTTGACAGTGAAAACTGCAGGAACTTCAAACAGGCACTAGGAAACAGACTGAGAAAGCAGAGAAAAAGTGTCTCCTGCAACCCGTTCCCTTGGTGCTAGATGAACGAACGTCTCTCCACTTGCTCAGTTCTGAGAGATAAGTGTGTGTGAAAGCCGTCCTTCACCTAGCTTGTTGGGAACACAAAGTTTCTTTTCACTTGCAAACTCCATTCCATACATATATATGGGGAGGTACAAGCTCCAACTCTGTTTGACAGTGAAAACTGCAGGAACTTCAAACCGGCACTAGGAAACAGACTGAGAAAGCAGAGAAAAAGTGTGTCCTGCAACCCGTTCCCTTGGTGCTAGATGAACGAACGTCTCTCCACTTGCTCAGTTCTGAGAGATAAGTGTGTGTGAAAGCCGACCTTCACCTAGCTTGTTGGGAACAAAAAGTTTCTTTTCAGTTGCTAACTCCAACCCATACATATATATGGGGAGGTACAAGCTCCAACTCTGTTTGACAGTGAAAACTGCAGGAACTTCAAACCGGCACTAGGAAACAGACTGAGAAAGCAGAGAAAAAGTGTCTCCTGCAACCCGTTCCCTTGGTGCTAGATGAACGAACGTCTCTCCACTTGCTCAGTTCTGAGAGATAAGTGTGTGTGAAAGCCTTCCTTCACCTAGCTTGTTGGGAACACAAAGTTTCTTTTCAGTTGCAAACTCCATTCCATACATATATATGGGGAGGTACAAGCTCCAACCCGGTTTTACACTGAAAACTGCAGGAACTTCAAACCGGCACTAGGAAACAGACTGAGAAAGCAGAGAAAAAGTGTCTCCTGTAACCCGTTCCCTTGGTGCTAGATGAACGAACGTCTCTCCACTTGCTCAGTTCTGAGAGATAAGTGTGTGTGAAAGCCGTCCTTCACCTAGCTTTTTGGGAACACAAAGTTTCTTTTCAGTTGCAAACTCCATTCCATACATATATATGGGGAGGTACAAGCTCCAAATCGGTTTGACAGTGAAAACTGCAGGAACTTCAAACCGTCACTAGGAAACAGACTGAGAAAGCAGAGAAAAAGTGTCTCCTGCAACCCGTTCCCTTGGTGCTAGATGAAAGAACGTCTCTCCACTTGCTCAGTTCCGAGAGATAAGTGTGTGTGAAAGCCGTCCTTCACCTAGCTTGTTGGGAACACAAAGTTTGTTTTAAGTTGCAAACTCCATTCCATACATATATATGGGGAGGTACAAGCTCCAACTCGGTTTGACAGTGAAAACTGCAGGAACTTAAAACAGGCACTAGGAAACAGACTGAGAAAGCAGAGAAAAGTGTCTCCTGCAACCCGTTCCCTTGGTGCTAGATGAACGAACGTCTCTCCACTTGCTCAGTTCTGAGAGATAAGTGTGTGTGAAAGCCGTCCTTCACCTAGCTTGTTGGGAACACAAAGTTTCTTTTCACTTGCAAACTCCATTCCATACATATATATGGGGAGGTACAAGCTCCAACTCTGTTTGACAGTGAAAACTGCAGGAACTTCAAACCGGCACTAGGAAACAGACTGAGAAAGCAGAGAAAAAGTGTGTCCTGCAACCCGTTCCCTTGGTGCTAGATGAACGAACGTCTCTCCACTTGCTCAGTTCTGAGAGATAAGTGTGTGTGAAAGCCGTCCTTCAACTAGCTTGTTGGGAACACAAAGTTTCTTTTCAGTTGCAAACTCCATTCCATACATATATATGGGGAGGTACAAGCTCCAACCCGTTTTTACACTGAAAACTGCAGGAACATCAAACCGGCACTAGGAAACAGACTGAGAAAGCAGAGAAAAAGTGTCTCCTGTAACCCGTTCCCTTGGTGCTAGATGAACGAACGTCTCTCCACTTGCTCAGTTCTGAGAGATAAGTGTGTGTGAAAGCCGTCCTTCACCTAGCTTGTTGGGAACACAAAGCTTCTTTTCAGTTGCAAACTCCATTCCATACATATATATGGGGAGGTACAAGCTCCAAATCGGTTTGACAGTGAAAACTGCAGGAACTTCAAACCGTCACTAGGAAACAGACTGAGAAAGCAGAGAAAAAGTGTCTCCTGCAACACGTTCCCTTGGTGCTAGATGAAAGAACGTCTCTCCACTTGCTCAGTTCCGAGAGATAAGTGTATGTGAAAGCCGTCCTTCAACTAGATTGTTGGGAACACAAAGTTTCTTTTCAGTTGCAAACACCATTCCATACATATATATGGGGAGGTACATGCTCCAACTCGGTTTTACACTGAAAACTGCAGGAACTTCAAACCGGCACTAGGAAACAGACTGAGAAAGCAGAGAAAAAGTATCTCCTGCAACACGTTCCCTTGGTGCTAGATGAACGAACGTCTCTCCACTTGCTCAGTTCTGAGAGATAAGTGTGTGTGAAAGCCGTACTTCACCTAGCTTGTTGGGAACAAAAAGTTTCTTTTCAGTTGCTAACTCCATTCCATACATATATATGGGGAGGTACTAGCTCCAACTGTGTTTGACAGTGAAAACTGCAGGAACTTCAAACCGGCACTAGGAAACAGACTGAGAAAGCACAGAAAAAGTGTCTCCTGCAAACCGTTCCCTTGGTGCTAGATGAACGAACGTCTCTCCACTTGCTCAGTTCTGAGAGATAAGTGTGTGTGAAAGCCGTCCTTCACCTAGCTTGTTGGGAACACAAAGTTTCTTTTCAGTAGCAAACTCCATTCCATACATATATATGGGGAGGTACAAGCTCCAACTCGGTTTGACAGTGAAAACTGCAGGAACTTCAAACCGGCACTAGGAAACAGACTGAGAAAGCAGAGAAAATGTGTCTCCTGCAACCCGTTCCCTTGGTGCTAGATGAACGAACGTCTCTCCACTTGCTCAGTTCTGAGAGATAAGTGTGTGTGAAAGCCGTCCTTCACCTAGCTTGTTGGTAACACAAAGCTTCTTTTCAGTTGCAAACTCCATTCCATACATATATATGGGGAGGTACAAGCTCCAACTCTGTTTGACAGTGAAAACTGCAGGAACATCAAAACGGCACTAGGAAACCGACTGAGAAAGCAGAGAAAAAGTGTCTCCTGCAACACGTTCCCTTGTTGCTACATGAACGAACGTCTCTCCACTTGCTCAGTTCCGAGAGATATGTGTGTGTGAAAGCCGTCCTTCACCTAGGTTGTTGGGAACACAAAGTTTCTTTTCAGATGCAAACTCCATTCCATACATATATGTGGGGTGGTACAAGCTCCAACTCTGTTTGACAGTGAAAACTGCAGGAACTTCAAACCGGCACTAGGAAACAGACTGAGAAAGCAGAGAAAAAGTGTCTCCTGCAACCCGTTCCCTTGGTGCTAGATGAACATACGTCTCTCCACTTGCTCAGTTCTGAGAGATAAGTGTGTGTGAAAGCCGTCCTTCACCTAGCTTGTTGGGAACCCAAAGTTTCTTTTCAGTTGCAAACTCCATTCCATACATATATATGGGGAGGTACAAGCTCCAACTCTGTTTTACACTGAAAACTGCAGGAACTTCAAACCGGCACTAGGAAACAGACTGAGAAAGCAGAGAAAAAGTGTTTCCTGCATCCCGTTCCCTTGGTGCTAGATGAACGAACGTCTCTCCACTTGCTCAGTTCTGAGAGATAAGTGTGTGTGAAAGCCCTCCTTCACATAGCTTGTTGGGAACACAAAGTTTCTTTTCAGTTGCAAACTCCATTCCATACATATACATGGGGAGGTACAAGCTCCAAATCTGTTTGACAGTGAAAACTGCAGGAACTTCAATCCGGCACTAGGAAACAGACTGAGAAAGCAGAGAAAATGTGTCTCCTGCAACCCGTTCCCTTGGTGCTAGATGAAAGAACATCTCTCCACTTGCTCAGTTCCGAGAGAAAAGTGTGTGTGAAAGCCGTCCTTCAACTAGCTTGTTGGGAACACAAAGTTTCTTTTCAGTTGCAAACTCCATTCCATACATATATATGTGGAGGTACAAGCTCCAACTCGGTTTTACACTGAAAACTGCAGGAACTTCAAACCGGCACTAGGAAACAGACTGAGAAAGCAGAGCAAAAGTATCTCCTGAAACCCGTTCCCTTGGTGCTAGATGAACGAACGTCTCTCCACTTGCTCAGTTCTGAGAGATAAGTGTGTGTGAAAGCCGTCCTTCACCTAGCTTGTTGGGAACACAAAGTTTCTTTTCAGTTGCAAACTCCATTCCATACATATATATGTGGAGGTACTAGCTCCAACTCGGTTTGACAGTGAAAACTGCAGGAACTTCAAACTGGCACTAGGAAACAGACTGAGAAAGCAGAGAAAAAGTGTCTCCTGCAAACCGTTCCCTTGGTGCTAGATGAACGAACGTCTCTCCACTTGCTCAGTTCTAAGAGATAATTGTGTGTGAAAGCCGTCCTTCACCTAGATTGTTGGGAACACAAAGTTTCTTTTCAGTTGCAAACTCCATTCCATACATATATATGGGGAGGTACAAGCTCCAACTCGGTTTGACAGTGAAAACTGCAGGAACTTCAAACCGGCACTAGGAAACAGACTGAGAAAGCAGAGAAAAAGTGTCTCCTGAAACCCGTTCCCTTGGTGCTAGATGAACGAAAGTCTCTCCACTTGCTCAGTTCTGAGAGATAAGTGTGTGTGAAAGCCGTACTTCACCTAGCTTGTTGGGAACACAAAGCTTCTTTTCAGTTGCAAACTCCATTCCATACATATATATGGGGAGGTACAAGCTCCAACTCTGTTTGACAGTGAAAACTGCAGGAACTTCAAACTGGCACTAGGAAACAGACTGAGAAAGCAGAGAAAAAGTGTCTCCTGCAACCCGTTCCTTTGGTGCTAGATGAACGAACGTCTATCCAGTTGCTCAGTTCTGAGAGATAAGTGTGTGTGAAAGCCGTCCTTCACCTAGCTTGTTGGGAACACAAAGTTTCTTTTCAGTTGCAAACTCCATTCCATACATATATATGTGGAGGTACAAGCTCCAACCCGGTTTTACACTGAAAACTGCAGGAACTTCAAACCGGCTCTAGGAAACAGACTGAGAAAGCAGAGAAAAAGTGTCTATTTCAAACCGTTCCCTTGGTGCTAAATGAACGAACGTCTCTCCACTTGCTCAGTTCTGAGAGATAAGTGTGTGTGAAAGCCGTCCTTCACATAGATTGTGGGGAACACAAAGTTTTTTTTCAGTTGCAAACTCCATTCCATACATATATGTGGGGAGGTACTAGCTAAATCTCGGTTTGACAGTGAAAACTGAAGGAACTTCAAACCGGCACTAGGAAACAGACTGAGAAAGCAGAGAAAAAGTGTCTCCTGCAACCCGTTCCCTTGGTGCTAGATGAACGAACGTCTCTCCACTTGCTCAGTTCTGAGAGATAAGTGTGTGTGAAAGCCGTCCTTCACCTAGCTTGTAGGGAACAAAAAGTTTCTTTTCAGTTGCTAACTCCATTCCATACATATATATGGGGAGGTACTAGCTGCAAATCTGTTTGACAGTGAAAACTGCAGGAACTTCAAACCGGCACTAGGAAACAGACTGAGAAAGCAGAGAAAAAGTGTCTCCTGCAAACCGTTCCCTTGGTGCTAGATGAACGAACGTCTCTCCACTTGCTCAGTTCTGAGAGATAAGTGTGTGTGAAAGCCGTCCTTCACCTAGCTTGTTGGGAACACAAAGCTTCTTTTCAGTTGCAAACTCCATTCCATACATATATATGGGGAGGTACAAGCTCCAACTAGGTTTGACAGTGAAAACTGCAGGAACTTCAAACTGGCACTAGGAAACAGACTGAGAAAGCAGAGAAAAAGTGTCTCCTGCAACCCGTTCCTTTTGTGCTAGATGAACGAACGTCTATCCACTTGCTCAGATCTGAGAGATAAGTGTGTGTGAAAGCCGTCCTTCACCTAGCTTGTTGGGAACACAAAGTTTCTTTTCAGTTGCAAACTCCATTCCATACATATATACGGGGAGGTACAAGCTCCAACCCGGTTTTACACTGAAAACAGCAGGAACTTCAATCCGGCTCTAGGAAACAGACTGAGAAAGCAGAGAAAAAGTGTCTATTTCAAACCGTTCCCTTGGTGCTAAATGAACGAACGTCTCTCCACTTGCTCAGTTCTGAGAGATAAGTGTGTGTGAAAGCCGTCCTTCACATAGATTGTGGGGAACACAAAGTTTTTTTTCAGTTGCAAACTCCATTCCATACATATATGTGGGGAGGTACTAGCTAAATCTCGGTTTGACAGTGAAAACTGAAGGAACTTCAAACCGGCACTAGGAAACAGACTGAGAAAGCAGAGAAAAAGTGTCTCCTGCAACCCGTTCCCTTGGTGCTAGATGAAAGAACGTCTCTCCACTTGCTCAGTTCTGAGAGATAAGTGTGTGTGAAAGCCGTCCTTCACCTAGCTTGTAGGGAACAAAAAGTTTCTTTTCAGTTGCTAACTCCATTCCATACATATATATGGGGAGGTACTAGCTGCAAATCTGTTTGACAGTGAAAACTGCAGGAACTTCAAACCGGCACTAGGAAACAGACTGAGAAAGCAGAGAAAAAGTGTCTCCTGCAAACCGTTCCCTTGGTGCTAGATGAACGAACGTCTCTCCACTTGCTCAGTTCTGAGAGATAAGTGTGTGTGAAAGCCGTCCTTCACCTAGCTTGTTGGGAACACAAAGCTTCTTTTCAGTTGCAAACTCCATTCCATACATATATATGGGGAGGTACAAGCTCCAACTCGGTTTGACAGTGAAAACTGCAGGAACTTCAAACTGGCACTAGGAAACAGACTGAGAAAGCAGAGAAAAAGTGTCTCCTGCAACCCGTTCCTTTTGTGCTAGATGAACGAACGTCTATCCACTTGCTCAGATCTGAGAGATATGTGTGTGTGAAAGCCGTCCTTCACCTAGCTTGTTGGGAACACAAAGTTTCTTTTCAGTTGCAAACTCCATTCCATACATATATACGGGGAGGTACAAGCTCCAACCCGGTTTTACACTGAAAACAGCAGGAACTTCAATCCGGCTCTAGGAAACAGACTGAGAAAGCAGAGAAAAAGTGTCTCTTTCAACACGTTCCCTTGGTGCTAGATGAACGAACGTCTCTCCACTTGCTCAGTTCTGAGAGATAAGTGTGTGTGAAAGCCGTCCTTCACCTAGATTGTGGGGAACACAAAGTTTCTTTTCAGTTGCAAACTCCATTCCATACATATATATGGGGAGGTACTAGCTAAATCTCGGTTTGACACTGAAAACTGAAGGAACTTCAAATCGGCACTAGGAAACAGACTGAGAAAGCAGAGAAAAAGTGTCTCCTGCAACCCGTTCCCTTGGTGCTAGATGAACGAACGTCTCACCACTTGCTCAGTTCTGAGAGATAAGTGTCTGTGAAAGCCACACTTCATCCTAGCTTGTTGGGAAAACAAAGTTTCTTTTCAGTTGCAAACTCCATTCAATACATATATATGGGGAGGTACTAGCTCCAACTCGGTTTGAAAGTGAAAACTGCAGGAACTTCAAACCGGCACTAGGAAAGAGACTGAGAAAGCAGAGAAAAAGTATCTCCTGCAACCCGTTCCCTTGGTTCTAGATGAACGAAAGTCTCTCCACTTGCTCAGTTCTGAGAGATAAGTGTGTGTGAAAGCCGTCCTTCACCTAGCTTGTTGGGAACACAAAGTTTCTTTTCAGTTGCAAACACCATTCCATACATATATATGGGGAGGTACTAGCTCCAACTCGGTTTGACAGTGAAAACTGCAGGAACTTCAAACCGGCACTAGGAAACAGACTGAGAATGCAGAGAAAAAGTGTCTCCTGCAACCCGTTCCCTTGGTGCTCGATGAACGAACGTCTCTCCACTTGCTCAGTTCTGAGAGATAAGTGTGTGTGAAAGCCGCCCTTCACATAGCTTGTTGGGAACACAAAGATTCTTTTCAGTTGCAAACTCCATTCCATACATATATATGGGGAGGTACAAGCTCTAACTCGGTTTTACAGTGAAAACTGCAGGAACTTCAAACCGGCACTAGGAAACAGACTGAGAAAGCAGAGAAAATGTATCTCCTGCAACACGTTCCCTTGGTGCTAGATGAACGAACGTCTCTCCACTTGCTCAGTTCTGAGAGATAAGTGTGTGTGAAAGCCGTCCTTCACCTAGCTTGTTGGGAACACAAAGTTTCTTTTCACTTGCAAACTCCATTCCATACATATATATGGGGATGTACAAGCTCCAACTCTGTTTGACAGTGAAAACTGCAGGAACTTCAAACCGGTACTAGGAAACAGACTGAGAAAGCAGAGAAAAAGTGTGTCCTGCAACCCGTTCCCTTGGTGCTAGATGAACGAACGTCTCTCCACTTGCTCAGTTCTGAGAGATAAGTGTGTGTGAAAGCCGTCCTTCAACTAGCTTGTTGGGAACACAAAGTTTCTTTTCAGTTGCAAACTCCATTCCATACATATATATGGGGAGGTACAAGCTCCAACCCGTTTTTACACTGAAAACTGCAGGAACATCAAACCGGCACTAGGAAACAGACTGAGAAAGCAGAGAAAAAGTGTCTCCTGCAACCCGTTCCCTTGGTGCTAGATGAAAGAACGTCTCTCCACTTGCTCAGTTCCGAGAGATAAGTGTGTGTGAAAGCCGTCCTTCAACTAGATTGTTGGGAACACAAAGTTTCTTTTCAGTTGCAAACACCATTCCATACATATATAAGGGGAGGTACATGCTCCAACTCGGTTTTACACTGAAAACTGCAGGAACTTCAAACCGGCACTAGGAAACAGACTGAGAAAGCAGAGAAAAAGTATCTCCTGCAACACGTTCCCTTGGTGCTAGATGAACGAACGTCTCTCCACTTGCTCAGTTCTGAGAGATAAGTGTGTGTGAAAGCCGTACTTCACCTAGCTTGTTGGGAACAAAAAGTTTCTTTTCAGTTGCTAACTCCATTCCATACATATATATGGGGAGGTACAAGCTCCAACTGTGTTTGACAGTGAAAACTGCAGGAACTTCAAACCGGCACTAGGAAACAGACTGAGAAAGCACAGAAAAAGTGTCTCCTGCAAACCGTTCCCTTGGTGCTAGATGAACGAACGTCTCTCCACTTGCTCAGTTCTGAGAGATAAGTGTGTGTGAAAGCCGTCCTTCACCTAGCTTGTTGGGAACACAAAGTTTCTTTTCAGTAGCAAACTCCATTCCATACATATATATGGGGAGGTACAAGCTCCAACTCGGTTTGACAGTGAAAACTGCAGGAACTTCAAACCGGCACTAGGAAACAGACTGAGAAAGCAGAGAAAATGTGTCTCCTGCAACCCGTTCCCTTGGTGCTAGATGAACGAACGTCTCTCCACTTGCTCAGTTCTGAGAGATAAGTGTGTGTGAAAGCCGTCCTTCACCTAGCTTGTTGGTAACACAAAGCTTCTTTTCAGTTGCAAACTCCATTCCATACATATATATGGGGAGGTACAAGCTCCAACTCTGTTTGACAGTGAAAACTGCAGGAACATCAAACCGGCACTAGGAAACAGACTGAGAAAGCAGAGAAAAAGTGTCTCCTGCAACACGTTCCCTTGGTGCTACATGAACGAACGTCTCTCCACTTGCTCAGTTCCGAGAGATAAGTGTGTGTGAAAGCCGTCCTTCACCTAGCTTGTTGGGAACACAAAGTTTCTTTTCAGTTGCAAACTCCATTCCATACATATATGTGGGGAGGTAAAAGCTCCAACTCTGTTTGACAGTGAAAACTGCAGGAACTTCAAACCGGCACTAGGAAACAGACTGAGAAAGCAGAGAAAAAGTGTCTCCTGCAACCCGTTCCCTTGGTGCTAGATGAACATACGTCTCTCCACTTGCTCAGTTCTGAGAGATAAATGTGTGTGAAAGCCGTCCTTCACCTAGCTTGTTGGGAACACAAAGTTTCTTTTCAGTTGCAAACTCCATTCCATACATATACATCGGGAGGTACAAGCTCCAAATCTGTTTGACAGTGAAAACTGCAGGAACTTCAATCCGGCACTAGGAAACAGACTGAGAAAGCAGAGAAAATGTGTCTCCTGCAACCCGTTCCCTTGGTGCTAGATGAAAGAACATCTCTCCACTTGCTCAGTTCCGAGAGAAAAGTGTGTGTGAAAGCCGTCCTTCAACTAGCTTGTTGGGAACACAAAGTTTCTTTTCAGTTGCAAACTCCATTCCATACATATATATGTGGAGGTACAAGCTCCAACTCGGTTTTACACTGAAAACTGCAGGAACTTCAAACCGGCACTAGGAAACAGACTGAGAAAGCAGAGCAAAAGTATCTCCTGAAACCCGTTCCCTTGGTGCTAGATGAACGAACGTCTCTCCACTTGCTCAGTTCTGAGAGATAAGTGTGTGTGAAAGCCGTCCTTCACCTAGCTTGTTGGGAACACAAAGTTTCTTTTCAGTTGCAAACTCCATTCCATACATATATATGTGGAGGTACTAGCTCCAACTCGGTTTGACAGTGAAAACTGCAGGAACTTCAAACTGGCACTAGGAAACAGACTGAGAAAGCAGAGAAAAAGTGTCTCCTGCAACCCGTTCCCTTGGTGCTAGATGAACGAACGTCTCTCCACTTGCTCAGTTCTAAGAGATAATTGTGTGTGAAAGCCGTCCTTCACCTAGATTGTTGGGAACACAAAGTTTCTTTTCAGTTGCAAACTCCATTCCATACATATATATGGGGAGGTACAAGCTCCAACTCGGTTTGACAGTGAAAACTGCAGGAACTTCAAACCGGCACTAGGAAACAGACTGAGAAAGCAGAGAAAAAGTGTCTCCTGAAACCCGTTCCCTTGGTGCTAGATGAACGAAAGTCTCTCCACTTGCTCAGTTCTGAGAGATAAGTGTGTGTGAAAGCCGTACTTCACCTAGCTTGTTGGGAACACAAAGCTTCTTTTCAGTTGCAAACTCCATTCCATACATATATATGGGGAGGTACAAGCTCCAACTCTTTTTGACAGTGAAAACTGCAGGAACTTCAAACTGGCACTAGGAAACAGACTGAGAAAGCAGAGAAAAAGTGTCTCCTGCAACCCGTTCCTTTGGTGCTAGATGAACGAACGTCTATCCAGTTGCTCAGTTCTGAGAGATAAGTGTGTGTGAAAGCCGTCCTTCACCTAGCTTGTTGGGAACACAAAGTTTCTTTTCAGTTGCAAACTCCATTCCATACATATATATGTGGAGGTACAAGCTCCAACCCGGTTTTACACTGAAAACTGCAGGAACTTCAAACCGGCTCTAGGAAACAGACTGAGAAAGCAGAGAAAAAGTGTCTATTTCAAACCGTTCCCTTGGTGCTAAATGAACGAACGTCTCTCCACTTGCTCAGTTCTGAGAGATAAGTGTGTGTGAAAGCCGTCCTTCACATAGATTGTGGGGAACACAAAGTTTTTTTTCAGTTGCAAACTCCATTCCATACATATATGTGGGGAGGTACTAGCTAAATCTCGGTTTGACAGTGAAAACTGAAGGAACTTCAAACCGGCACTAGGAAACAGACTGAGAAAGCAGAGAAAAAGTGTCTCCTGCAACCCGTTCCCTTGGTGCTAGATGAACGAACGTCTCTCCACTTGCTCAGTTCTGAGAGATAAGTGTGTGTGAAAGCCGTCCTTCACCTAGCTTGTAGGGAACAAAAAGTTTCTTTTCAGTTGCTAACTCCATTCCATACATATATATGGGGAGGTACTAGCTGCAAATCTGTTTGACAGTGAAAACTGCAGGAACTTCAAACCGGCACTAGGAAACAGACTGAGAAAGCAGAGAAAAAGTGTCTCCTGCAAACCGTTCCCTTGGTGCTAGATGAACGAACGTCTCTCCACTTGCTCAGTTCTGAGAGATAAGTGTGTGTGAAAGCCGTCCTTCACCTAGCTTGTTGGGAACACAAAGCTTCTTTTCAGTTGCAAACTCCATTCCATACATATATATGGGGAGGTACAAGCTCCAACTCGGTTTGACAGTGAAAACTGCAGGAACTTCAAACTGGCACTAGGAAACAGACTGAGAAAGCAGAGAAAAAGTGTCTCCTGCAACCCGTTTCTTTTGTGCTAGATGAACGAACGTCTATCCACTTGCTCAGATCTGAGAGATAAGTGTGTGTGAAAGCCGTCCTTCACCTAGCTTGTTGGGAACACAAAGTTTCTTTTCAGTTGCAAACTCCATTCCATACATATATACGGGGAGGTACAAGCTCCAACCCGGTTTTACACTGAAAACAGCAGGAACTTTAATCCGGCTCTAGGAAACAGACTGAGAAAGCAGAGAAAAAGTGTCTCTTTCAACACGTTCCCTTGGTGCTAGATGAACGAACGTCTCTCCACTTGCTCAGTTCTGAGAGATAAGTGTGTGTGAAAGCCGTCCTTCACCTAGATTGTGGGGAACACAAAGTTTCTTTTCAGTTGCAAACTCCATTCCATACATATATATGGGGAGGTACTAGCTAAATCTCGGTTTGACACTGAAAACTGAAGGAACTTCAAATCGGCACTAGGAAACAGACTGAGAAAGCAGAGAAAATGTGTCTCCTGCAACCCGTTCCCTTGGTGCTAGATGAACGAACGTCTCACCACTTGCTCAGTTCTGAGAGATAAGTGTCTGTGAAAGCCACACTTCATCCTAGCTTGTTGGGAAAACAAAGTTTCTTTTCAGTTGCAAACTCCATTCAATACATATATATGGGGAGGTACTAGCTCCAACTCGGTTTGAAAGTGAAAACTGCAGGAACTTCAAACCGGCACTAGGAAAGAGACTGAGAAAGCAGAGAAAAAGTATCTCCTGCAACCCGTTCCCTTGGTGCTAGATGAACGAAAGTCTCTCCACTTGCTCAGTTCTGAGAGATAAGTGTGTGTGAAAGCCGTCCTTCACCTAGCTTGTTGGGAACACAAAGTTTCTTTTCAGTTGCAAACACCATTCCATACATATATATGGGGAGGTACTAGCTCCAACTCGGTTTGACAGTGAAAACTGCAGGAACTTCAAACCGGCACTAGGAAACAGACTGAGAATGCAGAGAAAAAGTGTCTCCTGCAACCCGTTCCCTTGGTGCTCGATGAACGAACGTCTCTCCACTTGCTCAGTTCTGAGAGATAAGTGTGTATGAAAGCCGCCCTTCACATAGCTTGTTGGGAACACAAAGATTCTTTTCAGTTGCAAACTCCATTCCATACATATATATGGGGAGGTACAAGCTCTAACTCGGTTTTACAGTGAAAACTGCAGGAACTTCAAACCGGCACTAGGAAACAGACTGAGAAAGCAGAGAAAATGTATCTCCTGCAACACGTTCCCTTGGTGCTAGATGAACGACGTCTCTCCACTTGCTCAGTTCTGAGAGATAAGTGTGTGTGAAAGCCGTCCTTCACCTAGCTTGTAGGGTACACAAAATTTCTTTTAATTTGCAAACCCCATTCCATACATATATATGGGGAGGTACAAGCTCCAACTCGGTTTGACAGTGAAAACTGCAGGAACTTCAAACCGGCACTAGGAAACAGACTGAGAAAGCAGAGAAAAAGTGTCTCCTGCAACCCGTTCCCTTGTTGCTAGATGAACGAACGTCTCTCCACTTGCTCAGTTCCGAGAGATAAGTGTGTGTGAAAGCCGTCCTTCACCTAGCTTGTTGGGAACACAAAGTTTCTTTTCAGTTGCAAACTCCATTCCATACATATATATGGGAAGGTACAAGCTCCAACTCTGTTTGACAGTGAAAACTGCAGGAACTTCAAACCGGCACTAGGAAACAGACTGAGAAAGCAGAGAATAAGTGTCTCCTGCAACCCGTTCCCTTGGTGCTAGATGAACGAAAGTCTCTCCACTTGCTCAGTTCTGAGAGATAAGTGTGTGTGAAAGCCGTCCTTCACCTAGCTTGTTGGGAACACAAAGTTTCTTTTCAGTTGCAAACTCCATTCCATACATATATATGGGGAGGTACAAGCTCCAACCCGGTTTTACACTGAAAACTGCAGGAACTTCAAACCGGCACTAGGAAACAGACTGAGAAAGCAGAGAAAAAGTGTCTCCTGCAACCCGTTCCCTTGGTGCTAGATGAAAGAACGTCTCTCCACTTGCTCAGTTCCGAGAGATAAGTGTGTGTGGAAGCCGTCCTTCACCTAGCTTGTTGGGAACACAAAATTTCTTTTAAGTTGCAAACTCCATTCCATACATATATATGGGGAGGTACAAGCTCCAACTCGGTTTGACAGTGAAAACTGCAGGAACTTCAAACCGGCACTAGGAAACAGACTGAGAAAGCAGAGAAAAAGTGTCTCCTGCAACCCGTTCCCTTGGTGCTAGATGAACGAACGTCTCTCCACTTGCTCAGTTCTGAGAGATAAGTGTGTGTGGAAGCCGTCCTTCACCTAGCTTGTTGGGAACACAAAGTTTCTTTTAAGTTGCAAACTCCATTCCATACATATATATGGGGAGGTACAAGCTCCAACTCAGTTTGACAGTGAAAACTGCAGGAACTTCAAACCGGCACTAGGAAACAGACTGAGAAAGCAGAGAAAAAGTGTCTCCTGCAACCCGTTCCCTTGGTGCTAGATGAACGAACGTCTCTCCACTTGCTCAGTTCCGAGAGATATGTGTGTGTGAAAGCCGTCCTTCACCTAGCTTGTTGGGAACACAAAGTTTCTTTTCAGTTGCAAACTCCATTCCATACATATATATGGGGAGGTACAAGCTCCAACTCTGTTTGACAGTGAAAACTGCAGGAACTTCTAACCGGCACTAGGAAACAGACTGAGAAAGCAGAGAAAAGTGTCTCCTGCAACCCGTTCCCTTGGTGCTAGATGAACGAACGTCTCTCCACTTGCTCAGTTCTGAGTGATAAGTGTGTGTGAAAGCCGTCCTTCAACTAGCTTGTTGGGAACACAAAGTTTCTTTTCAGTGGCAAACTCCATTCCATACATATATATGGGGAGGTACAAGCTCCAACTCGGTTTGACAGTGAAAACTGCAGGAACTTCAAACCGGCACTAGGAAACAGACTGAGAAAGCAGAGAAAAAGTGTCTCCTGTAACCCGTTCCCTTGGTGCTAGATGAACGAACGTCTCTCCACTTGCTCAGTTCAGAGAGATAAGTGTGTGTGAAAGCCGTCCTTCACCTAGCTTGTTGGGAACACAAAGCTTCTTTTCAGTTGCAAACTCCATTCCATACATATATATGGGGAGGTACAAGCTCCAAATCGGTTTGACAGTGAAAACTGCAGGAACTTCAAACCGTCACTAGGAAACAGACTGAGAAAGCAGAGAAAAAGTGTCTCCTGCAACCCGTTCCCTTGGTGCTAGATGAAAGAACGTCTCTCCACTTGCTCAGTTCCGAGAGATAAGTGTGTGTGAAAGCCGTCCTTCAACTAGATTGTTGGAACACAAAGTTTCTTTTCAGTTGCAAACACCATTCCATACATATATATGGGGAGGTACAAGCTCCAACTCGGTTTTACACTGAAAACTGCAGGAACTTCAAACCGGCACTAGGAAACAGACTGAGAAAGCAGAGAAAATGTATCTCCTGCAACACGTTCCCTTGGTGCTAGATGAACGAACGTCTCTCCACTTGCTCAGTTCTGAGAGATAAGTGTGTGTGAAAGCCGAACTTCACCTAGCTTGTTGGGAACAAAAAGTTTCTTTTCAGTTGCTAACTCCAACCCATACATATATATGGGGAGGTACAAGCTCCAACTCTGTTTGACAGTGAAAACTGCAGGAACTTCAAACCGGCACTAGGAAACAGACTGAGAAAGCAGAGAAAAAGTGTCTCCTGCAACCCGTTCCCTTGGTGCTAGATGAACGAACGTCTCTCCACTTGCTCAGTTCTGAGAGATAAGTGTGTGTGAAAGCCGTCCTTCAACTAGCTTGTTGGGAACACAAAGTTTCTTTTCAGTTGCAAACTCCATTCCATACATATATATGGGGAGGTACAAGCTCCAACTCGGTTTGACAGTGAAAACTGCAGGAACTTCAAACCGGCACTAGGAAACAGACTGAGAAAGCAGAGAAAAAGTGTCTCCTGTAACCCGTTCCCTTGGTGCTAGATGAACGAACGTCTCTCCACTTGCTCAGTTCTGAGAGATAATTGTGTGTGAAAGCCGTCCTTCACCTAGCTTGTTGGTAACACAAAGCTTCTTTTCAGTTGCAAACTCCATTCCATACATATATATGGGGAGGTACAAGCTCCAACTCTGTTTGACAGTGAAAACTGCAGGAACATCAAACCGGCACTAGGAAACAGACTGAGAAAGCAGAGAAAAAGTGTCTCCTGCAAACCGTTCCCTTGGTGCTAGATGAACGAACGTTTCTCCACTTGCTCAATTATGAGAGATAAGTGTGTGTGAAAGCCGTCCTTCACCTAGCTTGTTGGGAACACAAAGTTTTTTTTCAGTTTCAAACTCCATTCAATACATATACATGGGGAGGTACGAGCTCCAACTCGGTTTGACAGTGAAAACTGCAGGAACTTCAAACCGGCACTAGGAAAGGGACTGAGAAAGCAGAGAAAAAGTGTCTCCTGCAAACCGTTCCCTTGGTGCTAGATGAACGAAGGTCTCACCACTTGCTCAGTTCTGAGAGATAAGTGTGTGTGAAAGCCGTCCTTCACCTTGCTTGTTGGGAACACAAAGTTTCTTTTCAGTTGCAAACTCCATTCCATACATATATATGGGTATGTACAAGCTCCAATTCGCTTTTACAGTGAAAACTGCAGGAACATCAAACCGGCACTAGGAAACAGACTGAGAAAGCAGAGAAAAAGTGTCTCCTGCAACCCGTTCCTTCGTGCTAGATGAACGAACGTCTCTCCACTTGCTCATTTCTGAGAGATAAGTGTGTGTGAAAGCCATCCTTCACCTACTTGTTGGGAACCAAAGCTTCTTTTCAGTTGCAAACTCCATTCCATACATATATATGGGGAGGTACTAGCTCCAAATCTGTTTGACAGTGAAAACTGCAGGAACTTCAAACCGGCACTAGGAAACAGACTTAGAAAGCAGAGAAAAAGTGTCTCCTGTAACCCGTTCCCTTGGTGCTAGATGAACGAACGTCTCTCCACTTGCTCAGTTCTGAGAGATAAGTGTGTGTGAAAGCCGTCCTTCACCTAGCTTGTTGGGAACACAAAGCTTCTTTTCAGTTGCAAACTCCATTCCATACATATATATGGGGAGGTACAAGCTCCAAATCGGTTTGACAGTGAAAACTGCAGGAACTTCAAACCGTCACTAGGAAACAGACTGAGAAAGCAGAGAAAAAGTGTCTCCTGCAACCCGTTCCCTTGGTGCTAGATGAAAGAACGTCTCTCCACTTGCTCAGTTCCGAGAGATAAGTGTGTGTGAAAGCCGTCCTTCAACTAGATTGTTGGAACACAAAGTTTCTTTTCAGTTGCAAACACCATTCCATACATATATATGGGGAGGTACAAGCTCCAACTCGGTTTTACACTGAAAACTGCAGGAACTTCAAACCGGCACTAGGAAACAGACTGAGAAAGCAGAGAAAAAGTATCTCCTGCAACACGTTCCCTTGGTGCTAGATGAACGAACGTCTCTCCACTTGCTCAGTTCTGAGAGATAAGTGTGTGTGAAAGCCGACCTTCACCTAGCTTGTTGGGAACAAAAAGTTTCTTTTCAGTTGCTAACTCCAACCCATACATATATATGGGGAGGTACAAGCTCCAACTCTGTTTGACAGTGAAACCTGCAGGAACTTCAAACCGGCACTAGGAAACAGACTGAGAAAGCAGAGAATAAGTGTCTCCTGCAACCCGTTCCCTTGGTGCTAGATGAACGAACGTCTCTCCACTTGCTCAGTTCTGAGAGATAAGTGTGTGTGAAAGCCTTCCTTCACCTAGCTTGTTGGGAACACAAAGTTTCTTTTCAGTTGCAAACTCCATTCCATACATATATATGGGGAGGTACAAGCTCCAACCCGGTTTTACACTGAAAACTGCAGGAACTTCAAACCGGCACTAGGAAACAGACTGAGAAAGCAGAGAAAAAGTGTCTCCTGTAACCCGTTCCCTTGGTGCTAGATGAACGAACGTCTCTCCACTTGCTCAGTTCTGAGAGATAAGTGTGTATGAAAGCCGTTCTTCACCTAGCTTTTTGGGAACACAAAGTTTCTTTTCAGTTGCAAACTCCATTCCATACATATATATGGGGAGGTACAAGCTCCAAATCGGTTTGACAGTGAAAACTGCAGGAACTTCTAACCGTCACTAGGAAACAGACTGAGAAAGCAGAGAAAAAGTGTCTCCTGCAACCCGTTCCCTTGGTGCTAGATGAAAGAACGTCTCTCCACTTGCTCAGTTCTGAGAGATAAGTGTGTGTGAAAGCCGTCCTTCAACTAGATTGTTGGGAACACAAAGTTTCTTTTCAGTTGCAAACACCATTCCATACATATATATGGGGAGGTACATGCTCCAACTCGGTTTTACACTGAAAACTGCAGGAACTTCAAACCGGCACTAGGAAACAGACTGAGAAAGCAGAGAAAAAGTATCTCCTGCAACACGTTCCCTTGGTGCTAGATGAACGAACGTCTCTCCACTTGCTCAGTTCTGAGAGATAAGTGTGTGTGAAAGCCGTCCTTCACCTAGCTTGTTGGGAACAAAAAGTTTCTTTTCAGTTGCTAACTCCATTCCATACATATATATGGGGAGGTACTAGCTCCAACTGTGTTTGACAGTGAAAACTGCAGGAACTTCAAACCGGCACTAGGAAACAGACTGAGAAAGCACAGAAAAAGTGTCTCCTGCAAACCGTTCCCTTGGTGCTAGATGAACGAACGTCTCTCCACTTGCTCAGTTCTGAGAGATAAGTGTGTGTGAAAGCCGTACTTCACCTAGCTTGTTGGGAACACAAAGTTTCTTTTCAGTAGCAAACTCCATTCCATACATATATATGGGGAGGTACAAGCTCCAACTCGGTTTGACAGTGAAAACTGCAGGAACTTCAAACCGGCACTAGGAAACAGACTGAGAAAGCAGAGAAAATGTGTCTCCTGCAACCCGTTCCCTTGGTGCTAGATGAACGAACGTCTCTCCACTTGCTCAGTTCTGAGAGATAAGTGTGTGTGAAAGCCGTACTTCACCAAGCTTGTTGGTAACACAAAGCTTCTTTTCAGTTGCAAACTCCATTCCATACATATATATGGGGAGGTACTAGCTCCAACTCGGTTTGACAGTGAAAACTGCAGGAACATCAAACCGGCACTAGGAAACAGACTGAGAAAGCAGAGAAAAAGTGTCTCCTGCAACACGTTCCCTTGGTGCTAGTTGAACGAACGTCTCTCCACTTGCTCAATTATGAGAGATAAGTGTGTGTGAAAGCCGTCCTTCACCTAGCTTGTTGGGAACACAAAGTTTCTTTTCAGTTGCAAACACCATTCCATACATATATATGGGGAGGTACAAGCTCCAACTCGGTTTTACACTGAAAACTGCAGGAACTTCAAACCGGCACTAGGAAACAGACTGAGAAAGCAGAGAAAAAGTATCTCCTGCAACACGTTCCCTTGGTGCTAGATGAACGAACGTCTCTCCACTTGCTCAGTTCTGAGAGATAAGTGTGTGTGAAAGCCATCCTTCACCTAGTTTGTTGGGAACAAAAAGTTTCTTTTCAGTTGCTAACTCAATTCCATACATATATATGGGGAGGTACTAGCTCCAACTCTGTTTGACAGTGAAAACTGCAGGAACTTCAAACCGGCACTAGGAAACAGACTGAGAAAGCACAGAAAAAGTGTCTCCTGCAAACCGTTCCCTTGGTGCTAGATGAACGAACGTCTCTCCACTTGCTCAGTTCTGAGAGATAAGTGTGTGTGAAAGCCGTCCTTCACCTAGCTTGTTGGGAACACAAAGTTTCTTTTCAGTTGCAAACTCCATTCCATACATATATATGGGGAGGTACAAGCTCCAACTCGGTTTGACAGTGAAAACTGCAGGAACTTCAAACCGGCACTAGGAAACAGACTGAGAAAGCAGAGAAAATGTGTCTCCTGCAACCCGTTCCCTTGGTGCTAGATGAACGAACGTCTCTCCACTTGCTCAGTTCTGAGAGATAATTGTGTGTGAAAGCCGTCCTTCACCTAGCTTGTTGGTAACACAAAGCTTCTTTTCAGTTGCAAACTCCATTCCATACATATATATGGGGAGGTACAAGCTCCAACTCTGTTTGACAGTGAAAACTGCAGGAACATCAAACCGGCACTAGGAAACAGACTGAGAAAGCAGAGAAAAAGTGTCTCCTGCAACCCGTTCCCTTGGTGCTAGATGAACGAACGTTTCTCCACTTGCTCAATTATGAGAGATAAGTGTGTGTGAAAGCCGTCCTTCACCTAGCTTGTTGGGAACACAAAGTTTCTTTTCAGTTTCAAACTCCATTCAATACATATACATGGGGAGGTACGAGCTCCAACTCGGTTTGACAGTGAAAACTGCAGGAACTTCAAACCGGCACTAGGAAAGGGACTGAGAAAGCAGAGAAAAAGTGTCTCCTGCAAACCGTTCCCTTGGTGCTAGATGAACGAAGGTCTCACCACTTGCTCAGTTCTGAGAGATAAGTGTGTGTGAAAGCCGTCCTTCACCTAGCTTGTTGGGAACACAAAGTTTCTTTTCAGTTGCAAACTCCATTCCATACATATATATGGGTATGTACAAGCTCCAATTCGCTTTTACAGTGAAAACTGCAGGAACATCAAACCGGCACTAGGAAACAGACTGAGAAAGCAGAGAAAAAGTGTCTCCTGCAACCCGTTCCTTCGTGCTAGATGAACGAACGTCTCTCCACTTGCTCATTTCTGAGAGATAAGTGTGTGTGAAAGCCGTCCTTCACCTACTTGTTGGGAACCAAAGCTTCTTTTCAGTTGCAAACTCCATTCCATACATATATATGGGGAGGTACTAGCTCCAAATCTGTTTGACAGTGAAAACTGCAGGAACTTCAAACCGGCACTAGGAAACAGACTGAGAAAGCAGAGAAAAAGTGTCTCCTGTAACCCGTTCCCTTGGTGCTAGATGAACGAACGTCTCTCCACTTGCTCAGTTCTGAGAGTTAAGTGTGTGTGAAAGCCGTCCTTCACCTAGCTTGTTGGGAACACAAAGCTTCTTTTCAGTTGCAAACTCCATTCCATACATATATATGGGGAGGTACAAGCTCCAAATCGGTTTGACAGTGAAAACTGCAGGAACTTCAAACCGTCACTAGGAAACAGACTGAGAAAGCAGAGAAAAAGTGTCTCCTGCAACCCGTTCCCTTGGTGCTAGATGAAAGAACGTCTCTCCACTTGCTCAGTTCCGAGAGATAAGTGTGTGTGAAAGCCGTCCTTCAACTAGATTGTTGGAACACAAAGTTTCTTTTCAGTTGCAAACACCATTCCATACATATATATGGGGAGGTACAAGCTCCAACTCGGTTTTACACTGAAAACTGCAGGAACTTCAAACCGGCACTAGGAAACAGACTGAGAAAGCAGAGAAAAAGTATCTCCTGCAACACGTTCCCTTGGTGCTAGATGAACGAACGTCTCTCCACTTGCTCAGTTCTGAGAGATAAGTGTGTGTGAAAGCCGACCTTCACCTAGCTTGTTGGGAACAAAAAGTTTCTTTTCAGTTGCTAACTCCAACCCATACATATATATGGGGAGGTACAAGCTCCAACTCTGTTTGACAGTGAAACCTGCAGGAACTTCAAACCGGCACTAGGAAACAGACTGAGAAAGCAGAGAAAAAGTGTCTCCTGCAACCCGTTCCCTTGGTGCTAGATGAACGAACGTCTCTCCACTTGCTCAGTTCTGAGAGATAAGTGTGTGTGAAAGCCTTCCTTCACCTAGCTTGTTGGGAACACAAAGTTTCTTTTCAGTTGCAAACTCCATTCCATACATATATATGGGGAGGTACAAGCTCCAACCCGGTTTTACACTGAAAACTGCAGGAACTTCAAACCGGCACTAGGAAACAGACTGAGAAAGCAGAGAAAAAGTGTCTCCTGTAACCCGTTCCCTTGGTGCTAGATGAACGAACGTCTCTCCACTTGCTCAGTTCTGAGAGATAAGTGTGTGTGAAAGCCGTCCTTCACCTAGCTTTTTGGGAACACAATGTTTCTTTTCAGTTGCAAACTCCATTCCATACATATATATGGGGAGGTACAAGCTCCAAATCGGTTTGACAGTGAAAACTGCAGGAACTTCAAACCGTCACTAGGAAACAGACTGAGAAAGCAGAGAAAAAGTGTCTCCTGCAAACCGTTCCCTTGGTGCTAGATGTAAGAACGTCTCTCCACTTGCTCAGTTCTGAGAGATAAGTGTGTGTGAAAGCCGTCCTTCAACTAGATTGTTGGGAACACAAAGTTTCTTTTCAGTTGCAAACAACATTCCATACATATATATGGGGAGGTACATGCTCCAACTCGGTTTTACACTGAAAAATGCAGGAACTTCAAACCGGCACTAGGAAACAGACTGAGAAAGCAGAGAAAAAGTATCTCCTGCAACACGTTCCCTTGGTGCTAGATGAACGAACGTCTCTCCACTTGCTCAGTTCTGAGAGATAAGTGTGTGTGAAAGCCGTCCTTCACCTAGCTTGTTGGGAACAAAAAGTTTCTTTTCAGTTGCTAACTCCATTCCATACATATATATGGGGAGGTACTAGCTCCAACTGTGTTTGACAGTGAAAACTGCAGGAACTTCAAACCGGCACTAGGAAACAGACTGAGAAAGCACAGAAAAAGTGTCTCCTGCAAACCGTTCCCTTGGTGCTAGATGAACGAACGTCTCTCCACTTGCTCAGTTCTGAGAGATAAGTGTGTGTGAAAGCCGTCCTTCACCTAGCTTGTTGGGAACACAAAGTTTCTTTTCAGTAGCAAACTCCATTCCATACATATATATGGGGAGGTACAAGCTCCAACTCGGTTTGACAGTGAAAACTGCAGGAACTTCAAACCGGCACTAGGAAACAGACTGAGAAAGCAGAGAAAATGTGTCTCCTGCAACCCGTTCCCTTGGTGCTAGATGAACGAACGTCTCTCCACTTGCTCAGTTCTGAGAGATAAGTGTGTGTGAAAGCCGTACTTCACCAAGCTTGTTGGTAACACAAAGCTTCTTTTCAGTTGCAAACTCCATTCCATACATATATATGGGGAGGTACTAGCTCCAACTCGGTTTGACAGTGAAAACTGCAGGAACATCAAACCGGCACTAGGAAACAGACTGAGAAAGCAGAGAAAAAGTGTCTCCTGCAACACGTTCCCTTGGTGCTAGTTGAACGAACGTCTCTCCACTTGCTCAATTATGAGAGATAAGTGTGTGTGAAAGCCGTCCTTCACCTAGCTTGTTGGGAACACAAAGTTTCTTTTCAGTTGCAAACACCATTCCATACATATATATGGGGAGGTACAAGCTCCAACTCGGTTTTACACTGAAAACTGCAGGAACTTCAAACCGGCACTAGGAAACAGACTGAGAAAGCATAGAAAAAGTATCTCCTGCAACACGTTCCCTTGGTGCTAGATGAACGAACGTCTCTCCACTTGCTCAGTTCTGAGAGATAAGTGTGTGTGAAAGCCATCCTTCACCTAGCTTGTTGGGAACAAAAAGTTTCTTTTCAGTTGCTAACTCAATTCCATACATATATATGGGGAGGTACTAGCTCCAACTCTGTTTGACAGTGAAAACTGCAGGAACTTCAAACCGGCACTAGGAAACAGACTGAGAAAGCACAGAAAAAGTGTCTCCTGCAAACCGTTCCCTTGGTGCTAGATGAACGAACGTCTCTCCACTTGCTCAGTTCTGAGAGATAAATGTGTGTGAAAGCCGTCCTTCACCTAGCTTGTTGGGAACACAAAGTTTCTTTTCAGTTGCAAACTCCATTCCATACATATATATGGGGAGGTACAAGCTCCAACTCGGTTTGACAGTGAAAACTGCAGGAACTTCAAACCGGCACTAGGAAACAGACTGAGAAAGCAGAGAAAATGTGTCTCCTGCAACCCGTTCCCTTGGTGCTAGATGAACGAACGTCTCTCCACTTGCTCAGTTCTGAGAGATATTTGTGTGTGAAAGCCGTCCTTCACCTAGCTTGTTGGTAACACAAAGCTTCTTTTCAGTTGCAAACTCCATTCCATACATATATATGGGGAGGTACAAGCTCCAACTCTGTTTGACAGTGAAAACTGCAGGAACATCAAACCGGCACTAGGAAACAGACTGAGAAAGCAGAGAAAAAGTGTCTCCTGCAACCCGTTCCCTTGGTGCTAGATGAACGAACGTTTCTCCACTTGCTCAATTATGAGAGATAAGTGTGTGTGAAAGCCGTCCTTCACCTAGCTTGTTGGGAACACAAAGTTTCTTTTCAGTTTCAAACTCCATTCAATACATATACATGGGGAGGTACGAGCTCCAACTCGGTTTGACAGTGAAAACTGCAGGAACTTCAAACCGGCACTAGGAAAGGGACTGAGAAAGCAGAGAAAAAGTGTCTCCTGCAAACCGTTCCCTTGGTGCTAGATGAACGAAGGTCTCACCACTTGCTCAGTTATGAGAGATAAGTGTGTGTGAAAGCCGTCCTTCACCTAGCTTGTTGGGAACACAAAGTTTCTTTTCAGTTGCAAACTCCATTCCATACATATATATGGGTATGTACAAGCTCCAATTCGCTTTTACAGTGAAAACTGCAGGAACATCAAACCGGCACTAGGAAATAGACTGAGAAAGCAGAGAAAAAGTGTCTCCTGCAACCCGTTCCTTCGTGCTAGATGAACGAACGTCTCTCCACTTGCTCATTTCTGAGAGATAAGTGTGTGTGAAAGCCGTCCTTCACCTACTTGTTGGGAACCAAAGCTTCTTTTCAGTTGCAAACTCCATTCCATACATATATATGGGGAGGTACTAGCTCCAAATCTGTTTGACAGTGAAAACTGCAGGAACTTCAAACCGGCACTAGGAAACAGACTGAGAAAGCAGAGAAAAAGTGTCTCCTGCAACCAGTTCCCTTGGTGCTAGATGAACGAACGTCTCTCCACTTGCTCAGTTCTGAGAGAAAAGTGTGTGTGAAAGCCGACCTTCACCTAGCTTGTTGGGAACACAAAGCTTCTTTTCAGTTGCAAACTCCATTCCATACATATATATGGGGAGGTATTAGCTCCAACACGGTTTGACAGAGAAAACTGCAGGAAATTCAAACCGGCACTAGGAAACAGACTGAGAAAGCAGAGAAACAGTGTCTCCTGCAACCTGTTCCCTTGGTGCTAGATGAACTAACGTCTCTCCACTTGCTCAGTTCCGAGAGATAATTGTGTGTGAAAGCCGTACTTCACCAAGCTTGTTGGGAACACAAAGTTTCTTTTCAGTTGCAAACTCCATTCCATACATATATATGGGGAGGAACAAGCTCCAAATCTGTTTGACAGTGAAAACTGCAGGAAATTCAAACCGGCACTAGGAAACAGACTGAGAAAACTGAGAAAAAGTGTCTCCTGCAAACCGTTCCCTTGGTGTTAGATGAACGAACGTCTCTCCACTTGCTCAGTTCTGAGAGATAAGTGTGTGTGAAAGCCGTCCTTCACCTAGCTTGTTGGGAACACAAAGTTTCTTTTCAGTTGCAAACTCCATTCCATACATATATATGGGGAGGTACAAGCTCCAACTCGGTTTGACAGTGAAAACTGCAGGAACTTCAAACCGGCACTAGGAAACAGACTGAGAAAGCACAGAAAAAGTGTCTCCTCCAACCCGTTCCCTTGGTGCTAGATGAACGAACGTCTCTCCACTTGCTCAGTTCTGAGAGATAAGTGTGTGTGAAAGCCGTCCTTCACCTAGCTTGTTGGGAACACAAAGCTTCTTTTCAGTTACAAACTCCATTCCATACATATATATGGGGATGTACAAGTTCCAACTCGGTTTTACAGTGAAAACTGCAGGAACTTCAAACCGGCACTAGGAAACAGACTGAGAAAGCAGAGAAAAAGTGTCTCCTGCAACCCGTTCCCTTGGTGCTAGATGAACGAACGTCTCTCCACTTGCTCAGTTCTGAGAGATAAGTGTGTGTGAAAGCCGTCCTTCACCTAGCTTGTTGGGAACACAAAGTTTCTTTTCAGTTGCAAACTCCATTCCATACATGTATATGGGGAGGTACAATCTCGAAATCGGTTTGACCGTGAAAACTGCAGGAACATCAAACCGGCATTAGGAAACAGACTGAGAAAGCAGAGAAAAAGTGTCTCCTGCAACATGTTCCCTTGGTGCTAGATGAACGAACTTCTCTCCACTTACTCAGCTCCGAGACATAAGTGTGTGTGAAAGCCGTCCTTAAACTAGCTTGTTGGGAATACAAAGTTTCTTTTCAATTGCCAACTCCATTCCATACATATATATGTGGAAGTACAAGCTCCAACTCGGTTTTACACTGAAAACTGCAGGAACTTCAAACCGGCACTAGGAAACAGACTGAGAAAGCAGAGAAAAAGTATGTCCTGCAACCCGTTCCCTTGGTGCTAGTTGAACGAACGTCTCTCCACTTGCTCAGTTCTGAGAGATAAGTGTGTGTGAAAGGCGTCATTCACCTAGCTTGTTGGGAACACAAAGTTTCTTTTCAGTTGCTAACTCCAGTCCATACATATATATGGGGAGGTACAAGCTCCAACTCTGTTTGACAGTGAAAACTGCAGGAACTTCAAACCGGCACTAGGAAACAGACTGAGAAAGCAGAGAAAAAGTGTATCCTGCAACCCGTTCCCTTGGTGCTAGATGAACGAACGTCTCTCCACTTGCTCAGTTCTGAGAGATAAGTGTGTGTGAAAGCCGTCCTTCACCTAGCTTGTTGAGAACACAAAGTTTCTTTTCAGTTGCAAACTCCATTCCATATATATATATGGGGAGGTACAAGCTCCAAATCGTTTTGACAGTGAAAACTGCAGGAACTTCAAACCGGCACTAGGAAACAGACTGAGAAAGCAGAGAAAATGTGTCTCCTGCAACCCGTTCCCTTGGTGCTAGATGAACGAACGTCTCTCCACTTGCTCAGTTCTGAGAGATAAGTGTGTTGAAAGCCATCCTTCAATTAGATTGTGGGGAACACAAAGTTTCTTTTCAGTTGCAAACTCCATTCCATACATATATATGGGGAGGTACAAGCTCCAACTCGGTTTGAAAGTGAAAACTGCAGGAACTTCAAACCGGCACTAGGAAACAGACTGAGAAAGCAGAGAAAAAGTGTCTCCTGCATCCCGTTCCCTTGGTGCTAGATGAACGAACGTCTCTCCACTTGCTCAGTTCTGAGAGATAAGTGTGTGTGAAAGCCGCTCTTCACCAAGCTTGTTGGGAACACAAAGTTTCTTTTCAGTTGCAAACTCCATTCCATACATATATATGGGGAGGTCCTAGCTCCAACTCGGTTTGACAGTGAAAACTGCAGGAACTTCAAACCGGCACTAGGAATCAGACTGACAAAGCAGAGAAAAAGTGTCTCCTGCTACCCGTTCCCTTGGTGATAGATGAACGAACGTCTCTCCACTTGCTCAGTTCTGAGAGATAAGTGTGTGTGAAAGCCGCACTTCATCCTAGCTTGTTGGGAACACAAAGTTTCTTTTCAGTTGCAAACTCCATTCCATACATATATATGGGGAGGTACAAGCTCCAACTCGGTTTTACAGTGAAAACTGCAGGAACTTCAAACCGGCCCTAGGAAACAGACTGAGAAAGCAGAGAAATAGATTCTCCTGCAACCCGTTCCCTTGGTGCTAGATGAACGAACGTCTCTCCACTTGCTCAGTTCTGAGAGATAAGTGTGTGTTAAAGCCGTCCTTCACCTAGCTTGTTGGGAACACAAACTTTCTTTTCAGTTGCAAACTCCATTCCATACATATATATGGGGAGGTACAAGCTCCAACTCGGTTTTGCAGTAAAACTGCAGGAACTTCAAACCGGCACTAGGAAACAGACTGAGAAAGCAGAGAAATAGTGTCTCCTGCAACCCGTTCCCTTGGTGCTAGATGAACGAACGTCTCTCCACTTGCTCAGTTCCGAGAGATATGTGTGTGTGAAAGCCGTCCTTCAACTAGCTTGTTGGGAACACAAAGTTTCTTTTAAGTTGCAAACTCCATTCCATACATATATATGTGGAGGTACAAGCTCCAACTCTGTTTGACAGTGAAAACTGCAGGAACTTCAAACCGGCACTAAGAAACAGACTGAGAAAGCAGAGAAAAGTTTCTCCTGCAACCCGTTCCCTTGGTGCTAGATGAACGAAAGTCTCTCCACTTGCTCAGTTCTGAGAGATAAGTGTGTGTGAAAGCCGTCCTTCACCTAGCTTGTTGGGAACACAAAGTTTCTTTTCAGTTGCAAACTCCATTCCATACATATATATGGAGAGGTACAAGCTCCAAATCGTTTTGACAGTGAAAACTGCAGGATCTTCAAACCGGCACTAGGAAACAGACTGAGAAAGCAGAGAAAAAGTGTCTCCTGCAACCCGTTCCCTTGGTGCTAGATGAACGAACGTCTCTCCACTTGCTCAGTTCCGAGAGATATGTGTGTGTTAAAGCCGTCCTTCAACTTGCTTGTTGGGAACACAAAGTTTCTTTTCAGTTGCAAACTCCATTCCATACATATATATGGGGAGGTACAAGCTCCAACTCTGTTTGACAGTGAAAACTGCAGGAACTTCAAACCGGCACTAGGAAACAGACTGAGAAAGCAGAGAAAAAGTGTCTCCTGCAACCCGTTCCCTTGGTGCTAGATGAACGAACGTCTCTCCACTTGCTCAGTTCTGAGAGATAAGTGTGTGTGAAAGCCGCACTTCACCAAGCTTCTTGGGAACACAAAGTTTCTTTTCAGTTGCAAACTCCATTCCATACATATATATGGGGAGGTACTAGCTCCAACTCGGTTTGACAGTGAAAACTGCAGGAACTTCAAACCGGCACTAGGAATCAGACTGACAAAGCAGAGAAAAAGTGTCTCCTGCAACCCGTTCCCTTGGTGATAGATGAACGAACGTCTCTCCACTTGCTCAGTTCCGAGAGATATGTGTGTGTGAAAGCCGTCCTTCAACTAGCTTGTTGGGAACACAAAGTTTCTTTTAAGTTGCTAACTCCATTCCATACATATATATGTGGAGGTACAAGCTCCAACTCTGTTTGACAGTGAAAACTGCAGGAACTTCAAACCGGCACTAGGAAACAGACTGAGAAAGCAGAGAAAAAGTGTCTCCTGCAACCCGTTCCCTTGGTGCTAGATGAACGAACGTCTCTCCACTTGCTCAGTTCCGAGAGATATGTGTGTGTGAAAGCCGTCCTTCAACTAGCTTGTTGGGAACACAAAGTTTCTTTTCAGTTGCAAACTCCATTCCATACATATATATGGGGAGGTACAAGCTCCAACTCGGTTTGACAGTGAAAACTGCAGGAACTTCAAACCGGCACTAGGAAACAGACTGAGAAAGCAGAGAAAAAGTGTCTCCTGCAACCCGTTCCCTTGGTGCTAGATGAACGAACGTCTCTCCACTTGCTCAGTTCTGAGAGATAAGTGTGTGTGAAAGCCGCTCTTCACCAAGCTTGTTGGGAACACAAAGTTTCTTTTCAGTTGCAAACTCCATTCCATACATATATATGGGGAGGTAGAAGCTCCAACTCGGTTTGACAGTGAAAACTGCAGGAACTTCAAACCGGCACTAGGAATAAGACTGACAAAGCAGAGAAAAAGTGTCTCCTGCATCCCGTTCCCTTGGTGATAGATGAACGAACGTCTCTCCACTTGCTCAGTTCTGAGAGATAAGTGTGTGTGAAAGCCGCACTTCATCCTAGCTTGTTGGGAACACAAAGTTTCTTTTCAGTTTCAAACTCCATTCCATACATATATATGGGGAGGTACAAGCTCCAACTCGGTTTTACAGTGAAAACTGCAGGAACTTCAAACCGGCACTAGGAAACAGACTGAGAAAGCAGAGAAATTGTTTCTCTTGCAACCCGTTCCCTTGGTGCTAGATGAACGAACGTCTCTCCACTTGCTCAGTTCTGAGAGATAAGTGTGTGTTAAAGCCTTCCTTCACCTAGCTTGTTGGGAACACAAACTTTCTTTTCAGTTGCAAACTCCATTCCATACATATATATGGGGAGGTACAAGCTCCAACTCGGTTTTGCAGTAAAACTGCAGGAACTTCAAACCGGCACTAGGAAACAGACTGAGAAAGCAGAGAAATAGTGTCTCCTGCAACCCGTTCCCTTGGTGCTAGATGAACGAACGTCTCTCCACTTGCTCAGTTCCGAGAGATATGTGTGTGTGAAAGCCGTCCTTCAACTAGCTTGTTGGGAACACAAAGTTTCTTTTAAGTTGCAAACTCCATTCCATACATATATATGTGGAGGTACAAGCTCCAACTCTGTTTGACAGTGAAAACTGTAGGAACTTCAAACCGGCACTAGGAAACAGACTGAGAAAGCAGAGAAAAGTTTCTCCTGCAACCCGTTCCCGTGGTGCTAGATGAACGAAAGTCTCTCCACTTGCTCAGTTCTGAGAGATAAGTGTGTGTGAAAGCCGTCCTTCACCTAGCTTGTTGGGAACACAAAGTTTCTTTTCAGTTGCAAACTCCATTCCATACATATATATGGGGAGGTACAAGCTCCAAATCGGTTTGACAGTGAAAACTGCAGTATCTTCAAACCGGCACTAGGAAACAGACTGAGAAAGCAGAGAAAAAGTGTCTCCTGCAACCCGTTCCCTTGGTGCTAGATGAACGAACGTCTCTCCACTTGCTCAGTTCCGAGAGATATGTGTGTGTTAAAGCCGTCCTTCAACTTGCTTGTTGGGAACACAAAGTTTCTTTTCAGTTGCAAACTCCATTCCATACATTTATATGGGGAGGTACAAGCTCCAACTCTGTTTGACAGTGAAAACTGCAGGAACTTCAAACCGGCACTAGGAAACAGACTGAGAAAGCAGAGAAAAAGTGTCTCCTGCAACCCGTTCCCTTGGTGCTAGATGAACGAACGTCTCTCCACTTGCTCAGTTCTGAGAGATAAGTGTGTGTGAAAGCCGCACTTCACCAAGCTTCTTGGGAACACAAAGTTTCTTTTCAGTTGCAAACTCCATTCCATACATATATATGGGGAGGTACTAGCTCCAACTCGGTTTGACAGTGAAAACTGCAGGAACTTCAAACCGGCACTAGGAATCAGACTGACAAAGCAGAGAAAAAGTGTCTCCTGCAACCCGTTCCCTTGGTGATAGATGAACGAACGTCTCTCCACTTGCTCAGTTCCGAGAGATATGTGTGTGTGAAAGCCGTCCTTCAACTAGCTTGTTGGGAACACAAAGTTTCTTTTAAGTTGCTAACTCCATTCCATACATATATATGTGGAGGTACAAGCTCCAACTCTGTTTGACAGTGAAAACTGCAGGAACTTCAAACCGGCACTAGGAAACAGACTGAGAAAGCAGAGAAAAAGTGTCTCCTGCAACCCGTTCCCTTGGTGCTAGATGAACGAACGTCTCTCCACTTGCTCAGTTCCGAGAGATATGTGTGTGTGAAAGCCGTCCTTCAACTAGCTTGTTGGGAACACAAAGTTTCTTTTCAGTTGCAAACTCCATTCCATACATATATATGGGGAGGTACAAGCTCCAACTCGGTTTGACAGTGAAAACTGCAGGAACTTCAAACCGGCACTAGGAAACAGACTGAGAAAGCAGAGAAAAAGTGTCTCCTGCAACCCGTTCCCTTGGTGCTAGATGAACGAACGTCTCTCCACTTGCTCAGTTCTGAGAGATAAGTGTGTGTGAAAGCCGCTCTTCACCAAGCTTGTTGGGAACACAAAGTTTCTTTTCAGTTGCAAACTCCATTCCATACATATATATGGGGAGGTAGAAGCTCCAACTCGGTTTGACAGTGAAAACTGCAGGAACTTCAAACCGGCACTAGGAATAAGACTGACAAAGCAGAGAAAAAGTGTCTCCTGCATCCCGTTCCCTTGGTGATAGATGAACGAACGTCTCTCCACTTGCTCAGTTCTGAGAGATAAGTGTGTGTGAAAGCCGCACTTCATCCTAGCTTGTTGGGAACACAAAGTTTCTTTTCAGTTTCAAACTCCATTCCATACATATATATGGGGAGGTACAAGCTCCAACTCGCTTTTACAGTGAAAACTGCAGGAACTTCAAACCGGCACTAGGAAACAGACTGAGAAAGCAGAGAAATAGTTTCTCTTGCAACCCGTTCCCTTGGTGCTAGATGAACGAACGTCTCTCCACTTGCTCAGTTCTGAGAGATAAGTGTGTGTTAAAGCCGTCCTTCACCTAGCTTGTTGGGAACACAAACTTTCTTTTCAGTTGCAAACTCCATTCCATACATATATATGGGGAGGTACAAGCTCCAACTCGGTTTTGCAGTAAAACTGCAGGAACTTCAAACCGGCACTAGGAAACAGACTGAGAAAGCAGAGAAATAGTGTCTCCTGCAACCCGTTCCCTTGGTGCTAGATGAACGAACGTCTCTCCACTTGCTCAGTTCCGAGAGATATGTGTGTGTGAAAGCCGTCCTTCAACTAGCTTGTTGGGAACACAAAGTTTCTTTTAAGTTGCAAACTCCATTCCATACATATATATGTGGAGGTACAAGCTCCAACTCTGTTTGACAGTGAAAACTGTAGGAACTTCAAACCGGCACTAGGAAACAGACTGAGAAAGCAGAGAAAAGTGTCTCCTGCAACCCGTTCCCGTGGTGCTAGATGAACGAAAGTCTCTCCACTTGCTCAGTTCTGAGAGATAAGTGTGTGTGAAAGCCGTCCTTCACCTAGCTTGTTGGGAACACAAAGTTTCTTTTCAGTTGCAAACTCCATTCCATACATATATATGGGGAGGTACAAGCTCCAAATCGGTTTGACAGTGAAAACTGCAGTATCTTCAAACCGGCACTAGGAAACAGACTGAGAAAGCAGAGAAAAAGTGTCTCCTGCAACCCGTTCCCTTGGTGCTAGATGAACGAACGTCTCTCCACTTGCTCAGTTCCGAGAGATATGTGTGTGTTAAAGCCGTCCTTCAACTTGCTTGTTGGGAACACAAAGTTTCTTTTCAGTTGCAAACTCCATTCCATACATTTATATGGGGAGGTACAAGCTCCAACTCTGTTTGACAGTGAAAACTGCAGGAACTTCAAACCGGCACTAGGAAACAGACTGAGAAAGCAGAGAAAAAGTGTCTCCTGCAACCCGTTCCCTTGGTGCTAGATGAACGAACGTCTCTCCACTTGCTCAGTTCTGAGAAATAAGTGTGTTGAAAGCCATCCTTCAATTAGATTGTGGGGAACACAAAGTTTCTTTTCAGTTGCAAACTCCATTCCATACATATATATGGGGAGGTACAAGCTCCAACTCGGTTTGACAGTGAAAACTGCAGGAACTTCAAACCGGCACTAGGAAACAGACTGAGAAAGCAGAGAAAAAGTGTCTCCTGCAACCCGTTCCCTTGGTGCTAGATGAACGAACGTCTCTCCACTTGCTCAGTTCTGAGAGATAAGTGTGTGTGAAAGCCGCTCTTCACCAAGCTTGTTGGGAACACAAAGTTTCTTTTCAGTTGCAAACTCCATTCCATACATATATATGGGTAGGTACTAGCTCCAACTCGGTTTGACAGTGAAAACTGCAGGAACTTCAAACCGGCACTAGGAATCAGACTGACAAAGCAGAGAAAAAGTGTCTCCTGCAACCCGTTCCCTTGGTGATAGATGAACGAACGTCTCTCCACTTGCTCAGTTCTGAGAGACATGTGTGTGTGAAAGCCGTCCTTCACCTAGCTTGTTGGGAACACAATGTTTCTTTTCAGTTGCAAACTCCATTCCATACATATATATGGGGAGGTACAAGCTCCAAATCGGTTTGACAGTGAAAACTGCAGTATCTTCAAACCGGCACTAGGAAACAGACTGAGAAAGCAGAGAAAAAGTGTCTCCTGCAACCCGTTCCCTTGGTGCTAGATGAACGAACGTCTCTCCACTTGCTCAGTTCCGAGAGATATGTGTGTGTTAAAGCCGTCCTTCAACTTGCTTGTTGGGAACACAAAGTTTCTTTTCAGTTGCAAACTCCATTCCATACATTTATATGGGGAGGTACAAGCTCCAACTCTGTTTGACAGTGAAAACTGCAGGAACTTCAAACCGGCACTAGGAAACAGACTGAGAAAGCAGAGAAAAAGTGTCTCCTGCAACCCGTTCCCTTGGTGCTAGATGAACGAACGTCTCTCCACTTGCTCAGTTCTGAGAAATAAGTGTGTTGAAAGCCATCCTTCAATTAGATTGTGGGGAACACAAAGTTTCTTTTCAGTTGCAAACTCCATTCCATACATATATATGGGGAGGTACAAGCTCCAACTCGGTTTGACAGTGAAAACTGCAGGAACTTCAAACCGGCACTAGGAAACAGACTGAGAAAGCAGAGAAAAAGTGTCTCCTGCAACCCGTTCCCTTGGTGCTAGATGAACGAACGTCTCTCCACTTGCTCAGTTCTGAGAGATAAGTGTGTGTAAAAGCCGCTCTTCACCAAGCTTGTTGGGAACACAAAGTTTCTTTTCAGTTGCAAACTCCATTCCATACATATATATGGGTAGGTACTAGCTCCAACTCGGTTTGACAGTGAAAACTGCAGGAACTTCAAACCGGCACTAGGAATCAGACTGACAAAGCAGAGAAAAAGTGTCTCCTGCAACCCGTTCCCTTGGTGATAGATGAACGAACGTCTCTCCACTTGCTCAGTTCTGAGAGACATGTGTGTGTGAAAGCCGTCCTTCACCTAGCTTGTTGGGAACACAATGTTTCTTTTCAGTTGCAAACTCCATTCCATACATATATATGGGGAGGTACAAGCTCCAACTCGCTTTTACAGTGAAAACTGCAGGAAATTCAAACCGGCCCTAGGAAACAGACTGAGAATGCAGAGAAAAAGTGTCTCCTGCAACCCGTTCCCTTGGTGCTAGATGAACGAACGTCTCTCCACTTGCTCAGTTCTGAGAGATAAGTGTGTGTGAAAGCCGCTCTTCACCAAGCTTGTTGGGAACACAAAGTTTCTTTTCAGTTGCAAACTCCATTCCATACATATATATGGGGAGGTACTAGCTCCAACTCGGTTTGACAGTGAAAACTGCAGGAACTTCAAACCGGCACTAGGAATCAGACTGACAAAGCAGAGAAAAAGTGTCTCCTGCAACCCGTTCCCTTGGTGATAGATGAACGAACGTCTCTCCACTTGCTCAGTTCTGAGAGATAAGTGTGTGTGAAAGCCGCACTTCATCCTAGCTTGTTGGGAACACAAAGTTTCTTTTCAGTTGCAAACTCCATTCCATACATATATATGGGGAGGTACAAGCTCCAACTCGGTTTTACAGTGAAAACTGCAGGAACTTCATACCGGCCCTAGGAAACAGACTGAGAAATCAGAGAAGTAGTTTCTCCTGCAACCCGTTCCCTTGGTGCTAGATGAACGAACGTCTCTCCACTTGCTCAGTTCTGAGAGATAAGTGTGTGTTAAAGCCGTCCTTCACTTAGCTTGTTGGGAACACAAACTTTCTTTTCAGTTGCAAACTCCATTCCATACATATATATGGGGAGGTACAAGCTCCAACTCGGTTTTGCAGTAAAACTGCAGGAACTTCAAACCGGCACTAGGAAACAGACTGAGAAAGCAGAGGAATAGTGTCTCCTGCAACCAGTTCCCTTTGTGCTAGATGAACGAACGTCTCTCCACTTGCTCAGTTCCGAGAGATATGTGTGTGTGAAAGCCGTCCTTCAACTAGCTTGTTGGGAACACAAAGTTTCTTTTAAGTTGCAAACTCCATTCCATACATATATATGTGGAGGTACAAGCTCCAACTCTGTTTGACAGTGAAAACTGCAGGAACTTCAAAACGGCACTAGGAAACAGACTGAGAAAGCAGAGAAAAGTTTCTCCTGCAACCCGTTCCCTTGGTGCTAGATGAACGAACGTCTCTCCACTTGCTCAGTTCTGAGAGATAAGTGTGTTGAAAGCCATCCTTCAATTAGATTGTGGGGAACACAAAGTTTCTTTTCAGTTGCAAACTCCATTCCTACATATATATGGGGAGGTACAAGCTCCAACTCGGTTTTTACAGTGAAAACTGCAGGAACTTCAAACCGGCACTAGGAAACAGACTGAGAAAGCAGAGAAAAAGTGTCTCCTGCAACCCGTTCCCTTGGTGCTAGATGAACGAACGTCTCTCCACTTGCTCAGTTCTGAGAGATAAGTGTGTGTGAAAGCCGCACTTCACCAAGCTTGTTGGGAACACAAAGTTTCTTTTCAGTTGCAAACTCCATTCCATACATATATATGGGGAGGTACTAGCTCCAACTCGGTTTGACAGTGAAAACTGCAGGAACTTCAAACCGGCACTAGGAATCAGACTGACAAAGCAGAGAAAAAGTGTCTCCTGCAACCCGTTCCCTTGGTGATAGATGAACGAACGTCTCTCCACTTGCTGAGTTCCGAGAGATAAGTGTGTGTGAAAGCCGTCCTTCAACTAGCTTGTTTGGGAACACAAAGTTTCTTTTCAGTTGCAAACTCCATTCCATACATATATATGGGGAGGTACAAGCTCCAACTCGCTTTTACAGTGAAAACTGCAGGAAATTCAAACCGGCCCTAGGAAACAGACTGAGAATGCAGAGAAAATGTGTCTCCTGCAACCCATTCCCTTGGTGCTAGATGAACGAACGTCTCTCCACTTGCTCAGTTCTGAGAGATAATTGTGTGTGAAAGCCGCACTTCATCCTAGCTTGTTGGGAACACAAAGTTTCTTTTCAGTTGCAAACTCCATTCCATACATATATATGGGGATGTACATGCTCCAACTCGGTTTTACAGTGAAAACTGCAGGAACTTCAAACCGGCCCTAGGAAACAGACTGAGAAAGCAGAGAAAAAGTGTCTCCTGCAACCCGTTCCCTTGGTGCTAGTTGAACGAACGTCTCTCCACTTGCTCAGTTCTGAGAGATAAGTGTGTGTGAAAGCCGTCCTTCACCTAGCTTGTTGGGAACACAAACTTTCATTTCAGTTGCAAACTCCATTCCATACATATATATGGGGAGGTACAAGCTCCAAATCGGTTTGACAGTGAAAATTGCAGTATCTTCAAACCGGCACTAGGAAACAGACTGAGAAAGCAGAGAAATAGTGTCTCCTGCAACCCGTTCCCTTGGTGCTAGATGAACGAACGTCTCTCCACTTGCTCAGTTCTGAGAAATAAGTGTGTTGAAAGCCATCCTTCAATTAGATTGTGGGGAACACAAAGTTTCTTTTCAGTTGCAATCTCCATTCCATACATATATATGGGGAGGTACAAGCTCCAACTCGGTTTGACAGTGAAAACTGCAGGAACTTCAAACCGGCACTAGGAAACAGACTGAGAAAGCAGAGAAAAAGTGTCTCCTGCAACCCGTTCCCTTGGTGCTAGATGAACGAACGTCTCTCCACTTGCTCAGTTCTGAGAGATAAGTGTGTGTGAAAGCCGCTCTTCACCAAGCTTGTTGGGAACACAAAGTTTCTTTTCAGTTGCAAACTCCATTCCATACATATATATGGGGAGGTACTAGCTCCAACTCGGTTTGACAGTGAAAACTGCAGGAACTTGAAACCGGCACTAGGAATCAGACTGACAAAGCAGAGAAAAAGTGTCTCCTGCAACCCGTTCCCTTGGTGATAGATGAACGAACGTCTCTCCACTTGCTCAGTTCCGAGAGATAAGTGTGTGTGAAAGCCGTCCTTCAACTAGCTTGTTGGGAACACAAAGTTTCTTTTCAGTTGCAAACTCCATTCCATACATATATATGTGGAGGTACAAGCTCCAACTCGGTTTGACAGTGAAAACTGCAGGAACTTCAAACCGGCACTAGGAAACAGACTGAGAAAGCAGAGAAAAAGTGTCTCCTGCAACCCGTTCCCTTGGTGCTAGATGAACGAACGTCTCTCCACTTGCTCAGTTCTGAGAGATAAGTGTGTGTGAAAGCCGCTCTTCACCAAGCTTGCTGGGAACACAAAGTTTCTTTTCAGTTGCAAACTCCATTCCATACATATATATGGGGAGGTACTAGCTCCAACTCGGTTTGACAGTGAAAACTGCAGGAACTTCAAACCGGCACTAGGAATCAGACTGACAAAGCAGAGAAAAAGTGTCTCCTGCAACCCGTTCCCTTGGTGATAGATGAACGAAAGTCTCTCCACTTGCTCAGTTCTGAGAGATAAGTGTGTGTGAAAGCCGTCCTTCACCTAGCTTGTTGGGAACACAAACTTTCTTTTCAGTTGCAAACTCCATTCCATACATATATATGGGGAGGTACAAGCTCCAAATCGGTTTGACAGTGAAAACTGCAGGAACTTCAAACCGGCACTAGGAAACAGACTGAGAAAGCAGAGAAAAAGTGTCTCCTGCAACCCGTTCCCTTGGTGCTAGATGAACGAACGTCTCTCCACTTGCTCAGTTGTGAGAGATAAGTGTGTTGAAAGCCATCCTTCACCTAGATTGTGGGGAACAAAAAGTTTCTTTTCAGTTGAAAACTCCATTCCATACATATATATGGGGAGGTACAAGCTCCAACTCGGTTTGACAGTGAAAACTGCAGGAACTTCAAACCGGCACTAGGAAACAGACTGAGAAAGCAGAGAAAAAGTGTATCCTGCAACCCGTTCCCTTGGTGCTAGATGAACGAACGTCTCTCCACTTGCTCAGTTCTGAGAGATAAGTGTGTGTGAAAGCCGCTCTTCACCAAGCTTGTTTATAACACAAAGTTTCTTTTCAGTTGCAAACTCCATTCCATACATATATAAGGGGAGGTACTAGCTCCAACTCGGTTTTACACTGAAAACTGCAGGAACATCAAACCGGCACTAGGAAAGAGACTGAGAAAGCAGAGAAAAAGTGTCTCCTGCAACCCGTTCCGTTGGTGCTAGATAAACGAACGTCTCTCCACTTGCTCAGTTCTGAGAGATAAGAGTGTGTGAAAGCCTCCCATCACCTAGATTGTGGGGAACACAAAGTTTCTTTTCAGTTGCAAAGTCCATTCCATACATATATATGGGGAGGTACTAGCTCCAACTCGGTTTTACAGTGAAAACTGCAGGAACTTCAAACCGGCGCTAGGAATCAGACTGAGAAAGCAGAGAAAAAGTGTCTCCTGCAACCCGTTCCCTTGGTGCTAGATGAACGAACGTCTCTCCACTTGCACAGTTCTGAGAGATAAGTGTGTGTGAAAGCCGTCCTTCACCTAGATTGTTGGGAACACAAAGTTCTTTTCAGTTGCAAACTCCGTTCCATACATATATAAGGGACGGTACAAGCTCCAACTAGGTTTTACACTGAAAACTGCAGGAAATTCAAACCGGCACTAGGAAACAGACTGAGGAAGCAGAGAAAAAGTGTCTCCTGCAACCCGTTCCCTTGGTGATAGATGAACGAACGTCTCTCCACTTGCGCAGTTCTGAGAGATAAGTGTGTGTGAAAGCCGTACATCACCTAGCTTGTTGGGAACACAAAGTTTCTTTTCAGTTGCAAACTCCATTCCATACATATATATGGGGAGGTACAAGTTCCAAATCGGTTTGACAGTGAAAACTGCAGGAACTTCAAACCGGCCCTAGGAAACAGACTGAGAAAGCAGAGAAAATGTGTCTCCTGCAACCCGTTCCCTTGGTGCTAGATGAACGAACGTCTCTCCACTTGCTCAGTTCCGAGAGATAAGTGTGTGTGAAAGCCGTCCTTCAAGTAGCTTGTTGGGAACACAAAGTTTCTTTTCAGTTGCAAACTCCATTCCATACATATATATGTGGAGGTACAAGCTCCAACTCGTTTTTACACTGAAAACTGCAGGAACTTCAAACCGGCATTAGAAAACAGACTAAGAAAGCAGAGAAATAGTATCTCCTGCAACCTGTTCCCTTGGTGCTAGATGAACGAACGTCTCTCCAGTTGCTCAGTTCTGAGAGAAAAGTGTGTGTGAAAGCCGTCCTTCACCTAGCTTGTTGGGAACACAAAGTTTCTTTTCAGTTGCAAACTCCATTCCATACATATATATGGGGAGGTACAAGCTCCAAATCGGTTTGACAGTGAAAACTGCAGGAAATTCAAACCGGCACTAGGAAACAGACTGAGAAAGCAGAGAAAAAGTGTCTCCTGCAACCCGTTCCCTTGGTGCTAGATGAACGAACGTCTCTCCACTTGCTCAGTTCTGAGAGATAAGTGTGTTGAAAGCCATCCTTCACCTAGATTGTGGGGAACACAAAGTTTCTTTTCAGTTGCAAACTCCATTCCATACATATATATGGGGAGGTACAAGCTCCAACTCGGTTTGACAGTGAAAACTGCAGGAACTTCAAACCGGCACTAGGAAACAGACTGAGAAAGCAGAGAAAAAGTGTCTCCTGCAACCCGTTCCCTTGGTGCTAGATGAACGAACGTCTCTCCACTTGCTCAGTTCCGAGAGATAAGTGTGTGTGAAAGCCGTCCTTCAAGTAGCTTGTTGGGAACACAAAGTTTCTTTTCAGTTGCAAACTCCATTCCATACATATATATGTGGAGGTACAAGCTCCAACTCGGGTTTACACTGAAAACTGCAGGAAATTCAAACCGGCATTAGAAAACAGACTGAGAAAGCAGAGAAATAGTATCTCCTGCAACCTGTTCCCTTGGTGCTAGATGAACGAACGTCTCTCCACTTGCTCAGTTCTGAGAGAAAAGTGTGTGTGAAAGCCGTCCTTCACCTAGCTTGTTGGGAACACAAAGTTTCTTTTCAGTTGCAAACTCCATTCCATACATATATATGGGGAGGTACAAGCTCCAAATCGGTTTGACAGTGAAAACTGCAGGAACTTCAAACCGGCACTAGGAAACAGACTGAGAAAGCAGAGAAAAAGTGTCTCCTGCAACCCGTTCCCTTGGTGCTAGATGAACGAACGTCTCTCCACTTGCTCAGTTCTGAGAGATAAGTGTGTTGAAAGCCATCCTTCACCTAGATTGTGGGGAACACAAAGTTTCTTTTCAGTTGCAAACTCCATTCCATACATATATATGGGGAGGTACAAGCTCCAAATCGGTTTGACAGTGAAAACTGCAGGAACTTCAAACCGGCACTAGGAAACAGACTGAGAAAGCAGAGAAAAAGTGTCTCCTGCAACCCGTTCCCTTGGTGCTAGATGAACGAACGTCTCTCCACTTGCTCAGTTCTGAGAGATAAGTGTGTGTGAAAGCCGTCCTTCACCTAGCTTGTTGGGAACACAAAGCTTCTTTTCAGTTGCAAACTCCATTCCATACATATATATGGGGAGGTACAAACTCCAACTCGGTTTGACAGTGAAAACTGCAGGAACTTCAAACCAGCACTAGGAAACAGAATGAGAAAGCAGAGAAAAGTGTCTCTTGCAACCCGTTCCCTTGGTGCTAGATGAACGAACGTCTCTCCAGTTGCTCAGTTCTGAGAGAAAAGTGTGTGTGAAAGCCGTCCTTCACCTAGCTTGTTGGGAACACAAAGTTTCTTTTCAGTTGCAAACTCCATTCCATACATATATATGGGGAGGTACAAGCTCCAAATCGGTTTGACAGTGAAAACTGCAGGAACTTCAAACCGGCACTAGGAAACAGACTGAGAAAGCAGAGAAAAAGTGTCTCCTGCAACCCGTTCCCTTGGTGCTAGATGAACGAACGTCTCTCCACTTGCTCAGTTCTGAGAGATAAGTGTGTTGAAAGCCATCCTTCACCTAGATTGTGGGGAACACAAAGTTTCTTTTCAGTTGCAAACTCCATTCCATACATATATATGGGGAGGTAAAAGCTCCAACTCGGTTTTACAGTGAAAACTGCAGGAACTTCAAACCGGCACTAGGAAACAGACTGAGAAAGCAGAGAAAAAGTGTCTCCTGCAACCCGTTCCCTTGGTGCTAGATGAACGAATGTCTCTCCACTTGCTCAGTTCCGAGAGATAAGTGTGTGTGAAAGCCGTCCTTCAAGTAGCTTGTTGGGAACACAAAGTTTCTTTTCAGTTGCAAACTCCATTCCATACATATATATGTGGAGGTACAAGCTCCAACTCGGTTTTACACTGAAAACTGCAGGAAATTCAAACCGGCATTAGAAAACAGACTGAGAAAGCAGAGAAATAGTATCTCCTGCAACCTGTTCCCTTGGTGCTAGATGAACGAACGTCTCTCCACTTGCTCAGTTCTGAGAGAAAAGTGTGTGTAAAAGCCGTCCTTCACCTAGCTTGTTGGGAACACAAAGTTTCTTTTCAGTTGCAAACTCCATTCCATACATATATATGGGGAGGTACAAGCTCCAAATCGGTTTGACAGTGAAAACTGCAGGAACTTCAAACCGGCACTAGGAAACAGACTGAGAAAGCAGAGAAAAAGTGTCTCCTGCAACCCGTTCCCTTGGTGCTAGATGAACGAACGTCTCTCCACTTGCTCAGTTCTGAGAGATAAGTGTGTTGAAAGCCATCCTTCACCTAGATTGTGGGGAACACAAAGTTTCTTTTCAGTTGCAAACTCCATTCCATACATATATATGGGGAGGTACAAGCTCCAACTCGGTTTGACAGTGAAAACTGCAGGAACTTCAAACCGGCACTAGGAAACAGACTGAGAAAGCAGAGAAAAAGTGTCTCCTGCAACCCGTTCCCTTGGTGCTAGATGAACGAACGTCTCTCCACTTGCTCAGTTCTGAGAGATAAGTGTGTGTGAAAGCCGTCCTTCACCTAGCTTGTTGGGAACACAAAGCTTCTTTTCAGTTGCAAACTCCATTCCATACATATATATGGGGAGGTACAAACTCCAACTCGGTTTGACAGTGAAAACTGCAGGAACTTCAAACCAGCACTAGGAAACAGACTGAGAAAGCAGAGAAAAAGTGTCTCCTGCAACCCGTTCCCTTGGTGCTAGATGAACGAATGTCTCTCCACTTGCTCAGTTCCGAGAGATAAGTGTGTGTGAAAGCCGTCCTTCAAGTAGCTTGTTGGGAACACAAAGTTTCTTTTCAGTTGCAAACTCCATTCCATACATATATATGTGGAGGTACAAGCTCCAACTCGGTTTTACACTGAAAACTGCAGGAAATTCAAACCGGCATTAGAAAACAGACTGAGAAAGCAGAGAAATAGTATCTCCTGCAACCTGTTCCCTTGGTGCTAGATGAACGAACGTCTCTCCACTTGCTCAGTTCTGAGAGAAAAGTGTGTGTAAAAGCCGTCCTTCACCTAGCTTGTTGGGAACACAAAGTTTCTTTTCAGTTGCAAACTCCATTCCATACATATATATGGGGAGGTACAAGCTCCAAATCGGTTTGACAGTGAAAACTGCAGGAACTTCAAACCGGCACTAGGAAACAGACTGAGAAAGCAGAGAAAAAGTGTCTCCTGCAACCCGTTCCCTTGGTGCTAGATGAACGAACGTCTCTCCACTTGCTCAGTTCTGAGAGATAAGTGTGTTGAAAGCCATCCTTCACCTAGATTGTGGGGAACACAAAGTTTCTTTTCAGTTGCAAACTCCATTCCATACATATATATGGGGAGGTACAAGCTCCAACTCGGTTTGACAGTGAAAACTGCAGGAACTTCAAACCGGCACTAGGAAACAGACTGAGAAAGCAGAGAAAAAGTGTCTCCTGCAACCCGTTCCCTTGGTGCTAGATGAACGAACGTCTCTCCACTTGCTCAGTTCTGAGAGATAAGTGTGTGTGAAAGCCGTCCTTCACCTAGCTTGTTGGGAACACAAAGCTTCTTTTCAGTTGCAAACTCCATTCCATACATATATATGGGGAGGTACAAACTCCAACTCGGTTTGACAGTGAAAACTGCAGGAACTTCAAACCAGCACTAGGAAACAGAATGAGAAAGCAGAGAAAAGTGTCTCTTGCAACCCGTTCCCTTGGTGCTAGATGAACGAACGTCTCTCCAGTTGCTCAGTTCTGAGAGAAAAGTGTGTGTGAAAGCCGTCCTTCACCTAGCTTGTTGGGAACACAAAGTTTCTTTTCAGTTGCAAACTCCATTCCATACATATATATGGGGAGGTACAAGCTCCAAATCGGTTTGACAGTGAAAACTGCAGGAACTTCAAACCGGCACTAGGAAACAGACTGAGAAAGCAGAGAAAAAGTGTCTCCTGCAACCCGTTCCCTTGGTGCTAGATGAACGAACGTCTCTCCACTTGCTCAGTTCTGAGAGATAAGTGTGTTGAAAGCCATCCTTCACCTAGATTGTGGGGAACACAAAGTTTCTTTTCAGTTGCAAACTCCATTCCATACATATATATGGGGAGGTACAAGCTCCAACTCGGTTTGACAGTGAAAACTGCAGGAACTTCAAACCGGCACTAGGAAACAGACTGAGAAAGCAGAGAAAAAGTGTCCCCTGCAACCCGTTCCCTTGGTGCTAGATGAACGAACGTCTCTCCACTTGCTCAGTTCCGAGAGATAAGTGTGTGTGAAAGCCGTCCTTCAAGTAGCTTGTTGGGAACACAAAGTTTCTTTTCAGTTGCAAACTCCATTCCATACATATATATGTGGAGGTACAAGCTCCAACTCGGTTTTACACTGAAAACTGCAGGAAATTCAAACCGGCATTAGAAAACAGACTGAGAAAGCAGAGAAATAGTATCTCCTGCAACCTGTTCCCTTGGTGCTAGATGAACGAACGTCTCTCCACTTGCTCAGTTCTGAGAGAAAAGTGTGTGTGAAAGCCGTCCTTCACCTAGCTTGTTGGGAACACAAAGTTTCTTTTCAGTTGCAAACTCCATTCCATACATATATATGGGGAGGTACAAGCTCCAACTCGGTTTGACAGTGAAAACTGCAGGAACTTCAAACCGGCACTAGGAAACAGACTGAGAAAGCAGAGAAAAAGTGTCTCCTGCAACCCGTTCCCTTGGTGCTAGATGAACGAACGTCTCTCCACTTGCTCAGTTCTGAGAGATAAGTGTGTTGAAAGCCATCCTTCACCTAGATTGTGGGGAACACAAAGTTTCTTTTCAGTTGCAAACTCCATTCCATACATATATATGGGGAGGTACAAGCTCCAACTCGGTTTGACAGTGAAAACTGCAGGAACTTCAAACCGGCACTAGGAAACAGACTGAGAAAGCAGAGAAAAAGTGTCTCCTGCAACCCGTTCCCTTGGTGCTAGATGAACGAACGTCTCTCCACTTGCTCAGTTCTGAGAGATAAGTGTGTGTGAAAGCCGTCCTTCACCTAGCTTGTTGGGAACACAAAGCTTCTTTTCAGTTGCAAACTCCATTCCATACATATATATGGGGAGGTACAAAATCCAACTCGGTTTGACAGTGAAAACTGCAGGAACTTCAAACCAGCACTAGGAAACAGAATGAGAAAGCAGAGAAAAGTGTCTCTTGCAACCCGTTCCCTTGGTGCTAGATGAACGAACGTCTCTCCACTTGCTCAGTTCTGAGAGATATGTGTGTGTGAAAGCCGTCCTTCACCTAGCTTGTTGGGAACACAAAGCTTATTTTCAGTTGCAAACTCCATTCCATACTTATATATGGGGAGGTACTAGCTCCAACTCGGTTTGACAGTGAAAACTGCAGGAACTTCAAACCGGCACTAGGAAACAGACTGAGAAAGCAGAGAAAAAGTGTATCCTGCAACCCGTTCCCTTGGTGCTAGATGAACGAACGTCTCTCCAATTGCTCAGTTCTGAGAGATAAGTGTGTGTGAAAGCCGTCCTTCACCTAGCTTGTTGGGAACACAAAGTTTCTTTTCAGTTGCAAACTCCATTCCATACATATATATGGGGAGGTACAAGCTCCAAATCGGTTTGACAGTGAAAACTGCAGGAAATTCAAACCGGCACTAGGAAACAGACTGAGAAAGCAGAGAAAAAGTGTCTCCTGCAACCCGTTCCCTTGGTGCTAGATGAACGAACGTCTCTCCACTTGCTCAGTTCTGAGAGATAAGTGTGTTGAAAGCCATCCTTCACCTAGATTGTGGGGAACACAAAGTTTCTTTTCAGTTGCAAACTCCATTCCATACATATATATGGGGAGGTACAAGCTCCAACTCGGTTTGACAGTGAAAACTGCAGGAACTTCAAACCGGCACTAGGAAACAGACTGAGAAAGCAGAGAAAAAGTGTCTCCTGCAACCCGTTCCCTTGGTGCTAGATGAACGAACGTCTCTCCACTTGCTCAGTTCCGAGAGATAAGTGTGTGTGAAAGCCGTCCTTCAAGTAGCTTGTTGGGAACACAAAGTTTCTTTTCAGTTGCAAACTCCATTCCATACATATATATGTGGAGGTACAAGCTCCAACTCGGTTTTACACTGAAAACTGCAGGAAATTCAAACCGGCATTAGAAAACAGACTGAGAAAGCAGAGAAATAGTATCTCCTGCAACCTGTTCCCTTGGTGCTAGATGAACGAACGTCTCTCCACTTGCTCAGTTCTGAGAGAAAAGTGTGTGTGAAAGCCGTCCTTCACCTAGCTTGTTGGGAACACAAAGTTTCTTTTCAGTTGCAAACTCCATTCCATACATATATATGGGGAGGTACAAGCTCCAAATCGGTTTGACAGTGAAAACTGCAGGAACTTCAAACCGGCACTAGGAAACAGACTGAGAAAGCAGAGAAAAAGTGTCTCCTGCAACCCGTTCCCTTGGTGCTAGATGAACGAACGTCTCTCCACTTGCTCAGTTCTGAGAGATAAATGTGTTGAAAGCCATCCTTCACCTAGATTGTGGGGAACACAAAGTTTCTTTTCAGTTGCAAACTCCATTCCATACATATATATGGGGAGGTACAAGCTCCAACTCGGTTTGACAGTGAAAACTGCAGGAACTTCAAACCGGCACTAGGAAACAGACTGAGAAAGCAGAGAAAAAGTGTCTCCTGCAACCCGTTCCCTTGGTGCTAGATGAACGAACGTCTCTCCACTTGCTCAGTTCTGAGAGATAAGTGTGTGTGAAAGCCGTCCTTCACCTAGCTTGTTGGGAACACAAAGCTTCTTTTCAGTTGCAAACTCCATTCCATACATATATATGGGGAGGTACAAACTCCAACTCGGTTTGACAGTGAAAACTGCAGGAACTTCAAACCAGCACTAGGAAACAGAATGAGAAAGCAGAGAAAAGTGTCTCTTGCAACCCGTTCCCTTGGTGCTAGATGAACGAACGTCTCTCCACTTGCTCAGTTCTGAGAGATATGTGTGTGTGAAAGCCGTCCTTCACCTAGCTTGTTGGGAACACAAAGCTTATTTTCAGTTGCAAACTCCATTCCATACTTATATATGGGGAGGTACTAGCTCCAACTCGGTTTGACAGTGAAAACTGCAGGAACTTCAAACCGGCACTAGGAAACAGACTGAGAAAGCAGAGAAAAAGTGTATCCTGCAACCCGTTCCCTTGGTGCTAGATGAACGAACGTCTCTCCAATTGCTCAGTTCTGAGAGATAAGTGTGTGTGAAAGCCGTCTTTCACCTAGCTTGTTGGGAACAAAAAGTTTCTTTTCAGTTGCAAACTCCATTCCATACATATATATGGGGAGGTACTAGCTCCAACTCTGTTTGACAGTGAAAACTGCAGGAACTTCAAACCGGCACTAGGAAACAGACTGAGAAACAGAGAAAAAGTGTCTCCTGCAAATCGTTCCCTTGGTGCTAGATGAACGAACGTCTCTCCACTTGCTCAGTTCTGAGAGATAAGTGTGTGTGAAAGCCGTCCTTCACCTAGCTTGTTGGGAACACAAAGCTTCTTTTCAGTTGCAAACTCCATTCCATACATATATATGGGGAGGTACAAACTCCAACTCCGTTTGACAGTGAAAACTGCAGGAACTTCAAACCGGCCCTAGGAAACAGAATGAGAAAGCAGAGAAAAAGTGTCTCCTGCAACCCGTTCCCTTGGTGCTAGATGAACGAACGTCTCTCCACTTGCTCAGTTCGGAGAGATAAGTGTGTGTGAAAGCCGTCCTTCACCTAGCTTGTTGGGAACACAAAGCTTATTTTCAGTTGCAAACTCCATTCAATACATATACATGGGGAGGTACTAGCTCCAACTCGGTTTGACAGTGAAAACTGCAGGAACTTCAAACCGGCACTAGGAAAGAGACTGAGAAAGCAGAGAAAAAGTGTCTCCTGCAACCCGTTCCCTTGGTGCTAAATGAACGAACGTCTCTCCACTTGCTCAGTTCTGAGGGATAAGTGTGTGTGAAAGCCGTCCTTCACCTAGCTTGTTGGGAACACAAAGATTCTTTTCAGTTGCAAACTCCATTCCATACATATATATGGGGAGGTACAAGCTCCAACTCGCTTTTACAGTGAAAACTGTAGGAACTTCAAACCGGCACTAGGAAACAGACTGTGAAAGCAGAGAAAAAGTGTCTCCTGCAACCAGTTCCCTTGGTGCTAGATGAACGAACGTCTCTCCACTTGCTCAGTTCTGAGGGATATGTGTGTGTGAAAGCCGTCCTTCACCTACTTGTTGGGAACCAAAGATTCTTTTCAGTTGCAAGCTCCATTCCATACATATATATGTGGAGGTACTAGCTCCAACTCTGTTTGACAGTGAAAACTGCAGGAACTTCAAACCGGCACTAGGAAACAGACTGAGAAAGCAGAGAAAAAGTGTCTCCTGCAACCCGTTCCCTTGGTGCTAGATGAACGAACGTCTCTCCACTTGCTCAGTTCTGAGAGAAAAGTGTATGTGAAAGCCGTCCTTCACCTAGCTTGTTGGGAACACAAAGCTTCTTTTCAGTTGCAAACTCCATTCCATACATATATATGGGGAGGTACTAGCTCCAACACGGTTTGACAGATAAAACTGCAGGAACTTCAAACCGGCACTAGGAAACAGACTGAGAAAGCAGAGAAAAAGTGTCTCCTGCAACCCTTTCCCTTGGTGCTAGATGAACTAACGTCTCTCCACTTGCTCAGTTCCGAGAGATAATTGGGTGTGAAAGCCGTACTTCACCAAGCTTGTTGGGAACACAAAGTTTCTTTTCAGTTGCAAACTCCATTCCATACATATATATGGGGAGGAACAAGCTCCAACTCTGTTTGACTGTGAAAACTGCAGGAAATTCAAACCGGCACTAGGAAACAGACTGAGAAAGCTGAGAAAAAGTGTCTCCTGCAAACCGTTCCCTTGGTGTTAGATGAACGAACGTCTCTCCACTTGCTCAGTTCTGAGAGATAAGTGTGTGTCAAAGCCGTCCTTCACCTAGCTTGTTGGGAACACAAAGCTTCTTTTCAGTTGCAAACTCCATTCCATACATATATATGGGGAGGTACAAGCTCCAACTCGCTTTTACAGTGAAAACTGTAGGAACTTCAAACCGGCACTAGGAAACAGACTGTGAAAGCAGAGAAAAAGTGTCTCCTGCAACCCGTTCCCTTGGTGCTAGATGAACGAACGTCTCTCCACTTGCTCAGTTCTGAGGGATATGTGTGTGTGAAAGCCGTCCTTCACCTACTTGTTGGGAACCAAAGCTTCTTTTCAGTTGCAAGCTCCATTCCATACATATATATGTGGAGGTACTAGCTCCAACACTGTTTGACAGTGAAAACTGCAGGAACTTCAAACCGGCACTAGGAAACAGACTGAGAAAGCAGAGAAAAAGTGTCTCCTGCAACCCGTTCCCTTGGTGCTAGATGAACGAACGTCTCTCCACTTGCTCAGTTCTGAGAGAAAAGTGTATGTGAAAGCCGTCCTTCACCTAGCTTGTTGGGAACACAAAGCTTCTTTTCAGTTGCAAACTCCATTCCATACATATATATGGGGAGGTACTAGCTCCAACACGGTTTGACAGATAAAACTGCAGGAACTTCAAACCGGCACTAGGAAACAGACTGAGAAAGCAGAGAAAATGTGTCTCCTGCAACCCTTTCCCTTGGTGCTAGATGAACTAACGTCTCTCCACTTGCTCAGTTCCGAGAGATAATTGTGTGTGAAAGCCGTACTTCACCAAGCTTGTTGGGAACACAAAGTTTCTTTTCAGTTGCAAACTCCATTCCATACATATATATGGGGAGGAACAAGCTCCAACTCTGTTTGACTGTGAAAACTGCAGGAAATTCAAACGGGCACTAGGAAACAGACTGAGAAAGCTGAGAAAAAGTGTCTCCTGCAAACCGTTCCATTGGTGTTAGATGAACGAACGTCTCTCCACTTGCTCAGTTCTGAGAGATAAGTGTGTGTCAAAGCCGTCCTTCACCTAGCTTGTTGGGAACACAAAGCTTCTTTTCAGTTGCAAACTCCATTCCATACATATATATGGGGAGGTACAAACTCCAACTCCGTTTGACAGTGAAAACTGCAGGAACTTCAAACCGGCCCTAGGAAACAGAATGAGAAAGCATAGAAAAAGTGTCTCCTGCAACCCGTTCCCTTGGTGCTAGATGAACGAACGTCTCTCCACTTGCTCAGTTCTGAGAGATAAGTGTGTGTGAAAGCCGTCCTTCACCTAGCTTGTTGGGAACACAAAGCTTATTTTCAGTTGCAAACTCCATTCTATACATATACATGGGGAGGTACTACCTCCAACTCGGTTTGACAGTGAAAACTGCAGGAACTTCAAACCGGCACTAGGAAAGAGACTGAGAAAGCAGAGAAAAAGTGTCTCCTGCAACCCGTTCCCTTGGTGCTAGATGAACGAACGTCTCTCCACTTGCTCAGTTCTGAGGGATAAGTGTGTGTGAAAGCCGTCCTTCACCTAGCTTGTTGGGAACACAAAGCTTCTTTTCAGTTGCAAACTCCATTCCATACATATATATGGGGAGGTACAAGCTCCAACTCGATTTTACAGTGAAAACTGTAGGAACTTCAAACCGGCACTAGGAAACAGACTGAGAAAGCAGAGAAAAAGTGTCTCCTGCAACCCGTTCCCTTGGTGCTAGATGAACGAACGTCTCTCCACTTGCTCAGTTCTGAGGGATATGTGTGTGTGAAAGCCGTCCTTCACCTACTTGTTGGGAACCAAAGCTTCTTTTCATTTGCAAGCTCCATTCCATACATATATATGAGGAGGTACTACCTCCAACTCTGTTTGACAGTGAAAACTGCAGGAACTTCAAACCGGCACTAGGAAACAGACTGAGAAAGCAGAGAAAAAGTGTCTCCTGCAACCCGTTCCCTTGGTGCTAGATGAACGAACGTCTCTCCACTTGCTCAGTTCTGAGAGAAAAGTGTGTGTGAAAGCCGTCCTTCACCTAGCTTGTTGGGAACACAAAACTTCTTTTCAGTTGCAAACTCCATTCCATACATATATATGGGGAGGTACTAGCTCCAACACGGTTTGACAGATAAAACTGCAGGAACTTCAAACCGGCACTAGGAAACAGACTGAGAAAGCAGAGAAAAAGTGTCTCCTGCAACCCTTTCCCTTGGTGCTAGATGAACGAACGTCTCTCCACTTGCTCAGTTCCGAGAGATAATTGTGTGTGAAAGCCGTACTTCACCAAGCTTGTTGGGAACACAAAGTTTCTTTTCAGTTGCAAACTCCATTCCATACATATATATGGGGAGGAACAAGCTCCAACTCTGTTTGACAGTGAAAACTGCAGGAAATTCAAACCGGCACTAGGAAACAGACTGAGAAAGCTGAGAAAAAGTGTCTCCTGCAAACCGTTCCCTTGGTGTTAGATGAACGAACGTCTCTCAACTTGCTCAGTTCTGAGAGATAAGTGTGTGTCAAAGCCGTCCTTCACCTAGCTTGTTGGGAACACAAAGTTTCTTTTCAGTTGCAAACTCCATTCCATACATATATATGGGGAGGTACAAGCTCCAACTCGGTTTTACATTGAAAACTGCAGGAACTTCAAACCGGCACTAGGAAACAGACTGAGAAAGCAGAGGAAAAGTGTATCCTCCAACCCGTTCCCTTGGTGCTAGATGAACGAACGTCTCTCCACTTGCTCAGTTCTGAGAGATAAGTGTGTGTGAAAGCCGTCCTTCACCTAGCTTGTTGGGAACACAAAGCTTCTTTTCAGTTGCAAACTCCATTCCATACATATATATGGGGAGGTACAAGCTCCAACACTGTTTGACAGTGAAAACTGCAGGAACTTCAAACCGGCACTAGGAAAAAGACTGAGAAACAGAGAAATAGTGTCTCCTGCAACCCGTTCCCTTGGTGCTAGATGAACGAACGTCTCTCCACTTGCTCAGTTCTGAGAGATAAGTGTGTGTGAAAGCCGTCCTTCACCTAGCTTGTTGGGAACACAAAGTTTCTTTTCAGTTGCAAACTCCATTCCATACATATATATGGGGAGGTACAAGCTCCAACACTGTTTGACAGTGAAAACTGCAGGAACTTCAAACCGGCACTAGGAAAAAGACTGAGAAACAGAGAAAAAGTGTCTCCTGCAACCCGTTCCCTTGGTGCTAGATGAACGAACGTCTCTCCACTTGCTCAGTTCTGAGAGATAAGTGTGTGTGAAAGCCGTCCTTCACCTAGCATGTTGGGAACACAAAGCTTCTTTTCAGTTGCAAACTCCATTCCATACATATATATGGGGAGGTACAAGCTCCAACACTGTTTGACAGTGAAAACTGCAGGAACTTCAAACCGGCACTAGGAAAAAGACTGAGAAACAGAGAAAAAGTGTCTACTGCAACCCGTTCCCTTGGTGCTAGATGAACGAACGTCTCTCCACTTGCTCAGTTCTGAGAGATAAGTGTGTGTGAAAGCCGTCCTTCACCTAGCTTGTTGGGAACACAAAGTTTCTTTTCAGTTGCAAACTCCATTCCATACATATATATGGGGATGTACAAGTTCCAACACGGTTTTACAGTGAAAACTGCAGGAACTTCAAAGCGGCACTAGGAAACAGACTGAGAAAGCAGAGAAAAAGTGTCTCCTGCAACCCGTTCCCTTGGTGCTAGATGAACGAACGTCTCTCCACTTGCTCAGTTCTGAGAGATAAGTGTGTGTGAAAGCCGCACTTCACCTAGCTTGTTGGGAACACAAAGTTTCTTTTCAGTTGCAAACTCCATTCCATACATATATATGGGGAGGTACAAGCTCCAAATCGTTTTGACCGTGAAAACTGCAGGAACATCAAACCGGCATTATGAAACAGACTGAGAAAGCAGAGAAAAAGTGTCTCCTGCAACCCGTTCCCTTGGTGCTAGATGAACGAACTTCTCTCCACTTACTCAGTTCCGAGAGATAAGTGTGTGTGAAAGCCGTCCTTCAACTAGCTTGTTGGGAATACAAAGTTTCTTTTCAGTTGCAAACTCCATTCCATACATATATATGTGGAGGTACAAGCTCCAACTCGGTTTTACAATGAAAACTGCAGGAACTTCAAACCGGCACTAGGAAACAGACTGAAAAAGCAGAGAAAAAGTATCTCCTGCAACCCGTTCCCTTGGTGCTAGATGAACGAAGGTCTCTCCACTTGCTCAGTTCTGAGAGATAAGTGTATGTGAAAGGCGTCATTCACCTAGCTTGTTGGGAACAAAAAGTTTCTTTTCATTTGCTAACTCCAGTCCATACATATATATGGGGAGGTACTAGCTCCAACTCTGTTTGACAGTGAAAACTGCAGGAACTTCAAACCGGCACTAGGAAACAGACTGAGAAAGCAGAGAAAAAGTGTCTCCTGCAACCCGTTCCCTTGGTGCTAGATGAACGAACGTCTCTCCACTTGCTCAGTTCCGAGAGATAAGTGTGTGTGAAAGCCGTCCTTCAAGTAGCTTGTTGGGAACACAAAGTTTCTTTTCAGTTGCAAACTCCATTCCATACATATATATGTGGAGGTACAAGCTCCAACTCGGTTTTACACTGAAAACTGCAGGAACTTCAAACCGGCATTAGAAAACAGACTGAGAAAGCAGAGAAATAGTATCTCCTGCAACCTGTTCCCTTGGTGCTAGATGAACGAACGTCTCTCCAGTTGCTCAGTTCTGAGAGATAAGTGTGTGTGAAAGCCGTCCTTCACCTAGCTTGTTAGGAACACAAAGTTTCTTTTCAGTTGCAAACTCCATTCCATACATATATATGGGGAGGTACAAGCTCCAAATCGGTTTGACAGTGAAAACTGCAGGAACTTCAAACCGGCACTAGGAAACAGACTGAGAAAGCAGAGAAAAAGTGTCTCCTGCAACCCGTTCCCTTGGTGCTAGATGAACGAACGTCTCTCCACTTGCTCAGTTCTGAGAGATAAGTGTGTTGAAAGCCATCCTTCACCTAGATTGTGGGGAACACAAAGTTTCTTTTCAGTTGCAAACTCCATTCCATACATATATATGGGGAGGTACAAGCTCCAACTCGGTTTGACAGTGAAAACTGCAGGAACTTCAAACCGGCACTAGGAAACAGACTGAGAAAGCAGAGAAAAAGTGTCTCCTGCAACCCGTTCCCTTGGTGCTAGATGAACGAACGTCTCTCCACTTGCTCAGTTCTGAGAGATAAGTGTGTGTGAAAGCCGTCCTTCACCTAGCTTGTTGGGAACACAAAGCTTCTTTTCAGTTGCAAACTCCATTCCATACATATATATGGGGAGGTACAAACTCCAACTCGGTTTAACAGTGAAAACTGCAGGAACTTCAAACCAGCACTAGGAAACAGACTGAGAAAGCAGAGAAAAGTGTCTCTTGCAACCCGTTCCCTTGGTGCTAGATGAACGAACGTCTCTCCACTTGCTCAGTTCTGAGAGATATGTGTGTGTGAAAGCCGTCCTTCACCTAGCTTGTTGGGAACACAAAGCTTATTTTCAGTTGCAAACTCCATTCCATACTTATATATGGGGAGGTACTAGCTCCAACTCGGTTTGACAGTGAAAATTGCAGGAACTTCAAACCGGCACTAGGAAACAGACTGAGAAAGCAGAGAAAAAGTGTATCCTGCAACCCGTTCCCTTGGTGCTAGATGAACGAACGTCTCTCCACTTGCTCAGTTCTGAGAGATAAGTGTGTGTGAAAGCCGTCCTTCACCTAGCTTGTTGGGAACAAAAAGTTTCTTTTCAGTTGCAAACTCCATTCCATACATATATATGGGGAGGTACTAGCTCCAACTCTGTTTGACATTGAAAACTGCAGGAACTTCAAACCGGCACTAGGAAACAGACTGAGAAACAGAGAAAAAGTGTCTCCTGCATTTCGTTCCCTTGGTGCTAGATGAACGAACGTCTCTCCACTTGCTCAGTTCTGAGAGATAAGTGTGTGTGAAAGCCGTCCTTCACCTAGCTTGTTGGGAACACAAAGCTTCTTTTCAGTTGCAAACTCCATTCCATACATATATATGGGGAGGTACAAACTCCAACTCCGTTTGACAGTGAAAACTGCAGGAACTTCAAACCGGCCCTAGGAAACAGAATGAGAAAGCAGAGAAAAAGTGTCTCCTGCAACCCGTTCCCTTGGTGCTAGATGAACGAACGTCTCTCCACTTGCTCAGTTCTGAGAGATAAGTGTGTGTGAAAGCCGTCCTTCACCTAGCTTGTTGGGAACACAAAGCTTATTTTCGGTTGCAAACTCCATTCAATACATATACATGGGGAGGTACTAGCTCCAACTCGGTTTGACAGTGAAAACTGCAGGAACTTCAAACCGGCACTAGGAAAGAGACTGAGAAAGCAGAGAAAAAGTGTCTCCTGCAACCCGTTCCCTTGGTGCTAGATGAACGAACGTCTCTCCACTTGCTCAGTTCTGAGGGATAAGTGTGTGTGAAAGCCGTCCTTCACCTAGCTTGTTGGGAACACAAAGTTTCTTTTCAGTTGCAAACTCCATTCCATACGTATATATGGGGAGGTACAAGCTCCAACTCGCTTTTACAGTGAAAACTGTAGGAACTTCAAACCGGCACTAGGAAACAGACTGAGAAAGCAGAGAAAAAGTGTCTCCTGCAACCCGTTCCCTTGGTGCTAGATGAACGAACGTCTCTCCACTTGCTCAGTTCTGAGGGATATGTGTGTGTGAAAGCCGTCCTTCACCTACTTGTTGGGAACCAAAGCTTCTTTTCAGTTGCAAGCTCCATTCCATACATATATATGTGGAGGAACTAGCTCCAACTCTGTTTGACAGTGAAAACTGCAGGAACTTCAAACCGGCACTAGGAAACAGACTGAGAAAGCAGAGAAAAAGTGTCTCCTGCAACCCGTTCCCTTGGTGCTAGATGAACGAAAGTCTCTCCACTTGCTCAGTTCTGAGAGAAAAGTGTATGTGAAAGCCGTCCTTCACCTAGCTTCTTGGGAACACAAAGCTTCTTTTCAGTTTCAAACTCCATTCCATACATATATATGGGGAGGTACTAGCTCCAACACGGTTTGACAGATAAAACTGCAGGAACTTCAAACCGGCACTAGGAAACAGACTGAGAAAGCAGAGAAAAAGTGTCTCCTGCAACCCTTTCCCTTGGTGCTTGATGAACTAACGTCTCTCCACTTGCTCAGTTCCGAGAGATAATTGTGTGTGAAAGCCGTACTTCACCAAGCTTGTTGGGAACACAAAGTTTCTTTTCAGTTGCAAACTCCATTCCATACATATATATGGGGAGGAACAAGCTCCAACTCTGTTTGACTGTGAAAACTGCAGGAAATTCAAACCGGCACTAGGAAACAGACTGAGAAAGCTGAGAAAAAGTTTCTCATGCAAACCGTTCCCTTGGTGTTAGATGAACGAACGTCTCTCCACTTGCTCAGTTCTGAGAGATAAGTGTGTGTCAAAGCCGTCCTTCACCTAGCTTGTTGGGAACACAAAGCTTCTTTTCAGTTGCAAACTCCATTCCATACATATATATGGGGAGGTACAAACTCCAACTCCGTTTGACAGTGAAAACTGCAGGAACTTCAAACCGGCCCTAGGAAACAGAATGAGAAAGCAGAGAAAAAGTGTCTCCTGCAACCCGTTCCCTTGGCGCTGGATGAACGAACGTCTCTCCACTTGCTCAGTTCTGAGGGATAATTGTGTGTGAAAGCCGTCCTTCACCTAGCTTGTTGGGAACACAAAGCTTCTTTTCAGTTGCAAACTCCATTCCATATATATATATAGGGAAGGTACAAGCTCCAACTCGCTTTTACAGTGAAAACTGTAGGAACTTCAAACCGGCACTAGGAAACAGACTGAGAAAGCAGAGAAAAAGTGTCTCCTGCAACCCGTTCCTTGGTGCTAGATGAACGAACGTCTCTCCACTTGCTCAGTTCTGAGGGATATGTGTGTGTGAAAGCCGTCCTTCACCTACTTGTTGGGAACCAAAGCTTCTTTTCAGTTGCAAGCTCCATTCCATACATATATATGTGGAGGTACTAGCTCCAACTCTGTTTGACAGTGAAAACTGCAGGAACTTCAAACCGGCACTAGGAAACAGACTGAGAAAGCAGAGAAAAAGTGTCTCCTGCAACCCGTTCCCTTGGTGCTAGATGAACGAACGTCTCTCCACTTGCTCAGTTCTGAGAGAAAAGTGTGTGTGAAAGCCGTCCTTCACCTAGCTTGTTGGGAACACAAAGCTTCTTTTCAGTTGCAAACTCCATTCCATACATATATATGGGGAGGTACTAGCTCCAACACGGTTTGACAGATAAAACTGCAGGAACTTCAAACCGGCACTAGGAAACAGACTGAGAAAGCAGAGAAAAAGTGTCTCCTGCAACCCTTTCCCTTGGTGCTAGATGAACTAACGTCTCTCCACTTGCTCAGTTCCGAGAGATAATTGTGTGTGAAAGCCGTACTTCACCAAGCTTGTTGGGAACACAAAGTTTCTTTTCAGTTGCAAACTCCATTCCATACATATATATGGGGAGGAACAAGCTCCAACACTGTTTGACAGTGAACACTGCAGGAAATTCAAACCGGCACTAGGAAACAGACTGAGAAAGCTGAGAAAAAGTGTCTCCTGCAAACCGTTCCCTTGGTGTTAGATGAACGAACGTCTCTCCACTTGCTCAGTTCTGAGAGATAAGTGTGTGTCAAAGCCGTCCTTCACCTAGCTTGTTGGGAACACAAAGTTTCTTTTCAGTTGCAAACTCCATTCCATACATATATATGGGGAGGTACAAGCTCCAACTCGGTTTTACATTGAAAACTGCAGGAACTTCAAACCGGCACTAGGAAACAGACTGAGAAAGCAGAGGAAAAGTGTATCCTCCAACCCGTTCCCTTGGTGCTAGATGAACGAACGTCTCTCCACTTGCTCAGTTCTGAGAGATAAGTGTGTGTGAAAGCCGTCCTTCACCTAGCTTGTTGGGAACACAAAGCTTCTTTTCAGTTGCAAACTCCATTCCATACATATATATGGGTAGGTACAAGCTCCAAATCGGTTTCACAGTGAAAACTGCAGGAACTTCAAACCGGCACTAGGAAACAGACTGAGAAAGCAGAGAAAAAGTGTCTCCTGCAACCCGTTCCCTTGGTGCTAGATGAACGAACGTCTCTCCACTTGCTCAGTTCCGAGAGATATGTGTGTGTGAAAGCCGTCCTTCAACAAGCTTGTTGGGAACACAAAGTTTCTTTTCAGTTGCAAACTCCATTCCATACATATATATGGGGAGGTACAAGCTCCAACTCTGTTTGACAGTGAAAACTGCAGGAACTTCAAACCGGCACTAGGAAACAGACTGAGAAAGCAGAGAAAAAGTGTATCCTGCAACCCGTTCCCTTGGTGCTAGATGAACGAACGTCTCTCCACTTGCTCAGTTCTGAGAGATAAGTGTGTGTGAAAGCCGCACTTCACCTAGCTTGTTGGGAACACAAAGTTTCTTTTCAGTTGCAAACTCCATTCCATAGATAAATATGGGGAGGTACTAGCTCCAACTCGGTTTGACAGTGAAAACTGCAGGAACTTCAAACCGGCACTAGGAAACAGACTGAGAAAGCAGAGAAAAAGGGTCTCCTGCAACCCGTTCCCTTGGTGCTAGATGAACGAACGTCTCTCCACTTGCTCAGTTCTGAGAGATAAGTGTGTGTGAAAGCCGTCCTTCACCTAGCTTTTTGGGAACACAAAGTTTCTTTTCAGTTGCAAACTCCATTCCATACATATATATAGGGAGGTACAAGCTCCAAGCCGGTTTTACACTGAAAACTGCAGGAACTTCAAACCGCCTCTAGGAAACAGACTGAGAAAGCAGAGAAAATGTGTCTCCTGCAACCCGTTCCCTTGGTGCTAGATGAATGAACGTCTCTCCCCTTGCTCAGTTCCGAGCGATAAGTGTGTGTGAAAGCCGTAATTCAACTAGCTTGTTGGGAACACAAAGTTTCTTTTCAGTTGCAAACTCCATTCCATACATATATATGGGGAGGTACAAGCTCCAACTCGGTTTGACAGTGAAAACTGCAGGAACTTCAAACCGGCACTAAGAAACAGACTGAGAAAGCAGAGAAAAAGATTCTCCTGCAACCCGTTCCCTTGGTGCTAGATGAACGAACGTCTCTCCACTTGCTCAGTTCTGAGAGATAAGTGTGTGTGAAAGCCGTCCTTCACCTAGCTTGTTGGGAACACAAAGTTTCTTTTCAGTTACAAACTCCATTCCATACATATATATGGGGAGGTACAAGCTCCAACTCTGTTTGACAGTGAAAACTGCAGGAACTTCAAACAGGCACTAAGAAACAGACTGAGAAAGCAGAGAAAAATTGTCTCCTGCAACCCGTTCCCTTGGTGCTAGATGAACGAACGTCTCTCCACTTGCTCAGTTCTGAGAGATAAGTGTGTGTGAAAGCCGTCCTTCACCTAGCTTGTTGGGAACACAAAGTTTCTTTTCAGTTGCAAACTCCATTCCATACATATATATGGGGAGGTACAAGCTCCAACTCGGTTTTACAGTGAAAACTGCAGGAACTTCAAACCGGCACTAGGAAACAGACTGAGAAATCAGAGAAAAAGTGTCTCCTGCAACCCGTTCCCTTGGTGCTAGATGAACGAACGTCTCTCCACTTGCTCAGTTGTGAGAGATAAGTGTGTGTGAAAGCCGCAATTAATCCTAGCTTCTTGGGAACACAAAGTTTCTTTTCAGTTGCAAAACCCCTTCAATACATATATATGGTGAGGTATTAGCTCCAACTCTCTTTGACAGTGAAAACTGCAGGAACTTCAAACCGGCACTAGGAAAGAGACTGAGAAAGCAGAGAAAAAGTGTCTCCTGCAACCCGTTCCCTTGGTGCTAGATGAACGAACGTCTCTCCACTTGCTCAGTTCTGAGAGATAAGTGTGTGTGAATGCCGCACTTCACCTAGCTTGTTGGGAACACAAAGTTTCTTTTCAGTTGCAAACTCCATTCCATACATATATATGGGGAGGTACAAGCTCCAAATCGGTTTGACCGTGAAAACTGCAGGAACATCAAACCGGCATTATGAAACAGACTGAGAAAGCAGAGAAAAAGTGTCTCCTGCAACCCGTTCCCTTGGTGCTAGATGAACGAACTTCTCTCCACTTACTCAGTTCCGAGAGATAAGTGTGTGTGAAAGCCGTCCTTCAACTAGCTTGTTGGGAATACAAAGTTTCTTTTCAGTTGCAAACTCCATTCCATACATATATATGTGGAGGTACAAGCTCCAACTCGGTTTTACAATGAAAACTGCAGGAACTTCAAACCGGCACTAGGAAACAGACTGAAAAAGCAGAGAAAAGGTATCTCCTGCAACCCGTTCCCTTGGTGCTAGATGAACGAACGTCTCTCCACTTGCTCAGTTCTGAGAGATAAGTGTATGTGAAAGGCGTCATTCACCTAGCTTGTTGGGAACAAAAAGTTTCTTTTCATTTGCTAACTCCAGTCCATACATATATATGGGGAGGTACAAGCTCCAACTCTGTTTGACAGTGAAAACTGCAGGAACTTCAAACCGGCAATAGGAAACAGACTGAGAAAGCAGAGAAAAAGTGTATCCTGCAACCCGTTCCCTTGGTGCTAGATGAACGAACGTCTCTCCACTTGCTCAGTTCTGAGAGATAAGTGTGTGTGAAAGCCGTCCTTCACCTAGCTTGTTGGGAACACAAAGTTTCTTTTCAGTTGCAAACTCCATTCCATACATATATATGGGGAGGTACAAGCTCCAACTCTGTTTTACACTGAAAACTGCAGGAACTTCAAACCAGCACTAGGAAACAGACTGAGAAAGCAGAGAAAAAGTGTCTCCTGCAACCCTTTCCCTTGGTGCTAGATGAACGAACGTCTCTCCACTTGCTCAGTTCTGAGAGATAAGTGTGTGTGAAAGCCGTCCTTCACCTAGTTTGTTGGGAACACAAAGTTTCTTTTCAGTTGCAAACTCCATTCCATACATATATATGGGTAGGTACAAGCTCCAAATCGGTTTGACAGTGAAAACTGCAGGAACTTCAAACCGGCACTAGGAAACAGACTGAGAAAGCAGAGAAAAAGTGTGTCCTGCAACCCGTTCCCTTGGTGCTAGATGAACAAACGTCTCTCCACTTGCTCAGTTCCGAGAGATATGTGTGTGTGAAAGCCGTCCTTCAACTAGCTTGTTGGGAACACAAAGTTTCTTTTCAGTTGCAAACTCCATTCCATACATATATATGGGGAGGTACAAGCTCCAACTCTGTTTGACAGTGAAAACTGCAGGAACTTCAAACCGGCACTAGGAAACAGACTGAGAAAGCAGAGAAAAAGTGTATCCTGCAACCCGTTCCCTTGGTGCTGGATGAACGAACGTCTCTCCACTTGCTCAGTTCTGAGAGATAAGTGTGTGTGAAAGCCGCACTTCACCTAGCTTGTTGGGAACACAAAGTTTCTTTTCAGTTGCAAACTCCATTCCATACATAAATATGGGGAGGTACTAGCTCCAACTCGGTTTGACAGTGAAAACTGCAGGAACTTCAAACCGGCACTAGGAAAGAGACTGAGAAAGCAGAGAAAAAGTGTCTCCTGCAACCCGTTCCCTTGGTGCTAGATGAACGAACGTCTCTCCACTTGCTCAGTTCTGAGAGATAAGTGTGTGTGAAAGCCGTCCTTCACCTAGCTTTTTGGGAACACAAAGTTTCTTTTCAGTTGCAAACTCCATTCCATACATATATATGGGGAGGTACAAGCTCCAACCCGGTTTTACACTGAAAACTGCAGGAACTTCAAACCGGCCCTAGGAAACAGACTGAGAAAGCAGAGAAAATGTGTCTCCTGCAACCCGTTCCCTTGGTGCTAGATGAATGAACGTCTCTCCACTTGCTCAGTTCCGAGCGATAAGTGTGTGTGAAAGCCGTAATTCAGCTAGCTTGTTGGGAACACAAAGTTTCTTTTCAGTTGCAAACTCCATTCCATACATATATATGGGGAGGTACAAGCTCCAAATCGGTTTGACAGTGAAAACTGCAGGAACTTCAAACCGGCACTAGGAAACAGACTGAGAAAGCAGAGAAAAAGTGTCTCCTGCAACCCGTTCCCTTGGTGCTAGATGAACGAACGTCTCTCCACTTGCTCAGTTCTGAGAGATAAGTGTGTGTGAAAGCCGTCCTTCAACTAGCTTGTTGGGAACACAAAGTTTCTTTTCAGTTGCAAACTCCATTCCATACATATATATGGGGAGGTACAAGCTCCAACTCTGTTTGACAGTGAAAACTGCAGGAACTTCAAACAGGCACTAAGAAACAGACTGAGAAATCAGAGAAAAAGTGTCTCCTGCAACCCGTTCCCTTGGTGCTAGATGAACGAACGTCTCTCCACTTGCTCAGTTCTGAGAGATAAGTGTGTGTGAAAGACGTCCTTCACCTAGCTTGTTGGGAACACAAAGTTTCTTTTCAGTTGCAAACTCCATTCCATACATATATATGTGGAGGTACAAGCTCCAACTCGGTTTTACAGTGAAAACTGCAGGAACTTCAAACCGGCACTAGGAAACAGACTGAGAAATCAGAGAAAAAGTGTCTCCTGCAAACCGTTCCCTTGGTGCTAGATGAACGAACGTCTCTCCACTTGCTCAGTTGTGAGAGATAAGTGTGTGTGAAAGCCGCAATTAATCCTAGCTTCTTGGGAACCCAAAGTTTCTTTTCAGTTGCAAAACCCCTTCAATACAAATATATGGTGAGTTACTAGCTCCAACTCTGTTTGACAGTGAAAACTGCAGGAACTTCAAACCGGCACTAGGAAAGAGACTGAGAAAGCAGAGAAAAAGTGTCTCCTGCAACCCGTTCCCTTGGTTTTATGAACGAACGTCTCTCCACCTGCTCAGTTCTGAGAGATAAGTGTGTGTGAAAGCCATCCTTCACCTAGATTGTGGGGAACCAAAAGATTCTTTTCAGTTGCATACTCCATTCCATACATATATATGGGGAGGTACTAGCTCCAACTCGGTTTGACAGTGAAAACTGCAGGAACTTCAAAACGGCACTAGGAAACATACTGAGAAAGCAGAGAAAAAGTGTCTCCTGCAACCCGTTCCCTTGGTGCTCGATGAACGAAAGTCTCTCCACTTGCTCAGTTCTGAGAGATAAGTGTGTGTGAAAGCTGCTCTTCACCTAGCTTGTGGGGAACACAAAGTTTCTTTTCAGTTGCAAACTCCATTCCATACATATATATGGGGAGGTACTAGCTCCAACTCGGTTTGACAGTGAAAACTGCAGGAACTTCAAACCGGCACTAGGAAACAGACTGAGAAAGCAGAGAAAAAGTGTCTACTGCAACCCGTTCCCTTGGTGCTAGATGAACGAACGTCTCTCCACTTGCTCAGTTCTGAGAGATAAGTGTGTGTGAAAGCCGTTCTTCACCTAGCTTGTTGGGAACACAAAGTTTTTTTCAGTTGCAAACTCCATTCCATACATATATATGAGGAGATACAAGCTCCAACACGGTTTTACACTGAAATCTGCAGGAACTTCAAACCGGCACTAGGAATCAGACTGAGAAAGCAGAGAAAAACTGTCTCCTGCAACCCGTTCCCTTGGTGCTAGATGAACGAACGTCTCTCCACTTGCTCAGTTCTGAGAGATAAGTGTGTGTGAAAGCCAACCTTCACCTAGATTGTGGGGAACACAAAGTTTCTTTTCAGTTGCAAACTCCATTCCATACATATATATGGGGAGGTACAAGCTCCAACACTGTTTGACAGTGAAAACTGCAGGAACTTCAAACCGGCACTAGGAAAAAGACTGAGAAACAGAGAAATAGTGTCTCCTGCAACCCGTTCCCTTGGTGCTAGATGAACGAACGTCTCTCCACTTGCTCAGTTCTGAGAGATAAGTGTGTGTGAAAGCCGTCCTTCACCTAGCTTGTTGGGAACACAAAGTTTCTTTTCAGTTGCAAACTCCATTCCATACATATATATGGGGAGGTACAAGCTCCAACACTGTTTGACAGTGAAAACTGCAGGAACTTCAAACCGGCACTAGGAAAAAGACTGAGAAACAGAGAAAAAGTGTCTCCTGCAACCCGTTCCCTTGGTGCTAGATGAACGAACGTCTCTCCACTTGCTCAGTTCTGAGAGATAAGTGTGTGTGAAAGCCGTCCTTCACCTAGCATGTTGGGAACACAAAGCTTCTTTTCAGTTGCAAACTCCATTCCATACATATATATGGGGAGGTACAAGCTCCAACACTGTTTGACAGTGAAAACTGCAGGAACTTCAAACCGGCACTAGGAAAAAGACTGAGAAACAGAGAAAAAGTGTCTACTGCAACCCGTTCCCTTGGTGCTAGATGAACGAACGTCTCTCCACTTGCTCAGTTCTGAGAGATAAGTGTGTGTGAAAGCCGTCCTTCACCTAGCTTTTTGGGAACACAAAGTTTCTTTTCAGTTGCAAACTCCATTCCATACATATATATGGGGAGGTACAAGCTCCAACCCGGTTTTACACTGAAAACTGCAGGAACTTCAAACCGGCACTAGGAAACAGACTGAGAAAGCAGAGGAAAAGTGTATCCTCCAACCCGTTCCCTTGGTGCTAGATGAACGAACGTCTCTCCACTTGCTCAGTTCTGAGAGATAAGTGTGTGTGAAAGCCGTCCTTCACCTAGCTTGTTGGGAACACAAAGCTTCTTTTCAGTTGCAAACTCCATTCCATACATATATATGGGGAGGTACAAGCTCCAACACTGTTTGACAGTGAAAACTGCAGGAACTTCAAACCGGCACTAGGAAAAAGACTGAGAAACAGAGAAATAGTGTCTCCTGCAACCCGTTCCCTTGGTGCTAGATGAACGAACGTCTCTCCACTTGCTCAGTTCTGAGAGATAAGTGTGTGTGAAAGCCGTCCTTCACCTAGCTTGTTGGGAACACAAAGTTTCTTTTCAGTTGCAAACTCCATTCCATACATATATATGGGGAGGTACAAGCTCCAACACTGTTTGACAGTGAAAACTGCAGGAACTTCAAACCGGCACTAGGAAAAAGACTGAGAAACAGAGAAAAAGTGTCTCCTGCAACCCGTTCCCTTGGTGCTAGATGAACGAACGTCTCTCCACTTGCTCAGTTCTGAGAGATAAGTGTGTGTGAAAGCCGTCCTTCACCTAGCATGTTGGGAACACAAAGCTTCTTTTCAGTTGCAAACTCCATTCCATACATATATATGGGGAGGTACAAGCTCCAACACTGTTTGACAGTGAAAACTGCAGGAACTTCAAACCGGCACTAGGAAAAAGACTGAGAAACAGAGAAAAAGTGTCTACTGCAACCCGTTCCCTTGGTGCTAGATGAACGAACGTCTCTCCACTTGCTCAGTTCTGAGAGATAAGTGTGTGTGAAAGCCGTCCTTCACCTAGCTTGTTGGGAACACAAAGTTTCTTTTCAGTTGCAAACTCCATTCCATACATATATATGGGGATGTACAAGTTCCAACACGGTTTTACAGTGAAAACTGCAGGAACTTCAAAGCGGCACTAGGAAACAGACTGAGAAAGCAGAGAAAAAGTGTCTCCTGCAACCCGTTCCCTTGGTGCTAGATGAACGAACGTCTCTCCACTTGCTCAGTTCTGAGAGATAAGTGTGTGTGAAAGCCGCACTTCACCTAGCTTGTTGGGAACACAAAGTTTCTTTTCAGTTGCAAACTCCATTCCATACATATATATGGGGAGGTACAAGCTCCAAATCGTTTTGACCGTGAAAACTGCAGGAACATCAAACCGGCATTATGAAACAGACTGAGAAAGCAGAGAAAAAGTGTCTCCTGCAACCCGTTCCCTTGGTGCTAGATGAACGAACTTCTCTCCACTTACTCAGTTCCGAGAGATAAGTGTGTGTGAAAGCCGTCCTTCAACTAGCTTGTTGGGAATACAAAGTTTCTTTTCAGTTGCAAACTCCATTCCATACATATATATGTGGAGGTACAAGCTCCAACTCGGTTTTACAATGAAAACTGCAGGAACTTCAAACCGGCACTAGGAAACAGACTGAAAAAGCAGAGAAAAAGTATCTCCTGCAACCCGTTCCCTTGGTGCTAGATGAACGAAGGTCTCTCCACTTGCTCAGTTCTGAGAGATAAGTGTATGTGAAAGGCGTCATTCACCTAGCTTGTTGGGAACAAAAAGTTTCTTTTCATTTGCTAACTCCAGTCCATACATATATATGGGGAGGTACTAGCTCCAACTCTGTTTGACAGTGAAAACTGCAGGAACTTCAAACCGGCACTAGGAAACAGACTGAGAAAGCAGAGAAAAAGTGTCTCCTGCAACCCGTTCCCTTGGTGCTAGATGAACGAACGTCTCTCCACTTGCTCAGTTCCGAGAGATAAGTGTGTGTGAAAGCCGTCCTTCAAGTAGCTTGTTGGGAACACAAAGTTTCTTTTCAGTTGCAAACTCCATTCCATACATATATATGTGGAGGTACAAGCTCCAACTCGGTTTTACACTGAAAACTGCAGGAACTTCAAACCGGCATTAGAAAACAGACTTAGAAAGCAGAGAAATAGTATCTCCTGCAACCTGTTCCCTTGGTGCTAGATGAACGAACGTCTCTCCAGTTGCTCAGTTCTGAGAGATAAGTGTGTGTGAAAGCCGTCCTTCACCTAGCTTGTTGGGAACACAAAGTTTCTTTTCAGTTGCAAACTCCATTCCATACATATATATGGGGAGGTACAAGCTCCAAATCGGTTTGACAGTGAAAACTGCAGGAACTTCAAACCGGCACTAGGAAACAGACTGAGAAAGCAGAGAAAAAGTGTCTCCTGCAACCCGTTCCCTTGGTGCTAGATGAACGAACGTCTCTCCACTTGCTCAGTTCTGAGAGATAAGTGTGTTGAAAGCCATCCTTCACCTAGATTGTGGGGAACACAAAGTTTCTTTTCAGTTGCAAACTCCATTCCATACATATATATGGGGAGGTACAAGCTCCAACTCGGTTTGACAGTGAAAACTGCAGGAACTTCAAACCGGCACTAGGAAACAGACTGAGAAAGCAGAGAAAAAGTGTCTCCTGCAACCCGTTCCCTTGGTGCTAGATGAACGAACGTCTCTCCACTTGCTCAGTTCTGAGAGATAAGTGTGTGTGAAAGCCGTCCTTCACCTAGCTTGTTGGGAACACAAAGCTTCTTTTCAGTTGCAAACTCCATTCCATACATATATATGGGGAGGTACAAACTCCAACTCGGTTTAACAGTGAAAACTGCAGGAACTTCAAACCAGCACTAGGAAACAGACTGAGAAATCAGAGAAAAGTGTCTCTTGCAACCCGTTCCCTTGGTGCTAGATGAACGAACGTCTCTCCACTTGCTCAGTTCTGAGAGATATGTGTGTGTGAAAGCCGTCCTTCACCTAGCTTGTTGGGAACACAAAGCTTATTTTCAGTTGCAAACTCCATTCCATACTTATATATGGGGAGGTACTAGCTCCAACTCGGTTTGACAGTGAAAACTGCAGGAACTTCAAACCGGCACTAGGAAACAGACTGAGAAAGCAGAGAAAAAGTGTATCCTGCAACCCGTTCCCTTGGTGCTAGATGAACGAACGTCTCTCCACTTGCTCAGTTCTGAGAGATAAGTGTGTGTGAAAGCCGTCCTTCACCTAGCTTGTTGGGAACAAAAAGTTTCTTTTCAGTTGCAAACTCCATTCCATACATATATATGGGGAGGTACTAGCTCCAACTCTGTTTGACATTGAAAACTGCAGGAACTTCAAACCGGCACTAGGAAACAGACTGAGAAACAGAGAAAAAGTGTCTCCTGCATTTCGTTCCCTTGGTGCTAGATGAACGAACGTCTCTCCACTTGCTCAGTTCTGAGAGATAAGTGTGTGTGAAAGCCGTCCTTCACCTAGCTTGTTGGGAACACAAAGCTTCTTTTCAGTTGCAAACTCCATTCCATACATATATATGGGGAGGTACAAACTCCAACTCCGTTTGACAGTGAAAACTGCAGGAACTTCAAACCGGCCCTAGGAAACAGAATGAGAAAGCAGAGAAAAAGTGTCTCCTGCAACCCGTTCCCTTGGTGCTAGATGAACGAACGTCTCTCCACTTGCTCAGTTCTGAGAGATAAGTGTGTGTGAAAGCCGTCCTTCACCTAGCTTGTTGGGAACACAAAGCTTATTTTCGGTTGCAAACTCCATTCAATACATATACATGGGGAGGTACTAGCTCCAACTCGGTTTGACAGTGAAAACTGCAGGAACTTCAAACCGGCACTAGGAAAGAGACTGAGAAAGCAGAGAAAAAGTGTCTCCTGCAACCCGTTCCCTTGGTGCTAGATGAACGAACGTCTCTCCACTTGCTCAGTTCTGAGGGATAAGTGTGTGTGAAAGCCGTCCTTCACCTAGCTTGTTGGGAACACAAAGTTTCTTTTCAGTTGCAAACTCCATTCCATACATATATATGGGGAGGTACAAGCTCCAACTCGCTTTTACAGTGAAAACTGTAGGAACTTCAAACCGGCACTAGGAAACAGACTGAGAAAGCAGAGAAAAAGTGTCTCCTGCAACCCGTTCCCTTGGTGCTAGATGAACGAACGTCTCTCCACTTGCTCAGTTCTGAGGGATATGTGTGTGTGAAAGCCGTCCTTCACCTACTTGTTGGGAACCAAAGCTTCTTTTCAGTTGCAAGCTCCATTCCATACATATATATGTGGAGGTACTAGCTCCAACTCTGTTTGACAGTGAAAACTGCAGGAACTTCAAACCGGCACTAGGAAACAGACTGAGAAAGCAGAGAAAAAGTGTCTCCTGCAACCCGTTCCCTTGGTGCTAGATGAACGAAAGTCTCTCCACTTGCTCAGTTCTGAGAGAAAAGTTTATGTGAAAGCCGTCCTTCACGTAGCTTCTTGGGAACACAAAGCTTCTTTTCAGTTGCAAACTCCATTCCATACATATATATGGGGAGGTACTAGCTCCAACACGGTTTGACAGATAAAACTGCAGGAACTTCAAACCGGCACTAGGAAACAGACTGAGAAAGCAGAGAAAAAGTGTCTCCTGCAACCCTTTCCCTTGGTGCTTGATGAACTAACGTCTCTCCACTTGCTCAGTTCCGAGAGATAATTGTGTGTGAAAGCCGTACTTCACCAAGCTTGTTGGGAACACAAAGTTTCTTTTCAGTTGCAAACTCCATTCCATACATATATATGGGGAGGAACAAGCTCCAACTCTGTTTGACTGTGAAAACTGCAGGAAATTCAAACCGGCACTAGGAAACAGACTGAGAAAGCTGAGAAAAAGTTTCTCATGCAAACCGTTCCCTTGGTGTTAGATGAACGAACGTCTCTCCACTTGCTCAGTTCTGAGAGATAAGTGTGTGTCAAAGCCGTCCTTCACCTAGCTTGTTGGGAACACAAAGCTTCTTTTCAGTTGCAAACTCCATTCCATACATATATATGGGGAGGTACAAACTCCAACTCCGTTTGACAGTGAAAACTGCAGGAACTTCAAACCGGCCCTAGGAAACAGAATGAGAAAGCAGAGAAAAAGTGTCTCCTGCAACCCGTTCCCTTGGCGCTGGATGAACGAACGTCTCTCCACTTGCTCAGTTCTGAGGGATAATTGTGTGTGAAAGCCGTCCTTCACCTAGCTTGTTGGGAACACAAAGCTTCTTTTCAGTTGCAAACTCCATTCCATATATATATATAGGGAAGGTACAAGCTCCAACTCGCTTTTACAGTGAAAACTGTAGGAACTTCAAACCGGCACTAGGAAACAGACTGAGAAAGCAGAGAAAAAGTGTCTCCTGCAACCCGTTCCTTGGTGCTAGATGAACGAACGTCTCTCCACTTGCTCAGTTCTGAGGGATATGTGTGTGTGAAAGCCGTCCTTCACCTACTTGTTGGGAACCAAAGCTTCTTTTCAGTTGCAAGCTCCATTCCATACATATATATGTGGAGGTACTAGCTCCAACTCTGTTTGACAGTGAAAACTGCAGGAACTTCCAACCGGCACTAGGAAACAGACTGAGAAAGCAGAGAAAAAGTGTCTCCTGCAACCCGTTCCCTTGGTGCTAGATGAACGAACGTCTCTCCACTTGCTCAGTTCTGAGAGAAAAGTGTGTGTGAAAGCCGTCCTTCACCTAGCTTGTTGGGAACACAAAGCTTCTTTTCAGTTGCAAACTCCATTCCATACATATATATGGGGAGGTACTAGCTCCAACACGGTTTGACAGATAAAACTGCAGGAACTTCAAACCGGCACTAGGAAACAGACTGAGAAAGCAGAGAAAAAGTGTCTCCTGCAACCCTTTCCCTTGGTGCTAGATGAACTAACGTCTCTCCACTTGCTCAGTTTCGAGAGATAATTGTGTGTGAAAGCCGTACTTCACCAAGCTTGTTGGGAACACAAAGTTTCTTTTCAGTTGCAAACTCCATTCCATACATATATATGGGGAGGAACAAGCTCCAACACTGTTTGACAGTGAACACTGCAGGAAATTCAAACCGGCACTAGGAAACAGACTGAGAAAGCTGAGAAAAAGTGTCTCCTGCAAACCGTTCCCTTGGTGTTAGATGAACGAACGTCTCTCCACTTGCTCAGTTCTGAGAGATAAGTGTGTGTCAAAGCCGTCCTTCACCTAGCTTGTTGGGAACACAAAGTTTCTTTTCAGTTGCAAACTCCATTCCATACATATATATGGGGAGGTACAAGCTCCAACTCGGTTTTACATTGAAAACTGCAGGAACTTCAAACCGGCACTAGGAAACAGACTGAGAAAGCAGAGGAAAAGTGTATCCTCCAACCCGTTCCCTTGGTGCTAGATGAACGAACGTCTCTCCACTTGCTCAGTTCTGAGAGATAAGTGTGTGTGAAAGCCGTCCTTCACCTAGCTTGTTGGGAACACAAAGCTTCTTTTCAGTTGCAAACTCCATTCCATACATATATATGGGTAGGTACAAGCTCCAAATCGGTTTCACAGTGAAAACTGCAGGAACTTCAAACCGGCACTAGGAAACAGACTGAGAAAGCAGAGAAAAAGTGTCTCCTGCAACCCGTTCCCTTGGTGCTAGATGAACGAACGTCTCTCCACTTGCTCAGTTCCGAGAGATATGTGTGTGTGAAAGCCGTCCTTCAACAAGCTTTTTGGGAACACAAAGTTTCTTTTCAGTTGCAAACTCCATTCCATACATATATATGGGGAGGTACAAGCTCCAACTCTGTTTGACAGTGAAAACTGCAGGAACTTCAAACCGGCACTAGGAAACAGACTGAGAAAGCAGAGAAAAAGTGTATCCTGCAACCCGTTCCCTTGGTGCTAGATGAACGAACGTCTCTCCACTTGCTCAGTTCTGAGAGATAAGTGTGTGTGAAAGCCGCACTTCACCTAGCTTGTTGGGAACACAAAGTTTCTTTTCAGTTGCAAACTCCATTCCATAGATAAATATGGGGAGGTACTAGCTCCAACTCGGTTTGACAGTGAAAACTGCAGGAACTTCAAACCGGCACTAGGAAAGAGACTGAGAAAGCAGAGAAAAAGGGTCTCCTGCAACCCGTTCCCTTGGTGCTAGATGAACGAACGTCTCTCCACTTGCTCAGTTCTGAGAGATAAGTGTGTGTGAAAGCCGTCCTTCACCTAGCTTTTTGGGAACACAAAGTTTCTTTTCAGTTGCAAACTCCATTCCATACATATATATAGGGAGGTACAAGCTCCAAGCCGGTTTTACACTGAAAACTGCAGGAACTTCAAACCGCCTCTAGGAAACAGACTGAGAAAGCAGAGAAAATGTGTCTCCTGCAACCCGTTCCCTTGGTGCTAGATGAATGAACGTCTCTCCCCTTGCTCAGTTCCGAGCGATAAGTGTGTGTGAAAGCCGTAATTCAACTAGCTTGTTGGGAACACAAAGTTTCTTTTCAGTTGCAAACTCCATTCCATACATATATATGGGGAGGTACAAGCTCCAACTCGGTTTGACAGTGAAAACTGCAGGAACTTCAAACCGGCACTAAGAAACAGACTGAGAAAGCAGAGAAAAAGATTCTCCTGCAACCCGTTCCCTTGGTGCTAGATGAACGAACGTCTCTCCACTTGCTCAGTTCTGAGAGATAAGTGTGTGTGAAAGCCGTCCTTCACCTAGCTTGTTGGGAACACAAAGTTTCTTTTCAGTTACAAACTCCATTCCATACATATATATGGGGAGGTACAAGCTCCAACTCTGTTTGACAGTGAAAACTGCAGGAACTTCAAACAGGCACTAAGAAACAGACTGAGAAAGCAGAGAAAAATTGTCTCCTGCAACCCGTTCCCTTGGTGCTAGATGAACGAACGTCTCTCCACTTGCTCAGTTCTGAGAGATAAGTGTGTGTGAAAGCCGTCCTTCACCTAGCTTGTTGGGAACACAAAGTTTCTTTTCAGTTGCAAACTCCATTCCATACATATATATGGGGAGGTACAAGCTCCAACTCGGTTTTACAGTGAAAACTGCAGGAACTTCAAACCGGCACTAGGAAACAGACTGAGAAATCAGAGAAAAAGTGTCTCCTGCAACCCGTTCCCTTGGTGCTAGATGAACGAACGTCTCTCCACTTGCTCAGTTGTGAGAGATAAGTGTGTGTGAAAGCCGCAATTAATCCTAGCTTCTTGGGAACACAAAGTTTCTTTTCAGTTGCAAAACCCCTTCAATACATATATATGGTGGGGTATTAGCTCCAACTCTCTTTGACAGTGAAAACTGCAGGAACTTCAAACCGGCACTAGGAAAGAGACTGAGAAAGCAGAGAAAAAGTGTCTCCTGCAACCCGTTCCCTTGGTGCTAGATGAACGAACGTCTCTCCACTTGCTCAGTTCTGAGAGATAAGTGTGTGTGAATGCCGCACTTCACCTAGCTTGTTGGGAACACAAAGTTTCTTTTCAGTTGCAAACTCCATTCCATACATATATATGGGGAGGTACAAGCTCCAAATCGGTTTGACCGTGAAAACTGCAGGAACATCAAACCGGCATTATGAAACAGACTGAGAAAGCAGAGAAAAAGTGTCTCCTGCAACCCGTTCCCTTGGTGCTAGATGAACGAACTTCTCTCCACTTACTCAGTTCCGAGAGATAAGTGTGTGTGAAAGCCGTCCTTCAACTAGCTTGTTGGGAATACAAAGTTTCTTTTCAGTTGCAAACTCCATTCCATACATATATATGTGGAGGTACAAGCTCCAACTCGGTTTTACAATGAAAACTGCAGGAACTTCAAACCGGCACTAGGAAACAGACTGAAAAAGCAGAGAAAAGGTATCTCCTGCAACCCGTTCCCTTGGTGCTAGATGAACGAACGTCTCTCCACTTGCTCAGTTCTGAGAGATAAGTGTATGTGAAAGGCGTCATTCACCTAGCTTGTTGGGAACAAAAAGTTTCTTTTCATTTGCTAACTCCAGTCCATACATATATATGGGGAGGTACTAGCTCCAACTCTGTTTGACAGTGAAAACTGCAGGAACTTCAAACCGGCAATAGGAAACAGACTGAGAAAGCAGAGAAAAAGTGTATCCTGCAACCCGTTCCCTTGGTGCTAGATGAACGAACGTCTCTCCACTTGCTCAGTTCTGAGAGATAAGTGTGTGTGAAAGCCGTCCTTCACCTAGCTTGTTGGGAACACAAAGTTTCTTTTCAGTTGCAAACTCCATTCCATACATATATATGGGGAGGTACAAGCTCCAACTCTGTTTTACACTGAAAACTGCAGGAACTTCAAACCAGCACTAGGAAACAGACTGAGAAAGCAGAGAAAAAGTGTCTCCTGCAACCCTTTCCCTTGGTGCTAGATGAACGAACGTCTCTCCACTTGCTCAGTTCTGAGAGATAAGTGTGTGTGAAAGCCGTCCTTCACCTAGTTTGTTGGGAACACAAAGTTTCTTTTCAGTTGCAAACTCCATTCCATACATATATATGGGTAGGTACAAGCTCCAAATCGGTTTGACAGTGAAAACTGCAGGAACTTCAAACCGGCACTAGGAAACAGACTGAGAAAGCAGAGAAAAAGTGTGTCCTGCAACCCGTTCCCTTGGTGCTAGATGAACAAACGTCTCTCCACTTGCTCAGTTCCGAGAGATATGTGTGTGTGAAAGCCGTCCTTCAACTAGCTTGTTGGGAACACAAAGTTTCTTTTCAGTTGCAAACTCCATTCCATACATATATATGGGGAGGTACAAGCTCCAACTCTGTTTGACAGTGAAAACTGCAGGAACTTCAAACCGGCACTAGGAAACAGACTGAGAAAGCAGAGAAAAAGTGTATCCTGCAACCCGTTCCCTTGGTGCTGGATGAACGAACGTCTCTCCACTTGCTCAGTTCTGAGAGATAAGTGTGTGTGAAAGCCGCACTTCACCTAGCTTGTTGGGAACACAAAGTTTCTTTTCAGTTGCAAACTCCATTCCATACATAAATATGGGGAGGTACTAGCTCCAACTCGGTTTGACAGTGAAAACTGCAGGAACTTCAAACCGGCACTAGGAAAGAGACTGAGAAAGCAGAGAAAAAGTGTCTCCTGCAACCCGTTCCCTTGGTGCTAGATGAACGAACGTCTCTCCACTTGCTCAGTTCTGAGAGATAAGTGTGTGTGAAAGCCGTCCTTCACCTAGCTTTTTGGGAACACAAAGTTTCTTTTCAGTTGCAAACTCCATTCCATACATATATATGGGGAGGTACAAGCTCCAACCCGGTTTTACACTGAAAACTGCAGGAACTTCAAACCGGCCCTAGGAAACAGACTGAGAAAGCAGAGAAAATGTGTCTCCTGCAACCCGTTCCCTTGGTGCTAGATGAATGAACGTCTCTCCACTTGCTCAGTTCCGAGCGATAAGTGTGTGTGAAAGCCGTAATTCAGCTAGCTTGTTGGGAACACAAAGTTTCTTTTCAGTTGCAAACTCCATTCCATACATATATATGGGGAGGTACAAGCTCCAAATCGGTTTGACAGTGAAAACTGCAGGAACTTCAAACCGGCACTAGGAAACAGACTGAGAAAGCAGAGAAAAAGTGTCTCCTGCAACCCGTTCCCTTGGTGCTAGATGAACGAACGTCTCTCCACTTGCTCAGTTCTGAGAGATAAGTGTGTGTGAAAGCCGTCCTTCAACTAGCTTGTTGGGAACACAAAGTTTCTTTTCAGTTGCAAACTCCATTCCATACATATATATGGGGAGGTACAAGCTCCAACTCTGTTTGACAGTGAAAACTGCAGGAACTTCAAACAGGCACTAAGAAACAGACTGAGAAATCAGAGAAAAAGTGTCTCCTGCAACCCGTTCCCTTGGTGCTAGATGAACGAACGTCTCTCCACTTGCTCAGTTCTGAGAGATAAGTGTGTGTGAAAGCCGTCCTTCACCTAGCTTGTTGGGAACACAAAGTTTCTTTTCAGTTGCAAACTCCATTCCATACATATATATGGGGAGGTACAAGCTCCAACTCTGTTTGACAGTGAAAACTGCAGGAACTTCAAACAGGCACTAAGAAACAGACTGAGAAATCAGAGAAAAAGTGTCTCCTGCAACCCGTTCCCTTGGTGCTAGATGAACGAACGTCTCTCCACTTGCTCAGTTCTGAGAGATAAGTGTGTGTGAAAGCCGTCCTTCACCTAGCTTGTTGGGAACACAAAGTTTCTTTTCAGTTGCAAACTCCATTCCATACATATATATGGGGAGGTACAAGCTCCAACTCTGTTTGACAGTGAAAACTGCAGGAACTTCAAACAGGCACTAAGAAACAGACTGAGAAATCAGAGAAAAAGTGTCTCCTGCAAACCGTTCCCTTGGTGCTAGATGAACGAACGTCTCTCCACTTGCTCAGTTGTGAGAGATAAGTGTGTGTGAAAGCCGCAATTAATCCTAGCTTCTTGGGAACCCAAAGTTTCTTTTCAGTTGCAAAACCCCTTCAATACATATATATGGTGAGTTACTAGCTCCAACTCTGTTTGACAGTGAAAACTGCAGGAACTTCAAACCGGCACTAGGAAAGAGACTGAGAAAGCAGAGAAAAAGTGTCTCCTGCAACCCGTTCCCTTGGTTTTATGAACGAACGTCTCTCCACCTGCTCAGTTCTGAGAGATAAGTGTGTGTGAAAGCCATCCTTCACCTAGATTGTGGGGAACCAAAAGATTCTTTTCAGTTGCATACTCCATTCCATACATATATATGGGGAGGTACTAGCTCCAACTCGGTTTGACAGTGAAAACTGCAGGAACTTCAAAACGGCACTAGGAAACATACTGAGAAAGCAGAGAAAAAGTGTCTCCTGCAACCCGTTCCCTTGGTGCTCGATGAACGAAAGTCTCTCCACTTGCTCAGTTCTGAGAAATAAGTGTGTGTGAAAGCTGCTCTTCACCTAGCTTGTGGGGAACACAAAGTTTCTTTTCAGTTGCAAACTCCATTCCATACATATATATGGGGAGGTACTAGCTCCAACTCGGTTTGACAGTGAAAACTGTAGGAACTTCAAACCGGCACTAGGAAACAGACTGAGAAAGCAGAGAAAAAGTGTCTACTGCAACCCGTTCCCTTGGTGCTAGATGAACGAACGTCTCTCCACTTGCTCAGTTCTGAGAGATAAGTGTGTGTGAAAGCCGTTCTTCACCTAGCTTGTTGGGAACACAAAGTTTTTTTCAGTTGCAAACTCCATTCCATACATATATATGAGGAGATACAAGCTCCAACACGGTTTTACACTGAAATCTGCAGGAACTTCAAACCGGCACTAGGAATCAGACTGAGAAAGCAGAGAAAAACTGTCTCCTGCAACCCGTTCCCTTGGTGCTAGATGAACGAACGTCTCTCCACTTGCTCAGTTCTGAGAGATAAGTGTGTGTGAAAGCCAACCTTCACCTAGATTGTGGGGAACACAAAGTTTCTTTTCAGTTGCAAACTCCATTCCATACATATATATGGGGAGGTACTAGCTCCAACTCGGTTTTACAGTGAAAACTGCAGGAACTTCAAACCGGCACTAGGAAACAGACTGAGAAAGCAGAGAAAAAGTGTCTCCTGCAACCCGTTCCCTTGGTGCTAGATGAACGAACGTCTCTCCACTTGCTCAGTTCTGAGAGATAAGTGTGTGTGAAAGCCGTCCTTCACCTAGCTTTTTGGGAACACAAAGTTTCTTTTCAGTTGCAAACTCCATTCCATACATATATATGGGGAGGTACAAGCTCCAACCCGGTTTTACACTGAAAACTGCAGGAACTTCAAACCTGCCCTAGGAAACAGACTGAGAAAGCAGAGAAAAAGAGTCTCCTGCAACCCGTTCCCTTGGTGCTAGATGAACGAACGTCTCTCCACTTGCTCAGTTGTGAGAGATAAGTGTGTGTGAAAGCCGCAATTAATCCTAGCTTCTTGGGAACACAAAGTTTCTTTTCAGTTGCAAAACCCCTTCAATACATATATATGGTGAGGTACTAGCTCCAACTCTGTTTGACAGTGAAAACTGCAGGAACTTCAAACCGGCACTGGGAAAGAGACTGAGAAAGCAGAGAAAAAGTGTCTCCTGCAACCCGTTCCCTTGGTGTTAGATGAACGAACGTCTCTCCACTTGCTATGTTCTGAGAGATAAGTGTGTGTGAAAGCCATCCTTCACCTAGATTGTGGGGAACGCAAAGTTTCTTTTCAGTTGCAAACTCCATTCCATACATATATATGGGGAGGTACTAGCTCCAACTCAGTTTGACAGTGAAAACTGCAGGAACTTCAAAACGGCACTAGGAAACAGACTGAGAAAGCAGAGAAAATGTGTCTCCTGCAACCCGTTCACTTGGTGCTCGATGAACGAAAGTCTCTCCACTTGCTCAGTTCTGAGAGATAAGTGTGTGTGAAAGCCGCTCTTCACCTAGCTTGTGGGGAACACAAAGTTTCTTTTCAGTTGCAAACTCCATTCCATACATATATATGGGGAGGTACTAGCTCCAACTCGGTTTGACAGTGAAAACTGCAGGAACTTCAAACCGGCACTAGGAAACAGAATGAGAAAGCAGAGAAAAAGTGTCTCCTGCAACCCGTTCCCTTGGTGCTAGATGAACGAACGTCTCTCCACTTGCTCAGTTCTGAGAGATAAGTGTGTGTGAAAGCCGTCCTTCACCTAGCTTGTTGGGAACACAAAGTTTCTTTTCAGTTGCAAACTCCATTCCATACATTTATATGAGGAGATACAAGCTCCAACACGGTTTTACACTGAAAACTGCAGGAACTTCAAACCGGCACTAGGAAACAGACTGAGAAAGCAGAGAAAAAGTGTCTCCTGCAACCCGTTCCCTTGGTGCTAGATGAACGAACGTCTCTCTACTTGCTCAGTTCTGAGACATAAGTGTGTGTGAAAGCCGCTCTTCACGAAGCTTGTTGGGAACACAAAGTTTCTTTTCAGTTGCAAACTCCATTCCATACATATATATGGGGAGGTACTAGCTCCAACTCGGTTTGACAGTGTAAACTGCAGGAACTTCAAACCGGCACTAGGAATCAGACTGAGAATGCAGAGAAAAACTGTCTCCTGCAACCCGTTCCCTTGGTGCTAGATGAACGAACGTCTCTCCACTTGCTCATTTCTGAGAGATAAGTGTGTGTGAAAGCCGTCCTTCACCTAGATTGTGGGGAACACAAAGTTTCTTTTCAGTTGCAAACTCCATTCCATACATATATATGGGGAGGTACTAGCTCCAACTCGGTTTGACAGTGTAAACTGCAGGAACTTCAAACCGGCACTAGGAATCAGACTGAGAATGCAGAGAAAAAGTGTCTCCTGCAACCCGTTCCCTTTGTGCTAGATGAACGAACGTCTCTCCACTTGCTCAGTTCTGAGAGATAAGTGTGTGTGAAAGCCGTCCTTCACCTAGATTGTGGGGAACAAAAAGTTTCTTTTCAGTTGCAAACTCCATTCCATACATATATATGGGGAGGTACTAGCTCCAACACGGTTTGACAGTGAAAACTGCAGGAACTTCAAACAGGCACTAGGAAAGAAACTGAGAAAGCAGAGAAAAAGTGTCTCCTGCAACCCGTTCCCTTCGTGCTAGATGAACGAACGTCTCTCCACTTGCTCAGTTCTGAGAGATAAGTGTGTGTGAAAGCCATCCTTCACCTAGATTGTGGGGAACACAAAGTTTCTTTTCAGTTGCAAACTCCATTCCATACATATATATGGGGAGGTACTATCTCCAACTCGGTTTTACAGTGAAAACTGCAGGAACTTCAAACCGGCACTAGGAAACAGACTGAGAAAGCAGAGAAAAAGTGTCTCCTGCAACCCGTTCCCTTGGTGCTAGATGAACGAACGTCTCTCCACTTGCTCAGTTCTGAGAGATAAGTGTGTGTGAAAGCCGCACTTCATCCTAACTTGATGGGAACACAAAGTTTCTTTTCAGTTGCAAACTTCATTCAATACATATATATGGGGAGGTACTAGCTCCAACACGGTTTGACAGTGAAAACTGCAGGAACTTCAAACAGGCACTAGGAAAGAGACTGAGAAAGCAGAGAAAAAGTGTCTCCTGCAACCCGTTCCCTTGGTGCTAGATGAACGAACGTCTCTCCACTTGCTCAGTTCTGAGAGATAAGTGTGTGTGAAAGCCATCCTTCAACTTGATTGTGGGGAACACAAAGTTTCTTTTCAGTTGCAAACTCCATTCCATACATATATATGGGGAGGTACAAGCTCCAACTCGGGTTGACAGTGAAAACTGCAGGAACTTCAAACCGGCACTAGGAAACAGACTGAGAAAGCAGAGAAAAAGTGTCTCCTGCAACCCGTTCCCTTGGTGCTAGATGAACGAACGTCTCTCCACTTGCTCAGTTCTGAGAGATAAGTGTGTGTGAAAGCCGTCCTTCACCTAGCTTGTTGGGAACACAAAGTTTCTTTTCAGTTGCAAACTCCATTCCATACATATATATGGGGAGGTACTAGCTCCAACTCGGTTTGACAGTGAAAACTGCAGGAACTTCAAACCGGCACTAGGAATCAGACTGAGAAAGTAGAGAAAAAGTGTCTCCTGCAATCCGTTCCATTGGTGCTAGATGAACGAACGTCTCTCCACTTGCTCAGTTCTGAGAGATAAGTGTGTGTGAAAGCCGTCCTTCACCTAGATTGTTGGGAACACAAAGTTTCTTTTCAGTTGCAAACTCCATTCCATACATATATATGGGGAGGTACTAGCTCCAACTCGGTTTTACAGTGAAAACTGCAGGAACTTCAAACCGGCACTAGGAATCAGACTGAGAAAATAGAGAAAAAGTGTCTCCTGCAACCCGTTCCCTTGGTGCTAGATGAACGAACGTCTCTCCACTTGCTCAGTTCTGAGAGATAAGTGGGTGTGAAAGCCGTCCTTCACCTAGCTTGTTGGGAACAAAAATCTTCTTTTCAGTTGCAAACTCCATTCCATACATATATATGGGGAGTTACTATCTCCAACTCGGTTTGACAGTGAAAACTGCAGGAAATTCAAACCGGCACTAGGAAACAGACTGAGAAAGCAGAGAAAAAGTGTCTCCTGCAACCCGTTCCCTTGGTGCTAGATGAACGAACGTCTCTCCACTTTCTCAGTTCTGAGAGATAAGTGTGTGTGAAAGCCGCTCTTCACATAGCTGGTTGGGAACACCAAGTTTCTTTTCAGTTGCAAACTCCATTCCATACATATATATGGGGAGGTAAAACTCCAACTCGGTTTAACAGTGTAAACTGCAGGAACTTCAAACCGGCACTAGGAAGCAGACTGAGAAAGCAGAGAAAAAGTGTCTCCTGCAACCCGTTCCCTTGGTGCTAGATGAACGAACGTCTCTCCACTTGCTCAGTTCTGAGAGATAGGTGTGTGTGAAAGCCATCCTTCAACTTGATTGTGGGGAACACAAAGTTTCTTTTCAGTTGCAAACTCCATTCCATACATATATATGGGGAGGTACAAGCTCCAACTCGGGTTGACAGTGAAAACTGCAGGAACTTCAAACCGGCACTAGGAAACAGACTGAGAAAGCAGAGAAAAAGTGTCTCCTGCAACCCGTTCCCTTGGTGCTAGATGAACGAACGTCTCTCCACTTGCTCAGTTCTGAGAGATAAGTGTGTGTGAAAGCCGTCCTTCACCTAGCTTGTTGGGAACAGAAAGTTTCTTTTCAGTTGCAAACTCCATTCCATACATATATATGGGGAGGTACTAGCTCCAACTCGGTTTGACAGTGAAAACTGCAGGAACTTCAAACCGGCACTAGGAATCAGACTGAGAAAATAGAGAAAAAGTGTCTCCTGCAACCCGTTCCCTTGGTGCTAGATGAACGAACGTCTCTCCACTTGCTCAGTTCTGAGAGATAAGTGGGTGTGAAAGCCGTCCTTCACCTAGCTTGTTGGGAACAAAAAGCTTCTTTTCAGTTGCAAACTCCATTCCATACATATATATGGGGAGTTACTAGCTCCAACTCGGTTTGACAGTGAAAACTGCAGGAAATTCAAACCGGCACTAGGAAACAGACTGAGAAAGCAGAGAAAAAGTGTCTCCTGCAACCCGTTCCCTTGGTGCTAGATGAACGAACGTCTCTCCACTTGCTCAGTTCTGAGAGATAAGTGTGTGTTAAAGCCGCTCTTCACATAGCTGGTTGGGAACACCAAGTTCCTTTTCAGTTGCAAACTCCATTCCATACATATATATGGGGAGGTAAAACTCCAACTCGGTTTAACAGTGTAAACTGCAGGAACTTCAAACCGGCACTAGGAAGCAGACTGAGAAAGCAGAGAAAAAGTGTCTCCTGCAACCCGTTCCCTTGGTGCTAGATGAACGAAAGTCTCTCCACTTGCTCAGTTCTGAGGGATAAGTGTGTGTGAAAGCCGTCCTTCACCTAACTTGTTGGGAACACAAAGTTTCTTTTCAGTTGCAAACTCCATTCCATACATATATATGTGGAGGTACAAGCTCCAACTCGGTTTTACACTGAAAACTGCAGGAACTTCAAACCGGCACTAGGAAACAGACTGAGAAAGCCGAGAAAAAGTATCTCCTGCAACCGTTCCCTTGGTTCTAAATGAACGAACGTCTCTCCACTTGCTCAGTTTTGAGAGATAAGTGTGTGTGAAAGCCGTCCTTCACCTAGCTTGTTGGGAAAAAAAAGTTTCTTTTAAGTTGGAAATTCCATTCCATACATATATATGGGGAGGTACTAGCTCCAACTCGGTTTGACAGTGAAAACTGCAGGAACTTCAAACCGGCACTAGGAAACAGACTGAGAAAGCAGAGAAAAAGTGTCTCCTGCAACCCATTCCCTTGGTGCTAGATGAACGAACGTCTCTCCACTTGCTCAGTTCTGAGAGATATGTGTGTGTGAAAGCCGCTCTTCACCTAGCTTGTTGGGAACACAAAGTTTCTTTACAGTTGCAAACTCCATTCCATACATATATATGGGGAGGTACCAGCTCCAACTCGGTTTGACAGTGAAAACTGCAGGAACTTCAAACCGGCACTAGGATTCAGACTGAGAAAGCAGAGAAAAAGTCTCTCCTGCAACCCGTTCCATTGGTGCTAGATGAACGAACGTCTCTCCACTTGCTCAGTTCTGAGAGATAACTGTGTGTGAAAGCCGTCCTTCACCAAGCTTGTTGGGAACACAAAGTTTCTTTTCAGTTGCAAACTCCATTCCATACATATATATGGGTAGGTACAAGCTCCAACTCGGTTTTAAAAATGAAAACTGCAGAAACTTCAAACCGGAACTAGGAAACAGACTGAGAAAGCAGAGAAAAAGTGTATCCTGCAAACCGTTCCCTTGGTGCTAGATGAACGAACGTCTCTCCACTTGCTCAGTTGTGAGAGATAAGTGTGTGTGAAAGCCGCAATTAATCCTAGCTTCTTGGGAACACAAAGTTTCTTTTCAGTTGCAAAACCCCTTCAATACATATATATGGTGAGGTACTAGCTCCAACTCTGTTTGACAGTGAAAACTGCAGGAACTTCAAAACGGCACTGGGAAAGAGACTGAGAAAGCAGAGAAAAAGTGTCTCCTGCAACCCGTTCCCTTGGTGTTAGATGAACGAACGTCTCTCCACTTGCTAAGTTCTGAGAGATAATTGTGTGTGAAAGCCATCCTTCACCTAGATTGTGGGGAACGCAAAGTTTCTTTTCAGTTGCAAACTCCATTCCATACATATATATGGGGAGGTACTAGCTCCAACTCGGTTTGACAGTGAAAACTGCAGGAACTTCAAAACGGCACTAGGAAACAGACTGAGAAAGCAGAGAAAATGTGTCTCCTGCAACCCGTTCACTTGGTGCTCGATGAACGAAAGTCTCTCCACTTGCTCAGTTCTGAGAGATAAGTGTGTGTGAAAGCCGCTCTTCACCTAGCTTGTGGGGAACACAAAGTTTCTTTTCAGTTGCAAACTCCATTCCATACATATATATGGGGAGGTACTAGCTCCAACTCGGTTTGACAGTGAAAACTGCAGGAACTTCAAACCGGCACTAGGAAACAGAATGAGAAAGCAGAGAAAAAGTGTCTCCTGCAACCCGTTCCCTTGGTGCTAGATGAACGAACGTCTCTCCACTTGCTCAGTTCTGAGAGATAAGTGTGTGTGAAAGCCGTCCTTCACCTAGCTTGTTGGGAACACAAAGTTTCTTTTCAGTTGCAAACTCCATTCCATACATATATATGAGGAGATACAAGCTCCAACACGGTTTTACACTGAAAACTGCAGGAACTTCAAACCGGCACTAGGAAACAGACTGAGAAAGCAGAGAAAAAGTGTCTCCTGCAACCCGTTCCCTTGGTGCTAGATGAACGAACGTCTCTCTACTTGCTCAGTTCTGAGACATAAGTGTGTGTGAAAGCCGCTCTTCACGAAGCTTGTTGGGAACACAAAGTTTCTTTTCAGTTGCAAACTCCATTCCATACATATATATGGGGAGGTACTAGCTCCAACTCGGTTTGACAGTGTAAACTGCAGGAACTTCAAACCGGCACTAGGAATCAGACTGAGAATGCAGAGAAAAACTGTCTCCTGCAACCCGTTCCCTTGGTGCTAGATGAACGAACGTCTCTCCACTTGCTCAGTTCTGAGAGATAAGTGTGTGTGAAAGCCGTCCTTCACATAACTTGTTGGGAACACAAAGTTTCTTTTCAGTTGTAAACTCCATCCCATACATATATATGTGGAGGTACAAGCTCCAACACGGTTTTACAGTGAAAACTGCAGGAACTTCAAACCGGCCCTAGAAAACAGACTGAGAAAGCAGAGAAAAAGTGTCTCCTGCAACCCGTTCCCTTTGTGCTAGATGAACGAACGTCTCTCCACTTGCTCAGTTCTGAGAGATAAGTGTGTGTGAAAGCCGTACTTCACCTAGATTGTGGGGAACACAAAGTTTCTTTTCAGTTGCAAACTCCATTCCATACATATATATGGGGAGGTACTAGCTCCAACACGGTTTGACAGTGAAAACTGCAGGAACTTCAAACAGGCACTAGGAAAGAAACTGAGAAAGCAGAGAAAAAGTGTCTCCTGCAACCCGTTCCCTTCGTGCTAGATGAACGAACGTCTCTCCACTTGCTCAGTTCTGAGAGATAAGTGTGTGTGAAAGCCATCCTTCACCTAGATTGTGGGGAACACAAAGTTTCTTTTCAGTTGCAAACTCCATTCCATACATATATATGGGGAGGTACTAGCTCCAACTCAGTTTTACAGTGAAAACTGCAGGAACTTCAAACCGGCACTAGGAAACAGACTGAGAAAGCAGAGAAAAAGTGTCTCCTGCAACCCGTTCCCTTGGTGCTAGATGAACGAACGTCTCTCCACTTGCTCAGTTCTGAGAGATAAGTGTGTGTGAAAGCCGCACTTCATCCTAACTTGATGGGAACACAAAGTTTCTTTTCAGTTGCAAACTTCATTCAATACATATATATGGGGAGGTACTAGCTCCAACACGGTTTGACAGTGAAAACTGCAGGAACTTCAAACAGGCACTAGGAAAGAGACTGAGAAAGCAGAGAAAAAGTGTCTCCTGCAACCCGTTCCCTTGGTGCTAGATGAACGAACGTCTCTCCACTTGCTCAGTTCTGAGAGATAAGTGTGTGTGAAAGCCATCCTTCACCTAGATTGTGGGGAACACAAAGTTTCTTTTCAGTTGCAAACTCCATTCCATACATATATATGGGGAGGTACTAGCTCCAACTCGGTTTTACAGTGAAAACTGCAGGAACTTCAAACCGGCACTAGGAAACAGACTGAGAAATCAGAGAAAAAGTGTCTCCTGCAACCCGTTCCCTTGGTGCTAGATGAAAGAACGTCTCTCCACTTGCTCAGTTCTGAGAGATAAGTGTGTGTGAAAGCCGTCCTTCACCTAGCTTTTTGGGAACACAAAGTTTCTTTTCAGTTGCAAACTCCATTCCATACATATATATGGGGAGGTACTAGCTCCAACTCGGTTTGACAGTGAAAACTGCAGGAACTTCAAACCGGCACTAGGAAACAGACTGAGAAAGCAGAGAAAAAGTGGCTCCTGCAACCCGTTCCCTTGGTGCTAGATGAACGAACGTCTCTCCACTTGCTCAGTTCTGAGAGATAAGTGTGTGTGAAAGCCATCCTTCAACTTGATTGTGGGGAACACAAAGTTTCTTTTCAGTTGCAAACTCCATTCCATACATATATATGGGGAGGTACAAGCTCCAACTCGGGTTGACAGTGAAAACTGCAGGAACTTCAAACCGGCACTAGGAAACAGACTGAGAAAGCAGAGAAAAAGTGTCTCCTGCAACCCGTTCCCTTGGTGCTAGATGAACGAACGTCTCTCCACTTGCTCAGTTCTGAGAGATAAGTGTGTGTGAAAGCCGTCCTTCACCTAGCTTGTTGGGAACACAAAGTTTCTTTTCAGTTGCAAACTCCATTCCATACATATATATGGGGAGGTACTAGCTCCAACTCGGTTTGACAGTGAAAACTGCAGGAACTTCAAACCGGCACTAGGAATCAGACTGAGAAAGTAGAGAAAAAGTGTCTCCTGCAATCCGTTCCATTGGTGCTAGATGAACGAACGTCTCTCCACTTGCTCAGTTCTGAGAGATAAGTGTGTGTGAAAGCCGTCCTTCACCTAGATTGTTGGGAACACAAAGTTTCTTTTCAGTTGCAAACTCCATTCCATACATATATATGGGGAGGTACTAGCTCCAACTCGGTTTTACAGTGAAAACTGCAGGAACTTCAAACCGGCACTAGGAATCAGACTGAGAAAATAGAGAAAAAGTGTCTCCTGCAACCCGTTCCCTTGGTGCTAGATGAACGAACGTCTCTCCACTTGCTCAGTTCTGAGAGATAAGTGGGTGTGAAAGCCGTCCTTCACCTAGCTTGTTGGGAACAAAAAGCTTCTTTTCAGTTGCAAACTCCATTCCATACATATATATGGGGAGTTACTATCTCCAACTCGGTTTGACAGTGAAAACTGCAGGAAATTCAAACCGGCACTAGGAAACAGACTGAGAAAGCAGAGAAAAAGTGTCTCCTGCAACCCGTTCCCTTGGTGCTAGATGAACGAACGTCTCTCCACTTTCTCAGTTCTGAGAGATAAGTGTGTGTGAAAGCCGCTCTTCACATAGCTGGTTGGGAACACCAAGTTTCTTTTCAGTTGCAAACTCCATTCCATACATATATATGGGGAGGTAAAACTCCAACTCGGTTTAACAGTGTAAACTGCAGGAACTTCAAACCGGCACTAGGAAGCAGACTGAGAAAGCAGAGAAAAAGTGTCTCCTGCAACCCGTTCCCTTGGTGCTAGATGAACGAACGTCTCTCCACTTGCTCAGTTCTGAGAGATAGGTGTGTGTGAAAGCCATCCTTCAACTTGATTGTGGGGAACACAAAGTTTCTTTTCAGTTGCAAACTCCATTCCATACATATATATGGGGAGGTACAAGCTCCAACTCGGGTTGACAGTGAAAACTGCAGGAACTTCAAACCGGCACTAGGAAACAGACTGAGAAAGCAGAGAAAAAGTGTCTCCTGCAACCCGTTCCCTTGGTGCTAGATGAACGAACGTCTCTCCACTTGCTCAGTTCTGAGAGATAAGTGTGTGTGAAAGCCGTCCTTCACCTAGCTTGTTGGGAACAGAAAGTTTCTTTTCAGTTGCAAACTCCATTCCATACATATATATGGGGAGGTACTAGCTCCAACTCGGTTTGACAGTGAAAACTGCAGGAACTTCAAACCGGCACTAGGAATCAGACTGAGAATGTAGAGAAAAAGTGTCTCCTGCAACCCGTTCCATTGGTGCTAGATGAACGAACGTCTCTCCACTTGCTCAGTTCTGAGAGATAAGTGTGTGTGAAAGCCGTCCTTCACCTAGATTGTTGGGAACACAAAGTTTCTTTTCAGTTGCAAACTCCATTCCATACATATATATGGGGAGGTACTAGCTCCAACTCGGTTTTACAGTGAAAACTGCAGGAACTTCAAACCGGCACTAGGAATCAGACTGAGAAAATAGAGAAAAAGTGTCTCCTGCAACCCGTTCCCTTGGTGCTAGATGAACGAACGTCTCTCCACTTGCTCAGTTCTGAGAGATAAGTGTGTGTGAAAGCCGTCCTTCACCTAGCTTGTTGGGAACAAAAAGCTTCTTTTCAGTTGCAAACTCCATTCCATACATATATATGGGGAGGTACTAGCTCCAACTCGGTTTGACAGTGAAAACTGCAGGAACTTCAAACCGGCACTAGGAATCAGACTGAGAAAATAGAGAAAAAGTGTCTCCTGCAACCCGTTCCCTTGGTGCTAGATGAACGAACGTCTCTCCACTTGCTCAGTTCTGAGAGATAAGTGGGTGTGAAAGCCGTCCTTCACCTAGCTTGTTGGGAACAAAAAGCTTCTTTTCAGTTGCAAACTCCATTCCATACATATATATGGGGAGTTACTAGCTCCAACTCGGTTTGACAGTGAAAACTGCAGGAAATTCAAACCGGCACTAGGAAACAGACTGAGAAAGCAGAGAAAAAGTGTCTCCTGCAACCCGTTCCCTTGGTGCTAGATGAACGAACGTCTCTCCACTTGCTCAGTTCTGAGAGATAAGTGTGTGTGAAAGCCGCTCTTCACATAGCTGGTTGGGAACACCAAGTTTCTTTTCAGTTGCAAACTCCATTCCATACATATATATGGGGAGGTAAAACTCCAACTCGGTTTAACAGTGTAAACTGCAGGAACTTCAAACCGGCACTAGGAAGCAGACTGAGAAAGCAGAGAAAAAGTGTCTCCTGCAACCCGTTCCCTTGGTGCTAGATGAACGAAAGTCTCTCCACTTGCTCAGTTCTGAGGGATAAGTGTGTGTGAAAGCCGTCCTTCACCTAACTTGTTGGGAACACAAAGTTTCTTTTCAGTTGCAAACTCCATTCCATACATATATATGTGGAGGTACAAGCTCCAACTCGGTTTTACACTGAAAACTGCAGGAACTTCAAACCGGCACTAGGAAACAGACTGAGAAAGCAGAGAAAAAGTATCTCCTGCAACCGTTCCCTTGGTTCTAAATGAACGAACGTCTCTCCACTTGCTCAGTTTTGAGAGATAAGTGTGTGTGAAAGCCGTCCTTCACCTAGCTTGTTGGGAAAAAAAAGTTTCTTTTAAGTTGGAAATTCCATTCCATACATATATATGGGGAGGTACTAGCTCCAACTCGGTTTGACAGTGAAAACTGCAGGAACTTCAAACCGGCACTAGGAAACAGACTGAGAAAGCAGAGAAAAAGTGTCTCCTGCAACCCATTCCCTTGGTGCTAGATGAACGAACGTCTCTCCACTTGCTCAGTTCTGAGAGATATGTGTGTGTGAAAGCCGCTCTTCACCTAGCTTGTTGGGAACACAAAGTTTCTTTACAGTTGCAAACTCCATTCCATACATATATATGGGGAGGTACAAGCTCCAACTCGGGTTGACAGTGAAAACTGCAGGAACTTCAAACCGGCACTAGGATTCAGACTGAGAAAGCAGAGAAAAAGTCTCTCCTGCAACCCGTTCCATTGGTGCTAGATGAACGAACGTCTCTCCACTTGCTCAGTTCTGAGAGATAACTGTGTGTGAAAGCCGTCCTTCACCAAGCTTGTTGGGAACACAAAGTTTCTTTTCAGTTGCAAACTCCATTCCATACATATATATGGGTAGGTACAAGCTCCAACTCGGTTTTAAAAATGAAAACTGCAGAAACTTCAAACCGGAACTAGGAAACAGACTGAGAAAGCAGAGAAAAAGTGTATCCTGCAAACCGTTCCCTTGGTGCTAGATGAACGAACGTCTCTCCACTTGCTCAGTTGTGAGAGATAAGTGTGTGTGAAAGCCGCAATTAATCCTAGCTTCTTGGGAACACAAAGTTTCTTTTCAGTTGCAAAACCCCTTCAATACATATATATGGTGAGGTACTAGCTCCAACTCTGTTTGACAGTGAAAACTGCAGGAACTTCAAAACGGCACTGGGAAAGAGACTGAGAAAGCAGAGAAAAAGTGTCTCCTGCAACCCGTTCCCTTGGTGTTAGATGAACGAACGTCTCTCCACTTGCTAAGTTCTGAGAGATAAGTGTGTGTGAAAGCCATCCTTCACCTAGATTGTGGGGAACGCAAAGTTTCTTTTCAGTTGCAAACTCCATTCCATACATATATATGGGGAGGTACTAGCTCCAACTCGGTTTGACAGTGAAAACTGCAGGAACTTCAAAACGGCACTAGGAAACAGACTGAGAAAGCAGAGAAAATGTGTCTCCTGCAACCCGTTCACTTGGTGCTCGATGAACGAAAGTCTCTCCACTTGCTCAGTTCTGAGAGATAAGTGTGTGTGAAAGCCGCTCTTCACCTAGCTTGTGGGGAACACAAAGTTTCTTTTCAGTTGCAAACTCCATTCCATACATATATATGGGGAGGTACTAGCTCCAACTCGGTTTGACAGTGAAAACTGCAGGAACTTCAAACCGGCACTAGGAAACAGAATGAGAAAGCAGAGAAAAAGTGTCTCCTGCAACCCGTTCCCTTGGTGCTAGATGAACGAACGTCTCTCCACTTGCTCAGTTCTGAGAGATAAGTGTGTGTGAAAGCCGTCCTTCACCTAGCTTGTTGGGAACACAAAGTTTCTTTTCAGTTGCAAACTCCATTCCATACATATATATGAGGAGATACAAGCTCCAACACGGTTTTACACTGAAAACTGCAGGAACTTCAAACCGGCACTAGGAAACAGACTGAGAAAGCAGAGAAAAAGTGTCTCCTGCAACCCGTTCCCTTGGTGCTAGATGAACGAACGTCTCTCTACTTGCTCAGTTCTGAGACATAAGTGTGTGTGAAAGCCGCTCTTCACGAAGCTTGTTGGGAACACAAAGTTTCTTTTCAGTTGCAAACTCCATTCCATACATATATATGGGGAGGTACTAGCTCCAACTCGGTTTGACAGTGTAAACTGCAGGAACTTCAAACCGGCACTAGGAATCAGACTGAGAATGCAGAGAAAAACTGTCTCCTGCAACCCGTTCCCTTGGTGCTAGATGAACGAACGTCTCTCCACTTGCTCAGTTCTGAGAGATAAGTGTGTGTGAAAGCCGTCCTTCACATAACTTGTTGGGAACACAAAGTTTCTTTTCAGTTGTAAACTCCATCCCATACATATATATGTGGAGGTACAAGCTCCAACACGGTTTTACAGTGAAAACTGCAGGAACTTCAAACCGGCCCTAGAAAACAGACTGAGAAAGCAGAGAAAAAGTGTCTCCTGCAACCCGTTCCCTTTGTGCTAGATGAACGAACGTCTCTCCACTTGCTCAGTTCTGAGAGATAAGTGTGTGTGAAAGCCGTACTTCACCTAGATTGTGGGGAACACAAAGTTTCTTTTCAGTTGCAAACTCCATTCCATACATATATATGGGGAGGTACTAGCTCCAACACGGTTTGACAGTGAAAACTGCAGGAACTTCAAACAGGCACTAGGAAAGAAACTGAGAAAGCAGAGAAAAAGTGTCTCCTGCAACCCGTTCCCTTCGTGCTAGATGAACGAACGTCTCTCCACTTGCTCAGTTCTGAGAGATAAGTGTGTGTGAAAGCCATCCTTCACCTAGATTGTGGGGAACACAAAGTTTCTTTTCAGTTGCAAACTCCATTCCATACATATATATGGGGAGGTACTAGCTCCAACTCAGTTTTACAGTGAAAACTGCAGGAACTTCAAACCGGCACTAGGAAACAGACTGAGAAAGCAGAGAAAAAGTGTCTCCTGCAACCCGTTCCCTTGGTGCTAGATGAAAGAACGTCTCTCCACTTGCTCAGTTCTGAGAGATAAGTGTGTGTGAAAGCCGTCCTTCACCTAGCTTTTTGGGAACACAAAGTTTCTTTTCAGTTGCAAACTCCATTCCATACATATATATGGGGAGGTACTAGCTCCAACTCGGTTTGACAGTGAAAACTGCAGGAACTTCAAACCGGCACTAGGAAACAGACTGAGAAAGCAGAGAAAAAGTGGCTCCTGCAACAAGTTCCCTTGGTGCTAGATGAACGAACGTCTCTCCACTTGCTCAGTTCTGAGAGATAAGTGTGTGTGAAAGCCATCCTTCAACTTGATTGTGGGGAACACAAAGTTTCTTTTCAGTTGCAAACTCCATTCCATACATATATATGGGGAGGTACAAGCTCCAACTCGGGTTGACAGTGAAAACTGCAGGAACTTCAAACCGGCACTAGGAAACAGACTGAGAAAGCAGAGAAAAAGTGTCTCCTGCAACCCGTTCCCTTGGTGCTAGATGAACGAACGTCTCTCCACTTGCTCAGTTCTGAGAGATAAGTGTGTGTGAAAGCCGTCCTTCACCTAGCTTGTTGGGAACACAAAGTTTCTTTTCAGTTGCAAACTCCATTCCATACATATATATGGGGAGGTACTAGCTCCAACTCGGTTTGACAGTGAAAACTGCAGGAACTTCAAACCGGCACTAGGAATCAGACTGAGAAAGTAGAGAAAAAGTGTCTCCTGCAATCCGTTCCATTGGTGCTAGATGAACGAACGTCTCTCCACTTGCTCAGTTCTGAGAGATAAGTGTGTGTGAAAGCCGTCCTTCACCTAGATTGTTGGGAACACAAAGTTTCTTTTCAGTTGCAAACTCCATTCCATACATATATATGGGGAGGTACTAGCTCCAACTCGGTTTTACAGTGAAAACTGCAGGAACTTCAAACCGGCACTAGGAATCAGACTGAGAAAATAGAGAAAAAGTGTCTCCTGCAACCCGTTCCCTTGGTGCTAGATGAACGAACGTCTCTCCACTTGCTCAGTTCTGAGAGATAAGTGGGTGTGAAAGCCGTCCTTCACCTAGCTTGTTGGGAACAAAAAGCTTCTTTTCAGTTGCAAACTCCATTCCATACATATATATGGGGAGTTACTATCTCCAACTCGGTTTGACAGTGAAAACTGCAGGAAATTCAAACCGGCACTAGGAAACAGACTGAGAAAGCAGAGAAAAAGTGTCTCCTGCAACCCGTTCCCTTGGTGCTAGATGAACGAACGTCTCTCCACTTTCTCAGTTCTGAGAGATAAGTGTGTGTGAAAGCCGCTCTTCACATAGCTGGTTGGGAACACCAAGTTTCTTTTCAGTTGCAAACTCCATTCCATACATATATATGGGGAGGTACTAGCTCCAACTCGGTTTGACAGTGAAAACTGCAGGAACTTCAAACCGGCACTAGGAATCAGACTGAGAAAGTAGAGAAAAAGTGTCTCCTGCAATCCGTTCCATTGGTGCTAGATGAACGAACGTCTCTCCACTTGCTCAGTTCTGAGAGATAAGTGTGTGTGAAAGCCGTCCTTCACCTAGATTGTTGGGAACACAAAGTTTCTTTTCAGTTGCAAACTCCATTCCATACATATATATGGGGAGGTACTAGCTCCAACTCGGTTTTACAGTGAAAACTGCAGGAACTTCAAACCGGCACTAGGAATCAGACTGAGAAAATAGAGAAAAAGTGTCTCCTGCAACCCGTTCCCTTGGTGCTAGATGAACGAACGTCTCTCCACTTGCTCAGTTCTGAGAGATAAGTGGGTGTGAAAGCCGTCCTTCACCTAGCTTGTTGGGAACAAAAAGCTTCTTTTCAGTTGCAAACTCCATTCCATACATATATATGGGGAGTTACTATCTCCAACTCGGTTTGACAGTGAAAACTGCAGGAAATTCAAACCGGCACTAGGAAACAGACTGAGAAAGCAGAGAAAAAGTGTCTCCTGCAACCCGTTCCCTTGGTGCTAGATGAACGAACGTCTCTCCACTTTCTCAGTTCTGAGAGATAAGTGTGTGTGAAAGCCGCTCTTCACATAGCTGGTTGGGAACACCAAGTTTCTTTTCAGTTGCAAACTCCATTCCATACATATATATGGGGAGGTAAAACTCCAACTCGGTTTAACAGTGTAAACTGCAGGAACTTCAAACCGGCACTAGGAAGCAGACTGAGAAAGCAGAGAAAAAGTGTCTCCTGCAACCCGTTCCCTTGGTGCTAGATGAACGAACGTCTCTCCACTTGCTCAGTTCTGAGAGATAGGTGTGTGTGAAAGCCATCCTTCAACTTGATTGTGGGGAACACAAAGTTTCTTTTCAGTTGCAAACTCCATTCCATACATATATATGGGGAGGTACAAGCTCCAACTCGGGTTGACAGTGAAAACTGCAGGAACTTCAAACCGGCACTAGGAAACAGACTGAGAAAGCAGAGAAAAAGTGTCTCCTGCAACCCGTTCCCTTGGTGCTAGATGAACGAACGTCTCTCCACTTGCTCAGTTCTGAGAGATAAGTGTGTGTGAAAGCCGTCCTTCACCTAGCTTGTTGGGAACACAAAGTTTCTTTTCAGTTGCAAACTCCATTCCATACATATATATGGGGAGGTACTAGCTCCAACTCGGTTTGACAGTGAAAACTGCAGGAACTTCAAACCGGCACTAGGAATCAGACTGAGAAAGTAGAGAAAAAGTGTCTCCTGCAATCCGTTCCATTGGTGCTAGATGAACGAACGTCTCTCCACTTGCTCAGTTCTGAGAGATAAGTGTGTGTGAAAGCCGTCCTTCACCTAGATTGTTGGGAACACAAAGTTTCTTTTCAGTTGCAAACTCCATTCCATACATATATATGGGGAGGTACTAGCTCCAACTCGGTTTTACAGTGAAAACTGCAGGAACTTCAAACCGGCACTAGGAATCAGACTGAGAAAATAGAGAAAAAGTGTCTCCTGCAACCCGTTCCCTTGGTGCTAGATGAACGAACGTCTCTCCACTTGCTCAGTTCTGAGAGATAAGTGGGTGTGAAAGCCGTCCTTCACCTAGCTTGTTGGGAACAAAAAGCTTCTTTTCAGTTGCAAACTCCATTCCATACATATATATGGGGAGTTACTATCTCCAACTCGGTTTGACAGTGAAAACTGCAGGAAATTCAAACCGGCACTAGGAAACAGACTGAGAAAGCAGAGAAAAAGTGTCTCCTGCAACCCGTTCCCTTGGTGCTAGATGAACGAACGTCTCTCCACTTTCTCAGTTCTGAGAGATAAGTGTGTGTGAAAGCCGCTCTTCACATAGCTGGTTGGGAACACCAAGTTTCTTTTCAGTTGCAAACTCCATTCCATACATATATATGGGGAGGTAAAACTCCAACTCGGTTTAACAGTGTAAACTGCAGGAACTTCAAACCGGCACTAGGAAGCAGACTGAGAAAGCAGAGAAAAAGTGTCTCCTGCAACCCGTTCCCTTGGTGCTAGATGAACGAACGTCTCTCCACTTGCTCAGTTCTGAGAGATAGGTGTGTGTGAAAGCCATCCTTCAACTTGATTGTGGGGAACACAAAGTTTCTTTTCAGTTGCAAACTCCATTCCATACATATATATGGGGAGGTACAAGCTCCAACTCGGGTTGACAGTGAAAACTGCAGGAACTTCAAACCGGCACTAGGAAACAGACTGAGAAAGCAGAGAAAAAGTGTCTCCTGCAACCCGTTCCCTTGGTGCTAGATGAACGAACGTCTCTCCACTTGCTCAGTTCTGAGAGATAAGTGTGTGTGAAAGCCGTCCTTCACCTAGCTTGTTGGGAACAGAAAGTTTCTTTTCAGTTGCAAACTCCATTCCATACATATATATGGGGAGGTACTAGCTCCAACTCGGTTTGACAGTGAAAACTGCAGGAACTTCAAACCGGCACTAGGAATCAGACTGAGAATGTAGAGAAAAAGTGTCTCCTGCAACCCGTTCCATTGGTGCTAGATGAACGAACGTCTCTCCACTTGCTCAGTTCTGAGAGATAAGTGTGTGTGAAAGCCGTCCTTCACCTAGATTGTTGGGAACACAAAGTTTCTTTTCAGTTGCAAACTCCATTCCATACATATATATGGGGAGGTACTAGCTCCAACTCGGTTTTACAGTGAAAACTGCAGGAACTTCAAACCGGCACTAGGAATCAGACTGAGAAAATAGAGAAAAAGTGTCTCCTGCAACCCGTTCCCTTGGTGCTAGATGAACGAACGTCTCTCCACTTGCTCAGTTCTGAGAGATAAGTGGGTGTGAAAGCCGTCCTTCACCTAGCTTGTTGGGAACAAAAAGCTTCTTTTCAGTTGCAAACTCCATTCCATACATATATATGGGGAGTTACTAGCTCCAACTCGGTTTGACAGTGAAAACTGCAGGAAATTCAAACCGGCACTAGGAAACAGACTGAGAAAGCAGAGAAAAAGTGTCTCCTGCAACCCGTTCCCTTGGTGCTAGATGAACGAACGTCTCTCCACTTGCTCAGTTCTGAGAGATAAGTGTGTGTGAAAGCCGCTCTTCACATAGCTGGTTGGGAACACCAAGTTTCTTTTCAGTTGCAAACTCAATTCCATACATATATATGGGGAGGTAAAACTCCAACTCGGTTTAACAGTGTAAACTGCAGGAACTTCAAACCGGCACTAGGAAGCAGACTGAGAAAGCAGAGAAAAAGTGTCTCCTGCAACCCGTTCCCTTGGTGCTAGATGAACGAAAGTCTCTCCACTTGCTCAGTTCTGAGGGATAAGTGTGTGTGAAAGCCGTCCTTCACCTAACTTGTTGGGAACACAAAGTTTCTTTTCAGTTGCAAACTCCATTCCAAACATATATATGTGGAGGTACAAGCTCCAACTCGGTTTTACACTGAAAACTGCAGGAACTTCAAACCGGCACTAGGAAACAGACTGAGAAAGCAGAGAAAAAGTATCTCCTGCAACCGTTCCCTTGGTTCTAAATGAACGAACGTCTCTCCACTTGCTCAGTTTTGAGAGATAAGTGTGTGTGAAAGCCGTCCTTCACCTAGCTTGTTGGGAAAAAAAAGTTTCTTTTAAGTTGGAAATTCCATTCCATACATATATATGGGGAGGTACTAGCTCCAACTCGGTTTGACAGTGAAAACTGCAGGAACTTCAAACCGGCACTAGGAAACAGACTGAGAAAGCAGAGAAAAAGTGTCTCCTGCAACCCATTCCCTTGGTGCTAGATGAACGAACGTCTCTCCACTTTCTCAGTTCTGAGAGATAAGTGTGTGTGAAAGCCGCTCTTCACATAGCTGGTTGGGAACACCAAGTTTCTTTTCAGTTGCAAACTCCATTCCATACATATATATGGGGAGGTAAAACTCCAACTCGGTTTAACAGTGTAAACTGCAGGAACTTCAAACCGGCACTAGGAAGCAGACTGAGAAAGCAGAGAAAAAGTGTCTCCTGCAACCCGTTCCCTTGGTGCTAGATGAACGAACGTCTCTCCACTTGCTCAGTTCTGAGAGATAGGTGTGTGTGAAAGCCATCCTTCAACTTGATTGTGGGGAACACAAAGTTTCTTTTCAGTTGCAAACTCCATTCCATACATATATATGGGGAGGTACAAGCTCCAACTCGGGTTGACAGTGAAAACTGCAGGAACTTCAAACCGGCACTAGGAAACAGACTGAGAAAGCAGAGAAAAAGTGTCTCCTGCAACCCGTTCCCTTGGTGCTAGATGAACGAACGTCTCTCCACTTGCTCAGTTCTGAGAGATAAGTGTGTGTGAAAGCCGTCCTTCACCTAGCTTGTTGGGAACACAAAGTTTCTTTTCAGTTGCAAACTCCATTCCATACATATATATGGGGAGGTACTAGCTCCAACTCGGTTTGACAGTGAAAACTGCAGGAACTTCAAACCGGCACTAGGAATCAGACTGAGAAAGTAGAGAAAAAGTGTCTCCTGCAATCCGTTCCATTGGTGCTAGATGAACGAACGTCTCTCCACTTGCTCAGTTCTGAGAGATAAGTGTGTGTGAAAGCCGTCCTTCACCTAGATTGTTGGGAACACAAAGTTTCTTTTCAGTTGCAAACTCCATTCCATACATATATATGGGGAGGTACTAGCTCCAACTCGGTTTTACAGTGAAAACTGCAGGAACTTCAAACCGGCACTAGGAATCAGACTGAGAAAATAGAGAAAAAGTGTCTCCTGCAACCCGTTCCCTTGGTGCTAGATGAACGAACGTCTCTCCACTTGCTCAGTTCTGAGAGATAAGTGGGTGTGAAAGCCGTCCTTCACCTAGCTTGTTGGGAACAAAAAGCTTCTTTTCAGTTGCAAACTCCATTCCATACATATATATGGGGAGTTACTATCTCCAACTCGGTTTGACAGTGAAAACTGCAGGAAATTCAAACCGGCACTAGGAAACAGACTGAGAAAGCAGAGAAAAAGTGTCTCCTGCAACCCGTTCCCTTGGTGCTAGATGAACGAACGTCTCTCCACTTTCTCAGTTCTGAGAGATAAGTGTGTGTGAAAGCCGCTCTTCACATAGCTGGTTGGGAACACCAAGTTTCTTTTCAGTTGCAAACTCCATTCCATACATATATATGGGGAGGTAAAACTCCAACTCGGTTTAACAGTGTAAACTGCAGGAACTTCAAACCGGCACTAGGAAGCAGACTGAGAAAGCAGAGAAAAAGTGTCTCCTGCAACCCGTTCCCTTGGTGCTAGATGAACGAACGTCTCTCCACTTGCTCAGTTCTGAGAGATAGGTGTGTGTGAAAGCCATCCTTCAACTTGATTGTGGGGAACACAAAGTTTCTTTTCAGTTGCAAACTCCATTCCATACATATATATGGGGAGGTACAAGCTCCAACTCGGGTTGACAGTGAAAACTGCAGGAACTTCAAACCGGCACTAGGAAACAGACTGAGAAAGCAGAGAAAAAGTGTCTCCTGCAACCCGTTCCCTTGGTGCTAGATGAACGAACGTCTCTCCACTTGCTCAGTTCTGAGAGATAAGTGTGTGTGAAAGCCGTCCTTCACCTAGCTTGTTGGGAACAGAAAGTTTCTTTTCAGTTGCAAACTCCATTCCATACATATATATGGGGAGGTACTAGCTCCAACTCGGTTTGACAGTGAAAACTGCAGGAACTTCAAACCGGCACTAGGAATCAGACTGAGAATGTAGAGAAAAAGTGTCTCCTGCAACCCGTTCCATTGGTGCTAGATGAACGAACGTCTCTCCACTTGCTCAGTTCTGAGAGATAAGTGTGTGTGAAAGCCGTCCTTCACCTAGATTGTTGGGAACACAAAGTTTCTTTTCAGTTGCAAACTCCATTCCATACATATATATGGGGAGGTACTAGCTCCAACTCGGTTTTACAGTGAAAACTGCAGGAACTTCAAACCGGCACTAGGAATCAGACTGAGAAAATAGAGAAAAAGTGTCTCCTGCAACCCGTTCCCTTGGTGCTAGATGAACGAACGTCTCTCCACTTGCTCAGTTCTGAGAGATAAGTGGGTGTGAAAGCCGTCCTTCACCTAGCTTGTTGGGAACAAAAAGCTTCTTTTCAGTTGCAAACTCCATTCCATACATATATATGGGGAGTTACTAGCTCCAACTCGGTTTGACAGTGAAAACTGCAGGAAATTCAAACCGGCACTAGGAAACAGACTGAGAAAGCAGAGAAAAAGTGTCTCCTGCAACCCGTTCCCTTGGTGCTAGATGAACGAACGTCTCTCCACTTGCTCAGTTCTGAGAGATAAGTGTGTGTGAAAGCCGCTCTTCACATAGCTGGTTGGGAACACCAAGTTTCTTTTCAGTTGCAAACTCAATTCCATACATATATATGGGGAGGTAAAACTCCAACTCGGTTTAACAGTGTAAACTGCAGGAACTTCAAACCGGCACTAGGAAGCAGACTGAGAAAGCAGAGAAAAAGTGTCTCCTGCAACCCGTTCCCTTGGTGCTAGATGAACGAAAGTCTCTCCACTTGCTCAGTTCTGAGGGATAAGTGTGTGTGAAAGCCGTCCTTCACCTAACTTGTTGGGAACACAAAGTTTCTTTTCAGTTGCAAACTCCATTCCAAACATATATATGTGGAGGTACAAGCTCCAACTCGGTTTTACACTGAAAACTGCAGGAACTTCAAACCGGCACTAGGAAACAGACTGAGAAAGCAGAGAAAAAGTATCTCCTGCAACCGTTCCCTTGGTTCTAAATGAACGAACGTCTCTCCACTTGCTCAGTTTTGAGAGATAAGTGTGTGTGAAAGCCGTCCTTCACCTAGCTTGTTGGGAAAAAAAAGTTTCTTTTAAGTTGGAAATTCCATTCCATACATATATATGGGGAGGTACTAGCTCCAACTCGGTTTGACAGTGAAAACTGCAGGAACTTCAAACCGGCACTAGGAAACAGACTGAGAAAGCAGAGAAAAAGTGTCTCCTGCAACCCATTCCCTTGGTGCTAGATGAACGAACGTCTCTCCACTTGCTCAGTTCTGAGAGATATGTGTGTGTGAAAGCCGCTCTTCACCTAGCTTGTTGGGAACACAAAGTTTCTTTTCAGTTGCAAACTCCATTCCATACATATATATGGGGAGGTACCAGCTCCAACTCGGTTTGACAGTGAAAACTGCAGGAACTTCAAACCGGCACTAGGATTCAGACTGAGAAAGCAGAGAAAAAGTCTCTCCTGCAACCCGTTCCATTGGTGCTAGATGAACGAACGTCTCTCCACTTGCTCAGTTCTGAGAGATAACTGTGTGTGAAAGCCGTCCTTCACCAAGCTTGTTGGGAACACAAAGTTTCTTTTCAGTTGCAAACTCCATTCCATACATATATATGGGTAGGTACAAGCTCCAACTCGGTTTTAAAAATGAAAACTGCAGGAACTTCAAACCGGAACTAGGAAACAGACTGAGAAAGCAGAGAAAATGTGTCTATTGCAACCCGTTCCCTTGGTGCTAAATGAACGAACGTCTCTCCACTTGCTCAGTTCTGGGAGATAAGTGTGTGTGAAAGCCGTCCTTTATCCTAGCTTGTTGGGAACACAAAGTTTCTTTTCAGTTGCGAACTCCATTCAATACATATATATGGGGAGGTACTAGCTCCAACTCGGTTTGACAGTGAAAATTGCAGGAACTTCAAACCGGCACTAGGAAAGACACTGAGAAAGCAGAGAAAAAGTGTCTCCTGCAACCCGTTCCCTTGGTGCTAGATGAACGAACGTCTCTCCACTTGCTCAGTACCGAGAGATAATTGTGTGTGAAAGCCGTACTTCACCTAGCTTGTTGGGAACACAAAGTTTCTTTTCAGTTGCAAACTCCATTCCATACATATATATGGGGAGGTACAAGCTCCAACTCTGTTTGACAGTGAAAACTGCAGGAACTTCAAACCGGCACTAGGAAACAGACTGAGAAAGCTGAGAAAAAGTGTCTCCTGCAACCCGTTCCCTTGGTGCTAGATGAACGAACGTCTCTCCACTTGCTCAGTTCTGAGAGAAAATTGGGTGTCAAAGCCGTCCTTCAACAAGCTTGTTGGGAACACAAAGGTTCTTTTCAGTTGCAAACTCCATTCCATACATATATATGGGGAGGTACAAGCTCCAACTCGGTTTTACACTGAAAACTGCAGGAACTTCAAACCGGCACTAGGAAACAGACTGAGAAAGCAGAGAAAAAGTGTATCCTGCAACCCGTTCCCTTGGTGCTACATGAACGAACGGCTCTCCACTTGCTCAGTTCTGAGAGATAAGTGTGTGTGAAAGCCGTCCTTCACCTAGCTTGTTGGGAACACAAAGTTTCTTTTCAGTTGCAAACTCCATTCCATACATATATATGGGGAGGTACTAGCTCCAACTCGGTTTGACAGTGAAAACTACAGGAACTTCAAACCGGCACTAGGAAACAGACTGGGAAAGCAGAGAATAAGTGTCTCTTGCAACCCGTTCCCTTGGTGCTAGATGAACGAACGTCTCTCCACTTGCTCAGTTCTGAGAGATAATTGTGTGTGAAAGCCGCACTTCACCTAGCTTGTTGGGAACACAAAGTTTCTTTTCAGTTGCAAACTCCATTCCATACATAAATATGGGGAGGTACTAGCTCCAACTCGGATTGACAGTGAAAACTGCAGGAACTTCAAACCGGCCCTAGGAAACAGACGGAGAAAGCAGAGAAAATGTGTCTCCTGCAACCCGTTCCCTTGGTTCTAAATGAACGAACGTCTCTCCACTTGCTCAGTTTTGAGAGATAAGTGTGTGTGAAAGCCGTCCTTCACCTAGCTTGTTGGGAAAAAAAAGTTTCTTTTAAGTTGGAAATTCCATTCCATACATATATATGGGGAGGTACTAGCTCCAACTCGGTTTGACAGTGAAAACTGCAGGAACTTCAAACCGGCACTAGGAAACAGACTGAGAAAGCAGAGAAAAAGTGTCTCCTGCAACCCGTTCCCTTGGTGCTAGATGAACGAACGTCTCTCCACTTGCTCAGTTCTGAGAGATATGTGTGTGTGAAAGCCGCTCTTCACCTAGCTTGTTGGGAACACAAAGTTTCTTTTCAGTTGCAAACTCCATTCCATACATATATATGGGGAGGTACTAGCTCCAACTCGGTTTGACAGTGAAAACTGCAGGAACTTCAAACCGGCACTAGGATTCACACTGAGAAAGCAGAGAAAAAGTCTCTCCTGCAACCCGTTCCATTGGTGCTAGATGAACGAACGTCTCTCCACTTGCTCAGTTCTGAGAGATAACTGTGTGTGAAAGCCGTCCTTCACCAAGCTTGTTGGGAACACAAAGTTTCTTTTCAGTTGCAAACTCCATTCCATACATATATATGGGTAGGTACAAGCTCCAACTCGGTTTTAAAAATGAAAACTGCAGGAACTTCAAACCGGAACTAGGAAACAGACTGAGAAAGCAGAGAAAATGTGTCTATTGCAACCCGTTCCCTTGGTGCTAAATGAACGAACGTCTCTCCACTTGCTCAGTTCTGGGAGATAAGTGTGTGTGAAAGCCGTCCTTTATCCTAGCTTGTTGGGAACACAAAGTTTCTTTTCAGTTGCGAACTCCATTCAATACATATATATGGGGAGGTACTAGTTCCAACTCGGTTTGACAGTGAAAATTGCAGGAACTTCAAACCGGCACTAGGAAAGACACTGAGAAAGCAGAGAAAAAGTTTCTCCTGCAACCCGTTCCCTTGGTGCTAGATGAACGAACGTCTCTCCACTTGCTCAGTACCGAGAGATAATTGTGTGTGAAAACGGTACTTCACCTAGCTTGTTGGGAACACAAAGTTTCTTTTCAGTTGCAAACTCCATTCCATACATATATATGGGGAGGTACAAGCTCCAACTCTGTTTGACAGTGAAAACTGCAGGAACTTCAAACCGGCACTAGGAAACAGACTGAGAAAGCTGAGAAAAAGTGTCTCCTGCAACCCGTTCCCTTGGTGCTAGATGAACGAACGTCTCTCCACTTGCTCAGTTCTGAGAGAAAATTGGGTGTCAAAGCCGTCCTTCAACAAGCTTGTTGGGAACACAAAGTTTCTTTTCAGTTGCAAACTCCATTCCATACATATATATGGGGAGGTACAAGCTCCAACTCGGTTTTACACTGAAAACTGCAGGAACTTCATACCGGCACTAGGAAACAGACTGAGAAAGCAGAGAAAAAGTGTATCCTGCAACCCGTTCCCTTGGTGCTACATGAACGAACGTCTCTCCACTTGCTAAGTTCTGAGAGATAAGTGTGTGTGAAAGCCGTCCTTCACCTAGCTTGTTGGGAACACAAAGTTTCTTTTCAGTTGCAAACTCCATTCCATACATATATATGGGGAGGTACTAGCTCGAACTCGGTTTGACAGTGAAAACTACAGGAACTTCAAACCGGCACTAGGAAACAGACTGGGAAAGCAGAGAATAAGTGTCTCTTGCAACCCGTTCCCTTGGTGCTAGATGAACGAATGTCTCTCCACTTGCTCAGTTCTGAGAGATAATTGTGTGTGAAAGCCGCACTTCACCTAGCTTTTTGGGAACACAAAGTTTCTTTTCAGTTGCAAACTCCATTCCATACATAAATATGGGGAGGTACTAGCTCCAACTCGGATTGACAGTGAAAACTGCAGGAACTTCAAACCGGCCCTAGGTAACAGACGGAGAAAGCAGGGAAAATGTGTCTCCTGCAACCCGTTCCCTTGGTGCTAGATGAACGAACGTCTCTCCACTTGCTCAGTTCTGAGAGATAAGTGTGTGTGAAAGCCGTCCTTCACCTAGCTTGTTGGGAACACAAAGTTTCTTTTCAGTTGCAAACTCCATTCCATACATATATATGGGGAGGTACTAGCTCCAACTCGATTTGACAGTGAAAACTACAGGAACTTCAAACCGGCACTAGGAAACAGACTGAGAAAGCAGAGAATAAGTGTCTCTTGCAACCCGTTCCCTTGGTGCTAGATGAACGAAAGTCTCTCCACTTGCTCAGTTCTGAGAGATAAGTGTGTGTGAAAGCCGCACTGCACCTAGCTTGTTGGGAACACAAAGTTTCTTTTCAGTTGCAAACTCCATTCCATACATAAATATGGGGAGGTACTAGCTCCAACTCGGTTTGACAGTGAAAACTGCAGGAACTTCAAACCGGCACTAGGAATCAGACTGAGAAAGCTGAGAAAAAGTGTGTCCTGCAACCCGTTCCCTTGGTACTAGATGAAAGAACGCCTCTCCACTTGCTCAGTTCTGAGAGATAAGTGTGTGTCAAAGCCGTCCTTCACCTAGCTTGTTGGGAACACAAAGTTTCTTTTCAGTTGCAAACTCCATTCCATACATATATATGGGGAGGTACAAGCTCCAACTCGGTTTTACACTGAAAACTGCAGGAACTTCAAACCGGCACTAGGAAACAGACTGAGGAAGCAGAGAAATAGTGTATCTTGCAACCCGTTCCCTTGGTGCTAGATGAACGAACGTCTCTCCACTTGCTCAGTTCTGAGAGATAAGTGTGTGTGAAAGCCGTCCTTCACCTAGCTTGTTGGGAACACAAAGTTTCTTTTCAGTTGCAAACTCCATTCCATACATAAATATGGGGAGGTACTAGCTCCAACTCTGTTTGACAGTGAAAACTGCAGGAACTTCAAACCGGCACTAGGAATCAGACTGAGAAAGCAGAGAAAAAGTGTCTCCTGCAACCCGTTCCCTTGGTGCTAGATGAACGAACGTCTCTCCACTTGCTCAGTTCTGAGAGATAAGTGTGTGTGAAAGCCGTCCTTCACCTAGCTTGTTGGGAACACAAAGTTTCTTTTCACTTGCAAACTCCATTCCATACATATATATGGGTAGGTACAAGCTCCAACCCGGTTTTACACTGAAAACTGCAGGAACTTCAAACCGGCCCTAGGAAACAGAATGAGAAAGCAGAGAAAATGTGTCTCCTGCAAGCCGTTCCCTTGGTGATAGATGAACGAACGTCTCTCCACTTGCTCAGTTCCGAGCGATAAGTGTGTGTGAAAGCCGTCCTTCAACTAGCTTGTTGGGAACACAAAGTTTCTTTTCAGTTGCAAACTCCGTTCCATACATATATATGGGGAGGTACAAGCTCCAACTCGGTTTCACAGTGAAAACTGCAGGAACTTCAAACCGGCACTAAGAAACAGACTGAGAAAGCAGAGAAAAAGTGTCTCCTGCAACACGTTCCCTTGGTGCTAGATGAACGAAATTCTCTCCACTTGCTCAGTTCTGAGAGATAAGTGTGTGTGAAAGCCATCCTTCACCTAGCTTGTTGGGAACACAAGGTTTCTTTTCAGTTGCAAACTCCATTCCATACATATATATGGGGAGTTACTAGCTCCAACTCTGTTTGACCGTGAAAACTGCAGGAAATTCAAACCGGCACTAAGAAACAGACTGAGAAAGCAGAGAAAAAGTGTCTCCTGCAACCCGTTCCCTTGGTGCTAGATGAACGAACGTCTCTCCACTTGCTCAGTTCTGAGAGATAAGTGTGTGTGAAAGCCGTACTTCACCTAGCTTGTTGGGAACATAAAAGTTTCTTTTCAGTTGCAAACTCCATTCCATACATATATATGGGGAGGTACAAGCTCCAACTCGGTTTTACAGTGAAAACTGCAGGAACTTCAAACCGGTACTAGGAAACAGACTGAGAAAGCAGAGAAAAAGTGTCTCCTGCAACCCGTTCCCTTGGTACTAGATGAACGAACGCTTCTCCACTTGCTCAGTTCTGAGAGATAAGTGTGTGTGAAAGCCGCAATTCATCCTAGCTTGTTGGGAACACAAAGTTTCTTTTCAGTTGCAAAACCCCTTCAATACATATATATGGGGAGGTACTAGCTCCAACTCCGTTTGACAGTGAAAACTGCAGGAACTTCAAACCGGCACTAGGAAAGAGACTGAGAAAGCAGAGAAAAAGTGTCTCCTGCAAGCCGTTCCCTTGGTGCTAGATGAACGAACGTCTCTCCACTTGCTCAGTTCTGAGAGATAAGTGTGTGTGTAAGCCGCCTTCAACTAGCTTGTTGGGAACACAAAGTTTCTTTTCAGTTGCAAACTCCATTCCATACATATATATGGGGAGATACAAGCTCCAACACGGTTTTACACTGAAAACTGCAGGAACTTCAAACCGGCACTAGGAAACAGACTGAGAAAGCAGAGAAAATGTGTCTCCTGCAACCCGTACCCTTGGTGCTAGATGAACGAACGTCTCTCCACTTGCTCAGTTCTGAGAGATAAGTGTGTGTGAAAGCCGTCCTTCACCTAGCTTGTTGGGAACACAAAGTTTCTTTTCAGTTGCAAACTCCATTCCATACATATATATGGGGAGGTAATAGCTCAAACTCGGTTTGACAGTGAAAACTGCAGGAACATCAAACCGGCCCTAGGAAACAGAGTGAGAAAGCAGAGAAAAAGTGTCTCCTGCAACCCGTTCCCTTGGTGCTAGATGAACGAACGTCTCTCCACTTGCTCAGTTCTGAGAGATAAGTGTGTGTGAAAGCCGTCCTTCGCCTAGCTTGTTGGGAACAAAAAGCTTCATTTCAGTTGCAAACTCCATTCCATACATATATATGGGGAGGTACTAGCTCCAACTCTGTTTGACAGTGAAAACTGCAGGAACTTCAAACCGGCACTAGGAAACAGACTGAGAAAGGAGAGAAAAAGTGTCTCCTGCAACCCGTTCCCTTGGTGCTAGATGAACGAACGTCTCTCCACGTGCTCAGTACCGAAAGATAAGTGTGTGTGAAAGCCGTCCTTCACCTAGCTTGTTGGGAACACAAAGTTTCTTTTCAGTTGCTAACTCCATTCCATACATATATATGGGGAGGTACAAGCTCCAACTGTGTATGACAGTGAAAACTGCAGGAACTTCAAACCGGCACTAGGAAAGAGAATGAGAAAGCAGAGAAAAAGTGTCTCCTGCAATCCGTTCCCTTGGTGCTAGATGAACGAATGTCTCTCCACTTGCTCAGTTCTGAGAGATAAGTGTGTGTGAAAGCCGTCCTTCGCCTAGCTTGTTGGGAACAAAAAGCTTCATTTCAGTTGCAAACTCCATTCCATACATATATATGGGGAGGTACTAGCTCCAACTCTGTTTGACAGTGAAAACTGCAGGAACTTCAAAACGGCACTAGGAAACAGACTGAGAAAGCAGAGAAAAAGTGTCTCCTGCAACCCGTTCCCTTGGTGCTCCATGAACGAATGTCTCTCCACTTGCTCAGTTCTGAGAGATAAGTGTGTGTGAAAGTCGCTCTTCACCTAGCTTGTGGGAAATACAAAGTTTCTTTTCAGTTGCAAACTCCATTCCATATATATATATGGGGAGGTACTAGATCCAACTCGGTTTTACAGTGAAAACTGCAGGAACATCAAACCGGCACTAGGAATCAGACTGAGAAAGCAGAGAAAAAGTGTCTCCTGCAACCCGTTCCCTTGGTGCTAGATGAACGAACGTCTCTCCACTTGCTCAGTTCTGAGAGATAAGTGTGTGTGTAAGCCGCCTTCAACTAGCTTGTTGGGAACACAAAGTTTCTTTTCAGTTGCAAACTCCATTCCATACATATATATGGGGAGATACAAGCTCCAACACGGTTTTACACTGAAAACTGCAGGAACTTCAAACCGGCACTAGGAAACAGACTGAGAAAGCAGAGAAAAAGTGTCTCCTGCAACCCGTACCCTTGGTGCTAGATGAACGAACGTCTCTCCACTTGCTCAGTTCTGAGAGATAAGTGTGTGTGAAAGCCGTCCTTCACCTAGCTTGTTGGGAACACAAAGTTTCTTTTCAGTTGCAAACTCCATTCCATACATATATATGGGGAGGTAATAGCTCAAACTCGGTTTGACAGTGAAAACTGCAGGAACTTCAAACCGGCCCTAGGAAACAGACTGAGAAAGCAGAGAAAAAGCGTCTCCTGCAACCCGTTCCCTTGGTGCTAGATGAACGAACGTCTCTCCACTTGCTCAGTTCTGAGAGATAAGTGTGTGTGAAAGCCGTCCTTCGCCTAGCTTGTTGGGAACAAAAAGCTTCATTTCAGTTGCAAACTCCATTCCATACATATATATGGGGAGGTACTAGCTCCAACTCTGTTTGACAGTGAAAACTGCAGGAACTTCAAACCGGCACTAGGAAACAGACTGAGAAAGGAGAGAAAAAGTGTCTCCTGCAACCCGTTCCCTTGGTGCTAGATGAACGAACGTCTCTCCACGTGCTCAGTACCGAGAGATAATTGTGTGTGAAAGCCGTCCTTCACCTAGCTTGTTGGGAACACAAAGTTTCTTTTCAGTTGCTAACTCCATTCCATACATATATATGGGGAGGTACAAGCTCCAACTGTGTATGACAGTGAAAACTGCAGGAACTTCAAACCGGCACTAGGAAAGAGAATGAGAAAGCAGAGAAAAAGTGTCTCCTGCAATCCGTTCCCTTGGTGCTAGATGAACGAATGTCTCTCCACTTGCTCAGTTCTGAGAGATAAGTGTGTGTGAAAGCCGTCCTTCAACTATCTTGTTGGGAACACAAAGTTTCTTTTCAGTTGCAAACTCCATTCCATACATATATATGGGGAGATACAAGCTCCAACACGGTTTTACACTGAAAACTGCAGGAACTTCAAACCGGCACTAGGAAACAGACTGAGAAAGCAGAGAAAAAGTGTCTCCTGCAACCCGTTCCCTTGGTGCTAGATGAACGAACGTCTCTCCACTTGCTCAGTTCTGAGAGATAAGTGGGTGTGAAAGCCGTCCTTCATCTAGCTTGTTGGGAACACAAAGTTTCTTTTCAGTTGCAAACTCCATTCCATACATATATATGGGGAGGTACAAGTTCCAAATCGGTTTGACAGTGAAAACTGCAGGAACTTCAAACCGGCACTAGGAAACAGACTGAGAAAGCAGAGAAAAAGTGTCTCCTGCAACCCGTTCCCTTGGTGCTAGATGAACGAACGTCTCTCCACTTGCTCAGTTCCGAGAGATAAGTGTGTGTGAAAGCCGTCCTTCACCTAGCTTGTTGGTAACACAAAGCTTCTTTTCAGTTGCAAACTCCATTCCATACATATATATGGGGTGGTACTAGCTCCAACTCTGTTTGACAGTGAAAACTGCAGGAACTTTAAACCGGCACTAGGAAACAGACTGAGAAAGCAGAGAAAATGTGTCTCCTGCAACCCGTTCCCTTGGTGCTAGATGAACCAACGTCTCTCCACTTGCTCAGTTCTGAGAGATAAGTGTGTTGAAAGCCATCCTTCACCTAGATTGTGGGGAACACAAAGTTTCTTTTCAGTTGCAAACTCCATTCCATACATATATATGGGGAGGTACTAGCTCCAACTCGGTTTGACAGTGAAAACTGCAGGAACTTCCAACCGGCACTAGGAAACAGACTGAGAAAGCAGAGAAAAAGTGTCTCCTGCAACCAGTTCCCTTGGTGCTAGATGAACGAACGTCTCTCCACTTGCTCAGTTCTGAGACATAAGTGTGTGTGAAAGCCGCTCTTCACCAAGCTTGTTGGGAACACAAAGTTTCTTTTCAGTTGCAAACTCCATTCCATACATATATATGGGGAGGTACTAGCTCCAACTCTTTTTGACATTGAAAACTGCAGGAACTTCAAACCGGCACTAGGAATCAGACTGAGAAAGCAGAGAAAAAGTGTCTCCTGCAACCCGTTCCCTTGGTGCTAGATGAACGAACGTCTCTCCACTTGCTCAGTTCTGAGAGATAAGTGTGTGTGAAAGCCGTCCTTCACATAACTTGTTGGGAACACAAAGTTTCTTTTCAGTTGCAAACTCCATTCCATACATATATATGGGGAGGTACAAGCTCCAACTCGGTTTGACAGTGAAAACTGCAGGAACTTCAAACCGGCACTAGGAAACAGACTGAGAAAGCAGAGAAAAAGTGTCTCCTGCAACCCATTCCCTTGGTGCTAGATGAACGAACGTGTCTCCACTTGCTCAGTTCCGAGAGATAAGTGTGTGTGAAAGCCGTCCTTCACCTAGCTTGTTGGGAACACAAAGTTTCTTTTCAGTTGCAAACTCCATTCCATACATATATATGGGTAGGTACAAGCTCCAACTCGGTTTTACAGTGAAAACTGCAGGAACTTCAAACCGGTACTAGGAAACAGACTGAGAAAGCAGAGAAAAAGTGTCTCCTGCAACCCGTTCCCTTGGTGCTAGATGAACGAACGCTTCTCCACTTGCTCAGTTCTGAGAGATAAGTGTGTGTGAAAGCCGCAATTCATCCTAGCTTGTTGGGAACACAAAGTTTCTTTTCAGTTGCAAAACCCCTTCAATACATATATATGGGGAGGTACTAGCTCCAACTCCGTTTGACAGTGAAAACTGCAGGAACTTCAAACCGGCACTAGGAATCAGACTGAGAAAGCAGAGAAAAAGTGTCTCCTGCAAGCCGTTCCCTTGGTGTTAGTTGAACGAACGTCTCTCCACTTGCTCAGTTCTGAGAGATAAGTGTGTGTGTAAGCCGCCTTCAACTAGCTTGTTGGGAACACAAAGTTTCTTTTCAGTTGCAAACTCCATTCCATACATATATATGGGGAGATACAAGCTCCAACACGGTTTTACACTGAAAACTGCAGGAACTTCAAACCGGCACTAGGAAACAGACTGAGAAAGCAGAGAAAATGTGTCTCCTGCAACCCGTACCATTGGTGCTAGATGAACGAACGTCTCTCCACTTGCTCAGTTCTGAGAGATAAGTGTGTGTGAAAGCCGTCCTTCACCTAGCTTGTTGGGAACACAAAGTTTCTTTTCAGTTGCAAACTCCATTCCATACATATATATGGGGAGGTAATAGCTCAAACTCGGTTTGACAGTGAAAACTGCAGGAACATCAAACCGGCCCTAGGAAACAGAGTGAGAAAGCAGAGAAAAAGTGTCTCCTGCAACCCGTTCCCTTGGTGCTAGATGAACGAACGTCTCTCCACTTGCTCAGTTCTGAGAGATAAGTGTGTGTGAAAGCCGTCCTTCGCCTAGCTTGTTGGGAACAAAAAGCTTCATTTCAGTTGCAAACTCCATTCCATACATATATATGGGGAGGTACTAGCTCCAACTCTGTTTGACAGTGAAAACTGCAGGAACTTCAAACCGGCACTAGGAAACAGACTGAGAAAGGAGAGAAAAAGTGTCTCCTGCAACCCGTTCCCTTGGTGCTAGATGAACGAACGTCTCTCCACGTGCTCAGTACCGAAAGATAAGTGTGTGTGAAAGCCGTCCTTCACCTAGCTTGTTGGGAACACAAAGTTTCTTTTCAGTTGCTAACTCCATTCCATACATATATATGGGGAGGTACAAGCTCCAACTGTGTATGACAGTGAAAACTGCAGGAACTTCAAACCGGCACTAGGAAAGAGAATGAGAAAGCAGAGAAAAAGTGTCTCCTGCAATCCGTTCCCTTGGTGCTAGATGAACGAATGTCTCTCCACTTGCTCAGTTCTGAGAGATAAGTGTGTGTGAAAGCCGTCCTTCGCCTAGCTTGTTGGGAACAAAAAGCTTCATTTCAGTTGCAAACTCCATTCCATACATATATATGGGGAGGTACTAGCTCCAACTCTGTTTGACAGTGAAAACTGCAGGAACTTCAAAACGGCACTAGGAAACAGACTGAGAAAGCAGAGAAAAAGTGTCTCCTGCAACCCGTTCCCTTGGTGCTCCATGAACGAATGTCTCTCCACTTGCTCAGTTCTGAGAGATAAGTGTGTGTGAAAGTCGCTCTTCACCTAGCTTGTGGGAAATACAAAGTTTCTTTTCAGTTGCAAACTCCATTCCATATATATATATGGGGAGGTACTAGATCCAACTCGGTTTTACAGTGAAAACTGCAGGAACATCAAACCGGCACTAGGAATCAGACTGAGAAAGCAGAGAAAAAGTGTCTCCTGCAACCCGTTCCCTTGGTGCTAGATGAACGAACGTCTCTCCACTTGCTCAGTTCTGAGAGATAAGTGTGTGTGTAAGCCGCCTTCAACTAGCTTGTTGGGAACACAAAGTTTCTTTTCAGTTGCAAACTCCATTCCATACATATATATGGGGAGATACAAGCTCCAACACGGTTTTACACTGAAAACTGCAGGAACTTCAAACCGGCACTAGGAAACAGACTGAGAAAGCAGAGAAATAGTGTCTCCTGCAACCCGTACCCTTGGTGCTAGATGAACGAACGTCTCTCCACTTGCTCAGTTCTGAGAGATAAGTGTGTGTGAAAGCCGTCCTTCACCTAGCTTGTTGGGAACACAAAGTTTCTTTTCAGTTGCAAACTCCATTCCATACATATATATGGGGAGGTAATAGCTCAAACTCGGTTTGACAGTGAAAACTGCAGGAACTTCAAACCGGCCCTAGGAAACAGACTGAGAAAGCAGAGAAAAAGTGTCTCATGCAACCCGTTCCCTTGGTGCTAGATGAACGAACGTCTCTCCACTTGCTCAGTTCTGAGAGATAAGTGTGTGTGAAAGCCGTCCTTCGCCTAGCTTGTTGGGAACAAAAAGCTTCATTTCAGTTGCAAACTCCATTCCATACATATATATGGGGAGGTACTAGCTCCAACTCTGTTTGACAGTGAAAACTGCAGGAACTTCAAACCGGCACTAGGAAACAGACTGAGAAAGCAGAGAAAAAGTGTCTCCTGCAACCCATTCCCTTGGTGCTAGATGAACGAACGTGTCTCCACTTGCTCAGTTCCGAGAGATAAGTGTGTGTGAAAGCCGTCCTTCACCTAGCTTGTTGGGAACACAAAGTTTCTTTTCAGTTGCAAACTCCATTCCATACATATATATGGGTAGGTACAAGCTCCAACTCGGTTTTACAGTGAAAACTGCAGGAACTTCAAACCGGTACTAGGAAACAGACTGAGAAAGCAGAGAAAAAGTGTCTCCTGCAACCCGTTCCCTTGGTGCTAGATGCACGAACGCTTCTCCACTTGCTCAGTTCTGAGAGATAAGTGTGTGTGAAAGCCGCAATTCATCCTAGCTTGTTGGGAACACAAAGTTTCTTTTCAGTTGCAAAACCCCTTCAATACATATATATGGGGAGGTACTAGCTCCAACTCCGTTTGACAGTGAAAACTGCAGGAACTTCAAACCGGCACTAGGAATCAGACTGAGAAAGCAGAGAAAAAGTGTCTCCTGCAAGCCGTTCCCTTGGTGTTAGTTGAACGAACGTCTCTCCACTTGCTCAGTTCTGAGAGATAAGTGTGTGTGTAAGCCGCCTTCAACTAGCTTGTTGGGAACACAAAGTTTCTTTTCAGTTGCAAACTCCATTCCATACATATATATGGGGAGATACAAGCTCCAACACGGTTTTACACTGAAAACTGCAGAAACTTCAAACCGGCACTAGGAAACAGACTGAGAAAGCAGAGAAAATGTGTCTCCTGCAACCCGTACCCTTGGTGCTAGATGAACGAACGTCTCTCCACTTGCTCAGTTCTGAGAGATAAGTGTGTGTGAAAGCCGTCCTTCACCTAGCTTGTTGGGAACACAAAGTTTCTTTTCAGTTGCAAACTCCATTCCATACATATATATGGGGAGGTAATAGCTCAAACTCGGTTTGACAGTGAAAACTGCAGGAACATCAAACCGGCCCTAGGAAACAGAGTGAGAAAGCAGAGAAAAAGTGTCTCCTGCAACCCGTTCCCTTGGTGCTAGATGAACGAACGTCTCTCCACTTGCTCAGTTCTGAGAGATAAGTGTGTGTGAAAGCCGTCCTTCGCCTAGCTTGTTGGGAACAAAAAGCTTCATTTCAGTTGCAAACTCCATTCCATACATATATATGGGGAGGTACTAGCTCCAACTCTGTTTGACAGTGAAAACTGCAGGAACTTCAAACCGGCACTAGGAAACAGACTGAGAAAGGAGAGAAAAAGTGTCTCCTGCAACCCGTTCCCTTGGTGCTAGATGAACGAACGTCTCTCCACGTGCTCAGTACCGAAAGATAAGTGTGTGTGAAAGCCGTCCTTCACCTAGCTTGTTGGGAACACAAAGTTTCTTTTCAGTTGCTAACTCCATTCCATACATATATATGGGGAGGTACAAGCTCCAACTGTGTATGACAGTGAAAACTGCAGGAACTTCAAACCGGCACTAGGAAAGAGAATGAGAAAGCAGAGAAAAAGTGTCTCCTGCAATCCGTTCCCTTGGTGCTAGATGAACGAATGTCTCTCCACTTGCTCAGTTCTGAGAGATAAGTGTGTGTGAAAGCCGTCCTTCGCCTAGCTTGTTGGGAACAAAAAGCTTCATTTCAGTTGCAAACTCCATTCCATACATATATATGGGGAGGTACTAGCTCCAACTCTGTTTGACAGTGAAAACTGCAGGAACTTCAAAACGGCACTAGGAAACAGACTGAGAAAGCAGAGAAAAAGTGTCTCCTGCAACCCGTTCCCTTGGTGCTCCATGAACGAATGTCTCTCCACTTGCTCAGTTCTGAGAGATAAGTGTGTGTGAAAGTCGCTCTTCACCTAGCTTGTGGGAAATACAAAGTTTCTTTTCAGTTGCAAACTCCATTCCATATATATATATGGGGAGGTACTAGATCCAACTCGGTTTTACAGTGAAAACTGCAGGAACATCAAACCGGCACTAGGAATCAGACTGAGAAAGCAGAGAAAAAGTGTCTCCTGCAACCCGTTCCCTTGGTGCTAGATGAACGAACGTCTCTCCACTTGCTCAGTTCTGAGAGATAAGTGTGTGTGTAAGCCGCCTTCAACTAGCTTGTTGGGAACACAAAGTTTCTTTTCAGTTGCAAACTCCATTCCATACATATATATGGGGAGATACAAGCTCCAACACGGTTTTACACTGAAAACTGCAGGAACTTCAAACCGGCACTAGGAAACAGACTGAGAAAGCAGAGAAAAAGTGTCTCCTGCAACCCGTACCCTTGGTGCTAGATGAACGAACGTCTCTCCACTTGCTCAGTTCTGAGAGATAAGTGTGTGTGAAAGCCGTCCTTCACCTAGCTTGTTGGGAACACAAAGTTTCTTTTCAGTTGCAAACTCCATTCCATACATATATATGGGGAGGTAATAGCTCAAACTCGGTTTGACAGTGAAAACTGCAGGAACTTCAAACCGGCCCTAGGAAACAGACTGAGAAAGCAGAGAAAAAGTGTCTCATGCAACCCGTTCCCTTGGTGCTAGATGAACGAACGTCTCTCCACTTGCTCAGTTCTGAGAGATAAGTGTGTGTGAAAGCCGTCCTTCGCCTAGCTTGTTGGGAACAAAAAGCTTCATTTCAGTTGCAAACTCCATTCCATACATATATATGGGGAGGTACTAGCTCCAACTCTGTTTGACAGTGAAAACTGCAGGAACTTCAAACCGGCACTAGGAAACAGACTGAGAAAGGAGAGAAAAAGTGTCTCCTGCAACCCGTTCCCTTGGTGCTAGATGAACGAACGTCTCTCCACGTGCTCAGTACCGAGAGATAATTGTGTGTGAAAGCCGTCCTTCACCTAGCTTGTTGGGAACACAAAGTTTCTTTTCAGTTGCTAACTCCATTCCATACATATATATGGGGAGGTACAAGCTCCAACTGTGTATGACAGTGAAAACTGCAGGAACTTCAAACCGGCACTAGGAAAGAGAATGAGAAAGCAGAGAAAAAGTGTCTCCTGCAATCCGTTCTTTTGGTGCTAGATGAACGAATGTCTCTCCACTTGCTCAGTTCTGAGAGATAAGTGTGTGTGAAAGCCGTCCTTCAACTATCTTGTTGGGAACACAAAGTTTCTTTTCAGTTGCAAACTCCATTCCATACATATATATGGGGAGATACAAGCTCCAACTCGGTTTTACACTGAAAACTGCAGGAACTTCAAACCGGCACTAGGAAACAGACTGAGAAAGCAGAGAAAAAGTGTCTCCTGCAACCCGTTCCCTTGGTGCTAGATGAACGAACGTCTCTCCACTTGCTCAGTTCTGAGAGATAAGTGGGTGTGAAATCTAGCTTGTTGGGAACACAAAGTTTCTTTTCAGTTGCAAACTCCATTCCATACATATATATGGGGAGGTACAAGTTCCAAATCGGTTTGACAGTGAAAACTGCAGGAACTTCAAACCGGCACTAGGAAACAGACTGAGAAAGCAGAGAAAAAGTGTCTCCTGCAACCCGTTCCCTTGGTGCTAGATGAACGAAAGTCTCTCCACTTGCTCAGTTCCGAGAGATAAATGTGTGTGAAAGCCGTCCTTCACCTAGCTTGTTGGTAACACAAAGCTTCTTTTCAGTTGCAAACTCCATTCCATACATATATATGGGGAGGTACTAGCTCCAACTCTGTTTGACAGTGAAAACTGCAGGAACTTTAAACCGGCACTAGGAAACAGACTGAGAAAGCAGAGAAAATGTGCCTCCTGCAACCCGTTCCCTTGGTGCTAGATGAACCAACGTCTCTCCACTTGCTCAGTTCTGAGAGATAAGTGTGTTGAAAGCCATCCTTCACCTAGATTGTGGGGAACACAAAGTTTCTTTTCAGTTGCAAACTCCATTCCATACATATATATGGGGAGGTACTAGCTCCAACTCGGTTTGACAGTGTAAACTGCAGGAAATTCCAACCGGCACTAGGAAACAGACTGAGAAAGCAGAGAAAAAGTGTCTCCTGCAACCCGTTCCCTTGGTGCTAGATGAACGAACGTCTCTCCACTTGCTCAGTTCTGAGACATAAGTGTGTGTGAAAGCCGCTCTTCACCAAGCTTGTTGGGAACACAAAGTTTCTTTTCAGTTGCAAACTCCATTCCATACATATATATGGGGAGGTACTAGCTCCAACTCGTTTTGACATTGAAAACTGCAGGAACTTCAAACCGGCACTAGGAATCAGACTGAGAAAGCAGAGAAAAAGTGTCTCCTGCAACCCGTTCCCTTGGTGCTAGATGAACGAACGTCTCTCCACTTGCTCAGTTCTGAGAGATAAGTGTGTGTGAAAGCCGTCCTTCACATAACTTGTTGGGAACACAAAGTTTCTTTTCAGTTGCAAACTCCATTCCATACATATATATGGGGAGGTACAAGCTCCAACACGGTTTGACAGTGAAAACTGCAGGAACTTCAAACCGGCACTAGGAAACAGACTGAGAAAGCAGAGAAAAAGTGTCTCCTGCAACCCATTCCCTTGGTGCTAGATGAACGAACGTGTCTCCACTTGCTCAGTTCCGAGAAATAAGTGTGTGTGAAAGCCGTCCTTCACCTAGCTTGTTGGGAACACAAAGTTTCTTTTCAGTTGCAAACTCCATTCCATACATATATATGGGTAGGTACAAGCTCCAACTCGGTTTTACAGTGAAAACTGCAGGAACTTCAAACCGGCCCTAGGAAACAGACTGAGAAAGCAGAGAAAAAGTGTCTCCTGCAACCCGTTCCCTTGGTGCTAGAGGAACGAACGTCTCTCCACTTGCTCAGTTCTGAGAGATAAGTGGGTGTGAAAGCCGTACTTCACCTAGCTTGTTGGGAACAAAAAGCTTCTTTTCAGTTGCAAACTCCATTCCATACATATATAAGGGGAGGTACTAGCTCCAACTCGGTTTGACAGTGAAAACTGCAGGAACTTCAAACCGGCACTAGGAAACAGACTGAGAAAGCAGAGAAAAAGTGTCTCCTGCAAACCGTTCCCTTGGTGCTAGATGAACGAACGTCTCTCCACTTGCTCTGTTCTGAGAGATAAGTGTGTGTGAAAGCCGTCCTTCACCTAGCTGTTTGGGAACACAAAGTTTCTTTTCAGTTGCAAACTCCATTCCATACATATATATGGGTAGGTACAAGCTCCAACTCGGTTTTACAGTGAAAACTGCAGGAACTTCAAACCGGCACTAGGAAACAGACTGAGAAAGCAGAGAATAAGTGTCTCCTGCAACCCGTTCCCTTGGTGCTAGAGGAACGAACGTCTCTCCACTTGCTCAGTTCTGAGTGATAAGTGGGTGTGAAAGCCGTCCTTCACCTAGCTTGTTGGGAACAAAAAGCTTCTTTTCAGTTGCAAACTCCATTCCATACATATATATGGGGAGGTACTAGCTCCAACTCGGTTTGACAGTGAAAACTGCAGGAACTTCAAACCGGCACTAGGAAACAGACTGAGAAAGCAGAGAAAAAGTGTCTACTGCAATCCGTTCCCTTGGTGCTAGATGAACGAACGTCTCTCCACTTGCTCAGTTCTGAGAGATAATTGTGTGTGAAAGCCGTCCTTCATCTAGCTTGTTGGGAACACAAAGCTTCTTTTCAGTTGCAAACTCCATTCCAAACATATATATGGGGAGGTACTAGCTCCAAATCTGTTTGACAGTGAAAACTGCAGGAACTTCAAACCGGCACTAGGAAACAGACTGAGAAAGCAGAGAAAAAGTGTCTCCTGCAACCCATTCCCTTGGTGCTAGATGAACGAACGTTTCTCCACTTGCTCAGTTCCGAGAGATAAGTGTGTGTGAAAGCCGTCCTTCACCTAGCTTGTTGGGAACACAAAGCTTCTTTTCAGTTGCAAACTCCATGCCAAACATATATATGGGGAGGTACTAGCTCCAACTCTGTTTGACAGTGAAAACTGCAGGAACTTCAAACCGGCACTAGGAAACAGACTGAGAAAGCAGAGAAAAAGTGTCTCCTGCAACCCGTTCCCTTGGTGCTAGAGGAACGAACGTCTCTCCACTTGCTCAGTTCTGAGAGATAAGTGGGTGTGAAAGCCGTCCTTCACCTAGATTGTTGGGAACAAAAAGCTTCTTTTCAGTTGCAAACTCCATTCCATACATATATATGGGGAGGTACTAGCTCCAACTCGATTTGACAGTGAAAACTGCAGGAACTTCAAACCGGCACTAGGAAACAGACTGAGAAAGCAGAGAAAAAGTGTCTCCTGCAACCCGTTCCCTTGGTGCTAGATGAACGAACGTCTCTCCACTTGCTCAGTTCCGAGAGATAAGTGTGTGTGAAAGCCGTCCTTCACCAAGCTTGTTGGGAACACAAAGTTTCTTTTCAGTTGCAAACTCCATTCCATACATATATATGGGGAGGTACTAGCTCCAACTCGTTTTGACATTGAAAACTGCAGGAACTTCAAACCGGCACTAGGAATCAGACTGAGAAAGCAGAGAAAAAGTGTCTCCTGCAACCCGTTCCCTTGGTGCTAGATGAACGAACGTCTCTCCACTTGCTCAGTTCTGAGAGATAAGTGTGTGTGAAAGCCGTCCTTCACCTAGCTTGTTGGGAACACAAAGTTTCTTTTCAGTTGCAAACTCCATTCCATATATATATATGGGTAGGTACAAGCTCCAACTCGGTTTTACAGTGAAAACTGCAGGAACTTCAAACAGGCCCTAGGAAACAGACTGAGAAAGCAGAGAAAAAGTGTCTCCTGCAACCCGTTCCCTTGGTGCTAGAGGAACGAACGTCTCTCCACTTGCTCAGTTCTGAGAGATAAGTGGGTGTGAAAGCCGTCCTTCACCTAGATTGTTGGGAACAAAAAGCTTCTTTTCAGTTGCAAACTCCATTCCATACATATATATGGGGAGGTACTAGCTCCAACTCGATTTGACAGTGAAAACTGCAGGAACTTCAAACCGGCACTAGGAAACAGACTGAGAAAGCAGAGAAAAAGTGTCTCCTGCAACCCGTTCCCTTGGTGCTAGATGAACGAACGTCTCTCCACTTGCTCAGTTCCGAGAGATAAGTGTGTGTGAAAGCCGTCCTTCACCAAGCTTGTTGGGAACACAAAGTTTCTTTTCAGTTGCAAACTCCATTCCATACATATATATGGGGAGGTACTAGCTCCAACTCGTTTTGACATTGAAAACTGCAGGAACTTCAAACCGGCACTAGGAATCAGACTGAGAAAGCAGAGAAAAAGTGTCTCCTGCAACCCGTTCCCTTGGTGCTAGATGAACGAACGTCTCTCCACTTGCTCAGTTCTGAGAGATAAGTGTGTGTGAAAGCCGTCCTTCACCTAACTTGTTGGGAACACAAAGTTTCTTTTCAGTTGCAAACTCCATTCCATACATATATATGGGGAGGTACAAGCTCCAACTCTGTTTGACAGTGAAAACTGCAGGAACTTCAAACCGGCCCTAGGAAACAGACTGAGAAAGCAGAGAAAAAGTGTCTCCTGCAACCCGTTCCCTTGGTGATAGAGGAAAGAACGTCTCTCCACTTGCTCAGTTCTGAGAGATAAGTGGGTGTGAAAGCCGTCCTTCACCTAGCTTGTTGGGAACAAAAAGCTTCTTTTCAGTTGCAAACTCCATTCAATACATATATAAGGGGAGGTACTAGCTCCAACTCGGTTTGACAGTGAAAACTGCAGGAACTTCAAACCGGCACTAGGAAACAGACTGAGAAAGCAGAGAAAAAGTGTCTCCTGCAACCCGTTCCCTTGGTGCTAGATGAACGAACGTCTCTCCACTTGCTCAGTTCTGAGAGATAAGTGTGTGTGAAAGCCGTCCTTCACCTAGCTTGTTGGGAACACAAAGTTTCTTTTCAGTTGCAAACTCCATTCCATACATATATATGGGTAGGTACAAGCTCCAACTCGGTTTTACAGTGAAAACTGCAGGAACTTCAAACCGGCACTAGGAAACAGACTGAGAAAGCAGAGAAAAAGTGTCTCCTGCAACCCGTTCCCTTGGTGCTAGAGGAACGAACGTCTCTCCACTTGCTCAGTTCTGAGAGATAAGTGGGTGTGAAAGCCGTCCTTCACCTAGCTTTTTGGGAACAAAAAGCTTCTTTTCAGTTGCAAACCCCATTCCATACATATATATGGGGAGGTACTAGCTCCAACTCGGTCTGACAGTGAAAACTGCAGGAACTTCAAACCGGCACTAGGAAACAGACTGAGAAAGCAGAGAAAAAGTGTCTCCTGCAATCCGTTCCCTTGGTGCTAGATGAACGAACGTCTCTCCACTTGCTCAGTTCTGAGAGATAAGTGTGTGTGAAAGCCGTCCTTCATCTAGCTTGTTGGGAACACAAAGCTTCTTTTCAGTTGCAAACTCCATTCCAAACATATATATGGGGAGGTACTAGCTCCAACTCTGTTTGACAGTGAAAACTGCAGGAACTTCAAACCGGCACTAGGAAACAGACTGAGAAAGCAGAGAAAAACTGTCTCCTGCAACCCATTTCCTTGGTGCTAGATGAACGAACGTGTCTCCACTTGCTCAGTTCCGAGAGATAAGTGTGTGTGAAAGCCGTCCTTCACCTAGCTTGTTGGGAACACAAAGCTTCTTTTCAGTTGCAAACTCCATGCCAAACATATATATGGGGAGGTACTAGCTCCAACTCTGTTTGACAGTGAAATCTGCAGGAACTTCAAACCGGCACTAGGAAACAGACTGAGAAAGCAGAGAAAAAGTGTCTCCTGCAACCCGTTCCCTTGGTGCTAGAGGAACGAACGTCTCTCCACTTGCTCAGTTCTGAGAGATAAGTGTGTGTGAAAGCCGTCCTTCACCTAGCTTGTTGGGAACACAAAGTTTCTTTTCAGTTGCAAACTCCATTCCATATATATATATGGGTAGGTACAAGCTCCAACTCGGTTTTACAGTGAAAACTGCAGGAACTTCAAACCGGCCCTAGGAAACAGACTGAGAAAGCAGAGAAAAAGTGTCTCCTGCAACCCGTTCCCTTGGTGCTAGAGGAACGAACGTCTCTCCACTTGCTCAGTTCTGAGAGATAAGTGGGTGTGAAAGCCGTCCTTCACATAGATTGTTGGGAACAAAAAGCTTCTTTTCAGTTGCAAACTCCATTCCATACATATATATGGGGAGGTACTAGCTCCAACTCGATTTGACAGTGAAAAGTGCAGGAACTTCAAACCGGCACTAGGAAACAGACTGAGAAAGCAGAGAAAAAGTGTCTCCTGCAACCCGTTCCCTTGGTGCTAGATGAACGAACGCCTCTCCACTTGCTCAGTTCCGAGAGATAAGTGTGTGTGAAAGCCGTCCTTCACCTAGCTTGTTGGGAACACAAAGCTTCTTTTCAGTTGCAAACTCCATTCCATACATATATATGGGGAGGTACTAGCTCCAACTCTGTTTGACAGTGAAAACTGCAGGAACTTCAAACCGGCACTAGGAAACAGACTGAGAAAGCAGAGAAAATGTGTCTCCTGCAACCCGTTCCCTTGGTGCTAGATGAACCAACGTCTCTCCACTTGCTCAGTTCTGAGAGATAAGTGTGTTGAAAGCCATCCTTCACATAGATTGTGGGGAACACAAAGTTTCTTTTCAGTTGCAAACTCCATTCCATACATATATATGGGGAGGTACTAGCTCCAACTCGGTTTGACAGTGAAAACTGCAGGAACTTCAAACCGGCACTAGGAAACAGACTGAGAAAGCAGAGAAAAAGTGTCTCCTGCAACCAGTTCCCTTGGTGCTAGATGAACGAACGTCTCTCCACTTGCTCAGTTCTGAGACATAAGTGTGTGTGAAAGCCGCTCTTCACCAAGCTTGTTGGGAACACAAAGTTTCTTTTCAGTTGCAAACTCCATTCCATACATATATATGGGGAGGTACTAGCTCCAACTCGTTTTGACATTGAAAACTGCAGGAACTTCAAACCGGCACTAGGAATCAGACTGAGAAAGCAGAGAAAAAGTGTCTCCTGCAACCCGTTCCCTTGGTGCTAGATGAACGAACGTCTCTCCACTTGCTCAGTTCTGAGAGATAAGTGTGTTGAAAGCCGTCCTTCACATAGATTGTGGGGAACACAAAGTTTCTTTTCAGTTGCAAACTCCATTCCATACATATATATGGGGAGGTACAAGCTCCAACTCGGTTTTACAGTGAAAATTGCAGGAACTTCAAACCGGCCCTAGGAAACAGACTGAGAAAGCAGAGAAAAAGTGTCTCCTGCAACCCATTCCCTTGGTGCTAGATGAACGAACGTGTCTCCACTTGCTCAGTTCCGAGAGATAAGTGTGTGTGAAAGCCGTCCTTCACCTAGCTTGTTGGGAACACAAAGCTTCTTTTCAGTTGCAAACTCCATTCCAAACATATATATGGGGAGGTACTAGCTCCAACTCTGTTTGACAGTGAAAACTGCAGGAACTTCAAACCGGCACTAGGAAACAGACTGAGAAAGCAGAGAAAAAGTGTCTCCTGCAACGCGTTCCCTTGGTGCTAGAGGAACGAACGTCTCTCCACTTGCTCAGTTCTGAGAGATAAGTGTGTGTGAAAGCCGCCCTTCACCTAGCTTGTTGGGAACACAAAGTTTCTTTTCAGTTGCAAACTCCATTCCATACATATATATGGGTAGGTACAAGCTCCAAATCGGTTTGACAGTGAAAACTGCAGGAACTTCAAACCGGCCCTAGGAAACAGACTGAGAAAGCAGAGAAAAAGTGTCTCCTGCAACCCGTTCCCTTGGTGCTAGAGGAACGAACGTCTCTCCACTTGCTCAGTTCTGAGAGATAAGTGGGTGTGAAAGCCGTCCTTCACCTAGATTGTTGGTAACAAAAAGCTTCTTTTCAGTTGCAAACTCCATTCCATACATATATATGGGGAGGTACAAGCTCCAACTCGATTTGACAGTGAAAACTGCAGGAACTTCAAACCGGCACTAGGAAACAGACTGAGAAAGCAGAGAAAAAGTGTCTCCTGCAACCCGTTCCCTTGGTGCTAGATGAACGAACGTCTCTCCACTTGCTCAGTTCCGAGAGATAAGTGTGTGTGAAAGCCGTCCTTCAACTAGCTTGTTGGGAACTCAAAGCTTCTTTTCAGGTTCAAACTCCATTCCATACATATATATGGGGAGGTACTAGCTCCAACTCTGTTTGACAGTGAAAACTGCAGGAACTTCAAACCGGCACTAGGAAACAGACTGAGAAAGCTGAGAAAAGTGTCTCCTGCAACCCGTTCCCTTGGTGCTAGATGAACGAACGTCTCTCCACTTGCTCAGTTCTGAGAGATAAGTGTGTGTGAAAGCCGTCCTTCACCTAACTTGTTGGGAACACAAAGTTTCTTTTCAGTTGCAAACTCCATTCCATACATATATATGGGGAGGTACTAGCTCCAACTCGGTTTTACAGTGAAAACTGCAGGAACTTCAAACCGGCCCTAGGAAACAGACTGAGAAAGCAGAGAAAAAGTGTCTCCTGCAACCCATTCCCTTGGTGCTAGATGAACGAACGTCTCTCCACTTGCTCAGTTCTGAGAGATAAGTGTGTGTGAAAGCCGCACTTCATCCTAGCTTGTTGGGAACACAAAGTTTCTTTTCAGTTGCAAACTTCATTCAATACATATATATGGGGAGGTACTAGCTCCAACTCGGTTTGACAGTGAAAACTGCAGGAACTAAAAAACAGACAGTAGGAAAGAGACTGAGAAAGCAGAGAAAAAGTGTCTCCTGCAACCCGTTCCCATGGTGCTAGATGAACGAACGTCTCTCCACTTGCTCAGTTCTGAGAGATAAGTGCGTGTGAAAGCCGTCCTTCACCTAGCTTGTTGGGAACACAAAGTTTCTTTTCAGTTGCAAACTCCATTCCATACATATATATGGGTAGGTACAAGCTCCAACTCGGTTTTACAGTGAAAACTGCAGGAACTTCAAACCGGCACTAGGAAACAGACTGAGAAAGCAGAGAAAAAGTGTCTCCTGCAACCCGTTCCCTTGGTGCTAGATGAACGAACGTCTCTCCACTTGCTCAGTTCTGAGAGATAAGTGCGTGTGAAAGCCGTCCTTCACATAGATTGTTGGGAACACAAAGTTTCTTTTCAGTTGCAAACTCCATTCCATACATATATATGGGGAGGTACTAGCTCCAACTCGATTTGACAGTGAAAAGTGCAGGAACTTCAAACCGGCACTAGGAAACAGACTGAGAAAGCAGAGAAAAAGTGTCTCCTGCAACCCGTTCCCTTGGTGCTAGATGAACGAACGTCTCTCCACTTGCTCAGTTCCGAGAGATAAGTGTGTGTGAAAGCCGTCCTTCACCTAGCTTGTTGGGAACACAAAGCTTCTTTTCAGTTGCAAACTCCATTCCATACATATATATGGGGAGGTACTAGCTCCAACTCTGTTTGACAGTGAAAACTGCAGGAACTTCAAACCGGCACTAGGAAACAGACTGAGAAAGCAGAGAAAATGTGTCTCCTGCAACCCGTTCCCTTGGTGCTAGATGAACCAACGTCTCTCCACTTGCTCAGTTCTGAGAGATAAGTGTGTTGAAAGCCATCCTTCACATAGATTGTGGGGAACACAAAGTTTCTTTTCAGTTGCAAACTCCATTCCATACATATATATGGGGAGGTACAAGCTCCAACTCGGTTTGACAGTGAAAACTGCAGGAACTTCAAACCGGCACTAGGAAACAGACTGAGAAAGCAGAGAAAAAGTGTCTCCTGCAACCAGTTCCCTTGGTGCTAGATGAACGAACGTCTCTCCACTTGCTCAGTTCTGAGACATAAGTGTGTGTGAAAGCCGCTCTTCACCAAGCTTGTTGGGAACACAAAGTTTCTTTTCAGTTGCAAACTCCATTCCATACATATATATGGGGAGGTACTAGCTCCAACTCGTTTTGACATTGAAAACTGCAGGAACTTCAAACCGGCACTAGGAATCAGACTGAGAAAGCAGAGAAAAAGTGTCTCCTGCAACCCGTTCCCTTGGTGCTAGATGAACGAACGTCTCTCCACTTGCTCAGTTCTGAGAGATAAGTGTGTTGAAAGCCGTCCTTCACATAGATTGTGGGGAACACAAAGTTTCTTTTCAGTTGCAAACTCCATTCCATACATATATATGGGGAGGTACAAGCTCCAACTCGGTTTTACAGTGAAAATTGCAGGAACTTCAAACCGGCCCTAGGAAACAGACTGAGAAAGCAGAGAAAAAGTGTCTCCTGCAACCCATTCCCTTGGTGCTAGATGAACGAACGTCTCTCCACTTGCTCAGTTCTGAGAGATATGTGTGTGTGAAAGCCGCACTTCATCCTAGCTTGTTGGGAACACAAAGTTTCTTTTCAGTTGCAAACTTCATTCAATACATATATATGGGTAGGTACAAGCTCCAAATCGGTTTGACAGTGAAAACTGCAGGAACTTCAAACCGGCCCTAGGAAACAGACTGAGAAAGCAGAGAAAAAGTGTCTCCTGCAACCCGTTCCCTTGGTGCTAGAGGAACGAACGTCTCTCCACTTGCTCAGTTCTGAGAGATAAGTGGGTGTGAAAGCCGTCCTTCACCTAGATTGTTGGTAACAAAAAGCTTCTTTTCAGTTGCAAACTCCATTCCATACATATATATGGGGAGGTACAAGCTCCAACTCGATTTGACAGTGAAAACTGCAGGAACTTCAAACCGGCACTAGGAAACAGACTGAGAAAGCAGAGAAAAAGTGTCTCCTGCAACCCGTTCCCTTGGTGCTAGATGAACGAACGTCTCTCCACTTGCTCAGTTCCGAGAGATAAGTGTGTGTGAAAGCCGTCATTCACCTAGCTTGTTGGGAACTCAAAGCTTCTTTTCAGGTGCAAACTCCATTCCATACATATATATGGGGAGGTACTAGCTCCAACTCTGTTTGACAGTGAAAACTGCAGGAACTTCAAACCGGCACTAGGAAACAGACTGAGAAAGCTGAGAAAAGTGTCTCCTGCAACCCGTTCCCTTGGTGCTAGATGAACGAACGTCTCTCCACTTGCTCAGTTCTGAGAGATAAGTGTGTGTGAAAGCCGTCCTTCACCTAACTTGTTGGGAACACAAAGTTTCTTTTCAGTTGCAAACTCCATTCCATACATATATATGGGGAGGTACTAGCTCCAACTCGGTTTTACAGTGAAAACTGCAGGAACTTCAAACCGGCCCTAGGAAACAGACTGAGAAAGCAGAGAAAAAGTGTCTCCTGCAACCCATTCCCTTGGTGCTAGATGAACGAACGTCTCTCCACTTGCTCAGTTCTGAGAGATAAGTGTGTGTGAAAGCCGCACTTCATCCTAGCTTGTTGGGAACACAAAGTTTCTTTTCAGTTGCAAACTTCATTCAATACATATATATGGGGAGGTACTAGCTCCAACTCGGTTTGACAGTGAAAACTGCAGGAACTAAAAAACAGACAGTAGGAAAGAGACTGAGAAAGCAGAGAAAAAGTGTCTCCTGCAACCCGTTCCCATGGTGCTAGATGAACGAACGTCTCTCCACTTGCTCAGTTCTGAGAGATAAGTGCGTGTGAAAGCCGTCCTTCACCTAGCTTGTTGGGAACACAAAGTTTCTTTTCAGTTGCAAACTCCATTCCATACATATATATGGGTAGGTACAAGCTCCAACTCGGTTTTACAGTGAAAACTGCAGGAACTTCAAACCGGCACTAGGAAACAGACTGAGAAAGCAGAGAAAATGTGTCTCCTGCAACCCGTTCCCTTGGTGCTAGATGAACCAACGTCTCTCCACTTGCTCAGTTCTGAGAGATAAGTGTGTTGAAAGCCATCCTTCACATAGATTGTGGGGAACACAAAGTTTCTTTTCAGTTGCAAACTCCATTCCATACATATATATGGGGAGGTACTAGCTCCAACTCGGTTTGACAGTGAAAACTGCAGGAACTTCAAACCGGCACTAGGAAACAGACTGAGAAAGCAGAGAAAAAGTGTCTCCTGCAACCAGTTCCCTTGGTGCTAGATGAACGAACGTCTCTCCACTTGCTCAGTTCTGAGACATAAGTGTGTGTGAAAGCCGCTCTTCACCAAGCTTGTTGGGAACACAAAGTTTCTTTTCAGTTGCAAACTCCATTCCATACATATATATGGGGAGGTACTAGCTCCAACTCGTTTTGACATTGAAAACTGCAGGAACTTCAAACCGGCACTAGGAATCAGACTGAGAAAGCAGAGAAAAAGTGTCTCCTGCAACCCGTTCCCTTGGTGCTAGATGAACGAACGTCTCTCCACTTGCTCAGTTCTGAGAGATAAGTGTGTTGAAAGCCGTCCTTCACATAGATTGTGGGGAACACAAAGTTTCTTTTCAGTTGCAAACTCCATTCCATACATATATATGGGGAGGTACAAGCTCCAACTCGGTTTTACAGTGAAAATTGCAGGAACTTCAAACCGGCCCTAGGAAACAGACTGAGAAAGCAGAGAAAAAGTGTCTCCTGCAACCCATTCCCTTGGTGCTAGATGAACGAACGTCTCTCCACTTGCTCAGTTCTGAGAGATATGTGTGTGTGAAAGCCGCACTTCATCCTAGCTTGTTGGGAACACAAAGTTTCTTTTCAGTTGCAAACTTCATTCAATACATATATATGGGGAGGTACTAGCTCCAACTCGGTTTGACAGTGAAAACTGCAGGAACTAAAAAACAGACAGTAGGAAAGAGACTGAGAAAGCAGAGAAAAAGTGTCTCCTGCAACCCGTTCCCTTGGTGCTAGATGAACGAACGTCTCTCCACTTGCTCAGTTCTGAGAGATAAATGTGTGTGAAAGCCGTCCTTCACCTAGCTTGTTGGGAACACAAAGTTTCTTTTCAGTTGCAAACTCCATTCCATACATATATATGGGTAGGTACAAGCTCCAACTCGGTTTTACAGTGAAAACTGCAGGAACTTCAAACCGGCACTAGGAAACAGACTGAGAAAGCAGAGAAAAAGTGTCTCCTGCAACCCGTTCCCTTGGTGCTAGATGAACGAACGTCTCTCCACTTGCTCAGTTCCGAGAGATAAGTGTGTGTGAAAGCCGTAATTCACCTAGCTTGTTGGGAACTCAAAGCTTCTTTTCAGGTGCAAACTCCATTCCATACATATATATGGGGAGGTACTAGCTCCAACTCTGTTTGACAGTGAAAACTGCAGGAACTTCAAACCGGCACTAGGAAACAGACTGAGAAAGCTGAGAAAAGTGTCTCCTGCAACCCGTTCCCTTGGTGCTAGATGAACGAACGTCTCTCCACTTGCTCAGTTCTGAGAGATAAGTGTGTGTGAAAGCCGTCCTTCACCTAACTTGTTGGGAACACAAAGTTTCTTTTCAGTTGCAAACTCCATTCCATACATATATATGGGGAGGTACTAGCTCCAACTCGGTTTTACAGTGAAAACTGCAGGAACTTCAAACCGGCCCTAGGAAACAGACTGAGAAAGCAGAGAAAAAGTGTCTCCTGCAACCCATTCCCTTGGTGCTAGATGAACGAACGTCTCTCCACTTGCTCAGTTCTGAGAGATAAGTGTGTGTGAAAGCCGCACTTCATCCTAGCTTGTTGGGAACACAAAGTTTCTTTTCAGTTGCAAACTTCATTCAATACATATATATGGGGAGGTACTAGCTCCAACTCGGTTTGACAGTGAAAACTGCAGGAACTAAAAAACAGACAGTAGGAAAGAGACTGAGAAAGCAGAGAAAAAGTGTCTCCTGCAACCCGTTCCCATGGTGCTAGATGAACGAACGTCTCTCCACTTGCTCAGTTCTGAGAGATAAGTGCGTGTGAAAGCCGTCCTTCACCTAGCTTGTTGGGAACACAAAGTTTCTTTTCAGTTGCAAACTCCATTCCATACATATATATGGGTAGGTACAAGCTCCAACTCGGTTTTACAGTGAAAACTGCAGGAACTTCAAACCGGCACTAGGAAACAGACTGAGAAAGCAGAGAAAATGTGTCTCCTGCAACCCGTTCCCTTGGTGCTAGATGAACCAACGTCTCTCCACTTGCTCAGTTCTGAGAGATAAGTGTGTTGAAAGCCATCCTTCACATAGATTGTGGGGAACACAAAGTTTCTTTTCAGTTGCAAACTCCATTCCATACATATATATGGGGAGGTACTAGCTCCAACTCGGTTTGACAGTGAAAACTGCAGGAACTTCAAACCGGCACTAGGAAACAGACTGAGAAAGCAGAGAAAAAGTGTCTCCTGCAACCAGTTCCCTTGGTGCTAGATGAACGAACGTCTCTCCACTTGCTCAGTTCTGAGACATAAGTGTGTGTGAAAGCCGCTCTTCACCAAGCTTGTTGGGAACACAAAGTTTCTTTTCAGTTGCAAACTCCATTCCATACATATATATGGGGAGGTACTAGCTCCAACTCGTTTTGACATTGAAAACTGCAGGAACTTCAAACCGGCACTAGGAATCAGACTGAGAAAGCAGAGAAAAAGTGTCTCCTGCAACCCGTTCCCTTGGTGCTAGATGAACGAACGTCTCTCCACTTGCTCAGTTCTGAGAGATAAGTGTGTTGAAAGCCGTCCTTCACATAGATTGTGGGGAACACAAAGTTTCTTTTCAGTTGCAAACTCCATTCCATACATATATATGGGGAGGTACAAGCTCCAACTCGGTTTTACAGTGAAAATTGCAGGAACTTCAAACCGGCACTAGGAATCAGACTGAGAAAGCAGAGAAAAAGTTTCTCCTGCAACCCGTTCCCTTGGTGCTAGATGAACGAACGTCTCTCCACTTGCTCAGTTCTGAGAGATAAGTGTGTGTGAAAGCCGCACTTCATCCTAGCTTGTTGGGAACACAAAGTTTCTTTTCAGTTGCAAACTTCATTCAATACATATATATGGGGAGGTACTAGCTAAAACTCGGTTTGACAGTGAAAACTGCAGGAACTAAAAAACAGACAGTAGGAAAGAGACTGAGAAAGCAGAGAAAAAGTGTCTCCTGCAACCCGTTCCCTTGGTGCTAGATGAACGAACGTCTCTCCACTTGCTCAGTTCTGAGAGATAAGTGTGTGTGAAATCCGTCCTTCACCTAGCTTGTTGGGAACACAAAGTTTCTTTTCAGTTGCAAACTCCATTCCATACATATATATGGGTAGGTACAAGCTCCAACTCGGTTTTACAGTGAAAACTGCAGGAACTTCAAACCGGCACTAGGAAACAGACTGAGAAAGCAGAGAAAAAGTGTCTCCTGCAACCCGTTCCCTTGGTGCTAGAGGAACGAACGTCTCTCCACTTGCTCAGTTCTGAGAGATAAGTGGGTGTGAAAGCCGTCCTTCACCTAGCTTGTTGGGAACAAAAAGCTTCTTTTCAGTTGCAAACTCCATTCCATACATATATATGGGGAGGTACTAGCTCCAACTCTGTTTGACTGTGAAAACTGCAGGAACTTCAAACCGGCACTAGGAAACAGACTGAGAAAGCAGAGAAAAAGTGTCTCCTGCAATCCGTTCCCTTGGTGCTAGATGAACGAACGTCTCTCCACTTGCTCAGTTCTGAGAGATAAGTGTGTGTGAAAGCCGTTCTTCACCTAGCTTGTTGGGAACACAAAGCTTCTTTTCAGTTGCAAACTCCATTCCAAACATATATATGGGGAGGTACTAGCTCCAACTCTGTTTGACAGTGAAAACTGCAGGAACTTCAAACCGGCACTAGGAAACAGACTGAGAAAGCAGAGAAAAAGTGTCTCCTGCAACCCATTCCCTTGGTGCTAGATGAACGAACGTGTCTCCACTTGCTCAGTTCCGAGAGATAAGTGTGTGTGAAAGCCGTCCTTCACCTAGCTTGTTGGGAACACAAAGCTTCTTTTCAGTTGCAAACTCCATTCCAAACATATATATGGGGAGGTACTAGCTCCAACTCTGTTTGACAGTGAAAACTGCAGGAACTTCAAACCGGCACTAGGAAACAGACTGAGAAAGCAGAGAAAAAGTGTCTCCTGCAACGCGTTCCCTTGGTGCTAGAGGAACGAACGTCTCTCCACTTGCTCAGTTCTGAGAGATAAGTGTGTGTGAAAGCCGTCCTTCAACTAGCTTGTTGGGAACACAAAGTTTCTTTTCAGTTGCAAACTCCATTCCATACATATATATGGGTAGGTACAAGCTCCAAATCGGTTTGACAGTGAAAACTGCAGGAACTTCTAACCGGCCCTAGGAAACAGACTGAGAAAGCGGACAAAAAGTGTCTCCTGCAACCCGTTCCCTTGGTGCTAGAGGAACGAACGTCTCTCCACTTGCTCAGTTCTGAGAGATAAGTGGGTGTGAAAGCCGTCCTTCACCTAGATTGTTGGTAACAAAAAGCTTCTTTTCAGTTGCAAACTCCATTCCATACATATATATGGGGAGGTACAAGCTCCAACTCGATTTGACAGTGAAAACTGCAGGAACTTCAAACCGGCACTAGGAAACAGACTGAGAAAGCAGAGAAAAAGTGTCTCCTGCAACCCGTTCCCTTGGTGCTAGATGAACGAACGTCTCTCCACTTGCTCAGTTCCGAGAGATAAGTGTGTGTGAAAGCCGTCATTCACCTAGCTTGTTGGGAACACAAAGCTTCTTTTCAGTTGCAAACTCCATTCCATACATATATATGGGGAGGTACTAGCTCCAACTCTGTTTGACAGTGAAAACTGCAGGAACTTCAAACCGGCACTAGGAAACAGACTGAGAAAGCTGAGAAAAGTGTCTCCTGCAACCAGTTCCCTTGGTGCTAGATGAACGAACGTCTCTCCACTTGCTCAGTTCTGAGACATAAGTGTGTGTGAAAGCCGCTCTTCACCAAGCTTGTTGGGAACACAAAGTTTCTTTTCAGTTGCAAACTCCATTCCATACATATATATGGGGAGGTACTAGCTCCAACTCGTTTTGACATTGAAAACTGCAGGAACTTCAAACCGGCACTAGGAATCAGACTGAGAAAGCAGAGAAAAAGTGTCTCCTGCAATCCGTTCCCTTGGTGCTAGATGAACGAACGTCTCTCCACTTGCTCAGTTCTGAGAGATAAGTGTGTGTGAAAGCCGTCCTTCACCTAACTTGTTGGGAACACAAAGTTTCTTTTCAGTTGCAAACTCCATTCCATACATATATATGGGGAGGTACTAGCTCCAACTCGGTTTTACAGTGAAAACTGCAGGAACTTCAAACCGGCCCTAGGAAACAGACTGAGAAAGCAGAGAAAAAGTGTCTCCTGCAACCCATTCCCTTGGTGCTAGATGAACGAACGTCTCTCCACTTGCTCAGTTCTGAGAGATAATTGTGTGTGAAAGCCGCACTTCATCCTAGCTTGTTGGGAACACAAAGTTTCTTTTCAGTTGCAAACTTCATTCAATAAATATATATATGGGGAGGTACTAGCTCCAACTCGGTTTGACAGTGAAAACTGCAGGAACTAAAAAACAGACAGTAGGAAAGAGACTGAGAAAGCAGAGAAAAAGTGTCTCCTGCAACCCGTTCCCTTGGTGCTAGATGAACGAACGTCTCTCCACTTGCTCAGTTCTGAGAGATAAGTGCGTGTGAAAGCCGTCCTTCACCTAGCTTGTTGGAAACACAAAGTTTCTTTTCAGTTGCAAACTCCATTCCATACATATATATGGGTAGGTACAAGCTCAACTCGGTTTTACAGTGAAAACTGCAGGAACTTCAAACCGGCACTAGGAAACAGACTGAGAAAGCAGAGAAAAAGTGTCTCCTGCAACCCGTTCCCTTGGTGCTAGATGAACGAACGTCTCTCCACTTGCTCAGTTCTGAGAGATAAGTGTGTGTGAAAGCCGTCCTTCACCTAGCTTGTTGGGAACACAAAGTTTCTTTTCAGTTGCAAACTCCATTCCATACATATATATGGGTAGGTACAAGCTCCAACTCGGTTTTACAGTGAAAACTGCAGGAACTTCAAACCGGAACTAGGAAACAGACTGAGATAGCAGAGAAAAAGTGTCTCCTGCAACACGTTCCCTTGGTGCTAGAGGAACGAACGTCTCTCCACTTGCTCAGTTCTGAGAGATAAGTGGGTGTGAAAGCCGTCCTTCACCTAGCTTGTGGGAACAAAAAGCTTCTTTTCAGTTGCAAACTCCATTCCATACATATATATGGGGAGGTACTAGCTCCAACTCGATTTGACAGTGAAAACTGCAGGAACTTCAAACCGGCACTAGGAAACAGACTGAGAAAGCAGAGAAAAAGTGTCTCCTGCAACCCGTTCCCTTGGTGCTAGAGGAACGAACGTCTCTCCACTTGCTCAGTTCTGAGAGATAAGTGGGTGTGAAAGCCGTCCTTCACCTAGATTGTTGGGAACAAAAAGCTTCTTTTCAGTTGCAAACTCCATTCCATACATATATATGGGGAGGTACTAGCTCCAACTCGATTTGACAGTGAAAACTGCAGGAACTTCAAACCGGCACTAGGAAACAGACTGAGAAAGCAGAGAAAAAGTGTCTCCTGCAACCCGTTCCCTTGGTGCTAGATGAACGAACGTCTCTCCACTTGCTCAGTTCCGAGAGATAAGTGTGTGTGAAAGCCGTCCTTCACCTAGCTTGTTGGGAACACAAAGCTTCTTTTCAGTTGCAAACTCCATTCCATACATATATATGGGGAGGTACTAGCTCCAACTCTGTTTGACAGTGAAAACTGCAGGAACTTCAAACCGGCACTAGGAAACAGACTGAGAAAGCAGAGAAAATGTGTCTCCTGCAACCCGTTCCCTTGGTGCTAGATGAACGAACGTCTCTCCACTTGCTCAGTTCTGAGAGATAAGTGTGTTGAAAGCCATCCTTCACATTGATTGTGGGGAACACAAAGTTTCTTTTCAGTTGCAAACTCCATTCCATACATATATATGGGGAGGTACTAGCTCCAACTCGGTTTGACAGTGAAAACTGCAGGAACTTCAAACCGGCACTAGGAAACAGACTGAGAAAGCAGAGAAAAAGTGTCTCCTGCAACCAGTTCCCTTGGTGCTAGATGAACGAACGTCTCTCCACTTGCTCAGTCTGAGACATAAGTGTGTGTGAAAGCCGCTCTTCACCAAGCTTGTTGGGAACACAAAGTTTCTTTTCAGTTGCAAACTCCATTCCAAACATATATACGGGGAGGTACTAGCTCCAACTCGTTTTGACATTGAAAACTGCAGGAACTTCAAACCGGCACTAGGAAACAGACTGAGAAAGCAGAGAAAAAGTGTCTCCTTCAACCCGTTCCCTTGGTGCTAGATGAACGAACGTCTCTCCACTTGCTCAGTTCTGAGAGATAAGTGTGTGTGAAAGCCGTCCTTCACCTAGCTTGTTGGGAACACAAAGTTTCTTTTCAGTTGCAAACTCGATTCCATACATATATATGGGTAGGTACAAGCTCCAACTCGGTTTTACAGTGAAAACTGCAGGAACTTCAAACCGGCACTAGGAAACAGACTGAGAAAGCAGAGAAAAAGTGTCTCCTGCAACCCGTTCCCTTGGTGCTAGAGGAACGAACGTCTCTCCACTTGCTCAGTTCTGAGAGATAAGTGGGTGTGAAAGCCGTCCTTCACCTAGCTTTTTGGGAACAAAAAGCTTCTTTTCAGTTGCAAACCCCATTCCATACATATATATGGGGAGGTACTAGCTCCAACTCGGTTTGACAGTGAAAACTGCAGGAACTTCAAACCGGCACTAGGAAACAGACTGAGAAAGCAGAGAAAAAGTGTCTCCTGCAATCCGTTCCCTTGGTGCTAGATGAACGAACGTCTCTCCACTTGCTCAGTTCTGAGAGATAAGTGTGTGTGAAAGCCGTCCTTCATCTAGCTTGTTGGGAACACAAAGCTTCTTTTCAGTTGCAAACTCCATTCCAAACATATATATGGGGAGGTACTAGCTCCAACTCTGTTTGACAGTGAAAACTGCAGGAACTTCAAACCGGCACTAGGAAACAGACTGAGAAAGCAGAGAAAAAGTGTCTCCTGCAACCCATTCCCTTGGTGCTAGATGAACGAACGTGTCTCCACTTGCTCAGTTCCGAGAGATAAGTGTGTGTGAAAGCCGTCCTTCACCTAGTTGTTGGGAACACAAAGCTTCTTTTCAGTTGCAAACTCCATGCCAAACATATATATGGGGAGGTACTAGCTCCAACTCTGTTTGACAGTGAAAACTGCAGGAACTTCAAACCGGCACTAGGAAACAGACTGAGAAAGCAGAGAAAAAGTGTCTCCTGCAACCCGTTCCCTTGGTGCTAGAGGAACGAACGTCTCTCCACTTGCTCAGTTCTGAGATATAAGTGTGTGTGAAAGCCGTCCTTCACCTAGCTTGTTGGGAACACAAAGTTTCTTTTCAGTTGCAAACTCCATTCCATACATATATATGGGTAGGTACAAGCTCCAAATCGGTTTGACAGTGAAAACTGCAGGAACTTCAAACCGGCCCTAGGAAACAGACTGAGAAAGCAGAGAAAAAGTGTCTCCTGCAACCCGTTCCCTTGGTGCTAGAGGAACGAAAGTCTCTCCACTTGCTCAGTTCTGAGAGATAAGTGGGTGTGAAAGCCGTCCTTCACATAGATTGTTGGGAACAAAAAGCTTCTTTTCAGTTGCAAACTCCATTCCATACATATATATGGGGAGGTACTAGCTCCAACTCTGTTTGACAGTGAAAACTGCAGGAACTTCAAACCGGCACTAGGAAACAGACTGAGAAAGCAGAGAAAATGTGTCTCCTGCAACCCGTTCCCTTGGTGCTAGATGAACCAACGTCTCTCCACTTGCTCAGTTCTGAGAGATAAGTGTGTTGAAAGCCATCCTTCACATAGATTGTGGGGAACACAAAGTTTCTTTTCAGTTGCAAACTCCATTCCATACATATATATGGGGAGGTACTAGCTCCAACTCGGTTTGACAGTGAAAACTGCAGGAACTTCAAACCGGCACTAGGAAACAGACTGAGAAAGCAGAGAAAAAGTGTCTCCTGCAACCAGTTCCCTTGGTGCTAGATGAACGAACGTCTCTCCACTTGCTCAGTTCTGAGACATAAGTGTGTGTGAAAGCCGCTCTTCACCAAGCTTGTTGGGAACACAAAGTTTCTTTTCAGTTGCAAACTCCATTCCATACATATATATGGGGAGGTACTAGCTCCAACTCGTTTTGACATTGAAAACTGCAGGAACTTCAAACCGGCACTAGGAATCAGACTGAGAAAGCAGAGAAAAAGTGTCTCCTGCAACCCGTTCCCTTGGTGCTAGATGAACGAACGTCTCTCCACTTGCTCAGTTCTGAGAGATAAGTGTGTTGAAAGCCGTCCTTCACATAGATTGTGGGGAACACAAAGTTTCTTTTCAGTTGCAAACTCCATTCCATACATATATATGGGGAGGTACAAGCTCCAACTCGGTTTTACAGTGAAAATTGCAGGAACTTCAAACCGGCCCTAGGAAACAGACTGAGAAAGCAGAGAAAAAGTGTCTCCTGCAACCCATTCCCTTGGTGCTAGATGAACGAACGTCTCTCCACTTGCTCAGTTCTGAGAGATATGTGTGTGTGAAAGCCGCACTTCATCCTAGCTTGTTGGGAACACAAAGTTTCTTTTCAGTTGCAAACTTCATTCAATACATATATATGGGGAGGTACTAGCTCCAACTCGGTTTGACAGTGAAAACTGCAGGAACTAAAAAACAGACAGTAGGAAAGAGACTGAGAAAGCAGAGAAAAAGTGTCTCCTGCAACCCGTTCCCTTGGTGCTAGATGAACGAACGTCTCTCCACTTGCTCAGTTCTGAGAGATAAGTGTGTGTGAAAGCCGTCCTTCACCTAGCTTGTTGGGAACACAAAGTTTCTTTTCAGTTGCAAACTCCATTCCATACATATATATGGGTAGGTACAAGCTCCAACTCGGTTTTACAGTGAAAACTGCAGGAACTTCAAACCGGCACTAGGAAACAGACTGAGAAAGCAGAGAAAAAGTGTCTCCTGCAAACCGTTCCCTTGGTGCTAGATGAACGAACGTCTCTCCACTTGCTCAGTTCTGAGAGATAAGTGGGTGTGAAAGCCGTCCTTCACCTAGCTTGTGGGAACAAAAAGCTTCTTTTCAGTTGCAAACTCCATTCCATACATATATATGGGGAGGTACTAGCTCCAACTCGTTTTGACATTGAAAACTGCAGGAACTTCAAACCGGCACTAGGAATCAGACTGAGAAAGCAGAGAAAAAGTGTCTCCTGCAACCCGTTCCCTTGGTGCTAGATGAACGAACGTCTCTCCACTTGCTCAGTTCTGAGAGATAAGTGTGTGTGAAAGCCGCACTTCATCCTAGCTTGTTGGGAACACAAAGTTTCTTTTCAGTTGCAAACTTCATTCAATACATATATATGGGTAGGTACTAGCTAAAACTCGGTTTGACAGTGAAAACTGCAGGAACTAAAAAACAGACAGTAGGAAAGAGACTGAGAAAGCAGAGAAAAAGTGTCTCCTGCAACCCGTTCCCTTGGTGCTAGATGAACGAACGTCTCTCCACTTGCTCAGTTCTGAGAGATAAGTGTGTGTGAAATCCGTCCTTCACCTAGCTTGTTGGGAACACAAAGTTTCTTTTCAGTTGCAAACTCCATTCCATACATATATATGGGTAGGTACAAGCTCCAACTCGGTTTTACAGTGAAAACGGCAGGAACTTCAAACCGGCACTAGGAAACAGACTGAGAAAGCAGAGAAAAAGTGTCTCCTGCAACCCGTTCCCTTGGTGCTAGAGGAACGAACGTCTCTCCACTTGCTCAGTTCTGAGAGATAAGTGGGTGTGAAAGCCGTCCTTCACCTAGCTTGTTGGGAACAAAAAGCTTCTTTTCAGTTGCAAACTCCATTCCATACATATATATGGGGAGGTACTAGCTCCAACTCGGTTTGACAGTGAAAACTGCAGGAACTTCAAACCGGCACTAGGAAACAGACTGAGAAAGCAGAGAAAAAGTGTCTCCTGCAATCCGTTCCCTTGGTGCTAGATGAACGAACGTCTCTCCACTTGCTCAGATCTGAGAGATAAGTGTGTGTGAAAGCCGTTCTTCACCTAGCTTGTTGGGAACACAAAGCTTCTTTTCAGTTGCAAACTCCATTCCAAACATATATATGGGGAGGTACTAGCTCCAACTCTGTTTGACAGTGAAAACTGCAGGAACTTCAAACCGGCACTAGGAAACAGACTGAGAAAGCAGAGAAAAAGTGTCTCCTGCAACCCATTCCCTTGGTGCTAGATGAACGAACGTGTCTCCACTTGCTCAGTTCCGAGAGATAAGTGTGTGTGAAAGCCGTCCTTCACTTAGCTTGTTGGGAACACAAAGCTTCTTTTCAGTTGCAAACTCCATTCCAAACATATATATGGGGAGGTACTAGCTCCAACTCTGTTTGACAGTGAAAACTGCAGGAACTTCAAACCGGCACTAGGAAACAGACTGAGAAAGCAGAGAAAAAGTGTCTCCTGCAACCCGTTCCCTTGGTGCTAGAGGAACGAACGTCTCTCCACTTGCTCAGTTCTGAGAGAAATGAGTGTGTGAAAGCCGTCCTTCAACTAGCTTGTTGGGAACACAAAGTTTCTTTTCAGTTGCAAACTCCATTCCATATATATATATGGGTAGGTACAAGCTCCAACTCGGTTTTACAGTGAAAACTGCAGGAACTTCAAACCGGCCCTAGGAAACAGACTGAGAAAGCAGAGAAAAAGTGTCTCCTGCAACCCGTTCCCTTGGTGCTAGAGGAACGAACGTCTCTCCACTTGCTCAGTTCTGAGAGATAAGTGGGTGTGAAAGCCGTCCTTCACCTAGATTGTTGGTAACAAAAAGCTTCTTTTCAGTTGCAAACTCCATTCCATACATATATATGGGGAGGTACTAGCTCCAACTCTGTTTGACAGTGAAAACTGCAGGAACTTCAAACCGGCACTAGGAAACAGACTGAGAAAGCAGAGAAAATGTGTCTCCTGCAACCCGTTCCCTTGGGGCTAGATGAACCAACGTCTCTCCACTTGCTCAGTTCTGAGAGATAAGTGTGTTGAAAGCCATCCTTCACATAGATTGTGGGGAACACAAAGTTTCTTTTCAGTTGCAAACTCCATTCCATACATATATATGGGGAGGTACTAGCTCCAACTCGGTTTGACAGTGAAAACTGCAGGAACTTCAAACCGGCACTAGGAAACAGACTGAGAAAGCAGAGAAAAAGTGTCTCCTGCAACCAGTTCCCTTGGTGCTAGATGAACGAACGTCTCTCCACTTGCTCAGTTCTGAGACATAAGTGTGTGTGAAAGCCGCTCTTCACCAAGCTTGTTGGGAACACAAAGTTTCTTTTCAGTTGCAAACTCCATTCCATACATATATATGGGGAGGTACTAGCTCCAACTCGTTTTGACATTGAAAACTGCAGGAACTTCAAACCGGCACTAGGAATCAGACTGAGAAAGCAGAGAAAAAGTGTCTCCTGCAACCCGTTCCCTTGGTGCTAGATGAACGAACGTCTCTCCACTTGCTCAGTTCTGAGAGATAAGTGTGTTGAAAGCCGTCCTTCACATAGATTGTGGGGAACACAAAGTTTCTTTTCAGTTGCAAACTCCATTCCATACATATATATGGGGAGGTACAAGCTCCAACTCGGTTTTACAGTGAAAATTGCAGGAACTTCAAACCGGCCCTAGGAAACAGACTGAGAAAGCAGAGAAAAAGTGTCTCCTGCAACCCATTCCCTTGGTGCTAGATGAACGAACGTCTCTCCACTTGCTCAGTTCTGAGAGATATGTGTGTGTGAAAGCCGCACTTCATCCTAGCTTGTTGGGAACACAAAGTTTCTTTTCAGTTGCAAACTTCATTCAATACATATATATGGGGAGGTACTAGCTCCAACTCGGTTTGACAGTGAAAACTGCAGGAACTAAAAAACAGACAGTAGGAAAGAGACTGAGAAAGCAGAGAAAAAGTGTCTCCTGCAACCCGTTCCCTTGGTGCTAGATGAACGAACGTCTCTCCACTTGCTCAGTTCTGAGAGATAAGTGTGTGTGAAAGCCGTCCTTCACCTAGCTTGTTGGGAACACAAAGTTTCTTTTCAGTTGCAAACTCCATTCCATACATATATATGGGTAGGTACAAGCTCCAACTCGGTTTTACAGTGAAAACTGCAGGAACTTCAAACCGGCACTAGGAAACAGACTGAGAAAGCAGAGAAAAAGTGTCTCCTGCAACCCGTTCCCTTGGTGCTAGATGAACGAACGTCTCTCCACTTGCTCAGTTCTGAGAGATAAGTGGGTGTGAAAGCCGTCCTTCACCTAGCTTGTGGGAACAAAAAGCTTCTTTTCAGTTGCAAACTCCATTCCATACATATATATGGGGAGGTACTAGCTCCAACTCGTTTTGACATTCAAAACTGCAGGAACTTCAAACCGGCACTAGGAATCAGACTGAGAAAGCAGAGAAAAAGTGTCTCCTGCAACCCGTTCCCTTGGTGCTAGATGAACGAACGTCTCTCCACTTGCTCAGTTCTGAGAGATAAGTGTGTGTGAAAGCCGCACTTCATCCTAGCTTGTTGGGAACACAAAGTTTCTTTTCAGTTGCAAACTTCATTCAATACATATATATGGGTAGGTACTAGCTAAAACTCGGTTTGACAGTGAAAACTGCAGGAACTAAAAAACAGACAGTAGGAAAGAGACTGAGAAAGCAGAGAAAAAGTGTCTCCTGCAACCCGTTCCCTTGGTGCTAGATGAACGAACGTCTCTCCACTTGCTCAGTTCTGAGAGATAAGTGTGTGTGAAATCCGTCCTTCACCTAGCTTGTTGGGAACACAAAGTTTCTTTTCAGTTGCAAACTCCATTCCATACATATATATGGGTAGGTACAAGCTCCAACTCGGTTTTACAGTGAAAACGGCAGGAACTTCAAACCGGCACTAGGAAACAGACTGAGAAAGCAGAGAAAAAGTGTCTCCTGCAACCCGTTCCCTTGGTGCTAGAGGAACGAACGTCTCTCCACTTGCTCAGTTCTGAGAGATAAGTGGGTGTGAAAGCCGTCCTTCACCTAGCTTGTTGGGAACAAAAAGCTTCTTTTCAGTTGCAAACTCCATTCCATACATATATATGGGGAGGTACTAGCTCCAACTCGGTTTGACAGTGAAAACTGCAGGAACTTCAAACCGGCACTAGGAAACAGACTGAGAAAGCAGAGAAAAAGTGTCTCCTGCAATCCGTTCCCTTGGTGCTAGATGAACGAACGTCTCTCCACTTGCTCAGTTCTGAGAGATAAGTGTGTGTGAAAGCCGTTCTTCACCTAGCTTGTTGGGAACACAAAGCTTCTTTTCAGTTGCAAACTCCATTCCAAACATATATATGGGGAGGTACTAGCTCCAACTCTGTTTGACAGTGAAAACTGCAGGAACTTCAAACCGGCACTAGGAAACAGACTGAGAAAGCAGAGAAAAAGTGTCTCCTGCAACCCATTCCCTTGGTGCTAGATGAACGAACGTGTCTCCACTTGCTCAGTTCCGAGAGATAAGTGTGTGTGAAAGCCGTCCTTCACCTAGCTTGTTGGGAACACAAAGCTTCTTTTCAGTTGCAAACTCCATTCCAAACATATATATGGGGAGGTACTAGCTCCAACTCTGTTTGACAGTGAAAACTGCAGGAACTTCAAACCGGCACTAGGAAACAGACTGAGAAAGCAGAGAAAAAGTGTCTCCTGCAACCCGTTCCCTTGGTGCTAGAGGAACGAACGTCTCTCCACTTGCTCAGTTCTGAGAGAAATGAGTGTGTGAAAGCCGTCCTTCAACTAGCTTGTTGGGAACACAAAGTTTCTTTTCAGTTGCAAACTCCATTCCATATATATATATGGGTAGGTACAAGCTCCAACTCGGTTTTACAGTGAAAACTGCAGGAACTTCAAACCGGCCCTAGGAAACAGACTGAGAAAGCAGAGAAAAAGTGTCTCCTGCAACCCGTTCCCTTGGTGCTAGAGGAACGAACGTCTCTCCACTTGCTCAGTTCTGAGAGATAAGTGGGTGTGAAAGCCGTCCTTCACCTAGATTGTTGGTAACAAAAAGCTTCTTTTCAGTTGCAAACTCCATTCCATACATATATATGGGGAGGTACAAGCTCCAACTCGATTTGACAGTGAAAACTGCAGGAACTTCAAACCGGCACTAGGAAACAGACTGAGAAAGCAGAGAAAAAGTGTCTCCTGCAACCCGTTCCCTTGGTGCTAGATGAACGAACGTCTCTCCACTTGCTCAGTTCCGAGAGATAAGTGTGTGTGAAAGCCGTCATTCACCTAGCTTGTTGGGAACACAAAGCTTCTTTTCAGTTGCAAACTCCATTCCATACATATATATGGGGAGGTACTAGCTCCAACTCTGTTTGACAGTGAAAACTGCAGGAACTTCAAACCGGCACTAGGAAACAGACTGAGAAAGCTGAGAAAAGTGTCTCCTGCAACCAGTTCCCTTGGTGCTAGATGAACGAACGTCTCTCCACTTGCTCAGTTCTGAGACATAAGTGTGTGTGAAAGCCGCTCTTCACCAAGCTTGTTGGGAACACAAAGTTTCTTTTCAGTTGCAAACTCCATTCCATACATATATATGGGGAGGTACTAGCTCCAACTCGTTTTGACATTGAAAACTGCAGGAACTTCAAACCGGCACTAGGAATCAGACTGAGAAAGCAGAGAAAAAGTGTCTCCTGCAATCCGTTCCCTTGGTGCTAGATGAACGAACGTCTCTCCACTTGCTCAGTTCTGAGAGATAAGTGCGTGTGAAAGCCGTCCTTCACCTAGCTTGTTGGGAACACAAAGATTCTTTTCAGTTGCAAACTCCATTCCATACATATATATGGGTAGGTACAAGCTCCAACTCGGTTTTACAGTGAAAACTGCAGGAACTTCAAACCGGCACTAGGAAACAGACTGAGAAAGCAGAGAAAAAGTGTCTCCTGCAACCCGTTCCCTTGGTGCTAGATGAACGAACGTCTCTCCACTTGCTCAGTTCTGAGAGATAAGTGGGTGTGAAAGCCGTCCTTCACCTAGCTTGTTGGGAACACAAAGTTTCTTTTCAGTTGCAAACTCCATTCCATACATATATATGGGTAGGTACAAGCTCCAACTCGGTTTTACAGTGAAAACTGCAGGAACTTCAAACCGGCACTAGGAAACAGACTGAGATAGCAGAGAAAAAGTGTCTCCTGCAACCCGTTCCCTTGGTGCTAGAGGAACGAACGTCTCTCCACTTGCTCAGTTCTGAGAGATAAGTGGGTGTGAAAGCCGTCCTTCACCTAGCTTGTGGGAACAAAAAGCTTCTTTTCAGTTGCAAACTCCATTCCAAACATATATATGGGGAGGTACTAGCTCCAACTCGGTTTGACAGTGAAAACTGCAGGAACTTCAAACCGGCACTAGGAATCAGACTGAGAAAGCAGAGAAAAAGTGTCTCCTGCAACCCGTTCCCTTGGTGCTAGATGAACGAACGTCTCTCCACTTGCTCAGTTCTGAGAGATAATTGTGTGTGAAAGCCGTCCTTCACCTAACTTGTTGGGAACACAAAGTTTCTTTTCAGTTGCAAACTCCATTCCATACATATATATGGGGAGGTACAAGCTCCAACTCGGTTTGACAGTGAAAACTGCAGGAACTTCAAACCGGCACTAGGAAACAGATTGAGAAAGCAGAGAAAAAGTGTCTCCTGCAACCCATTCCCTTGGTGCTAGATGAACGAACGTGTCTCCACTTGCTCAGTTCCGAGAGATAAGTGTGTGTGAAAGCCGTCCTTCAACTAGCTTGTTGGGAACACAAAGTTTCTTTTCAGTTGCAAACTCCATTCCATACATATATATGGGTAGGTACAAGCTCCAACTCGGTTTTAAAGTGAAAACTGCAGGAACTTCAAACCGGCCCTAGGAAACAGTCTGAGAAAGCAGAGAAAAAGTGTCTCCTGCAACCCGTTCCCTTGGTGCTAGAGGAACGAACGTCTCTCCACTTGCTCAGTTCTGAGAGATAAGTGGGTGTGAAAGCCGTCCTTCACCTAGCTTGTTGGGAACAAAAAGCTTCTTTTCAGTTGCAAACTCCATTCCATACATATATAAGGGGAGGTACTAGCTCCAACTCGGTTTGACAGTGAAAACTGCAGGAACTTCAAACCGGCACTAGGAAACAGACTGAGAAAGCAGAGAAAAAGTGTCTCCTGCAACCCGTTCCCTTGGTGCTAGATGAACGAACGTCTCTCCACTTGCTCAGTTCTGAGAGATAAGTGTGTGTGAAAGCCGTCCTTCACCTAACTTGTTAGGAAAACAAAGTTTCTTTTCAGTTGCAAACTCCATTCCATACATATATATGGGGAGGTACAAGCTCCAACTCGGTTTTACAGTGAAAACTGCAGGAACTTCAAACCAGCCCTAGGAAACAGACTGAGAAAGCAGAGAAAAAGTGTCTCCTGCAACCCATTCCCTTGGTGCTAGATGAACGAACGTCTCTCCACTTGCTCAGTTCTGAGAGATAAGTGTGTGTGAAAGCCGCACTTCATCCTAGCTTGTTGGGAACACAAAGTTTCTTTTCAGTTGCAAACTTCATTCAATAAATATATATGGGGAGGTACTAGCTAAAACTCGGTTTGAAAGTGAAAACTGCAGGAACTAAAAAACAGACAGTAGGAAAGAGACTGAGAAAGCAGAGAAAAAGTGTCTCCTGCAACCCGTTCCCTTGGTGCTAGATGAACGAACGTCTCTCCACTTGCTCAGTTCTGAGAGATAAGTGTGTGTGAAAGCCGTCCTTCACCTAGCTTGTTGGGAACACAAAGTTTCTTTTCAGCTGCAAACTCCATTCCATACATATATATGGGTAGGTACAAGCTCCAACACGGTTTTACAGTGAAAACTGCAGGAACTTCAAACCGGCACTAGGAAACAGACTGAGAAAGCAGAGAAAAAGTGTCTCCTGCAACCCGTTCCCTTGGTGCTAGAGGAACGAACGTCTCTCCACTTGCTCAGTTCTGAGAGATAAGTGGGTGTGAAAGCCGTCCTTCACCTAGCTTGTTGGGAACAAAAAGCTTCTTTTCAGTTGCAAACTCCATTCCATACATATATATGGGGAGGTACTAGCTCCAACTCGGTTTGACAGTGAAAACTGCAGGAACTTCAAACCGGCACTAGGAAACAGACTGAGAAAGCAGAGAAAAAGTGTCTCCTGCAATCCGTTCCCTTGGTGCTAGATGAACGAACGTCTCTCCACTTGCTCAGTTCTGAGAGATAAGTGTGTGTGAAAGCCGTCCTTCACCTAGCTTGTTGGGAACACAAAGCTTCTTTTCAGTTGCAAACTCCATTCCAAACATATATATGGGGAGGTACTAGCTCCAACTCTGTTTGACAGTGAAAACTGCAGGAACTTCAAACCGGCACTAGGAAACAGACTGAGAAAGCAGAGAAAAAGTGTCTCCTGCAACCCGTTCCCTTGGTGCTAGAGGAACGAACGTCTCTCCACTTGCTCAGTTCTGAGAGATAAGTGTGTGTGAAAGCCGTCCTTCAACTAGCTTGTTGGGAACACAAAGATTCTTTTCAGTTGCAAACTCCATTCCATATATATATATGGGTGGGTACAAGCTCCAACTCGGTTTTACAGTGAAAACTGCAGGAACTTCAAACCGGCCCTAGGAAACAGACTGAGAAAGCAGAGAAAAAGTGTCTCCTGCAACCCGTTCCCTTGGTGCTAGAGGAACGAACGTCTCTCCACTTGCTCAGTTCTGAGAGATAAGTGGGTGTGAAAGCCGTCCTTCACCTAGATTGTTGGTAACAAAAAGCTTCTTTTCAGTTGCAAACTCCATTCCATACATATATATGGGGAGGTACAATCTCCAACTCGATTTGACAGTGAAAACTGCAGGAACTTCAAACCGGCACTAGGAAACAGACTGAGAAAGCAGGGAAAAAGTGTCTCCTGCAACCCGTTCCCTTGGTGCTAGATGAACGAACGTCTCTCCACTTGCTCAGTTCCGAGAGATAAGTGTGTGTGAAAGCCGTCCTTCACCTAGCTTGTTGGGAACACAAAGCTTCTTTTCAGTTGCAAACTCCATTCCATACATATATATGGGGAGGTACTAGCTCCAACTCTGTTTGACAGTGAAAACTGCAGGAACTTCAAACCGGCACTAGGAAACAGACTGAGAAAGCAGAGAAAATGTGTCTCCTGCAAACCGTTCCTTTGGTGCTAGATGAACAAACGTCTCTCCACTTGCTCAGTTCTGAGAGATAAGTGTGTTGAAAGCCATCCTTCACATAGATTGTGGGGAACACAAAGTTTCTTTTCAGTTGCAAACTCCATTCCATACATATATATGGGGAGGTACTAGCTCCAACTCGGTTTGACAGTGAAAACTGCAGGAACTTCAAACCGGCACTAGGAAACAGACTGAGAAAGCTGAGAAAAGTGTCTCCTTCAACCAGTTCCCTTGGTGCTAGATGAACGAACGTCTCTCCACTTGCTCAGTTCTGAGAGATAATTGTGTGTGAAAGCCGTCCTTCACCTAACTTGTTGGGAACACAAAGTTCTTTTCAGTTGCAAACTCCATTCCATACATATATATGGGGAGGTACAAGCTCCAACTCGGTTTGACAGTGAAAACTGCAGGAACTTCAAACCGGCACTAGGAAAGAGACTGAGAAAGCAGAGAAAAAGTGTCTCCTGCAACCCGTTCCCTTGGTGCTAGAGGAACGAACGTCTCTCCACTTGCTCAGTTCTGAGAGATAAGTGGGTGTGAAAGCCGTCCTTCACCTAGCTTGTTGGGAACAAAAAGCTTCTTTTCAGTTGCAAACTCCATTCCATACATATATAAGGGGAGGTACTAGCTCCAACTCGGTTTGACAGTGAAAACTGCAGGAACTTCAAACCGGCACTAGGAAACAGACTGAGAAAGCAGAGAAAAAGTGTCTCCTGCAACCCGTTCCCTTGGTGCTAGATGAACGAACGTCTCTCCACTTGCTCAGTTCTGAGAGATAAGTGTGTGTGAAAGCCGTCCTTCACCTAACTTGTTAGGAAAACAAAGTTTCTTTTCAGTTGCAAACTCCATTCCATACATATATATGGGGAGGTACAAGCTCCAACTCGGTTTTACAGTGAAAACTGCAGGAACTTCAAACCAGCCCTAGGAAACAGACTGAGAAAGCAGAGAAAAAGTGTCTCCTGCAACCCATTCCCTTGGTGCTAGATGAACGAACGTCTCTCCACTTGCTCAGTTCTGAGAGATAAGTGTGTGTGAAAGCCGCACTTCATCCTATCTTGTTGGGAACACAAAGTTTCTTTTCAGTTGCAAACTTCATTCAATACATATATATGGGGAGGTACTAGCTAAAACTCGGTTTGAAAGTGAAAACTGCAGGAACTAAAAAACAGACAGTAGGAAAGAGACTGAGAAAGCAGAGAAAAAGTGTCTCCTGCAACCCGTTCCCTTGGTGCTAGATGAACGAACGTCTCTCCACTTGCTCAGTTCTGAGAGATAAGTGTGTGTGAAAGCCGTCCTTCACCTAGCTTGTTGGGAACACAAAGTTTCTTTTCAGTTGCAAACTCCATTCCATACATATATATGGGTAGGTACAAGCTCCAACACGGTTTTACAGTGAAAACTGCAGGAACTTCAAACCGGCACTAGGAAACAGACTGAGAAAGCAGAGAAAAAGTGTCTCCTGCAACCCGTTCCCTTGGTGCTAGAGGAACGAACGTCTCTCCACTTGCTCAGTTCTGAGTGATAAGTGGGTGTGAAAGCCGTCCTTCACCTAGCTTGTTGGGAACAAAAAGCTTCTTTTCAGTTGCAAACTCCATTCCATACATATATATGGGGAGGTACTAGCTCCAACTCGGTTTGACAGTGAAAACTGCAGGAACTTCAAACCGGCACTAGGAAACAGACTGAGAAAGCAGAGAAAAAGTGTCTCCTGCAATCCGTTCCCTTGGTGCTAGATGAACGAACGTCTCTCCACTTGCTCAGTTCTGAGAGATAAGTGTGTGTGAAAGCCGTCCTTCACCTAGCTTGTTGGGAACACAAAGCTTCTTTTCAGTTGCAAACTCCATTCCAAACATATATATGGGGAGGTACTAGCTCCAACTCTGTTTGACAGTGAAAACTGCAGGAACTTCAAACCGGCACTAGGAAACAGACTGAGAAAGCAGAGAAAAAGTGTCTCCTGCAACCCGTTCCCTTGGTGCTAGAGGAACGAACGTCTCTCCACTTGCTCAGTTCTGAGAGATAAGTGTGTGTGAAAGCCGTCCTTCAACTAGCTTGTTGGGAACACAAAGATTCTTTTCAGTTGCAAACTCCATTCCATATATATATATGGGTAGGTACAAGCTCCAACTCGGTTTTACAGTGAAAACTGCAGGAACTTCAAACCGGCCCTAGGAAACAGTCTGAGAAAGCAGAGAAAAAGTGTCTCCTGCAACCCGTTCCCTTGGTGCTAGAGGAACGAACGTCTCTCCACTTGCTCAGTTCTGAGAGATAAGTGGGTGTGAAAGCCGTCCTTCACCTAGATTGTTGGTAACAAAAAGCTTCTTTTCAGTTGCAAACTCCATTCCATACATATATATGGGGAGGTACAAGCTCCAACTCGATTTGACAGTGAAAACTGCAGGAACTTCAAACCGGCACTAGGAAACAGACTGAGAAAGCAGAGAAAAAGTGTCTCCTGCAACCCGTTCCCTTGGTGCTAGATGAACGAACGTCTCTCCACTTGCTCAGTTCCGAGAGATAAGTGTGTGTGAAAGCCGTCCTTCACCTAGCTTGTTGGGAACACAAAGCTTCTTTTCAGTTGCAAACTCCATTCCATACATATATATGGGGAGGTACTAGCTCCAACTCTGTTTGACAGTGAAAACTGCAGGAACTTCAAACCGGCACTAGGAAACAGACTGAGAAAGCAGAGAAATTGTGTCTCCTGCAACCCGTTCCTTTGGTGCTAGATGAACAAACGTCTCTCCACTTGCTCAGTTCTGAGAGATAAGTGTGTTGAAAGCCATCCTTCACATAGATTGTGGGGAACACAAAGTTTCTTTTCAGTTGCAAACTCCATTCCATACATACATATGGGGAGGTACTAGCTCCAACTCGGTTTGACAGTGAAAACTGCAGGAACTTCAAACCGGCACTAGGAAACAGACTGAGAAAGCTGAGAAAAGTGTCTCCTGCAACCAGTTCCCTTGGTGCTAGATGAACGAACGTCTCTCCACTTGCTCAGTTCTGAGACATAAGTGTGTGTGAAAGCCGCTCTTCACCAAGCTTGTTGGGAACACAAAGTTTCTTTTCAGTTGCAAACTCCATTCCATACATATATATGGGGAGGTACTAGCTCCAACTCGTTTTGACATTGAAAACTGCAGGAACTTCAAACCGGCACTAGGAATCAGACTGAGAAACAGAGAAAAAGTGTCTCCTGCAACCCGTTCCCTTGGTGCTAGATGAACGAACGTCTCTCCACTTGCTCAGTTCTGAGAGATAAGTGTGTGTGAAAGCCGTCCTTCACCTAACTTGTTGGGAACACAAAGTTTCTTTTCAGTTGCAAACTCCATTCCATACATATATATGGGGAGGTACAAGCTCCAACTCGGTTTTACAGTGAAAACTGCAGGAACTTCAAACCGGCCCTAGGAAACAGACTGAGAAAGCAGAGAAAAAGTGTCTCCTGCAACCCATTCCCTTGGTGCTAGATGAACGAACGTCTCTCCACTTGCTCAGTTCTGAGAGATAAGTGTGTGTGAAAGCCGCACTTCATCCTAGCTTGTTGGGAACACAAAGTTTCTTTTCAGTTGCAAACTTCATTCAATACATATATATGGGGAGGTACTAGCTCCAACTCGGTTTGACAGTGAAAACTGCAGGAACTAAAAAACAGACAGTAGGAAAGAGAATGAGAAAGCAGAGAAAAAGTGTCTCCTGCAACCCGTTCCCTTGGTGCTAGATGAACGAACGTCTCTCCACTTGCTCAGTTCTGAGAGATAAGTGTGTGTGAAAGCCGTCCTTCACCTAGCTTGTTGGGAACACAAAGTTTCTTTTCAGTTGCAAACTCCATTCCATACATATATATGGGTAGGTACAAGCTCCAACTCGGTTTTACAGTGAAAACTGCAGGAACTTCAAACCGGCACTAGGAAACAGACTGAGAAAGCAGAGAAAAATTGTCTCCTGCAACCCGTTCCCTTGGTGCTAGAGGAACGAACGTCTCTCCACTTGCTCAGTTCTGAGAGATAAGTGGGTGTGAAAGCCGTCCTTCAACTAGCTTGTGGGAACAAAAAGCTTCTTTTCAGTTGCAAACTCCATTCCATACATATATATGGGGAGGTACTAGCTCCAACTCGGTTTGACAGTGAAAACTGCAGGAACTTCAAACCGGCACTAGGAAACAGACTGAGAAAGCAGAGAAAAAGTTTCTCCTGCAACCCGTTCCCTTGGTGCTAGATGAACGAACGTCTCTCCACTTGCTCAGTTCTGAGAGATAAGTGTGTGTGAAAGCCGTCCTTCACCTAGCTTGTTGGGAACACAAAGCTTCTTTTCAGTTGCAAACTCCATTCCAAACATATATATGGAGAGGTACTAGCTCCAACTCGGTTTGACAGTGAAAACTGCAGGAACTTCAAACCGGCACTAGGAAACAGACTGAGATAGCAGAGAAAAAGTGTCTCCTGCAACCCGTTCCGTTGGTGCTAGATGAACGAACGTGTCTCCACTTGCTCAGTTCCGAGAGATAAGTGTGTGTGAAAGCCGTCCTTCACCTAGCTTGTTGGGAACACAAAGTTTCTTTTCATTTGCAAACTCCATTCCATACATATATATGGGTAGGTACAAGCTCCAACTCGGTTTTACAGTGAAAACTGCAGGAACTTCAAACCGGCCCTAGGAAACAGACTGAGAAAGCAGAGAAAAAGTGTCTCCTGCAACCCGTTCCCTTGGTGCTAGAGGAACGAACGTCTCTCCACTTGCTCAGTTCTGAGAGATAAGTGGGTGTGAAAGCCGTCCTTCACCTAGCTTGTTGGGAACAAAAAGCTTCTTTTCAGTTGCAAACTCCATTCCAAACATATATATGGGGAGGTACTAGCTCCAACTCGGTTTGACAGTGAAAACTGCAGGAACTTCAAACCGGCACTAGGAAACAGACTGAGAAAGCTGAGAAAAGTGTCTCCTGCAACCAGTTCCCTTGGTGCTAGATGAACGAACGTCTCTCCACTTGCTCAGTTCTGAGACATAAGTGTGTGTGAAAGCCGCTCTTCACCAAGCTTGTTGGGAACACAAAGTTTCTTTTCAGTTGCAAACTCCATTCCATACATATATATGGGGAGGTACTAGCTCCAACTCGTTTTGACATTGAAAACTGCAGGAACTTCAAACCGGCACTAGGAATCAGACTGAGAAAGCAGAGAAAAAGTGTCTCCTGCAATCCGTTCCCTTGGTGCTAGATGAACGAACGTCTCTCCACTTGCTCAGTTCTGAGAGATAAGTGCGTGTGAAAGCCGTCCTTCACCTAGCTTGTTGGGAACACAAAGTTTCTTTTCAGTTGCAAACTCCATTCCATACATATATATGGGTAGGTACAAGCTCCAACTCGGTTTTACAGTGAAAACTGCAGGAACTTCAAACCGGCACTAGGAAACAGACTGAGAAAGCAGAGAAAAAGTGTCTCCTGCAACCCGTTCCCTTGGTGCTAGATGAACGAACGTCTCTCCACTTGCTCAGTTCTGAGAGATAAGTGTGTGTGAAAGCCGTCCTTCACCTAGTTTGTTGGGAACACAAAGTTTCTTTTCAGTTGCAAACTCCATTCCATACATATATATGGGTAGGTATAAGCTCCAACTCGTTTTTACAGTGAAAACTGCAGGAACTTCAAACCGGCACTAGGAAACAGACTGAGAAAGCAGAGAAAAATTGTCTCCTGCAACCCGTTCCCTTGGTGCTAGAGGAACGAACGTCTCTCCACTTGCTCAGTTCTGAGAGATAAGTGGGTGTGAAAGCCGTCCTTCACCTAGCTTGTTGGGAACACAAAGCTTCTTTTCAGTTGCAAACTCCATTCCATACATATATATGGGGAGGTACTAGCTCCAACTCGGTTTGACAGTGAAAACTGCAGGAACTTCAAACCGGCACTAGGAAACAGACTGAGAAAGCAGAGAAAAAGTGTCTCCTGCAACCCGTTCCCTTGGTGCTAGAGGAACGAACGTCTCTCCACTTGCTCAGTTCTGAGAGATAAGTGTGTGTGAAAGCCGTCCTTCACCTAGCTTGTTGGGAACACAAAGTTTCTTTTCAGTTGCAAACTCCATTCCATACATATATATGGGTAGGTACAAGCTCCAACTCGGTTTTACAGTGAAAACTGCAGGAACTTCAAACCGGCACTAGGAAACAGACTGAGAAAGCAGAGAAAAAGTGTCTCCTGCAACCCGTTCCCTTGGTGCTAGAGGAACGAACGTCTCTCCACTTGCTCAGTTCTGAGAGATAAGTGGGTGTGAAAGCCGTCCTTCACCTAGCTTGTTGGGAACACAAAGCTTCTTTTCAGTTGCAAACTCCATTCCAAGCATATATATGGGAAGGTACTAGCTCCAACTCTGTTTGACAGTGAAAACTGCAGGAACTTCAAACCGGCACTAGGAAACAGACTGAGAAAGCAGAGAAAAAGTGTCTCCTGCAACCCGTTCCCTTGGTGCTAGATGAACGAACGTCTCTCCACTTGCTCAGTTCCGAGAGATAAGTGTGTGTGAAAGCCGTCCTTCACCTAGCTTTTTGGGAACACAAAGTTTCTTTTCAGTTGCAAACTCCATTCCATACATATATATGGGTAGGTACAAGCTCCAACTCGGTTTTACAGTGAAAACTGCAGGAACTTCAAACCGGCCCTAGGAAACAGACTGAGAAAGCAGAGAAAAAGTGTCTCATGCAACCCGTTCCCTTGGTGCTAGAGGAACGAACGTCTCTCCACTTGCTCAGTTCTGAGAGATAAGTGGGTGTGAAAGCCGTCCTTCACCTAGCTTGTTGGGAACAAAAAGGTTCTTTTCAGTTGCAAACTCCATTCCATACATATATATGGGGAGGTACTAGCTCCAACTCGGTTTGACAGTGAAAACTGCAGGAAATTCAAACCGGCACTAGGAAACAGACTGAGAAAGCAGAGAAAAAGTGTCTCCTGCAACCCGTTCCCTTGGTGCTAGATGAACGAACGTCTCTCCACTTGCTCAGTTCTGAGAGATAAGTGTGTGTGAAAGCCGTCCTTCACCTAGCTTGTTGGGAACACAAAGCTTCTTTTCAGTTGCAAACTCCATTCCAAACTTATATATGGGGAGGTACTAGCTCCAACTCTGTTTGACAGTGAAAACTGCAGGAACTTCAAACCGGCACTAGGAAAAAGACTGAGAAAGCAGAGAAAAAGTGTCTCCTGCAACCCGTTCCCTTGGTGCTAGATGAACGAACGTCTCTCCACTTGCTCAGTTCCGAGAGATAAGTGTGTGTGAAAGCCGTCCTTCACCTAGCTTTTTGGGAAAACAAAGTTTCTTTTCAGTTGCTAACTCCATTCCATACTTATATATGGGGAGGTACAAGCTCCAACTCTGTTTCACATGAAAACTGCAGGAACTTCAAATCGGCACTAGGAAACAGACTGAGGAAGCAGAGAAATAGTGTCTCCTGCAACCCGTTCCCTTGGTGCTAGATGAACGAACGTCTCTCCACTTGCTCAGTTCTGAGAGATAAGTGTGTGTGAAAGCTGCTCTTCACCTAGTTTGTTGGGAACACAAAGTTTCTTTTCAGTTGCAAACTCCATTCCATACATATATATGGGGAGGTCCAAGCTCCAACTCCGTTTGACAGTGAAAACTGCAGGAACTTCAAACCGGCACTAGGAATCAGACTGAAAAAGCAGAGAAAAAGTGTCTCCTGCAACCCGTTCCCTTGGTGCTAGATGAACGAACGTCTCTCCACTTGCTCAGTTCTGAGAGATAAGTGTGTGTGAAAGCCGCACTTCATCCTAACTTGTTGGGAACACAAAGTTTCTTTTCAGTTTCAAAATTCATTCAATACATATATATGGGGAGGTAGTAGCTCCAACTCGGTTTGACAGTGAAAACTGCAGGAACTTCAAACAGGCACTAGGAAAGAGACTGAGAAAGCAGAGAAAAAGTGTCTCCTGCAACCCGTTCCCTTGGTGCTAGATGAACGAACGTCTCTCCACTTGCTCAGTTCTGAGAGATAAGTGTGTGTGAAAGCCATCCTTCACCTAGATTGTGGGGAACACAAAGTTTCTTTTCAGTTGCAAACTCCATTCCATACATATATTTGGGGAGGTACTAGCTCCAACTCGGTTTTACAGTGAAAACTGCAGGAACTTCAAACCGGCACTAGGAAACAGACTGAGAAAGCAGAGAAAAAGTGTCTCCTGCAACCCGTTCCCTTGGTGCTAGATGAACGAACGTCTCTCCACTTGCTCAGTTCCGAGAGATAAGTGTGTGTGAAACCGTCCTTCACCTAGCTTGTTGGGAACGCATAGTTTCTTTTCAGTTGCAAACTCCATTCCATACATATATATGGGGAGGTCCTAGCTCCAACTCGGTTTGACAGTGAAAACTGCAGGAACTTCAAACCTTCACTAGGAATCAGACTGAGAAAGCAGAGAAAAAGTGTCTCCTGCAACCCGTTCCCTTGGTGCTAGATGAACGAACGTCTATCCACTTGCTCAGTTCCGAGAGATAAGTGTGTGTGAAAGCCGTCCTTCACCTAGCTTGTTGGGAACACAAAGTTTCTTTTCAGTTGCAAACTCCATTCCATACATATATATGGGGAGGTACAAGCTCCAACTCGGTTTTGCAGTGAAAACTGCAGGAACTTCAAACCGGCACTAGGAAACAGACTGAGAAACAGAGAAAAAGTGTCTCCTGCAACCCGTTCCCTTGGTGCTAGAGGAACGAACGTCTCTCCACTTGCTCAGTTCTGAGAGATAAGTGTGTGTGAAAGCCGTACTTCACCTAGCTTGTTGGGAACACAAAGCTTCTTTTCAGTTGCAAACTCCATTCTAAACATATATATGGGGAGGTACTAGCTCCAACTCTGTTTGACAGTGAAAACTGCAGGAACTTCAAACCGGCACTAGGAAAAAGACTGAGAAAGCAGAGAAAAAGTGTCTCCTGCAACCCGTTCCCTTGGTGCTAGATGAACGAACGTCTCTCCACTTGCTCAGTTCCGAGAGATATGTGTGTGTGAAAGCCGTCCTTCACCTAGCTTGTTGGGAAAACAAAGATTCTTTTCAGTTGCTAACTCCATTCCATACTTATATATGGGGAGGTACAAGCTCCAACTCTGTTTGACAGTGAAAACTGCAGGAACTTCAAATCGGCACTAGGAAACAGACTGAGAAAGCAGAGAAAAATTGACTCCTGCAACCCGTTCCCTTGGTGCTAGATGAACGAACGTCTCCCCACTTGCTCAGTTCTGAGAGATAAGTGTGTGTGAAAGCTGCTCTTCACCTAGTTTGTTGGGAAAACAAAGTTTCTTTTCAGTTGCAAACTCCATTCCATACATATATATGGGGAGGTCCAAGCTCCAACACGGTTTTACAGTGAAAACTGCAGGAACTTCAAACCGGCCCTAAGAAACAGACTGAGAAAGCAGAGAAAAAGTGTCTCCTGCAACCCGTTCTCTTGGTGCTAGATAAACGAACGTCTCTCCACTTGCTCAGTTCTGAGAGATAAGTGGGTGTGAAAGCCGTACTTCACCTAGCTTGTTGGGAACAAAAAGCTTCTTTTCAGTTGCAAACTCCATTCCATACATATATATGGGGAGGTACTAGCTCCAACTCGGTTTTACAGTGAAAACTGCAGGAACATCAAACCGGCAATAGGAAAGAGACTGAAAAAGCAGAGAAAAAGTGTCTCCTGCAACCCGTTCCCTTGGTGCTAGATGAACGAACGTCTCTCCACTTGCTCAGTTCCGAGAGATAAGTGTGTGTGAAAGCCGTCCTTCACCTAGTTTGTTGGGAACTCAAAGTTTCTTTTCAGTTGCAAACTCCATTCCAAACATATATATGGGGAGGTCCTAGCTCCAACTCGATTTGACAGTGAAAACTGCAGGAACTTCAAACCTTCACTAGGAATCAGACTGAGAAAGCAGAGAAAAAGTGTCTCCTGCAACCCGTTCCCTTGGTGCTAGATGAACGAACGTCTCTCCACTTGCTCAGTTCCGAGAGATAAGTGTGTGTGAATGCCGTCCTTCACCTAGCTTGTTGGGAACACAAAGGTTCTTTTCAGTTGCAAACTCCATTCCATACATATATATGGGGAGGTACAAGCTCCAACTCTGTTTGACAGTGAAAACTGCAGGAACTTCAAACCGGCACTAGGAAACAGACTGAGAAACAGAGAAAAAGTGTCTCCTGCAACCCGTTCCCTTGGTGCTAGATGAACGAACGTCTCTCCACTTGCTCAGTTCTGAGAGATAAGTGTGTGTGAAAGCCGTCCTTCACCTAGCTTGTTGGGAACACAAAGCTTCTTTTCAGTTGCAAACTCCATTCCATACATATATATGGGGATGTACAAGCTCCAACTCGGTTTTACACTGAAAACTGCAGGAACTTCAAACCGGCACTAGGAAACAGACTGAGAAAGCAGAGAAAAAGTGTTTCCTGCAACCCGTTCCCTTGGTGCTAGATGAACGAACTTCTCTCCACTTACTCAGTTCCGAGAGATAAGTGTGCGTGAAAGCCGTCCTTCAACTAGCTTGTTGGGAATACAAAGGTTCTTTTCAGTTGCAAACTCCAATCCATACATATATATGTGGAGGTACAAGCTCCAACTCGGTTTTACACTGAAAACTGCAGGAACTTCAAACCGGCACTAGGAAACAGACTGAGAATGCAGAGAAAAAGTATCTCGTGCAACCCGTTCCCTTGGTGCTAGATGAACGAACGTCTCTCCACTTGCTCAGTTCTGAGAGATAAATGTGCGTGAATGCCGTCATTCACCTAGCTTGTTGGGAACAAAAAGTATCTTTTCAGTTGCTAACTCCAGTCCATACATATATATGGGGAGGTACTAGCTCCAACTCTGTCTGACAGTGAAAACTGCAGGAACTTCAAACCGGCACTAGGAAACAGACTGAGAAAGCAGAGAAAAAGTGTGTCCTGCAACCCGTTCCCTTGGTGCTAGATGAACGAACGTCTCTCCACTTGCTCAGTTCCGAGAGATATGTGTGTGTGAAAGCCGTCCTTCAACTAGCTTGTTGGGAACACAAAGTTTCTTTTCAGTTGCAAACTCCATTCCATACATATATATGGGGAGGTACAAGCTCCAACTCTGTTTGAAAGTGAAAACTGCAGGAACTTCAAACCGGCACTAGGAAACAGACTGGGAAAGCAGAGAAAAAGTGTATCCTGCAACCCGTTCCCTTGGTGCTAGATGAACGAACGTCTCTCCACTTGCTCAGTTCTGAGAGATAAGTGTGTGTTAAAGCCGTCCTTCACCTAGATTGTTGGGAACACAAACTTTCTTTTCAGTTGCAAACTCCATTCCATACATATATATGGGGAGGTACAAGCTCCAACTCGGTTTTACACTGAAAACTGCAGGAACTTCAAACCGGCACTAGGAAACAGACTGAGAAAGCAGAGAAAAAGTGTCTCCTGCAACCCGTTCCCTTGGTGCTAGATGAACGAACGTCTCTCCACTTGCTCAGTTCTGAGAGATAAGTGTGTTGAAAGCCATTCTTCACCTAGATTGTGGGGAACACAAAGTTTCTTTTCAGTTGCAAACTCCATTCCATACATATATATGGGGAGGTACAAGCTCCAACACGGTTTGACAGTGAAAACTGCAGGAACTTCAAAGCGGCACTAGGAAACAGTCTGAGAATGCAGAGAAAAAGTGTCTCCTGCAACCCGTTCCCTTGGTGCTAGATGAACGAACGTCTCTCCACTTGCTCAGTTCTTAGAGATAAGTGTGTGTGAAAGCCGCACTTCACCAAGCTTGTTGGGAACACAAAGTTTCTTTTCAGTTGCAAACTCCATTCCATACATATATATGGGGAGGTACTAGCTCCAACTCGGTTTGACAGTGAAAACTGCAGGAACTTCAAACCGGCACTAGGAATCAGACTGACAAAGCAGAGAAAAAGTGTCTCCTGCAACCCGTTCCCTTGGTGCTAGATGAACGAACGTCTCTCCACTTGCTCAGTTCTGAGAGATAAGAGTGTGTGAAAGCCACCCTTCACCTAGATTGTGGGGAACACAAAGTTTCTTTTCAGTTGCAAACTCCATTCCATACATATATATGGGGAGGTACTAGCTCCAACTCGGTTTTACAGTGAAAACTGCAGGAACTTCAAACCGGCACTAGGAATCAGACTGAGAAAGCAGAGAAAAAGTGTCTCATGCAACCCGTTCCCTTGGTGCTAGAAGAACGAACGTCTCTCCACTTGCTCAGTTCTGAGAGATAAGTGGGTGTGAAAGCCGTCCTTCACCTAGCTTGTTGGGAACAAAAAGGTTCTTTTCAGTTGCAAACTCCATTCCAAACTTATATATGGGGAGGTACTAGCTCCAACTCTGTTTGACAGTGAAAACTGCAGGAACTTCAAACCGGCACTAGGAAAAAGACTGAGAAAGCAGAGAAAAAGTGTCTCCTGCAACCCGTTCCCTTGGTGCTAGATGAACGAACGTCTCTCCACTTGCTCAGTTCCGAGAGATAAGTGTGTGTGAAAGCCGTCCTTCACCTAGCTTTTTGGGAAAACAAAGTTTCTTTTCAGTTGCTAACTCCATTCCATACTTATATATGGGGAGGTACAAGCTCCAACTCTGTTTCACAGTGAAAACTGCAAGAACTTCAATTCGGCACTAGGAAACAGACTGAGAAAGCAGAGAAAAAGTGTCTCCTGCAACCCGTTCCCTTGGTGCTAGATGAACGAAAGTCTCTCCACTTGCTCAGTTCTGAGAGATAAGTGTGTGTGAAAGCTGCTCTTCACCTAGTTTGTTGGGAACACAAAGTTTCTTTTCAGTTGCAAACTCCATTCCATACATATATATGGGGAGGTCCAAGCTCCAACTCGGTTTGACAGTGAAAACTGCAGGAACTTCAAACCGGCACTAGGAATCAGACTGAAAAAGCAGAGAAAAAGTGTCTCCTGCAACCCGTTCCCTTGGTGCTAGATGAACGAACGTCTCTCCACTTGCTCAGTTCTGAGAGATAAGTGTGTGTGAAAGCCGCACTTCATCCTAACTTGTTGGGAACACAAAGTTTCTTTTCAGTTTCAAAATTCATTCAATACATATATATGGGGAGGTAGTAGCTCCAACTCGGTTTGACAGTGAAAACTGCAGGAACTTCAAACAGGCACTAGGAAAGAGACTGAGAAAGCAGAGAAAAAGTGTCTCCTGCAACCCGTTCCCTTGGTGCTAGATGAACGAACGTCTCTCCACTTGCTCAGTTCTGAGAGATAAGTGTGTGTGAAAGCCATCCTTCACCTAGATTGTGGGGAACACAAAGTTTCTTTTCAGTTGCAAACTCCATTCCATACATATATTTGGGGAGGTACTAGCTCCAACTCGGTTTTACAGTGAAAACTGCAGGAACTTCAAACCGGCACTAGGAAACAGACTGAGAAAGCAGAGAAAAAGTGTCTCCTGCAACCCGTTCCCTTGGTGCTAGATGAACGAACGTCTCTCCACTTGCTCAGTTCCGAGAGATAAGTGTGTGTGAAACCGTCCTTCACCTAGCTTGTTGGGAACGCAAAGTTTCTTTTCAGTTGCAAACTCCATTCCATACATATATATGGGGAGGTCCTAGCTCCAACTCGGTTTGACAGTGAAAACTGCAGGAACTTCAAACCTTCACTAGGAATCAGACTGAGAAAGCAGAGAAAAAGTGTCTCCTGCAACCCGTTCCCTTGGTGCTAGATGAACGAACGTCTATCCACTTGCTCATTTCCGAGAGATAAGTGTGTGTGAAAGCCGTCCTTCACCTAGCTTGTTGGGAACACAAAGTTTCTTTTCAGTTGCAAACTCCATTCCATACATATATATGGGGAGGTACAAGCTCCAACTCGGTTTTGCAGTGAAAACTGCAGGAACTTCAAACCGGCACTAGGAAACAGACTGAGAAACAGAGAAAAATTGTCTCCTGCAACCCGTTCCCTTGGTGCTAGAGGAACGAACGTCTCTCCACTTGCTCAGTTCTGAGAGATAAGTGTGTGTGAAAGCCGTCCTTCACCTAGCTTGTTGGGAACACAAAGCTTCTTTTCAGTTGCAAACTCCATTCCATACATATGTATGGGAATGTACAAGCTCCAACTAGGTTTTACACTGAAAACTGCAGGAACTTCAAACCGGCACTAGGAAACAGACTGAGAAAGCAGAGAAAAAGTGTCTCCTGCAACCCGTTCCCTTGGTGCTAGATGAACGAACGTCTCTCCACTTGCTCAGTTCTGAGAGATAAGTGTGTGTGAAAGCCGTACTTCACCTAGCTTGTTGGGAACACAAAGCTTCTTTTCAGTTGCAAACTCCATTCTAAACATATATATGGGGAGGTACTAGCTCCAACTCTGTTTGACAGTGAAAACTGCAGGAACTTCAAACCGGCACTAGGAAAAAGACTGAGAAAGCAGAGAAAAAGTGTCTCCTGCAACCCGTTCCCTTGGTGCTAGATGAACGAACGTCTCTCCACTTGCTCAGTTCCGAGAGATATGTGTGTGTGAAAGCCGTCCTTCACCTAGCTTGTTGGGAAAACAAAGATTCTTTTCAGTTGCTAACTCCATTCCATACTTATATATGGGGAGGTACAAGCTCCAACTCTGTTTGACAGTGAAAACTGCAGGAACTTCAAATCGGCACTAGGAAACAGACTGAGAAAGCAGAGAAAAAGTGTCTCCTGCAACCCGTTCCCTTGGTGCTAGATGAACGAACGTCTCCCCACTTGCTCAGTTCTGAGAGATAAGTGTGTGTGAAAGCTGCTCTTCACCTAGTTTGTTGGGAAAACAAAGTTTCTTTTCAGTTGCAAACTCCATTCCATACATATATATGGGGAGGTCCAAGCTCCAACACGGTTTTACAGTGAAAACTGCAGGAACTTCAAACCGGCACTAGGAAACAGACTGAGAAAGCAGAGAAAAAGTGTCTCCTGCAACCCGTTCTCTTGGTGCTAGAGGAACGAACGTCTCTCCACTTGCTCAGATCTGAGAGATAAGTGGGTGTGAAAGCCGTACTTCACCTAGCTTGTTGGGAACAAAAAGCTTCTTTTCAGTTGCAAACTCCATTCCATACATATATATGGGGAGGTACTAGCTCCAACTCGGTTTTACAGTGAAAACTGCAGGAACTTCAAACCGGCAATAGGAAAGAGACTGAAAAAGCAGAGAAAAAGTGTCTCCTGCAACCCGTTCCCTTGGTGCTAGATGAACGAACGTCTCTCCACTTGCTCAGTTCCGAGAGATAAGTGTGTGTGAAAGCCGTCCTTCACCTAGTTTGTTGGGAACGCAAAGTTTCTTTTCAGTTGCAAACTCCATTCCAAACATATATATGGGGAGGTCCTAGCTCCAACTCGATTTGACAGTGAAAACTGCAGGAACTTCAAACCTTCACTAGGAATCAGACTGAGAAAGCAGAGAAAAAGTGTCTCCTGCAACCCGTTCCCTTGGTGCTAGATGAACGAACGTCTCTCCACTTGCTCAGTTCCGAGAGATAAGTGTGTGTGAAAGCCGTCCTTCACCTAGCTTGTTGGGAACACAAAGGTTCTTTTCTGTTGCTAACTCCATTCCATACATATATATGGGGAGGTACAAGCTCCAACTCTGTTTGACAGTGAAAACTGCAGGAACTTCAAACCGGCACTAGGAAACAGACTGAGAAACAGAGAAAAATTGTCTCCTGCAACCCGTTCCCTTGGTGCTAGATGAACGAACGTCTCTCCACTTGCTCAGTTCTGAGAGATAAGTGTGTGTGAAAGCCGTCCTTCACCTAGCTTGTTGGGAACACAAAGCTTCTTTTCAGTTGCAAACTCCATTCCATACATATATATGGGGATGTACAAGCTCCAACTCGGTTTTACACTGAAAACTGCAGGAACTTCAAACCGGCACTAGGAAACAGACTGAGAAAGCAGAGAAAAAGTGTTTCCTGCAACCCGTTCCCTTGGTGCTAGATGAACGAACTTCTCTCCACTTACTCAGTTCCGAGAGATAAGTGTGCGTGAAAGCCGTCCTTCAACTAGCTTGTTGGGAATACAAAGTTTCTTTTCAGTTGCAAACTCCAATCCATACATATATATGTGGAGGTACAAGCTCCAACTCGGATTTACACTGAAAACTGCAGGAACTTCAAACCGGCACTAGGAAACAGACTGAGAAAGCAGAGAAAAAGTATCTCGTGCAACCCGTTCCCTTGGTGCTAGATGAACGAACGTCTCTCCACTTGCTCAGTTCTGAGAGATAAATGTGCGTGAATGCCGTCATTCACCTAGCTTGTTGGGAACAAAAAGTATCTTTTCAGTTGCTAACTCCAGTCCATACATATATATGGGGAGGTACTAGCTCCAACTCTGTTTGACAGTGAAAACTGCAGGAACTTCAAACCGGCACTAGGAAACAGACTGAGAAAGCAGAGAAAAAGTGTCTCCTGCAACCCGTTCCCTTGGTGCTAGATGAACGAACGTCTCTCCACTTGCTCAGTTCCGAGAGATATGTGTGTGTGAAAGCCGTCCTTCAACTAGCTTGTTGGGAACACAAAGTTTCTTTTCAGTTGCAAACTCCATTCCATACATATATATGGGGAGGTACAAGCTCAAACTCTGTTTGACAGTGAAAACTGCAGGAACTTCAAAGCGGCACTAGGAAACAGTCTGAGAATGCAGAGAAAAAGTGTCTCCTGCAACCCGTTCCCTTGGTGCTAGATGAACGAACGTCTCTCCACTTGCTCAGTTCTTAGAGATTAGTGTGTGTGAAAGCCGCACTTCACCAAGCTTGTTGGGAACACAAAGTTTCTTTTCAGTTGCAAACTCCAATCCATACATATATATGTGGAGGTACAAGCTCCAACTCGGATTTACACTGAAAACTGCAGGAACTTCAAACCGGCACTAGGAAACAGACTGAGAAAGCAGAGAAAAAGTGTTTCCTGCAACCCGTTCCCTTGGTGCTAGATGAACGAACTTCTCTCCACTTACTCAGTTCCGAGAGATAAGTGTGCGTGAAAGCCGTCCTTCAACTAGCTTGTTGGGAATACAAAGTTTCTTTTCAGTTGCAAACTCCAATCCATACATATATATGTGGAGGTACAAGCTCCAACTCGGATTTACACTGAAAACTGCAGGAACTTCAAACCGGCACTAGGAAACAGACTGAGAAAGCAGAGAAAAAGTATCTCGTGCAACCCGTTCCCTTGGTGCTAGATGAACGAACGTCTCTCCACTTGCTCAGTTCTGAGAGATAAATGTGCGTGAATGCCGTCATTCACCTAGCTTGTTGGGAACAAAAAGTATCTTTTCAGTTGCTAACTCCAGTCCATACATATATATGGGGAGGTACTAGCTCCAACTCTGTTTGACAGTGAAAACTGCAGGAACTTCAAACCGGCACTAGGAAACAGACTGAGAAAGCAGAGAAAAAGTGTCTCCTGCAACCCGTTCCCTTGGTGCTAGATGAACGAACGTCTCTCCACTTGCTCAGTTCCGAGAGATATGTGTGTGTGAAAGCCGTCCTTCAACTAGCTTGTTGGGAACACAAAGTTTCTTTTCAGTTGCAAACTCCATTCCATACATATATATGGGGAGGTACAAGCTCAAACTCTGTTTGACAGTGAAAACTGCAGGAACTTCAAAGCGGCACTAGGAAACAGTCTGAGAATGCAGAGAAAAAGTGTCTCCTGCAACCCGTTCCCTTGGTGCTAGATGAACGAACGTCTCTCCACTTGCTCAGTTCTTAGAGATTAGTGTGTGTGAAAGCCGCACTTCACCAAGCTTGTTGGGAACACAAAGTTTCTTTTCAGTTGCAAACTCCATTCCATACATATATATGGGGAGGTACTAGCTCCACCTCTGTTTTACAGTGAAAACTGCAGGAACTTCAAACCGGCACTAGGAATCAGACTGAGAAAGCAGAGAAAAAGTGTCTCCTGCAACCCGTTCCCTTGGTGCTAGATGAACGAAAGTCTCTCCACTTGCTCAGTTCTGAGAGATAAGTGTGTGTGAAAGCCGTCCTTCACCTAGCTTGTTGGGAACACAAAGTTTCTTTTCAGTTGCAAAATCCATTCCATACATATATATGGGGAGGTACAAGCTCCAACTCGGTTTTACAGTGAAAACTGCAGGAACTTCAAACCGGCCCTAAGAAACAGACTGAGAAAGCAGAGAAAAAGTTTCTCCTGCACCTCGTTCCCTTGGTGCTAGATGAACGAACGTCGCTCCACTTGCTCAGTTCTGAGAGATAAGTGTGTGTGAAAGCCGTCCTTCTCCTAGCTTGTTGGGAACACAAAGCTTCTTTTCAGTTGCAAACTCCATTCCATACATATATATGGGGAGGTACAAACTCCAACTCGGTTTGACAGTGAAAACTGCAGGAACTTCAAACCGGCACTAGGAAACAGACTGAGAAAGCAGAGAAAAAGTGTCTCCTGCAACCCGTTCCCTTGGTGCTACATGAACGGACGTCTCTCCACTTGCTCAGTTCCGAGAGATAAGTGTGTGTGAAAGCCGTCCTTCACCTAGCTTGTTGGGAACACAAAGTTTCTTTTCAGTTGCAAACTCCATTCCATACATATATATGGGGATGTACAAGTTCCAACTCGGTTTTACAGTGAAAATTGCAGGAACTTCAAACCGGCACTAGGAAACAGACTGAGAAAGCAGAGAAAAAGTGTCTCCTGCAACCCGTTCCCTTGGTGCTAGGTGAACGAACGTCTCTCCACTTGCTCAGTTCTGAGAGATAAGTGTGTGTGAAAGCTGCTCTTTACCTAGCTTGTTGGGAACACAAAGTTTCTTTTCAGTTGCAAACTCCATTCCATACATATATATGGGGAGGTACAAGCTCCAAATCGGTTTTACCGTGAAAACTGCAGGAACTTCAAACCGGCACTAGGAAACAGACTGAGAAAGCAGAGAAAAAGTGTATCCTGCAACCCGTTCCCTTGGTGCTAGATGAACGAACGTCTCTCCACTTACTCAGTTCTGAGGGATAAGTGTGTGTGAAAGCCGTCCTTCACCTAGCTTGTTGGAAACACAAAGTTTCTTTTCAGTTGCAAACTCCATTCCATACATATATATAGGGAGGTACAATCTCCAACTCGGTTTTACACTGAAAACTGCAGGAACTTCAAACCGGCACTAGGAAACAGACTGAGGAATCAGAGAAAAATTGTCTCCTGCAACCCGTTCCATTGGTTCTAGATGAACGAACGTCTCTCCACTTGCTCAGTTCTGAGAGATAAGTGTGTGTGAAAGCCGTCCATCACCTAGCTTGTTGGGAACACAAAGTTTCTTTTCAGTTGCAAACTCCATTCCATACATATATATGGGGAGGTACAAGCTCCAACTCCGTTTGACAGTGAAAACTGCAGGAACTTCAAACCGGCACTAGGAAACAGACTGAGAAAGCAGAGAAGAAGTGTCTCCTGCAACCCATTCCCTTGGTGCTAGATGAACGAACGTCTCTCCACTTGCTCAGTTCTGAGAGATAAGTGTGTTGAAAGCCATCCTTCAATTAGATTGTGGGGAACAGAAAGTTTCTTTTCAGTTGCAAACTCCATTCCATACATATATATGGGGAGGTACAAGCTCCAACTCGGTTTGACAGTGAAAACTGCAGGAACTTCAAACCGGCACTAGGAAACAGACTGAGAAAGCAGAGAAAAAGTGTCTCCTGCAACCCGTTCCCTTTGTGCTAGATGAACGAACGTCTCTCCACTTGCTCAGTTCTGAGAGGTAAGTGTGTGTGAAAGCCGTCCTTCACCAAGCTTGTTGGGAACACAAAGTTTCTTTTCAGTTGCAAACTCCATTCCATACATATATATGGGGAGGTACTAGCTCCAAATCGGTTTGACAGTGAAAACTGCAGGAACTTCAAACCGGCACTAGGAATCAGACTGACAAAGCAGAGAAAAAGTGTCTCCTGCAACCCGTTCCCTTGGTGATAGATGAACGAACGTCTCTCCACTTGCTCAGTTCTGAGAGATAAGTGTGTGTGAAGCCGTCCTTCAACTTGCTTGTTGGGAACACAAAGTTTCTTTTCAGTTGCAAACTCCATTCCATACATATATATGGGGAGGTACAAGCTCCAACTCGGTTTTACAGTGAAAACTGCAGGAACTTCAAACCGGCCCTAGGAAACAGACTGAGAAAGCAGAGAAATAGTGTCTCCTGCAACCCGTTCCCTTGGTGCTAGATGAACGAACGTCTCTCCACTTGCTCAATTCCGAGAGATATGTGTGTGTGAAAGCCGTCCTTCAACTAGCTTGTTGGGAACACAAAGTTTCTTTTAAGTTGCAAACTCCATTCCATACATATATATGGGGAGGTACAAGCTCCAACTCGGTTTTACACTGAAAACTGCAGGAACTTCAAACCGGCACTAGGAAACAGACTGAGAAAGCAGAGAAAAAGTGTCTCCTGCAACCCTTTCCCTTGGTGCTAGATGAACGAACGTCTCTCCACTTGCTCAGTTCTGAGTGATAAGTGTGTGTGAAAGCCGTCCTTCACCTAGTTTGTTGGGAACACAAAGTTTCTTTTCAGTTGCAAACTCCATTCCATACATATATATGGGGAGGTACAAGCTCCAAACCGGTTTGACAGTGAAAACTGCAGGAACTTCAAACCGGCACTAGGAAACAGACTGAGAAAGCAGAGAAAAAGTGTCTCCTGCAACCCGTTCCTTTGGTGCTAGATGAACGAACGTCTCTCCACTTGCTCAGTTCCGAGGGATATGTGTGTGTGAAAGCCGTCCTTCAACTAGCTTGTTGGGAACACAAAGTTTCTTTTCAGTTGCAAACTCCATTCCATACATATATATGGGGAGGTACAATCTCCAACTCGGTTTTACACTGAAAACTGCAGGAACTTCAAACCGGCACTAGGAAACAGACTGAGGAATCAGAGAAAAAGTGTCTCCTGCAACCCGTTCCCTTGGTGCTAGATGAACGAACGTCTCCACTTGCTCAGTTCTGAGAGATAAGTGTGTGTGAAAGCCGTCCTTCAACTTGCTTGTTGGGAACACAAAGTTTCTTTTCAGTTGCAAACTCCATTCCATACATATATATGGGTAGGCACTAGCTCCAACTCGGTTTGACAGTGAAAACTGCAGTAACTTCAAACCGGCACTAGGAAACAGACTGAGAAAGCAGAGAAAAAGTGTCTCCTGCAACCCGTTCCATTGGTGCTAGTTGAACGAACGTCTCTCCACTTGCTCAGTTCTGAGAGATAAGTGTGTTGAAAGCCATCCTTCAATTAGATTGTGGGTAACACAAAGTTTCTTTTCAGTTGCAAACTCCATTCCATACATATATATGGGGAGGTACAAGCTCCAACTCGGTTTGACAGTGAAAACTGCAGGAACTTCAAACCGGCACTAGGAAACAGACTGAGAAAGCAGAGAAAAAGTGTCTCCTGCAACCCGTTCCCTTGGTGCTAGATGAACGAACGTCTCTCCACTTGCTCAATTCCGAGAGATATGTGTGTGTGAAAGCCGTCCTTCAACTAGCTTGTTGGGAACACAAAGTTTCTTTTAAGTTGCAAACTCCATTCCATACATATATATGGGGAGGTACAAGCTCCAACTCGGTTTTACACTGAAAACTGCAGGAACTTCAAACCGGCACTAGGAAACAGACTGAGAAAGCAGAGAAAAAGTGTCTCCTGCAACCCTTTCCCTTGGTGCTAGATGAACGAACGTCTCTCCACTTGCTCAGTTCTGAGTGATAAGTGTGTGTGAAAGCCGTCCTTCACCTAGTTTGTTGGGAACACAAAGTTTCTTTTCAGTTGCAAACTCCATTCCATACATATATATGGGGAGGTACAAGCTCCAAACCGGTTTGACAGTGAAAACTGCAGGAACTTCAAACCGGCACTAGGAAACAGACTGAGAAAGCAGAGAAAAAGTGTCTCCTGCAACCCGTTCCTTTGGTGCTAGATGAACGAACGTCTCTCCACTTGCTCAGTTCCGAGGGATATGTGTGTGTGAAAGCCGTCCTTCAACTAGCTTGTTGGGAACACAAAGTTTCTTTTCAGTTGCAAACTCCATTCCATACATATATATGGGGAGGTACAATCTCCAACTCGGTTTTACACTGAAAACTGCAGGAACTTCAAACCGGCACTAGGAAACAGACTGAGGAATCAGAGAAAAAGTGTCTCCTGCAACCCGTTCCCTTGGTGCTAGATGAACGAACGTCTCCACTTGCTCAGTTCTGAGAGATAAGTGTGTGTGAAAGCCGTCCTTCAACTTGCTTGTTGGGAACACAAAGTTTCTTTTCAGTTGCAAACTCCATTCCATACATACATATGGGTAGGCACTAGCTCCAACTCGGTTTGACAGTGAAAACTGCAGTAACTTCAAACCGGCACTAGGAAACAGACTGAGAAAGCAGAGAAAAAGTGTCTCCTGCAACCCGTTCCATTGGTGCTAGATGAACGAACGTCTCTCCACTTGCTCAGTTCTGAGAGATAAGTGTGTTGAAAGCCATCCTTCAATTAGATTGTGGGTAACACAAAGTTTCTTTTCAGTTGCAAACTCCATTCCATACATATATATGGGGAGGTACAAGCTCCAACTCGGTTTGACAGTGAAAACTGCAGGAACTTCAAACCGGCACTAGGAAACAGACTGAGAAAGCAGAGAAAAAGTGTCTCCTGCAACCCGTTCCCTTGGTGCTAGATGAACGAACGTCTCTCCACTTGCTCAGTTCTGAGAGATAAGTGTGTGTGAAAGCCGCACTTCATCCTAGCTTGTTGGGAACACAAAGTTTCTTTTCAGTTGCAAACTCCATTCCATACATATATATGGGGAGGTACAAGCTCCAACTCGGTTTTACAGTGAAAACTGCAGGAACTTCAAACCGGCCCTAGGAAACAGAATGAGAAAGCAGAGAAAAAGTGTCTCCTGCAACCCGTTCCCTTGGTGCTAGATGAACGAACGTCTCTCCACTTGCTCAGTTCTGAGAGATAAGTGTGTGTTAAAGCCGTCCTTCACATAGGTTGTTGGGAACACAAACTTTCTTTTCAGTTGCAAACTCCATTCCATACATATATATGGGGAGGTACAAGCTCCAACTCGGTTTTGCAGTGAAAACTGCAGGAACTTCAAACCGGCACTAGGAAACAGACTGAGAAAGCAGATAAATAGTGTCTCCTACAACCCGTTCCCTTGGTGCTAGATGACCGAACGTCTCTCCAGTTGCTCAGTTCCGAGAGATATTGTGTGTGAAAGCCGTCCTTCAACTAGCTTGTTGGGAACACAAAGTTTCTTTTAAGTTGCAAACTCCATTCCATACATATATATGTGGAGGTACAAGCTCCAACTCTGTTTGACAGTGAAAACTGCAGGAACTTCAAACCGGCACTAGGAAACAGACTGAGAAAGCAGAGAAAAGTTTCTCCTGCAACCCGTTCCCTTGGTGCTAGATGAACGAACGTCTCTCCACTTGCTCAGTTCTGAGAGATAAGTGTGTGTGAAAGCCGTCCTTCACCTAGCTTGTTGGGAACACAAGGTTTCTTTTCAGTTGCAAACTCCGTTCCATACATATATATGTGGAGGTACAAGCTCCAACTCGATTTTACACTGAAAACTGCAGGAACTTCAAACCGGCACTAGGAAACAGACTGAGGAAGCAGAGAAAAAGTGTCTCCTGCAACCCGTTCCCTTGGTGCTAGATGAACGAACGTCTCTCCACTTGCTCATTTCTGAGAGATAAGAGTGTGTGAAAGCCACCCTTCACCTAGATTGTGGGGAACACAAAGTTTCTTTTCAGTTGCAAACTCCATTCCATACATATATATGGGGAGGTACTTGCTCCAACTCGGTTTTACGGTGAAAACTGCAGGAAATTCAAATCGGCACTAGGAATCAGACTGAGAAAGCTGAGAAATAGTGTCTCCTGCATCCCGTTCCCTTGGTGCTAGATGAACGAACGTCTCTCCACTTGCTCAGTTCTGAGAGATAAGTGTGTGTGAAAGCCGTCCTTCACCTAGCTTGTTGGGAACACAAAGTTTCTTTTCAGTAGCAAAATCCATTCCATACATATATATGGGGAGGTACAAGCTCCAACTCGGTTTTACAGTGAAAACTGCAGGAACTTCAAACCGGCCCTAAGAAACAGACTGAGAAAGCAGAGAAAAAGTGTCTTCTGCAACCCGTTCCCTTGGTGCTAGATGAATGAACGTCTCTCCACTTGCTCAGTTCTGAGAGATAAGTGTGTGTGAAAGCCGTCCTTCACCTAGCTTGTTGGGAACACAAAGCTTCTTTTCAGTTGCAAACTCCATTCCATACATATATATGGGGAGGTACAAACTCCAACTCGGTTTGACAGTGAAAACTGCAGGAACTTCAAACCGGCCCTAGGAAACAGACTGAGAAAGCAGAGAAAAAGTGTCTCCTGCAACCCGTTCCCTTGGTGCTAGATGAACGAACGTCTCTCCACTTGCTCAGTTCTGAGAGATAAGTGTGTGTGAAAGCCGTCCTTCACCTAGCTTGTTGGGAACACAAAGCTTATTTTCAGTTGCAAACTCCATTCCATACATATATATGGGGAGGTACAAGCTCCAACTCTGTTTGACAGTGAAAACTGCAGGAACTTCAAACCGGCACTAGGAAACAGACTGAGAAAGCAGAGAAAACGTGTCTCCTGCAACCCGTTCCCTTGGTGCTAGATGAACGAACGTCTCTCCACTTGCTCAGTTCCGAGAGATAAGTGTGTGTGAAAGCCGTCCTTCACCTAGCTTGTTGGGAACACAAAGTTTCTTTTCAGTTGCAAACTCCATTCCATACATATATATGGGGAGGTACAAGCTCCAACTCTGTTTGACAGTGAAAACTGCAGGAACTTCAAACCGGCACTAGGAAACAGACTGAGAAACAGAGAAAAAGTGTCTCCTGCAACCCGTTCCCTTGGTGCTAGATGAACGAACGTCTCTCCACTTGCTCAGTTCTGAGAGATAAGTGTGTGTGAAAGCCGTCCTTCACCTAGCTTGTTGGGAACACAAAGCTTCTTTTTAGTTGCAAACTCCATTCCATATATATATATGGGGATGGAAAAGCTCCAACTCGGTTTTACACTGAAAACTGCAGGAACTTCAAACCGGCACTAGGAAACAGACTGAGAAAGCAGAGAACAAGTGTCTCCTGCAAACCGTTCCCTTGGTGCTAGATGAACGAACGTCTCTCCACTTGCTCAGTTCTGAGAGATAAGTGTGTGTGAAAGCCGCTCTTCACCTAGCTTGTTGGGAACACAAAGTTTCTTTTCAGTTGCAAACTCCATTCCATACATATATATGGGGAGGTACAAGCTCCAAATGGTTTTGACCGTGAAAACTGCAGGAACATCAAACCGGCATTAGGAAACAGACTGAGAAAGCAGGGAAAAATTATCTCCTGCAACCCGTTCCCTTGGTGCTAGATGAACGAACTTCTCTCCACTTACACAGTTCCGAGAGGTAAGTGTGTGTGAAAGCCGTCCTTCAACTAGCTTGCTGGGAATACAAAGTTTCTTTTCAGTTGCAAACACCATTCCATACATATATATGTGGAGGTACAAGCTCCAACTCACTTTTACACTGAAAACTGCAGGAACTTCAAACCAGCACTAGGAAACAGACTGAGAAAGCAGAGAAATAGTATCTCCTGCAACCCGTTCCCTTGGTGCTAGATGAACCAACGTCTCTCCACTTGCTCAGTTCTTAGAGATAAGTGTGTGTGAAAGCCGTCATTCACCTAGCTTGTTGGGAAGAAAAAGTTTCTTTTCAGTTGCTAACTCCAGTCCATACATATATATGGGGAGGTACTAGCTCCAACTCTGTTTGACAGTGAAAACTGCAGGAACTTCAAACCGGCACTAGGAAACAGACTGAGAAAGCAGAGAAAAAGTGTATCCTGCAACCCGTTCCCTTGGTGCTAGATGAACGAACGTATCTCCACTTGCTCAGTTCTGAGAGATAACTGTGTGTGAAAGCCGTCCTTCACCTAGCTTGTTGGGAACACAAAGTTTCTTTTAAGTTGCAAACTCCATTCCATACATATATATGGGGAGGTACAAGCTCCAACTCGGTTTTACACTGAAAACTGCAGGAACTTCAAACCAGCACTAGGAAACAGACTGAGAAAGCAGAGAATAAGTGTCTCCTGCAACCCTTTCCCTTGGTGCTAGATGAACGAACGTCTCTCCACTTGCTCAGTTCTGAGAGATAAGTGTGTGTGAAAGCCGTCCTTCACCTAGTTTGTTGGGAACACAAAGTTTCTTTTCAGTTGCCAACTCCATTCCATACATATATATGGGTAGGTACAAGCTCCAAATCGGTTTGACAGTGAAAACTGCAGGAACTTCAAACCGGCACTAGGAAACAGACTGAGAAAGCAGAGAAAAAGTGTCTCCTGCAACCCGTTCCCTTGGTGCTAGATGAACGAACGTCTCTCCACTTGCTCAGTTCCGAGAGATATGTGTGTGTGAAAGCCGTCCTTCAACTAGCTTGTTGGGAACACAAAGTTTCTTTTCAGTTGCAAACTCCATTCCATACATATATATGGGGAGGTACAAGCTCCAACTCTGTTTGACAGTGAAAACTGCAGGAACTTCAAACCGGCACTAGGAAACAGACTGAGAAAGCAGAGAAAAAGTGTATCCTGCAACCCGTTCCTTTGGTGCTAGATGAACGAACTTCTCTCCACTTGCTCAGTTCTGAGAGATAAGTGTGTGTGAAAGCCGTCCTTCACCTAGCTTGTTGGGAAAACAAAGCTTATTTTCAGTTGCAAACTCCATTCCATATATATATATGGGGATGTACAAGCTCCAACTCGGTTTTACACTGAAAACTGCAGGAACTTCAAACCGGCACTAGGAAAAAGACTGAGAAAGCAGAGAAAAAGTGTCTCCTGCAACCCGTTCCCTTGGTGCTAGATGAACGAACGTCTCTCCACTTGCTCAATTCTGAGAGATAAGTGTGTGTGAAAGCCGCTCTTCACCTAGCTTGTTGGGAACACAAAGTTTCTTTTCAGTTGCAAACTCCATTCCATACATATATATGGGGAGGTACAAGCTCCAACTCTGTTTGACAGTGAAAACTGCAGGAACTTCAAACCGGCACTAGGAAACAGACTGAGAAAGCAGAGAAAAAGTGTCTCCTGCATCCCGTTCCCTTGGTGCTAGATGAACGAACGTCTCTCCACTTGCTCAGTTCTGAGAGATAAGTGTGTGTGAAAGCCGTCCTTCACCTAGCTTGTTGGGAACACAAAGTTTCTTTTCAGTTGCAAACTCCATTCCATACATATATATGGGGAGGTACAATCTCCAACTCGGTTTTACACTGAAAACTGCAGGAACTTCAAACCGGCACTAGGAAACAGACTGAGGAATCAGAGAAAAAGTGTCTCCTGCAACCCGTTCCCTTGGTGCTAGATGAACGAACGTCTCTCCACTTGCTCAGTTCTGAGAGATAAGTGTGTGTGAAAGCCGTCCTTCAACTTGCTTGTTGGGAACACAAAGTTTCTTTTCAGTTGCAAACTCCATTCCATACATATATATGGGTAGGCACTAGCTCCAACTCGGTTTGACAGTGAAAACTGCAGTAACTTCAAACCGGCACTAGGAAACAGACTGAGAAAGCAGAGAAAAAGTGTCTCCTGCAACCCGTTCCCTTGGTGCTAGATGAACGAACGTCTCTCCACTTGCTCAGTTCTGAGAGATAAGTGTGTTGAAAGCCATCCTTCAATTAGATTGTGGGGAACACAAAGTTTCTTTTCAGTTGCAAACTCCATTCCATACATATATATGGGGAGGTACAAGCTCCAACTCGGTTTGACAGTGAAAACTGCAGGAACTTCAAACCGGCACTAGGAAACAGACTGAGAAAGCAGAGAAAAAGTGTCTCCTGCAACCCGTTCCCTTGGTGCTAGATGAACGAACGTCTCTCCACTTGCTCAGTTCTGAGAGATAAGTGTGTGTGAAAGCCGCACTTCATCCTAGCTTGTTTAGAACACAAAGTTTCTTTTCAGTTGCAAACTCCATTCCATACATATATATGGGGAGGTACAAGCTCCAACTCGGTTTTACAGTGAAAACTGCAGGAACTTCAAACCGGCCCTAGGAAACAGAATGAGAAAGCAGAGAAAAAGTGTCTCCTGCAACCCGTTCCCTTGGTGCTAGATGAACGAACGTCTCTCCACTTGCTCAGTTCTGAGAGATAAGTGTGTGTTAAAGCCGTCCTTCACATAGGTTGTTGGGAACACAAACTTTCTTTTCAGTTGCAAACTCCATTCCATACATATATATGGGGAGGTACAAGCTCCAACTCGGTTTTGCAGTGAAAACTGCAGGAACTTCAAACCGGCACTAGGAAACAGACTGAGAAAGCAGATAAATAGTGTCTCCTACAACCCGTTCCCTTGGTGCTAGATGAACGAACGTCTCTCCAGTTGCTCAGTTCCGAGAAATATTGTGTGTGAAAGCCGTCCTTCAACTAGCTTGTTGGGAACACAAAGTTTCTTTTCAGTTGCAAACTCCATTCCATACATATATATGTGGAGGTACAAGCTCCAACTCTGTTTGACAGTGAAAACTGCAGGAACTTCAAACCGGCACTAGGAAACAGACTGAGAAAGCAGAGAAAAGTTTCTCCTGCAACCCGTTCCCTTGGTGCTAGATGAACGAACGTGTCTCCACTTGCTCAGTTCCGAGAGATAAGTGTGTGTGAAAGCCGTCCTTCAACTAGCTTGTTGGGAACACAAAGTTTCTTTTCAGTTGCAAACTCCGTTCCATACATATATATGTGGAGGTACAAGCTCCAACTCGGTTTTACACTGAAAACTGCAGGAACTTCAAACCGGCAATAGGAAACATACTGAGGAAGCAGAGAAAAAGTGTCTCCTGCAACCCGTTCCCTTGGTGCTAGATGTACGAACGTCTCTCCACTTGCTCAGTTCTGAGAGATAAGAGTGTGTGAAAGCCACCATTCACCTAGATTGTGGGGAACACAAAGTTTCTTTTCAGTTGCAAACTCCATTCCATACATATATATGGGGAGGTACTTGCTCCAACTCGGTTTTACGGTGAAAACTGCAGGAAATTCAAATCGGCACTAGGAATCAGACTGAGAAAGCAGAGAAAAAGTGTCTCCTGCATCCCGTTCCCTTGGTGCTAGATGAACGAACGTCTCTCCACTTGCTCAGTTCTGAGAGATAAGTGTGTGTGAAAGCCGTCCTTCACCTAGCTTGTTGGGAACACAAAGTTTCTTTTCAGTAGCAAAATCCATTCCATACATATATATGGGGAGGTACAAGCTCCAACTCGGTTTTACAGTGAAAACTGCAGGAACTTCAAACCGGCCCTAAGAAACAGACTGAGAAAGCAGAGAAAAAGTGTCTTCTGCAACCCGTTCCCTTGGTGCTAAATGAACGAACGTCTCTCCACTTGCTCAGTTCTGAGAGATAAGTGTGTGTGAAAGCCGTCCTTCACCTAGCTTGTTGGGAACACAAAGCTTCTTTTCAGTTGCAAACTCCATTCCATACATATATATGGGGAGGTACAAACTCCAACTCGGTTTGACAGTGAAAACTGCAGGAACTTCAAACCGGCCCTAGGAAACAGACTGAGAAAGCAGAGAAAAAGTGTCTCCTGCAACCCGTTCCCTTGGTGCTAGATGAACGAACGTCTCTCCACTTGCTCAGTTCTGAGAGATAAGTGTGTGTGAAAGCCGTCCTTCACCTAGCTTGTTGGGAACACAAAGCTTATTTTCAGTTGCAAACTCCATTCCATACATATATATGGGGAGGTACAAGCTCCAACTCTGTTTGACAGTGAAAACTGCAGGAACTTCAAACCGGCACTAGGAAACAGACTGAGAAAGCAGAGAAAAAGTGTCTCCTGCAACCCGTTCCCTTGGTGCTAGATGAACGAACGTCCCTCCACTTGCTCAGTTCTGAGAGATAAGTGTGTTGAAAGCCATCCTTCAATTAGATTGTGGGGAACACAAAGTTTCTTTTCAGTTGCAAACTCCGTTCCATACATATATATGTGGAGGTACAAGCTCCAACTCGGTTTTACACTGAAAACTGCAGGAACTTCAAACCGGCACTAGGAAACAGACTGAGGAAGCAGAGAAAAAGTGTCTCCTGCAACCCGTTCCCTTGGTGCTAGATGAACGAACGTCTCTCCACTTGCTCAGTTCTGAGAGATAAGAGTGTGTGAAAGCCACCATTCACCTAGATTGTGGGGAACACAAAGTTTCTTTTCAGTTGCAAACTCCATTCCATACATATATATGGGGAGGTACTTGCTCCAACTCGGTTTTACGGTGAAAACTGCAGGAAATTCAAATCGGCACTAGGAATCAGACTGAGAAAGCAGAGAAAAAGTGTCTCCTGCATCCCGTTCCCTTGGTGCTAGATGAACGAACGTCTCTCCACTTGCTCAGTTCTGAGAGATAAGTGTGTGTGAAAGCCGTCCTTCACCTAGCTTGTTGGGAACACAAAGTTTCTTTTCAGTTGCAAACTCCATTCCATACATATATATGGGGAGGTACAAGCTCCAACTCGGTTTTACACTGAAAACTGCAGGAACTTCAAACCGGCACTAGGAAAAAGACTGAGAAAGCAGAGAAAAAGTGTCTCCTGCAACCCGTTCCCTTGGTGCTAGATGAACGAACGTCTCTCCACTTGCTCAATTCTGAGAGATAAGTGTGTGTGAAAGCCGCTCTTCACCTAGCTTGTTGGGAACACAAAGTTTCTTTTCAGTTGCAAACTCCATTCCATACATATATATGGGGAGGTACAAGCTCCAAATCGTTTTGACCGTGAAAACTGCAGGAACATCAAACCGGCATTAGGAAACAGACTGAGAAAGCAGAGAAAAAGTATCTCCTGCAACCCGTTCCCTTGGTGCTAGATGAACGAACTTCTCTCCACTTACACAGTTCCGAGAGTTAAGTGTGTGTGAAAGCAGTCCTTCAACTAGCTTGTTGGGAATACAAAGTTTCTTTTCAGTTGCAAACTCCATTCCATACATATATATGTGGAGGTACAAGCTCCAACTCGGTTTTACACTGAAAACTGCAGGAACTTCAAAACAGCACTAGGAAACAGACTGAGAAACAGAGAAAAATTATCTCCTGCAACCCGTTCCCTTGGTGCTAGATGAACGAACGTCTCTCCACTTGCTCAGTTCTGAGAGATAAGTGTGTGTGAAAGCCGTCATTTACCTAGCTTGTTGGGAACACAAAGCTTCTTTTCAGTTGCTAACTCCAGTCCATACATATATATGGGGAGGTACTAGCTCCAACTCTGTTTGACAGTGAAAACTGCAGGAACTTCAAACCGGCACTAGGAAACAGACTGAGAAAGCAGAGAAAAAGTGTATCCTGCAACCCGTTCCCTTGGTGCTAGATGAACGAACGTCTCTCCACTTGCTCAGTTCTGAGAGATAAGTGTGTGTGAAAGCCGTCCTTCACCTAGCTTGTTGGGAACACAAAGTTTCTTTTCAGTTGCAAACTCCATTCCATACATATATATGGGGAGGTACAAGCTCCAACTCGGTTTTACACTGAAAACTGCAGGAACTTCAAACCAGCACTAGGAAACAGACTGAGAAAGCAGAGAATAAGTGTCTCCTGCAACCCTTTCCCTTGGTGCTAGATGAACGAACGTCTCTCCACTTGCTCAGTTCTGAGAGATAAGTGTGTGTGAAAGCCGTCCTTCACCTAGTTTGTTGGGAACACAAAGTTTCTTTTCAGTTGCAAACTCCATTCCATACATATATATGGGTAGGTACAAGCTCCAAATCGGTTTGACAGTGAAAACTGCAGGAACTTCAAACCGGCACTAGGAAACAGACTGAGAAAGCAGAGAATAAGTGTCTCCTGCAACCCGTTCCCTTGGTGCTAGATGAACGAACGTCTCTCCACTTGCTCAGTTCCGAGAGATATGTGTGTGTGAAAGCCGTCCTTCAACTAGCTTGTTGGGAACACAAAGTTTCTTTTCAGTTGCAAACTCCATTCCATACATATATATGGGGAGGTACAAGCTCCAACTCTGTTTGACAGTGAAAACTGCAGGAACTTCAAACCGGCACTAGGAAACAGACTGAGAAAGCAGAGAAAAAGTGTATCCTGCAACCCGTTCCCTTGGTGCTAGATGAACGAACTTCTCTCCACTTGCTCAGTTCTGAGAGATAAGTGTGTGTGAAAGCCGTCCTTCACCTAGCTTGTTGGGAAAACAAAGCTTATTTTCAGTTGCAAACTCCATTCCATATATATATATGGGGATGTACAAGCTCCAACTCGGTTTTACACTGAAAACTGCAGGAACTTCAAACCGGCACTAGGAAAAAGACTGAGAAAGCAGAGAAAAAGTGTCACCTGCAACCCGTTCCCTTGGTGCTAGATGAACGAACGTCTCTCCACTTGCTCAATTCTGAGAGATAAGTGTGTGTGAAAGCCGCTCTTCACCTAGCTTGTTGGGAACACAAAGTTTCTTTTCAGTTGCAAACTCCATTCCATACATATATATGGGGAGGTACAAGCTCCAAATCGTTTTGACCGTGAAAACTGCAGGAACATCAAACCGGCATTAGGAAACAGACTGAGAAAGCAGAGAAAAAGTATCTCCTGCAACCCGTTCCCTTGGTGCTAGATGAACGAACTTCTCTCCACTTACACAGTTCCGAGAGGTAAGTGTGTGTGAAAGCCGTCCTTCAACTAGCTTGTTGGGAATACAAAGTTTCTTTTCAGTTGCAAACTCCATTCCATACATATATATGTGGAGGTACAAGCTCCAACTCGGTTTTACACTGAAAACTGCAGGAACTTCAAACCAGCACTAGGAAACAGACTGAGAAACAGAGAAAAAGTATCTCCTGCAACCCGTTCCCTTGGTGCTAGATGAACGAACGTCTCTCCACTTGCTCAGTTCTGAGAGATAAGTGTGTGTGAAAGCCGTCATTCACCTAGCTTGTTGGGAACACAAAGCTTCTTTTCAGTTGCTAACTCCAGTCCATACATATATATGGGGAGGTACTAGCTCCAACTCTGTTTGACAGTGAAAACTGCAGGAACTTCAAACCGGCACTAGGAAACAGACTTAGAAATCAGAGAAAAAGTGTCTCCTGCAACCCGTTCCCTTGGTGCTAGATGAACGAACGTCTCTCCACTTGCTCAGTTCTGAGAGATAAGTGTGTGTGAAAGCCGTCCTTCACCTAGCTTGTTGGGAACACAAAGTTTCTTTTCAGTTGCAAACTCCATTCCATACATATATATGGGGAGGTACAAGCTCCAACTCGGTTTTACACTGAAAACTGCAGGAACTTCAAACCAGCACTAGGAAACAGACTGAGAAAGCAGAGAAAAAGTGTCTCCTGCAACCCTTTCCCTTGGTGCTAGATGAACGAACGTCCCTCCACTTGCTCAGTTCTGAGAGATAAGTGTGTGTGAAAGCCGTCCTTCACCTAGTTTGTTGGGAACACAAAGTTTCTTTTCAGTTGCAAACTCCATTCCATACATATATATGGGTAGGTACAAGCTCCAAATCGGTTTGACAGTGAAAACTGCAGGAACTTCAAACCGGCAGTAGTAAACAGACTGAGAAAGCAGAGAAAAAGTGTCTCCTGCAACCCGTTCCCTTGGTGCTAGATGAACGAACGTCTCTCCACTTGCTCAGTTCCGAGAGATATGTGTGTGTGAAAGCCGTCCTTCACCTAGCTTGTTGGGAACACAAAGTTTCTTTTCAGTTGCAAACTCCATTCCATACATATATATGGGGAGGTACAAGCTCCAACTCTGTTTGACAGTGAAAACTGCAGGAACTTCAAACCGGCACTAGGAAACAGACTGAGAAAGCAGAGAAAAAGTGTATCCTGCAACCCGTTCCCTTGGTGCTAGATGAACGAACGTCTCTCCACTTGCTCTGTTCTGAGAGATAAGTGTGTGTGAAAGCCGTCCTTCACCTAGCTTGTTGGGAACACAAAGTTTCTTTTCAGTTGCAAACTCCATTCCATACATATATATGGGGAGGTACAAGCTCCAACTCGGTTTTACAGTGAAAACTGCAGGAACTTCAAACCGGCCCTAGGAAACAGAATGAGAAAGCAGAGAAAAAGTGTCTCCTGCAACCCGTTCCCTTGGTGCTAGATGAACGAACGTCTCTCCACTTGCTCAGTTCTGAGAGATAAGTGTGTGTTAAAGCCGTCCTTCACCTAGCTTGTTGGGAACACAAACTTTCTTTTCAGTTGCAAACTCCATTCCATACATATATATGGGGAGGTACAAGCTCCAACTCGGTTTTGCAGTGAAAACTGCAGGAACTTCAAACCGGCACTAGGAAACAGACTGAGAAAGCAGAGAAATAGTGTCTCCTGCAACCCGTTCCCTTGGTGCTAGATGAACGAACGTCTCTCCACTTGCTCAATTCCGAGAGATATGTGTGTGTGAAAGCCGTCCTTCAACTAGCTTGTTGGGAACACAAAGTTTCTTTTAAGTTGCAAACTCCATTCCATACATATATATGGGGAGGTACAAGCTCCAACTCGGTTTTACACTGAAAACTGCAGGAACTTCAAACCGGCACTAGGAAACAGACTGAGAAAGCAGAGAAAATGTGTCTCCTGCAACCCTTTCCCTTGGTGCTAGATGAACGAACGTCTCTCCACTTGCTCAGTTCTGAGTGATAAGTGTGTGTGAAAGCCGTCCTTCACCTAGTTTGTTGGGAACACAAAGTTTCTTTTCAGTTGCAAACTCCATTCCATACATATATATGGGGAGGTACAAGCTCCAAACCGGTTTGACAGTGAAAACTGCAGGAACTTCAAACCGGCACTAGGAAACAGACTGAGAAAGCAGAGAAAATGTGTCTCCTGCAACCCGTTCCTTTGGTGCTAGATGAACGAACGTCTCTCCACTTGCTCAGTTCCGAGGGATATGTGTGTGTGAAAGCCGTCCTTCAACTAGCTTGTTGGGAACACAAAGTTTCTTTTCAGTTGCAAACTCCATTCCATACATATATATGGGGAGGTACAAGCTCCAACTCTGTTTGACAGTGAAAACTGCAGGAACTTCAAACCGGCACTAGGAAACAGACTGAGAAAGCAGAGAAAAAGTGTCTCATGCAACCCGTTCCCTTGGTGCTAGATGAACGAACGTCTCTCCACTTGCTCAGTTCTGAGAGATAAGTGTGTGTGAAAGCCGTCCTTCACCTAGCTTGTTGGGAACACAAAGTTTCTTTTCAGTTGCAAACTCCATTCCATACATATATATGGGGAGGTACAATCTCCAACTCGGTTTTACACTGAAAACTGCAGGAACTTCAAACCGGCACTAGGAAACAGACTGAGGAATCAGAGAAAAAGTGTCTCCTGCAACCCGTTCCCTTGGTGCTAGATGAACGAACATCTCTCCACTTGCTCAGTTCTGAGAGATAAGTGTGTGTGAAAGCCGTCCTTCAACTTGCTTGTTGGGAACACAAAGTTTCTTTTCAGTTGCAAACTCCATTCCATACATATATATGGGTAGGCACTAGCTCCAACTCGGTTTGACAGTGAAAACTGCAGGAAATTCAAACCGGCACTAGGAAACAGTCTGAGAAAGCAGAGAAAAAGTGTCTCCTGCAACCCGTTCCCTTGGTGCTAGATGAACGAACGTCTCTCCACTTGCTCAGTTCTGAGAGATAAGAGTGTGTGAAAGCCACCATTCACCTAGATTGTGGGGAACACAAAGTTTCTTTTCAGTTGCAAACTCCATTCCATACATATATATGGGGAGGTACTTGCTCCAACTCGGTTTTACGGTGAAAACTGCAGGAAATTCAAATCGGCACTAGGAATCAGACTGAGAAAGCAGAGAAAAAGTGTCTCCTGCATCCCGTTCCCTTGGTGCTAGATGAACGAACGTCTCTCCACTTGCTCAGTTCTGAGAGATAAGTGTGTGTGAAAGCCGTCCTTCACCTAGCTTGTTGGGAACACAAAGTTTCTTTTCAGTAGCAAAATCCATTCCATACATATATATGGGGAGGTACAAGCTCCAACTCGGTTTTACAGTGAAAACTGCAGGAACTTCAAACCGGCACTAAGAAACAGACTGAGAAAGCAGAGAAAAAGTGTCTTCTGCAACCCGTTCCCTTGGTGCTAGATGAACGAACGTCTCTCCACTTGCTCAGTTCTGAGAGATAAGTGTGTGTGAAAGCCGTCCTTCACCTAGCTTGTTGGGAACACAAAGCTTCTTTTCAGTTGCAAACTCCATTCCATACATATATATGGGGAGGTACAAACTCCAACTCGGTTTGACAGTGAAAACTGCAGGAACTTCAAACCGGCCCTAGGAAACAGACTGAGAAAGCAGAGAAAAAATGTCTCCTGCAACCCGTTCCCTTGGTGCTAGATGAACGAACGTCTCTCCACTTGCTCAGTTCTGAGAGATAAGTGTGTGTGAAAGCCGTCCTTCACCTAGCTTGTTGGGAACACAAAGCTTATTTTCAGTTGCAAACTCCATTCCATACATATATATGGGGAGGTACAAGCTCCAACTCTGTTTGACAGTGAAAACTGCAGGAACTTCAAACCGGCACTAGGAAACAGACTGAGAAAGCAGAGAAAACGTGTCTCCTGCAACCCGTTCCCTTGGTGCTAGATGAACGAACGTCTCTCCACTTGCTCAGTTCCGAGAAATAAGTGTGTGTGAAAGCCGTCCTTCACCTAGCTTGTTGGGAACACAAAGTTTCTTTTCAGTTGCAAACTCCATTCCATACATATATATGTGGAGGTACAAGCTCCAACTCGGTTTTACACTGAAAACTGCAGGAACTTCAAACCATCACTAGGAAACAGACTGAGAAACAGAGAAAAAGTATCTCCTGCAACCCGTTCCCTTGGTGCTAGATGAACGAACGTCTCTCCACTTGCTCAGTTCTGAGAGATAAGTGTGTGTGAAAGCCGTCATTCACCTAGCTTGTTGGGAACACAAAGCTTCTTTTCAGTTGCTAACTCCAGTCCATACATATATATGGGGAGGTACTAGCTCCAACTCTGTTTGACAGTGAAAACTGCAGGAACTTCAAACCGGCACTAGGAAACAGACTTAGAAATCAGAGAAAAAGTGTCTCCTGCAACCCGTTCCCTTGGTGCTAGATGAACGAACGTCTCTCCACTTGCTCAGTTCTGAGAGATAAGTGTGTGTGAAAGCCGTCCTTCACCTAGCTTGTTGGGAACACAAAGTTTCTTTTCAGTTGCAAACTCCATTCCATACATATATATGGGGAGGTACAAGCTCCAACTCGGTTTTACACTGAAAACTGCAGGAACTTCAAACCAGCACTAGGAAACAGACTGAGAAAGCAGAGAAAAAGTGTCTCCTGCAACCCTTTCCCTTGGTGCTAGATGAACGAACGTCCCTCCACTTGCTCAGTTCTGAGAGATAAGTGTGTGTGAAAGCCGTCCTTCACCTAGTTTGTTGGGAACACAAAGTTTCTTTTCAGTTGCAAACTCCATTCCATACATATATATGGGGAGGTACAAGCTCCAACTCGGTTTTACAGTGAAAACTGCAGGAACTTCAAACCGGCCCTAGGAAACAGAATGAGAAAGCAGAGAAAAAGTGTCTCCTGCAACCCGTTCCCTTGGTGCTAGATGAACGAACGTCTCTCCACTTGCTCAGTTCTGAGAGATAAGTGTGTGTTAAAGCCGTCCTTCACCTAGCTTGTTGGGAACACAAACTTTCTTTTCAGTTGCAAACTCCATTCCATACATATATATGGGGAGGTACAAGCTCCAACTCGGTTTTGCAGTGAAAACTGCAGGAACTTCAAACCGGCACTAGGAAACAGACTGAGAAAGCAGAGAAATAGTGTCTCCTGCAACCCGTTCCCTTGGTGCTAGATGAACGAACGTCTCTCCACTTGCTCAATTCCGAGAGATATGTGTGTGTGAAAGCCGTCCTTCAACTAGCTTGTTGGGAACACAAAGTTTCTTTTAAGTTGCAAACTCCATTCCATACATATATATGGGGAGGTACAAGCTCCAACTCGGTTTTACACTGAAAACTGCAGGAACTTCAAACCGGCACTAGGAAACAGACTGAGAAAGCAGAGAAAATGTGTCTCCTGCAACCCTTTCCCTTGGTGCTAGATGAACGAACGTCTCTCCACTTGCTCAGTTCTGAGTGATAAGTGTGTGTGAAAGCCGTCCTTCACCTAGTTTGTTGGGAACACAAAGTTTCTTTTCAGTTGCAAACTCCATTCCATACATATATATGGGGAGGTACAAGCTCCAAACCGGTTTGACAGTGAAAACTGCAGGAACTTCAAACCGGCACTAGGAAACAGACTGAGAAAGCAGAGAAAATGTGTCTCCTGCAAACCGTTCCTTTGGTGCTAGATGAACGAACGTCTCTCCACTTGCTCAGTTCCGAGGGATATGTGTGTGTGAAAGCCGTCCTTCAACTAGCTTGTTGGGAACACAAAGTTTCTTTTCAGTTGCAAACTCCATTCCATACATATATATGGGGAGGTACAAGCTCCAACTCTGTTTGACAGTGAAAACTGCAGGAACTTCAAACCGGCACTAGGAAACAGACTGAGAAAGCAGAGAAAAAGTGTCTCATGCAACCCGTTCCCTTGGTGCTAGATGAACGAACGTCTCTCCACTTGCTCAGTTCTGAGAGATAAGTGTGTGTGAAAGCCGTCCTTCACCTAGCTTGTTGGGAACACAAAGTTTCTTTTCAGTTGCAAACTCCATTCCATACATATATATGGGGAGGTACAATCTCCAACTCGGTTTTACACTGAAAACTGCAGGAACTTCAAACCGGCACTAGGAAACAGACTGAGGAATCAGAGAAAAAGTGTCTCCTGCAACCCGTTCCCTTGGTGCTAGATGAACGAACATCTCTCCACTTGCTCAGTTCTGAGAGATAAGTGTGTGTGAAAGCCGTCCTTCAACTTGCTTGTTGGGAACACAAAGTTTCTTTTCAGTTGCAAACTCCATTCCATACATATATATGGGTAGGCACTAGCTCCAACTCGGTTTGACAGTGAAAACTGCAGGAAATTCAAACCGGCACTAGGAAACAGTCTGAGAAAGCAGAGAAAAAGTGTCTCCTGCAACCCGTTCCCTTGGTGCTAGATGAACGAACGTCTCTCCACTTGCTCAGTTCTGAGAGATAAGAGTGTGTGAAAGCCAACATTCACCTAGATTGTGGGGAACACAAAGTTTCTTTTCAGTTGCAAACTCCATTCCATACATATATATGGGGAGGTACTTGCTCCAACTCGGTTTTACGGTGAAAACTGCAGGAAATTCAAATCGGCACTAGGAATCAGACTGAGAAAGCAGAGAAAAAGTGTCTCCTGCATCCCGTTCCCTTGGTGCTAGATGAACGAACGTCTCTCCACTTGCTCAGTTCTGAGAGATAAGTGTGTGTGAAAGCCGTCCTTCACCTAGCTTGTTGGGAACACAAAGTTTCTTTTCAGTAGCAAAATCCATTCCATACATATATATGGGGAGGTACAAGCTCCAACTCGGTTTTACAGTGAAAACTGCAGGAACTTCAAACCGGCACTAAGAAACAGACTGAGAAAGCAGAGAAAAAGTGTCTTCTGCAACCCGTTCCCTTGGTGCTAGATGAACGAACGTCTCTCCACTTGCTCAGTTCTGAGAGATAAGTGTGTGTGAAAGCCGTCCTTCACCTAGCTTGTTGGGAACACAAAGCTTCTTTTCAGTTGCAAACTCCATTCCATACATATATATGGGGAGGTACAAACTCCAACTCGGTTTGACAGTGAAAACTGCAGGAACTTCAAACCGGCCCTAGGAAACAGACTGAGAAAGCAGAGAAAAAGTGTCTCCTGCAACCCGTTCCCTTGGTGCTAGATGAACGAACGTCTCTCCACTTGCTCAGTTCTGAGAGATAAGTGTGTGTGAAAGCCGTCCTTCACCTAGCTTGTTGGGAACACAAAGCTTATTTTCAGTTGCAAACTCCAGTCCATACATATATATGGGGAGGTACAAGCTCCAACTCTGTTTGACAGTGAAAACTGCAGGAACTTCAAACCGGCACTAGGAAACAGACTGAGAAAGCAGAGAAAACGTGTCTCCTGCAACCCGTTCCCTTGGTGCTAGATGAACGAACGTCTCTCCACTTGCTCAGTTCCGAGAAATAAGTGTGTGTGAAAGCCGTCCTTCACCTAGCTTGTTGGGAACACAAAGTTTCTTTTCAGTTGCAAACTCCATTCCATACATATATATGGGGAGGTACAAGCTGCAACTCTGTTTGACAGTGAAAACTGCAGGAACTTCAAACCGGCACTAGGAAACAGACTGAGAAACAGAGAAAAAGTGTCTCCTGCAACCCGTTCCCTTGGTGCAAGATGAACGAACGTCTCTCCACTTGCTCAGTTCTGAGAGATAAGTGTGTGTGAAAGCCGTCCTTCACCTAGCTTGTTGGGAACACAAAGCTTCTTTTTAGTTGCAAACTCCATTCCATATATATATATGGGGATGGAAAAGCTCCAACTCGGTTTTACACTGAAAACTGCAGGAACTTCAAACCGGCACTAGGAAACAGACTGAGAAAGCAGAGAACAAGTGTCTCCTGCAACCCGTTCCCTTGGTGCTAGATGAACGAACGTCTCTCCACTTGCTCAGTTCTGAGAGATAAGTGTGTGTGAAAGCCGCTCTTCACCTAGCTTGTTGGGAACACAAAGTTTCTTTTCAGTTGCAAACTCCATTCCATACATATATATGGGGAGGTACAAGCTCCAAATGGTTTTGACCGTGAAAACTGCAGGAACATCAAACCGGCATTAGGAAACAGACTGAGAAACAGAGAAAAAGTATCTCCTGCAACCCGTTCCCTTGGTGCTAGATGAACGAACTTCTCTCCACTTACACAGTTCCGAGAGGTAAGTGTGTGTGAAAGCCGTCCTTCAACTAGCTTGCTGGGAATACAAAGTTTCTTTTCAGTTGCAAACACCATTCCATACATATATATGTGGAGGTACAAGCTCCAACTCACTTTTACACTGAAAACTGCAGGAACTTCAAACCAGCACTAGGAAACAGACTGAGAAAGCAGAGAAATAGTATCTCCTGCAACCCGTTCCCTTGGTGCTAGATGAACCAACGTCTCTCCACTTGCTCAGTTCTGAGAGATAAGTGTGTGTGAAAGCCGTCATTCACCTAGCTTGTTGGGAAGAAAAAGTTTCTTTTCAGTTGTTAACTCCAGTCCATACATATATATGGGGAGGTACTAGCTCCAACTCTGTTTGACAGTGAAAACTGCAGGAACTTCAAACCGGCACTAGGAATCAGACTGAGAAAGCAGAGAAAAAGTGTCTCCTGCATCCCGTTCCCTTGGTGCTAGATGAACGAACGTCTCTCCACTTGCTCAGTTCTGAGAGATAAGTGTGTGTGAAAGCCGTCCTTCACCTAGCTTGTTGGGAACACAAAGTTTCTTTTCAGTAGCAAAATCCATTCCATACATATATATGGGGAGGTACAAGCTCCAACTCGGTTTTACAGTGAAAACTGCAGGAACTTCAAACCGGCCCTAAGAAACAGACTGAGAAAGCAGAGAAAAAGTGTCTCCTGCAACCCGTTCCCTTGGTGCTAGATGAACGAACGTCTCTCCACTTGCTCAGTTCTGAGAGATAAGTGTGTGTGAAAGCCGTCCTTCACCTAGCTTGTTGGGAACACAAAGCTTCTTTTCAGTTGCAAACTCCATTCCATACATATATATGGGGAGGTACAAACTCCAACTCGGTTTGACAGTGAAAACTGCAGGAACTTCAAACCGGCCCTAGGAAACAGACTGAGAAAGCAGAGAAAAAGTGTCTCCTGCAACCCGTTCCCTTGGTGCTAGATGAACGAACGTCTCTCCACTTGCTCAGTTCTGAGAGATAAGTGTGTGTGAAAGCCGTCCTTAACCTAGCTTGTTGGGAACACAAAGCTTATTTTCAGTTGCAAACTCCATTCCATACATATATATGGGGAGGTACAAGCTCCAACTCTGTTTGACAGTGAAAACTGCAGGAACTTCAAACCGGCACTAGGAAACAGACTGAGAAAGCAGAGAAAACGTGTCTCCTGCAACCCGTTCCCTTGGTGCTAGATGAACGAACGTCTCTCCACTTGCTCAGTTCCGAGAGATAAGTGTGTGTGAAAGCCGTCCTTCACCTAGCTTGTTGGGAACACAAAGTTTCTTTTCAGTTGCAAACTCCATTCCATACATATATATGGGGAGGTACAATCTCCAACTCGGTTTTACACTGAAAACTGCAGGAACTTCAAACCGGCACTAGGAAACAGACTGAGGAATCAGAGAAAAAGTGTCTCCTGCAACCCGTTCCCTTGGTGCTAGATGAACGAACATCTCTCCACTTGCTCAGTTCTGAGAGATAAGTGTGTGTGAAAGCCGTCCTTCAACTTGCTTGTTGGGAACACAAAGTTTCTTTTCAGTTGCAAACTCCATTCCATACATATATATGGGTAGGCACTAGCTCCAACTCGGTTTGACAGTGAAAACTGCAGGAAATTCAAACCGGCACTAGGAAACAGTCTGAGAAAGCAGAGAAAAAGTGTCTCCTGCAACCCGTTCCCTTGGTGCTAGATGAACGAACGTCTCTCCACTTGCTCAGTTCTGAGAGATAAGAGTGTGTGAAAGCCACCATTCACCTAGATTGTGGGGAACACAAAGTTTCTTTTCAGTTGCAAACTCCATTCCATACATATATATGGGGAGGTACTTGCTCCAACTCGGTTTTACGGTGAAAACTGCAGGAAATTCAAATCGGCACTAGGAATCAGACTGAGAAAGCAGAGAAAAAGTGTCTCCTGCATCCCGTTCCCTTGGTGCTAGATGAACGAACGTCTCTCCACTTGCTCAGTTCTGAGAGATAAGTGTGTGTGAAAGCCGTCCTTCACCTAGCTTGTTGGGAACACAAAGTTTCTTTTCAGTAGCAAAATCCATTCCATACATATATATGGGGAGGTACAAGCTCCAACTCGGTTTTACAGTGAAAACTGCAGGAACTTCAAACCGGCACTAAGAAACAGACTGAGAAAGCAGAGAAAAAGTGTCTTCTGCAACCCGTTCCCTTGGTGCTAGATGAACGAACGTCTCTCCACTTGCTCAGTTCTGAGAGATAAGTGTGTGTGAAAGCCGTCCTTCACCTAGCTTGTTGGGAACACAAAGCTTCTTTTCAGTTGCAAACTCCATTCCATACATATATATGGGGAGGTACAAACTCCAACTCGGTTTGACAGTGAAAACTGCAGGAACTTCAAACCGGCCCTAGGAAACAGACTGAGAAAGCAGAGAAAAAGTGTCTCCTGCAACCCGTTCCCTTGGTGCTAGATGAACGAACGTCTCTCCACTTGCTCAGTTCTGAGAGATAAGTGTGTGTGAAAGCCGTCCTTCACCTAGCTTGTTGGGAACACAAAGCTTATTTTCAGTTGCAAACTCCAGTCCATACATATATATGGGGAGGTACAAGCTCCAACTCTGTTTGACAGTGAAAACTGCAGGAACTTCAAACCGGCACTAGGAAACAGACTGAGAAAGCAGAGAAAACGTGTCTCCTGCAACCCGTTCCCTTGGTGCTAGATGAACGAACGTCTCTCCACTTGCTCAGTTCCGAGAAATAAGTGTGTGTGAAAGCCGTCCTTCACCTAGCTTGTTGGGAACACAAAGTTTCTTTTCAGTTGCAAACTCCATTCCATACATATATATGGGGAGGTACAAGCTGCAACTCTGTTTGACAGTGAAAACTGCAGGAACTTCAAACCGGCACTAGGAAACAGACTGAGAAACAGAGAAAAAGTGTCTCCTGCAACCCGTTCCCTTGGTGCAAGATGAACGAACGTCTCTCCACTTGCTCAGTTCTGAGAGATAAGTGTGTGTGAAAGCCGTCCTTCACCTAGCTTGTTGGGAACACAAAGCTTCTTTTTAGTTGCAAACTCCATTCCATATATATATATGGGGATGGAAAAGCTCCAACTCGGTTTTACACTGAAAACTGCAGGAACTTCAAACCGGCACTAGGAAACAGACTGAGAAAGCAGAGAACAAGTGTCTCCTGCAACCCGTTCCCTTGGTGCTAGATGAACGAACGTCTCTCCACTTGCTCAGTTCTGAGAGATAAGTGTGTGTGAAAGCCGCTCTTCACCTAGCTTGTTGGGAACACAAAGTTTCTTTTCAGTTGCAAACTCCATTCCATACATATATATGGGGAGGTACAAGCTCCAAATGGTTTTGACCGTGAAAACTGCAGGAACATCAAACCGGCATTAGGAAACAGACTGAGAAACAGAGAAAAAGTATCTCCTGCAACCCGTTCCCTTGGTGCTAGATGAACGAACTTCTCTCCACTTACACAGTTCCGAGAGGTAAGTGTGTGTGAAAGCCGTCCTTCAACTAGCTTGCTGGGAATACAAAGTTTCTTTTCAGTTGCAAACACCATTCCATACATATATATGTGGAGGTACAAGCTCCAACTCACTTTTACACTGAAAACTGCAGGAACTTCAAACCAGCACTAGGAAACAGACTGAGAAAGCAGAGAAATAGTATCTCCTGCAACCCGTTCCCTTGGTGCTAGATGAACCAACGTCTCTCCACTTGCTCAGTTCTGAGAGATAAGTGTGTGTGAAAGCCGTCATTCACCTAGCTTGTTGGGAAGAAAAAGTTTCTTTTCAGTTGTTAACTCCAGTCCATACATATATATGGGGAGGTACTAGCTCCAACTCTGTTTGACAGTGAAAACTGCAGGAACTTCAAACCGGCACTAGGAATCAGACTGAGAAAGCAGAGAAAAAGTGTCTCCTGCATCCCGTTCCCTTGGTGCTAGATGAACGAACGTCTCTCCACTTGCTCAGTTCTGAGAGATAAGTGTGTGTGAAAGCCGTCCTTCACCTAGCTTGTTGGGAACACAAAGTTTCTTTTCAGTAGCAAAATCCATTCCATACATATATATGGGGAGGTACAAGCTCCAACTCGGTTTTACAGTGAAAACTGCAGGAACTTCAAACCGGCCCTAAGAAACAGACTGAGAAAGCAGAGAAAAAGTGTCTCCTGCAACCCGTTCCCTTGGTGCTAGATGAACGAACGTCTCTCCACTTGCTCAGTTCTGAGAGATAAGTGTGTGTGAAAGCCGTCCTTCACCTAGCTTGTTGGGAACACAAAGCTTCTTTTCAGTTGCAAACTCCATTCCATACATATATATGGGGAGGTACAAACTCCAACTCGGTTTGACAGTGAAAACTGCAGGAACTTCAAACCGGCCCTAGGAAACAGACTGAGAAAGCAGAGAAAAAGTGTCTCCTGCAACCCGTTCCCTTGGTGCTAGATGAACGAACGTCTCTCCACTTGCTCAGTTCTGAGAGATAAGTGTGTGTGAAAGCCGTCCTTAACCTAGCTTGTTGGGAACACAAAGCTTATTTTCAGTTGCAAACTCCATTCCATACATATATATGGGGAGGTACAAGCTCCAACTCTGTTTGACAGTGAAAACTGCAGGAACTTCAAACCGGCACTAGGAAACAGACTGAGAAAGCAGAGAAAACGTGTCTCCTGCAACCCGTTCCCTTGGTGCTAGATGAACGAACGTCTCTCCACTTGCTCAGTTCCGAGAGATAAGTGTGTGTGAAAGCCGTCCTTCACCTAGCTTGTTGGGAACACAAAGTTTCTTTTCAGTTGCAAACTCCATTCCATACATATATATGGGGAGGTACAAGCTCCAACTCTGTTTGACAGTGAAAACTGCAGGAACTTCAAACCGGCACTAGGAAACAGACTGAGAAACAGAGAAAAAGTGTCTCCTGCAACCCGTTCCCTTGGTGCTAGATGAACGAACGTCTCTCCACTTGCTCAGTTCTGAGAGATAAGTGTGTGTGAAAGTCGTCCTTCACCTAGCTTGTTGGGAACACAAAGCTTCTTTTTAGTTGCAAACTCCATTCCATATATATATATGGGGATGGAAAAGCTCCAACTCGGTTTTACACTGAAAACTGCAGGAACTTCAAACCGGCACTAGGAAACAGACTGAGAAAGCAGAGAACAAGTGTCTCCTGCAACCCGTTCCCTTGGTGCTAGATGAACGAACGTCTCTCCACTTGCTCAGTTCTGAGAGATAAGTGTGTGTGAAAGCCGCTCTTCACCTAGCTTGTTGGGAACACAAAGTTTCTTTTCAGTTGCAAACTCCATTCCATACATATATATGGGGAGGTACAAGCTCCAAATGGTTTTGACCGTGAAAACTGCAGGAACATCAAACCGGCATTAGGAAACAGACTGAGAAAGCAGAGAAAAAGTATCTCCTGCAACCCGTTCCCTTGGTGCTAGATGAACGAACTTCTCTCCACTTACACAGTTCCGAGAGGTAAGTGTGTGTGAAAGCCGTCCTTCAACTAGCTTGCTGGGAATACAAAGTTTCTTTTCAGTTGCAAACACCATTCCATACATATATATGTGGAGGTACAAGCTCCAACTCACTTTTACACTGAAAACTGCAGGAACTTCAAACCAGCACTAGGAAACAGACTGAGAAAGCAGAGAAATAGTATCTCTTGCAACCCGTTCCCTTGGTGCTAGATGAACCAACGTCTCTCCACTTGCTCAGTTCTGAGAGATAAGTGTGTGTGAAAGCCGTCATTCACCTAGCTTGTTGGGAAGAAAAAGTTTCTTTTCAGTTGCTAACTCCAGTCCATACATATATATGGGGAGGTACTAGCTCCAACTCTGTTTGACAGTGAAAACTGCAGGAACTTCAAACCGGCACTAGGAAACAGACTGAGAAAGCAGAGAAATAGTGTATCCTGCAACCCGTTCCCTTGGTGCTAGATGAACGAACGTCTCTCCACTTGCTCAGTTCTGAGAGATAAGTGTGTGTGAAAGCCGTCCTTCACCTAGCTTGTTGGGAACACAAAGTTTCTTTTCAGTTGCAAACTCCATTCCATACATATATATGGGGAGGTACAAGCTCCAACTCGGTTTTACACTGAAAACTGCAGGAACTTCAAACCAGCACTAGGAAACAGACTGAGAAAGCAGAGAATAAGTGTCTCCTGCAACCCTTTCCCTTGGTGCTAGATGAACGAACGTCTCTCCACTTGCTCAGTTCTGAGAGATAAGTGTGTGTGAAAGCCGTCCTTCACCTAGTTTGATGGGAACACAAAGTTTCTTTTCAGTTGCAAACTCCATTCCATACATATATATGGGTAGGTACAAGCTCCAAATCGGTTTGACAGTGAAAACTGCAGGAACTTCAAACCGGCACTAGGAAACAGACTGAGAAAGCAGAGAAAAAGTGTCTCCTGCAACCCGTTCCCTTGGTGCTAGATGAACGAACGTCTCTCCACTTGCTCAGTTCCGAGAGATATGTGTGTGTGAAAGCCGTCCTTCAACTAGCTTGTTGGGAACACAAAGTTTCTTTTCAGTTGCAAACTCCATTCCATACATATATATGGGGAGGTACAAGCTCCAAATCTGTTTGACAGTGAAAACTGCAGGAACTTCAAACCGGCACTAGGAAACAGACTGAGAAAGCAGAGAAAAAGTGTATCCTGCAACCCGTTCCCTTGGTGCTAGATGAACGAACTTCTCTCCACTTGCTCAGTTCTGAGAGATAAGTGTGTGTGAAAGCCGTCCTTCACCTAGCTTGTTGGGAAAACAAAGCTTATTTTCAGTTGCAAACTCCATTCCATATATATATATGGGGATGTACAAGCTCCAACTCGGTTTTACACTGAAAACTGCAGGAACTTCAAACCGGCACTAGGAAAAAGACTGAGAAAGCAGAGAAAAAGTGTCTCCTGCAACCCGTTCCCTTGGTGCTAGATGAACGAACGTCTCTCCACTTGCTCAATTCTGAGAGATAAGTGTGTGTGAAAGCCGCTCTTCACCTAGCTTGTTGGGAACACAAAGTTTCTTTTCAGTTGCAAACTCCATTCCATACATATATATGGGGAGGTACAAGCTCCAAATCGTTTTGACCGTGAAAACTGCAGGAACATCAAACCGGCATTAGGAAACAGACTGAGAAAGCAGAGAAAAAGTATCTCCTGCAACCCGTTCCCTTGGTGCTAGATGAACGAACTTCTCTCCACTTACACAGTTCCGAGAGGTAAGTGTGTGTGAAAGCCGTCCTTCAACTAGCTTGTTGGGAATACAAAGTTTCTTTTCAGTTGCAAACTCCATTCCATACATATATATGTGGAGGTACAAGCTCCAACTCGGTTTTACACTGAAAACTGCAGGAACTTCAAACCAGCACTAGGAAACAGACTGAGAAACAGAGAAAAAGTATCTCCTGCAACCCGTTCCCTCGGTTTTAGATGAACGAACGTCTCTCCACTTGCTCAGTTCTGAGAGATAAGTGTGTGTGAAAGCCGTCATTTACCAAGCTTGTTGGGAACACAAAGCTTCTTTTCAGTTGCTAACTCCAGTCCATACATATATATGGGGAGGTACTAGCTCCAACTCTGTTTGACAGTGAAAACTGCAGGAACTTCAAACCGGCACTAGGAAACAGACTGAGAAAGCAGAGAAAAAGTGTATCCTGCAACCCGTTCCCTTGGTGCTAGATGAACGAACGTCTCTCCACTTGCTCAGTTCTGAGAGATAAGTGTGTGTGAAAGCCGCCCTTCACCTAGCTTGTTGGGAACACAAAGTTTCTTTTCAGTTGCAAACTCCATTCCATACATATATATGGGGAGGTACAAGCTCCAACTCGGTTTTACACTGAAAACTGCAGGAACTTCAAACCAGCACTAGGAAACAGACTGAGAAAGCAGAGAATAAGTGTCTCCTGCAACCCTTTCCCTTGGTGCTAGATGAACGAACGTCTCTCCACTTGCTCAGTTCTGAGAGATAAGTGTGTGTGAAAGCCGTCCTTCACCTAGTTTGTTGGGAACACAAAGTTTCTTTTCAGTTGCAAACTCCATTCCATACATATATATGGGGAGGTACAAGCTCTAACACGATTTTACAGTGAAAACTGCAGGAACTTCAAACCGGCACTAGGAAACAGACTGAGAAAGCAGAGAAAAAGTGTCTCCTGCAACCCGTTCCCTTGGTGCTAGATGAACGAACGTCTCTCCACTTGCTCAGTTCCGAGAGATATGTGTGTGTGAAAGCCGTCCTTCAACTAGCTTGTTGGGAACACAAAGTTTCTTTTCAGTTGCAAACTCCATTCCATACATATATATGGGGAGGTACAAGCTCCAACTCTGTTTGACAGTGAAAACTGCAGGAACTTCAAACCGGCACTAGGAAACAGACTGAGAAAGCAGAGAAAAAGTGTATCCTGCAACCCGTTCCCTTGGTGCTAGATGAACGAACTTCTCTCCACTTGCTCAGTTCTGAGAGATAAGTGTGTGTGAAAGCCGTCCTTCACCTAGCTTGTTGGGAAAACAAAGCTTATTTTCAGTTGCAAACTCCATTCCATATATATATATGGGGATGTACAAGCTCCAACTCGGTTTTACACTGAAAACTGCAGGAACTTCAAACCGGCACTAGGAAAAAGACTGAGAAAGCAGAGAAAAAGTGTCTCCTGCAACCCGTTCCCTTGGTGCTAGATGAACGAACGTCTCTCCACTTGCTCAATTCTCAGAGATAAGTGTGTGTGAAAGCCGCTCTTCACCTAGCTTGTTGGGAACACAAAGTTTCTTTTCAGTTGCAAACTCCATTCCATACATATATATGGGGAGGTACAAGCTCCAAATCTTTTTGACCGTGAAAACTGCAGGAACATCAAACCGGCATTAGGAAACAGACTGAGAAAGCAGAGAAAAAGTATCTCCTGCAACCCGTTCCCTTGGTGCTAGATGAACGAACTTCTCTCCACTTACACTGTTCCGAGAGGTAAGTGTGTGTGAAAGCCGTCCTTCAACTAGCTTGTTGGGAATACAAAGTTTCTTTTCAGTTGCAAACTCCATTCCATACATATATATGTGGAGGTACAAGCTCCAACTCGGTTTTACACTGAAAACTGCAGGAACTTCAAACCAGCACTAGGAAACAGACTGAGAAACAGAGAAAAAGTATCTCCTGCAACCCGTTCCCTTGGTGCTAGATGAACGAACGTCTCTCCACTTGCTCAGTTCTGAGAGAAAAGTGTGTGTGAAAGCCGTCATATACCTAGCTTGTTGGGAACACAAAGCTTCTTTTCAGTTGCTAACTCCAGTCCATACATATATATGGGGAGGTACTAGCTCCAACTCTGTTTGACAGTGAAAACTGCAGGAACTTCAAACCGGCACTAGGAAACAGACTGAGAAATTAGAGAAAAAGTGTCTCCTGCAACCCGTTCCCTTGGTGCTAGATGAACGAACGTCTCTCCACTTGCTCAGTTCCGAGAGATATGTGTGTGTGAAAGCCGTCCTTCAACTAGCTTGTTGGGAACACAAAGTTTCTTTTAAGTTGCAAACTCCATTCCATACATATATATGGGGAGGTACAAGCTCCAAATCTGTTTGACAGGGAAAACTGCAGGAACTTCAAACCGGCACTAGGAAACAGACTGAGAAAGCAGAGAAAAAGTGTCTCCTGCAACCCGTTCCCTTGGTGCTAGATGAACGAACGTCTCTCCACTTGCTCAGTTCTGAGAGATAATGTGTGTGTGAAAGCCGTACTTCACCTAGCTTGTTGGGAACACAAAGTTTCTTTTCAGTTGCAAACTCCATTCCATACATATATATGGGGAGGTACAAGCTCCAACTCTGTTTTACACTGAAAACTGCAGGAACTTCAAACCGGCACTAGGAAACAGACTGAGGAAGCAGAGAAAAAGTGTCTCCTGCAACCCGTTCCCTTGGTGCTAGATGAACGAACGTCTCTCCACTTGCTCAGTTCTGAGAGATAAGTGTGTGTGAAAGCCGTCCTTCATCTAGCTTGTTGGGAACACAAAGTTTCTTTTCAGTTGCAAACTCCATTCCATACATATATATGGGGAGGTACTAGCTCCAACTCTGTTTTACACTGAAAACTGCAGGAAATTCAAACCGGCACTAGGAAACAGACTGAGAAACAGAGAAAAGTGTCTCCTGCAACCCGTTCCCTTGGTGCTAGATGAACGAACGTCTCTCCACTTGCTCAGTTCTGAGAGATAAGTGTGTGTGAAAGCCGTCCTTCAACTAGCTTGTTGGGAACACAAAGCTTCTTTTTAGTTGCAAACTCCATTCCATATATATATATGGGGATGGAAAAGCTCCAACTCGGTTTTACACTGAAAACTGCAGGAACTTCAAACCGGCACTAGGAAACAGACTGAGAAAGCAGAGAACAAGTGTCTCCTGCAACCCGTTCCCTTGGTGCTAGATGAACGAACGTCTCTCCACTTGCTCAGTTCTGAGAGATAAGTGTGTGTGAAAGCCGCTCTTCACCTAGCTTGTTGGGAACACAAAGTTTCTTTTCAGTTGCAAACTCCAATCCATACATATATATGGGGAGGTACAAGATCCAAATGGTTTTGACCGTGAAAACTGCAGGAACATCAAACCGGCATTAGGAAACAGACTGAGAAAGCAGAGAAAAAGTATCTCCTGCAACCCGTTCCCTTGGTGCTAGATGAACGAACTTCTCTCCACTTACACAGTTCCGAGAGGTAAGTGTGTGTGAAAGCCGTCCTTCAACTAGCTTGCTGGGAATACAAAGTTTCTTTTCAGTTGCAAACACCATTCCATACATATATATGTGGAGGTACAAGCTCCAACTCGCTTTTACACTGAAAACTGCAGGAACTTCAAACCAGCACTAGGAAACAGACTGAGAAAGCAGAGAAAAAGTGTCTCCTGCAACCCGTTCCCTTGGTGCTAGATGAACGAACGTCTCTCCACTTGCTCAGTTCTGAGAGATAAGTGTGTGTGAAAGCCGTCCTTCACCTAGCTTGTTGGGAACACAAAGTTTCTTTTCAGTTGCAAACTCCATTCCATACATATATATGGGGAGGTACAAGCTCCAACTCGGTTTTACACTGAAAACTGCAGGAACTTCAAACCAGCACTAGGAAACAGACTGAGAAAGCAGAGAAAAAGTGTCTCCTGCAAACCTTTCCCTTGGTGCTAGATGAACGAACGTCCCTCCACTTGCTCAGTTCTGAGAGATAAGTGTGTGTGAAAGCCGTCCTTCACCTAGTTTGTTGGGAACACAAAGTTTCTTTTCAGTTGCAAACTCCATTCCATACATATATATGGGTAGGTACAAGCTCCAAATCGGTTTGACAGTGAAAACTGCAGGAACTTCAAACCGGCACTAGGAAACAGACTGAGAAAGCAGAGAAAAAGTGTATCCTGCAACCCGTTCCCTTGGTGCTAGACGAACGAACTTCTCTCCACTTGCTCAGTTCTGAGAGATAAGTGTGTGTGAAAGCCGTCCTTCACCTAGCTTTTTGGGAAAACAAAGCTTATTTTCAGTTGCAAACTCCATTCCATACATATATATGGGGAGGTACAAGCTCCAACTCGGTTTTACACTGAAAACTGCAGGAACTTCAAACCGGCACTAGGAAAAAGACTGAGAAAGCAGAGAAAAAGTGTCTCCCGCAACCCGTTCCCTTGGTGCTAGATGAACGAACGTCTCTCCACTTGCTCAATTCTGAGAGATAAGTGTGTGTGAAAGCCGCTCTTCACCTATCTTGTTGGGAACACAAAGTTTCTTTTCAGTTGCAAACTCCATTCCATACATATATATGGGGAGGTACAAGCTCCAAATCGTTTTGACCGTGAAAACTGCAGGAACATCAAACCGGCATTAGGAAACAGACTGAGAAAGCAGAGAAAAAGTATCTCCTGCAACCCGTTCCCTTGGTGCTAGATGAACGATCTTCTCTCCACTTACACAGTTCCGAGAGGTAAGTGTGTGTGAAAGCCGTCCTTCAACTAGCTTGTTGGGAATACAAAGTTTCTTTTCAGTTGCAAACTCCATTCCATACATATATATGTGGAGGTACAAGCTCCAACTCGGTTTTACACTGAAAACTGCAGGAACTTCAAACCAGCACTAGGAAACAGACTGAGAAACAGAGAAAAAGTATCTCCTGAAACCCGTTCCCTTGGTGCTAGATGAACGAAAGTCTCTCCACTTGCTCAGTTCTGAGAGATAAGTGTGTGTGAAAGCCGTCATTCACCTAGCTTGTTGGGAACACAAAGCTTCTTTTCAGTTGCTAACTCCAGTCCATACATATATATGGGGAGGTACTAGCTCCAACTCTGTTTGACAGTGAAAATTGCAGGAACTTCAAACCGGCACTAGGAAACAGACTGAGAAATCAGAGAAAAAGTGTCTCCTGCAACCCGTTCCCTTGGTGCTAGAGGAACGAACGTCTATCCACTTGCTCAGTTCTGAGTGATAAGTGGGTGTGAAAGCCGTCCTTCACCTAGCTTGTTGGGAACACAAAGTTTCTTTTCAGTTGCAAACTCCATTCCATACATATATATGGGGAGGTACAAGCTCCAACTCGGTTTTACACTGAAAACTGCAGGAACTTCAAACCAGCACTAGGAAACAGACTGAGAAAGCAGAGAAAAAGTGTCTCCTGCAACCCTTTCCCTTGGTGCTAGATGAACGAACGTCCCTCCACTTGCTCAGTTCTGAGAGATAAGTGTGTGTGAAAGCCGTCCTTCACCTAGTTTGTTGGGAACACAAAGTTTCTTTTCAGTTGCAAACTCCATTCCATACATATATATGGGTAGGTACAAGCTCCAAATCGGTTTGACAGTGAAAACTGCAGGAACTTCAAACCGGCAGTAGGAAACAGACTGAGAAAGCAGAGAAAAAGTGTCTCCTGCAACCCGTTCCCTTGGTGCTAGATGAAAGAACGTCTCTCCACTTGCTCAGTTCCGAGAGATATGTGTGTGTGAAAGCCGTCCTTCAACTAGCTTGTTGGGAACACAAAGTTTCTTTTCAGTTGCAAACTCCATTCCATACATATATATGGGGAGGTACAAGCTCCAACTCTGTTTGACAGTGAAAACTGCAGGAACTTCAAACCGGCACTAGGAAACAGACTGAGAAAGCAGAGAAAAAGTGTCTCCTGCAACCCGTTCCCTTGGTGCTAGATGAACGAACGTCTCTCCACTTGCTCAGTTCTGAGAGATAAGTGTGTGTGAAAGCCGTCCTTCACCTAGCTTGTTGGGAACACAAAGTTTCTTTTCAGTTGCAAACTCCATTCCATACATATATATGGGGAGGTACTAGCTCCAACTCGGTTTTACACTGAAAACTGCAGGAACTTCAAACCGGCACTAGGAAACCGACTGAGGAATCAGAGAAAAATTGTCTCCTGCAACCCGTTCCCTTGGTGCTAGATGAACGAACGTCTCTCCACTTGCTCAGTTCTGAGAGATAAGTGTGTGTGAAAGCCGTCCTTCACCTAGCTTGTTGGGAACACAAAGTTTCTTTTCAGTTGCAAACTCCATTCCATACATATATATGGGGAGGTACTAGCTCCAACTCGGTTTGACAGTGAAAACTGCAGGAACTTCAAACCGGCACTAGGAAACAGACTGACAAAGCAGAGAAAAAGTGTCTCCTGCAAACCGCTCCCTTGGTGCTAGATGAACGAACGTCTCTCCACTTGCTCAGTTCTGAGAGATAAGTGTGTTGAAAGCCATCCTTCACCTAGATTGTGGGGAACACAAAGTTTCTTTTCAGTTGCAAACTCCATTCCTTACATATATATGGGGAGGTACTAGCTCCAACTCTGTTTGACAGTGAAAACTGCAGGAACTTCAAACCGGCACTAGGTAACAGACTGAGAAAGCAGAGAAAAAGTGTCTCCTGCAACCCGTTCCCTTGGTGCTAGATGAACGAACGTCTCTCCACTTGCTCAGTTCTGAGAGATAAGTGTGTGTGAAAGCCGCTCTTCACCAAGCTTGTTGGGAACACAAAGTTTCTTTTCAGTTGCAAACTCCATTCCATACATATATATGGGGAAGTACAAGCTCCAACTCGGTTTGACAGTGAAAACTGCAGGAACTTCAACCCGGCACTAGGAATCAGACTGACAAAGCAGAGAAAAAGTGTCACCTGCAACCCGTTCCCTTGGTGCTAGATGAACGAACGTCTCTCCACTTGCTCAGTTCTGAGAGATAAGTGTGTGTGAAAGCCGTCCTTCACCTAGCTGGTTGGGAACACAAAGTTTCTTTTCAGTTGCAAACTCCATTCCATACATATATATGGGGAGGTACAAGCTCCAACTCGGTTTGACAGTGAAAACTGCAGGAACTTCAAACCGGCCCTAGGAAACAGACTGAGAAAGCAGAGAAAATGTGTCTCCTGCAACCCGTTGCCTTGGTGCTAGATGAACGAACGTCTCTCCACTTGCTCAGTTCTGAGAGATAAGTGTGTGTTAAAGCTGTCCTTCACCTAGCTTGTTGGAAACACAAACTTTCTTTTCAGTTGCAAACTCCATTCCATACATATATATGGGGAGGTACAAGCTCCAACGCGGTTTTGCAGTGAAAACTGCAGGAACTTCAAACCGGCACTAGGAAACAGACTGAGAAAGCAGAGAAATAGTGTCTCCTGCAACCCGTTCCCTTGGTGCTAGATGAACGAACGTCTCTCCACTTGCTCAGTTCCGAGAGATATGTGTGTGTGAAAGCCGTCTTTCAACTAGCTTGTTGGGAACACAAAGTTTCTTTTCAGTTGCAAACTCCATTCCATACATATATATGGGGAGGTACAAGCTCCACCTCTGTTTGACAGTGAAAACTGCAGGAACTTCAAACCGGCACTAGGAAACAGACTGAGAAAGCAGAGAAAAAGTGTATCCTGCAACCCGTTCCCTTGGTGCTAGATGAACGAACGTCTCTCCACTTGCTCAGTTCTGAGAGATAAGTGTGTGTGAAAGCCGTCCTTCACCTAGCTTGTTGGGAACACAAAGTTTCTTTTCAGTTGCAAACTCCATTCCATACATATATATGGGGAGGTACAAGCTCCAACTCGGTTTTACACTGAAAACTGCAGGAACTTCAAACCGGCACTCGGAAAGAGACTGAGAAAGCAGAGAAAAAGTGTCTCCTGCAACCCGTTCCCTTGGTGCTAGATGAACGAACGTCTCTCCACTTGCTCAGTTCTGAGAGATAAGAGTGTGTGAAAGCCAACCTTCACCTAGATTGTGGGGAACACAAAGTTTCTTTTCAGTTGCAAACTCCATTCCATACATATATATGGGGAGGTACTAGCTCCAACTCGGTTTTACAGTGAAAACTGCAGGAACTTCAAACCGGCACTAGGAATCAGACTGAGAAAGCAGAGAAAAAGTGTCTCCTGCAACCCGTTCCCTTGGTGCTAGATGAACGAACGTCTCTCCACTTGCTCAGTTCTGAGAGATAAGTGTGTGTGAAAGCCGTCCTTCACCTAGCTTGTTGGGAACACAAAGCTTCTTTTCAGTTGCAAACTCCATTCCATACATATATATGGGGAGGTACAAACTCAAACTCGGTTTGACAGTGTAAACTGCAGGAACTTCAAACCGGCCCTAGGAAACAGACTGAGAAAGCAGAGAAAAAGTGTCTCCTGCAACCCGTTCCCTTGGTGATAGATGAACGAACGTCTCTCCACTTGCTCAGTTCTGAGAGATAAGTGGGTGTGAAAGCCATCCTTCACCTAGCTTGTTGGGAACACAAATCTTCTTTTCAGTTGCAAACTCCATTCCATACATATATATGGGTAGGTACAAACTCCAACTCGGTTTTACAGTGAAAACTGCAGGAACGTCAAACCGGCCCTAGGAAAAGGACTGAGAAAGCAGAGAAAAAGTGTCTCCTGAAACCCGTTCCCTTGGTGCTAGATGAAAGAACGTCTCTCCACTTGCTCAGTTCTCAGAGATAAGTGTGTGTGAAAGCCGCTCTTCACCAAGCTTGTTGGGAACAAAAAGTTTCTTTTCAGTTGCAAACTCCATTCCATACATATATATGGGGAGGTACTAGCTCCAACTCGGTTTGACAGTGAAAACTGCAGGAACTTCAAACCGGCACTAGGAAAGAGACTGAGAAAGCAGAGAAAAAGTGTCTCCTGCAACCCGTTCCCTTGGTGCTAGATGAACGAACGTCTCTCCACTTGCTCAGTTCTGAGAAATAAGAGTGTGTGAAAGCCACCCTTCACCTTGATTGTGGGGAACACAAAGTTTCTTTTCAGTTGCAAACTCCATTCCATACATATATATGGGGAGGTACTAGCTCCAACTCGGTTTTACAGTGAAAACTGCAGGAACTTCAAACCGGCACTAGGAATCAGACTGAGAAAGCAGAGAAAAACTGTCTCCTGCAAACCGTTCCATTGGTGCTAGATGAACGAACGTCTCTCCACTTGCTCAGTTCTGAGAGATAAGTGTGTGTGAAAGCCGTCCTTCACCTAGCTTGTTGGGAACACAAAGTTTCTTTTCAGTTGCAAACTCCATTCCATACATATATATGGGGAGGTACAAGCTCCAACTCTGTTTTACAGTGAAAACTGCAGGAACTTCAAACCGGCCCTAAGAAACAGACTGAGAAAGCAGAGAAAAAGTGTCTCCTGCAACCCGTTCCCTTGGTGCTAGATGAACGAACGTCTCTCCACTTGCTCAGTTCTGAGAGATAAGTGTGTGTGAAAGCCGTCCTTCACCTAGCTTGTTGGGAACACAAAGCTTCTTTTCAGTTGCAAACTCCATTCCATACATATATATGGGGAGGTACAAACTCAAACTCGGTTTGACAGTGAAAACTGCAGGAACTTCAAACCGGCCCTAGGAAACAGACTGAGAAAGCAGAGAAAAAGTGTCTCCTGAAACCCGTTCCCTTGGTGCTAGATGAAAGAACGTCTCTCCACTTGCTCAGTTCTGAGAGATAAGTGTGTGTGAAAGCCGCTCTTCACCAAGCTTTTTGGGAACAAAAAGTTTCTTTTCAGTTGCAAACTCCATTCCATACATATATATGGGGAGGTACTAGCTCCAACTCGGTTTGACAGTGAAAACTGCAGGAACTTCAAACCAGCACTAGGAAAGAGACTGAGAAAGCAGAGAAAAAGTGTCTCCTGCAACCCGTTCCCTTGGTGCTAGATGAACGAACGTCTCTCCACTTGCTCAGTTCTGAGAGATAAAAGTGTGTGAAAGCCACCCTTCACCTAGATTGTGGGGAACACAAAGTTTCTTTTCAGTTGCAAACTCCATTCCATACATATATATGGGGAGGTACTAGCTCCAACTCGGTTTTACAGTGAAAACTGCAGGAACTTCAAACCGGCACTAGGAATCAGACTGAGAAAGCAGAGAAAAAGTGTCTCCTGCAACCCGTTCCCTTGGTGCTAGATGAACGAACGTCTCTCCACTTGCTCAGTTCTGAGAGATAAGTGTGTGTGAAAGCCGTCCTTCACCTAGCTTGTTGGGAACACAAAGTTTCTTTTCAGTTGCAAACTCCATTCCATACATATATATGGGGAGGTACAAGCTCCAACTCTGTTTTACAGTGAAAACTGCAGGAACTTCAAACCGGCCCTAAGAAACAGACTGAGAAAGCAGAGAAAAAGTGTCTCCTGCAACCCGTTCCCTTGGTGCTAGATGAACGAACGTCTCTCCACTTGCTCAGTTCTGAGAGATAAGTGTGTGTGAAAGCCGTCCTTCACCTATCTTGTTGGGAACACAAAGCTTCTTTTCAGTTGCAAACTCCATTCCATACATATATATGGGGAGGTACAAACTCAAACTCGGTTTGACAGTGAAAACTGCAGGAACTTCAAACCGGCCCTAGGAAACAGACTGAGAAAGCAGAGAAAAAGTGTCTCCTGCAACCCGTTCCCTTGGTGATAGATGAACGAACGTCTCTCCACTTGCTCAGTTCTGAGAGATAAGTGGGTGTGAAAGACATCCTTCACCTAGCTTGTTGGGAACACAAAGCTTCTTTTCAGTTGCAAACTCCATTCCATACATATATATGGGGAGGTACAAACTCCAACTCGGTTTTACAGTGAAAACTGCAGGAACTTCAAACCGGCCCTAGGAAACAGACTGAGAAAGCAGAGAAAAAGTGTCTCCTGCAACCCGTTCCCTTGGTGCTAGATGAACGAACGTCTCTCCACTTGCTCAGTTCTGAGAGATAAGTGTGTGTGAAAGCCGTCCTTCACCTAGCTTGTTGGGAACACAAAGCTTCTTTTCAGTTGCAAACTCCATTCCATACATATATATGGGGAGGTACTAGCTCCAACTCTGTTTGACAGTGAAAACTGCAGGAACTTCAAACCAGCACTAGGAAACAGACTGAGAAAGCAGAGAAAAAGTGTCTCCTGCAACCCGTTCCCTTGGTGCTAGATGAACGAACGTCTCTCCACTTGCTCAGTTCCGAGAGATATGTGTGTGTGAAAGCCGCCTTTCAACTAGCTTGTTAGGAACACAAAGTTTCTTTTAAGTTGCAAACTCCATTCCATACATATATATGGGGAGGTACTAGCTCCAACTCGGTTTGACAGTGAAAACTGCAGGAACTTCAAACTGGCACTAGGAAACAGACTGAGAAAGCAGAGAAAAAGTGTCTCCTGCAACCCGTTCCCTTGGTGCTAGATGAACGAACGTCTCTCCACTTGCTCAGTTCTGAGAGATAAGTGTGTTGAAAGCCATCCTTCACCTAGATTGTGGGGAACACAAAGTTTCTTTTCAGTTGCAAACTCCATTACATACATATATATGGGGAGGTACAAGCTCCAACTCTGTTTGACAGTGAAAACTGCAGGAACTTCAAACCGGCACTAGGAAACAGACTGAGAAAGCAGAGAAAAAGTGTCTCCTGCAACCCGTTCCCTTGGTGCTAGATGAACGAACGTCTCTCCACTTGCTCAGTTCTGAGAGATAAGTGTGTGTGAAAGCCGCTCTTCACCAAGCTTGTTGGGAACAAAAAGTTTCTTTTCAGTTGCAAACTCCATTCCATACATATATATGGGGAGGTACTAGCTCCAACTCGGTTTGACAGTGAAAACTGCAGGAACTTCAAACCGGCACTAGGAAAGAGACTGAGAAAGCAGAGAAAAAGTGTCTCCTGTAACCCGTTCCCTTGGTGCTAGATGAACGAACGTCTCTCCACTTGCTCAGTTCTGAGAGATAAGAGTGTGTGAAAGCCACCCTTCACCTAGATTGTGGGGAACACAAAGTTTCTTTTCAGTTGCAAACTCCATTCCATACATATATATGGGGAGGTACTAGCTCCAACTCGGTTTTACAGTGAAAACTGCAGGAACTTCAAACCGGCACTAGGAATCAGACTGAGAAAGCAGAGAAAAAGTGTCTCCTGCAACCCGTTCCCTTGGTGCTAGATGAACGAACGTCTCTCCACTTGCTCAGTTCCGAGAGATAATAGTGTGTGAAAGCCGTCCTTCACCTAGCTTGTTGGGAACACAAAGTTTCTTTTCAGTTGCAAAATCCATTCCATACATATATATGGGGAGGTACAAGCTCCAACTCTGTTTTACAGTGAAAACTGCAGGAACTTCAAACCGGCCCTAAGAAACAGACTGAGAAAGCAGAGAAAAAGTGTCTCCTGCAACCCGTTCCCTTGGTGCTAGATGAACGAACGTCTCTCCACTTGCTCAGTTCTGAGAGATAAGTGTGTGTGAAAGCCGTCCTTCACCTAGCTTGTTGGGAACACAAAGCTTCTTTTCAGTTGCAAACTCCATTCCATACATATATATGGGGAGGTACAAACTCAAACTCGGTTTGACAGTGAAAACTGCAGGAACTTCAAACCGGCCCTAGGAAACAGACTGAGAAAGCAGAGAAAAAGTGTCTCCTGAAACCCGTTCCCTTGGTGCTAGATGAAAGAACGTCTCTCCACTTGCTCAGTTCTGAGAGATAAGTGTGTGTGAAAGCCGCTCTTCACCAAGCTTTTTGGGAACAAAAAGTTTCTTTTCAGTTGCAAACTCCATTCCATACATATATATGGGGAGGTACTAGCTCCAACTCGGTTTGACAGTGAAAACTGCAGGAACTTCAAACCAGCACTAGGAAAGAGACTGAGAAAGCAGAGAAAAAGTGTCTCCTGCAACCCGTTCCCTTGGTGCTAGATGAACGAACGTCTCTCCACTTGCTCAGTTCTGAGAGATAAAAGTGTGTGAAAGCCACCCTTCACCTAGATTGTGGGGAACACAAAGTTTCTTTTCAGTTGCAAACTCCATTCCATACATATATATGGGGAGGTACTAGCTCCAACTCGGTTTTACAGTGAAAACTGCAGGAACTTCAAACCGGCACTAGGAATCAGACTGAGAAAGCAGAGAAAAAGTGTCTCCTGCAACCCGTTCCCTTGGTGCTAGATGAACGAACGTCTCTCCACTTGCTCAGTTCTGAGAGATAAGTGTGTGTGAAAGCCGTCCTTCACCTAGCTTGTTGGGAACACAAAGTTTCTTTTCAGTTGCAAACTCCATTCCATACATATATATGGGGAGGTACAAGCTCCAACTCTGTTTTACAGTGAAAACTGCAGGAACTTCAAACCGGCCCTAAGAAACAGACTGAGAAAGCAGAGAAAAAGTGTCTCCTGCAACCCGTTCCCTTGGTGCTAGATGAACGAACGTCTCTCCACTTGCTCAGTTCTGAGAGATAAGTGTGTGTGAAAGCCGTCCTTCACCTATCTTGTTGGGAACACAAAGCTTCTTTTCAGTTGCAAACTCCATTCCATACATATATATGGGGAGGTACAAACTCAAACTCGGTTTGACAGTGAAAACTGCAGGAACTTCAAACCGGCCCTAGGAAACAGACTGAGAAAGCAGAGAAAAAGTGTCTCCTGCAACCCGTTCCCTTGGTGATAGATGAACGAACGTCTCTCCACTTGCTCAGTTCTGAGAGATAAGTGGGTGTGAAAGACATCCTTCACCTAGCTTGTTGGGAACACAAAGCTTCTTTTCAGTTGCAAACTCCATTCCATACATATATATGGGGAGGTACAAACTCCAACTCGGTTTTACAGTGAAAACTGCAGGAACTTCAAACCGGCCCTAGGAAACAGACTGAGAAAGCAGAGAAAAAGTGTCTCCTGCAACCCGTTCCCTTGGTGCTAGATGAACGAACGTCTCTCCACTTGCTCAGTTCTGAGAGATAAGTGTGTGTGAAAGCCGTCCTTCACCTAGCTTGTTGGGAACACAAAGCTTCTTTTCAGTTGCAAACTCCATTCCATACATATATATGGGGAGGTACTAGCTCCAACTCTGTTTGACAGTGAAAACTGCAGGAACTTCAAACCAGCACTAGGAAACAGACTGAGAAAGCAGAGAAAAAGTGTCTCCTGCAACCCGTTCCCTTGGTGCTAGATGAACGAACGTCTCTCCACTTGCTCAGTTCCGAGAGATATGTGTGTGTGAAAGCCGCCTTTCAACTAGCTTGTTAGGAACACAAAGTTTCTTTTAAGTTGCAAACTCCATTCCATACATATATATGGGGAGGTACTAGCTCCAACTCGGTTTGACAGTGAAAACTGCAGGAACTTCAAACTGGCACTAGGAAACAGACTGAGAAAGCAGAGAAAAAGTGTCTCCTGCAACCCGTTCCCTTGGTGCTAGATGAACGAACGTCTCTCCACTTGCTCAGTTCTGAGAGATAAGTGTGTTGAAAGCCATCCTTCACCTAGATTGTGGGGAACACAAAGTTTCTTTTCAGTTGCAAACTCCATTACATACATATATATGGGGAGGTACAAGCTCCAACTCTGTTTGACAGTGAAAACTGCAGGAACTTCAAACCGGCACTAGGAAACAGACTGAGAAAGCAGAGAAAAAGTGTCTCCTGCAACCCGTTCCCTTGGTGCTAGATGAACGAACGTCTCTCCACTTGCTCAGTTCTGAGAGATAAGTGTGTGTGAAAGCCGCTCTTCACCAAGCTTGTTGGGAACAAAAAGTTTCTTTTCAGTTGCAAACTCCATTCCATACATATATATGGGGAGGTACTAGCTCCAACTCGGTTTGACAGTGAAAACTGCAGGAACTTCAAACCGGCACTAGGAAAGAGACTGAGAAAGCAGAGAAAAAGTGTCTCCTGTAACCCGTTCCCTTGGTGCTAGATGAACGAACGTCTCTCCACTTGCTCAGTTCTGAGAGATAAGAGTGTGTGAAAGCCACCCTTCACCTAGATTGTGGGGAACACAAAGTTTCTTTTCAGTTGCAAACTCCATTCCATACATATATATGGGGAGGTACTAGCTCCAACTCGGTTTTACAGTGAAAACTGCAGGAACTTCAAACCGGCACTAGGAATCAGACTGAGAAAGCAGAGAAAAAGTGTCTCCTGCAACCCGTTCCCTTGGTGCTAGATGAACGAACGTCTCTCCACTTGCTCAGTTCCGAGAGATAATTGTGTGTGAAAGCCGTCCTTCACCTAGCTTGTTGGGAACACAAAGTTTCTTTTCAGTTGCAAAATCCATTCCATACATATATATGGGGAGGTACAAGCTCCAACTCTGTTTTACAGTGAAAACTGCAGGAACTTCAAACCGGCCCTAAGAAACAGACTGAGAAAGCAGAGAAAAAGTGTCTCCTGCAACCCGTTCCCTTGGTGCTAGATGAACGAACGTCTCTCCACTTACACAGTTCCGAGAGGTAAGTGTGTGTGAAAGCCGTCCTTCACCTAGCTTGTTGGGAACACAAAGCTTCTTTTCAGTTGCAAACTCCATTCCATACATATATATGGGGAGGTACAAACTCAAACTCGGTTTGAAAGTGAAAACTGCAGGAACTTCAACACGGCACTAGGAATCAGACTGACAAAGCAGAGAAAAAGTGTCTCCTGCAACCCGTTCCCTTGGTGCTAGATGAACGAACGTCTCTCCACTTGCTCAGTTCTGAGAGATAATTGTGTGTGAAAGCCGTCCTTCAACTAGCTTGTTGGGAACACAAAGTTTCTTTTCAGTTGCAAACTCCATTCCATACATATATATGGGTAGGTACAAGCTCCAACTCGGTTTTACAGTGAAAACTGCAGGAACTTCAAACAGGCCCTAGGAAACAGACTGAGAATGCAGAGTCAAAGTGTCTCCTGCAACCCACTCCCTTGGTGCTAGATGAACGAACGTCTCTCCACTTGCTCAGTTCTGAGAGATAAGTGTGTGTGAAAGCCGCACTTCATCCTAGCTTGTTGGGAACACAAAGTTTCTTTTCAGTTGCAAACTCCATTCCATACATATATATGGGGAGGTACAAGCTCCAAATCGGTTTTACAGTGAAAACTGCAGGAACTTCAAACCGGCCCTAAGAAACAGACTGAGAAAACAGAGAAAAAGTGTCTCCTGCAACCCGTTCCCTTGGTGCTAGATGAACGAACGTCTCTCCACTTGCTCAGTTCTGAGAGATAAGTGTGTGTGAAAGCCGTCCTTCACCTAGCTTGTTGGGAACACAAAGCTTCTTTTCAGTTGCAAACTCCATTCCATACATATATATGGGGAGGTACAAACTCAAACTCGGTTTGACAGTGAAAACTGCAGGAACTTCAAACCGGCCCTAGGAAACAGACTGAGAAAGCAGAGAAAAAGTGTCTCCTGCAACCCGTTCCCTTGGTGATAGATGAACGAACGTCTCTCCACTTGCTCAGTTCTGAGAGATAAGTGGGTGTGAAAGACATCCTTCACCTAGCTTGTTGGGAACACAAAGCTTCTTTTCAGTTGCAAACTCCATTCCATACATATATATGGGGAGGTACAAACTCCAACTCGGTTTTACAGTGAAAACTGCAGGAACTTCAAACCGGCCCTAGGAAACAGACTGAGAAAGCAGAGAAAAAGTGTCTCCTGCAACCCGTTCCCTTGGTGCTAGATGAACGAACGTCTCTCCACTTGCTCAGTTCTGAGAGATAAGTGTGTGTGAAAGCCGTCCTTCACCTAGCTTGTTGGGAACACAAAGCTTCTTTTCAGTTGCAAACTCCATTCCATACATATATATGGGTAGGTACTAGCTCCAACTCTGTTTGACAGTGAAAACTGCAGGAACTTCAAACCAGCACTAGGAAACAGACTGAGAAAGCAGAGAAAAAGTGTCTCCTGCAACCCGTTCCCTTGGTGCTAGATGAACGAACGTCTCTCCACTTGCTCAGTTCCGAGAGATATGTGTGTGTGAAAGCCGCCTTTCAACTAGCTTGTTAGGAACACAAAGTTTCTTTTAAGTTGCAAACTCCATTCCATACATATATATGGGGAGGTACTAGCTCCAACTCGGTTTGACAGTGAAAACTGCAGGAACTTCAAACTGGCACTAGGAAACAGACTGAGAAAGCAGAGAAAAAGTGTCTCCTGCAACCCGTTCCCTTGGTGCTAGATGAACGAACGTCTCTCCACTTGCTCAGTTCTGAGAGATAAGTGTGTTGAAAGCCATCCTTCACCTAGATTGTGGGGAACACAAAGTTTCTTTTCAGTTGCAAACTCCATTCCATACATATATATGGGGAGGTACAAGCTCCAACTCTGTTTGACAGTGAAAACTGCAGGAACTTCAAACCGGCACTAGGAAACAGACTGAGAAAGCAGAGAAAAAGTGTCTCCTGCAACCCGTTCCCTTGGTGCTAGATGAACGAACGTCTCTCCACTTGCTCAGTTCTGAGAGATAAGTGTGTGTGAAAGCCGATCTTCACCAAGCTTGTTGGGAACAAAACGTTTCTTTTCAGTTGCAAACTCCATTCCATACATATATATGGGGAGGTACTAGCTCCAACTCGGTTTGACAGTGAAAACTGCAGGAACTTCAAACCGGCACTAGGAAAGAGACTGAGAAATCAGAGAAAAAGTGTCTCCTGCAACCCGTTCCCTTGGTGCTAGATGAACGAACGTCTCTCCACTTGCTCAGTTCTGAGAGATAAGAGTGTGTGAAAGCCACCCTTCACCTAGATTGTGGGGAACACAAAGTTTCTTTTCAGTTGCAAACTCCATTCCATACATATATATGGGGAGGTACTAGCTCCAACTCGGTTTTACAGTGAAAACTGCAGGAACTTCAAACCGGCACTAGGAATCAGACTGAGAAAGCAGAGAAAAAGTGTCTCCTGCAACCCGTTCCCTTGGTGCTAGATGAACGAACGTCTCTCCACTTGCTCAGTTCCGAGAGATAAGTGTGTGTGAAAGCCGTCCTTCACCTAGCTTTTTGGGAACACAAAGTTTATTTTCAGTTGCAAAATCCATTCCATACATATATATGGGGAGGTACAAGCTCCAACTCTCTTTTACAGTGAAAACTGCAGGAACTTCAAACCGGCCCTAAGAAACAGACTGAGAAAGCAGAGAAAAAGTGTCTCCTGCAACCCGTTCCCTTGGTGCTAGATGAACGAACGTCTCTGCACTTGCTCAGTTCTGAGGGATAAGTGTGTGTGAAAGCCGTCCTTCACCTAGCTTGTTGGGAACACAAAGCTTCTTTTCAGTTGCAAACTCCATTCCATACATATATATGGGGAGGTACAAACTCAAACTCGGTTTGAAAGTGAAAACTGCAGGAACTTCAACACGGCACTAGGAATCATACTGACAAAGCAGAGAAAAAGTGTCTCCTGCAACCCGTTCCCTTGGTGCTAGATGAACGAACGTCTCTCCACTTGCTCAGTTCTGAGAGATAATTGTGTGTGAAAGCCGTCCTTCAACTAGCTTGTTGGGAACACAAAGTTTCTTTTCAGTTGCAAACTCCATTCCATACATATATATGGGTAGGTACAAGCTCCAACTCGGTTTTACAGTGAAAACTGCAGGAACTTCAAACAGGCCCTAGGAAACAGACTGAGAATGCAGAGTCAAAGTGTCTCCTGCAACCCACTCCCTTGGTGCTAGATGAACGAACGTCTCTCCACTTGCTCAGTTCTGAGAGATAAGTGTGTGTGAAAGCCGCACTTCATCCTAGCTTGTTGGGAACACAAAGTTTCTTTTCAGTTGCAAACTCCATTCCATACATATATATGGGGAGGTACAAGCTCCAAATCGGTTTTACAGTGAAAACTGCAGGAACTTCAAACCGGCCCTAGGAAACAGACTGAGAAAGCAGAGAAAAAGTTTCTCCTGCAACCCGTTCCCTTGGTGCTAGATGAACGAACGTCTCTCCAATTGCTCAGTTCTGAGAGATAAGTGTTTGTTAAAGCCGTCCTTCACCTAGCTTGTTGGAAACACAAACTTTCTTTTCAGCTGCAAACTCCATTCCATACATATATATGGGGAGGTACAAGCTCCAACTCGGTTTTGCAGTGAAAACTGCAGGAACTTCAAACCGGCACTAGGAAACAGACTGAGAAAGCAGAGAAATACTGTCTCCTGCAACCCGTTCCCTTGGTGCTAGATGAACGAACGTCTCTCCACTTGCTCAGTTCCGAGAGATATGTGTGTGTGAAAGCCGTCCTTCAACCAACTTGTTGGGAACACAAAGTTTCTTTTAAGTGGCAAACTCCATTCCATACATATATATGGGGAGGTACAAGCTCCAAATCTATTTGACAGGGAAAACTGCAGGAACTTCAAACCGGCACTAGGAAACAGACTGAGAAAGCAGAGAAAAAGTGTCTCCTGCAACCCGTTCCCTTGGTGCTAGATGAACGAAAGTCTCTCCACTTGCTCAGTTCCGAGAGATAAGTGTGTGTGAAAGCCGTCCTTCACCTAGCTTGTTGGGAACACAAAGTTTCTTTTCAGTTGCAAAATCCATTCCATATATATATATGGGGAGGTACAAGCTCCAACTCTGTTTAACAGTGAAAACTGCAGGAACTTCAAACCGGTCCTAAGAAACAGACTGAGAAAGCAGAGAAAATGTGTCTCCTGCAACCCGTTCCCTTGGTGCTAGATGAACGAACGTCTCTGCACTTGCTCAGTTCTGAGAGATAAGTGTGTGTGAAAGCCGTCCTTCACCTAGCTTGTTGGGAACACAAAGCTTCTTTTCAGTTGCAAACTCCATTCCATACATATATATGGGGAGGTACAAACTCAAACTCGGTTTGAAAGTGAAAACTGCAGGAACTTCAACACGGCACTAGGAATCCGACTGACAAAGCAGAGAAAAAGTGTCTCCTGCAACCCGTTCCCTTGGTGCTAGATGAACGAACGTCTCTCCACTTGCTCAGTTCTGAGAGATAAGTGTGTGTGAAAGCCGCACTTCATCCTAGCTTGTTGGGAACACAAAGTTTCTTTTCAGTTGCAAACTCCATTCCATATATATATATATGGGTAGGTACAAGCTCCAACTCGGTTTTACAGTGAAAACTGCAGGAACTTCAAACAGGCCCTAGGAAACAGACTGAGAATGCAGAGAAAAAGTGTCTCCTGCAACCCACTCCCTTGGTGCTAGATGAACGAACGTCTCTCCACTTGCTCAGTTCTGAGAGATAAGTGTGTGTGAAAGCCGCACTTCATCCTAGCTTGTTGGGAACACAAAGTTTCTTTTCAGTTGCAAACTCCATTCCATACATATATATGGGGAGGTACAAGCTCCAACTCGGTTTTGCAGTGAAAACTGCAGGAACTTCAAACCGGCACTAGGAAACAGACTGAGAAAGCAGAGAAATACTGTCTCCTGCAACCCGTTCCCTTGGTGCTAGATGAACGAACGTCTCTCCACTTGCTCAGTTCCGAGAGATATGTGTGTGTGAAAGCCGTCCTTCAACTAGCTTGTTGGGAACACAAAGTTTCTTTTAAGTTGCAAACTCCATTCCATACATATATATGGGGAGGTACAAGCTCCAAATCTTTTTGACAGGGAAAACTGCAGGAACTTCAAACCGGCACTAGGAAACAGACTGAGAAAGCAGAGAAAAAGTGTCTCCTGCAACCCGTTCCCTTGGTGCTAGATGAACGAACGTCTCTCCACTTGCTCAGTTCTGAGAGATAATGTGTGTGTGAAAGCCGTACTTCACCTAGCTTGTTGGGAACACAATGTTTCTTTTCAGTTGCAAACTCCATTCCATACATATATATGGGAGGTACAAGCTCCAACTCTGTTTTACACTGAAAACTGCAGGAACTTCAAACCGGCACTAGGAAACAGACTGAGGAAGCAGAGAAAAGTGTCTCCTGCAACCCGTTCCCTTGGTGCTAGATGAACGAACGTCTCTCCACTTGCTCAGTTCTGAGAGATAAGTGTGTGTGAAAGCCGTCCTTCATCTAGCTTGTTGGGAACACAAAGTTTCTTTTCAGTTGCAAACTCCATTCCATACATATATATGGGGAGGTACTAGCTCCAACTCGGTTTGACAGTGAAAACTGCAGGAACTTCAAACCGGCACTAGGAAACAGACTGAGAAAGCAGAGAAAAAGTGTCTCCTGCAAACCATTCCCTTGGTGCTAGATGAACGAACGTCTCTCCACTTGCTCAGTTCTGAGAGATAAGTGTGTGTGAAAGCCATCCTTCACATAGATTGTGGGGAACACAAAGTTTCTTTTCAGTTGCAAACTCCATTCCATACATATATATGGGGTGGTACTAGCTCCAACTCGGTTTTACAGTGAAAACTGCAGGACCTTCAAACCGGCACAAGGATACAGACTGAGAAAGCTGAGAAAAAGTGTCTCCTGCAACCCGTTCCTTTGGTGCTAGATGAACGAACGTCTCTCCACTTGCTCAGTTCCGAGAGATAAGTGTGTGTGAAAGCCGCTCTTCACCTAGCTTGTTGGGAACACAAAGTTTCTTTTCAGTTGCAAACTCCATTCCATACATATATATGGGGAGGTACTAGCTCCAACTCGTTTTGACAGTGAAAACTGCAGGAACTTCAAACCGGCACGAGGAATCAGACTGAGAATGCAGAGAAAAAGTTTCTCCTGCAACCCGTTTCCTTGGTGCTAGATGAACGAACGTCTCTCCACTTGCTCAGTTCTGAGAGATAAGTGTGTGTCAAAGCCGTCCTTCACCTTGCTTGTTGGGAACACAAAGTTTCTTTTCAGTTGCAAACTCCATTCCATACATATATATGGGGAGGTACAAGCTCCAACTCGGTTTTACAGTGAAAACTGCAGGAACTACAAACCGCCCCTAGGAAACAGACTGAGAAAGCAGAGAAAAATTGTCTCCTGCAACTCGTTCCCTTGGTGCTAAATGAACGAACGTCTCTCCACTTGCTCAGTTCTGGGAGATAAGTGTGTGTGAAAGCCGTCCTTCAACCTAGCTTGTTGGGAACACAAAGTTTCTTTTCAGTTGCGAACTCCTTTCAATACATATATATGGGGAGGTACTAGCTCCAACTCGGTTTGACATTGAAAACTGCAGGAAATTCAAACCGGCACTAGCAAAGAGACTGAGAATGCAGAGAAAAAGTGTCTCCTGCAACCCGTTCCCTTGGTGCTACATGAACGAACGTCTCTCCACTTGTTCAGTTCTGAGAGATAAGTGTGTGTGAAAGCCATCCTTCACCTAGATTGTGGGGAACACAAAGTTTCTTTTCAGTTGCAAACTCCATTCCATACATATATATGGGGAGGTACTAGCTCCAACTCGGTTTTACACTGAAAACTGCAGGAACTTCAAACCGGCACAAGGAAACAGACTGAGAAAGCTGAGAAAAAGTGTCTCCTGCAAACCGTTCCCTTGATGCTAGATGAACGAACGTCTCTCCACTTGCTCAGTTCTGAGAGATAAATGTGTGTGAAAGCCGCACTTCATCCTAGCTTGTTGGGAACACAAAGTTTCTTTTCAGTTGCAAACTCCATTCCATACATATATATGGGGAGGTACTAGCTCCAACTCGGTTTTACAGTGAAAACTGCAGGAACTTCAAACCGGCACTAGGAAAGAGACTGAGAAAGCAGAGAAAAAGTGTCTCCTGCAACCCGTTCCCTTGGTGCTAGATGAACGAACGTCTCTCCACTTGCTCAGTTCTGAGAGATAAGTGTGTGTGAAAGCCGTCCTTCACCTAGCTTGTAGGGAACACAAAGATTCTCTTCAGTTGCAAACTCCATTCCATACATATATATGGGGAGGTACAAGCTCCAACTCGGTTTTACAGTGAAAACTGCAGGAACTTCAAACCGGCCCTAGGAAAAAGACTGAGAAAGCAGAGAAAAAGTGTCTCCTGCAACCCGTTCCCTTGGTGCTAGATGAACGAACGTCTCTCCACTTGCTCAGTTCTGAGAGTTAAATGTGTGTGAAAGCCGCACTTCATCCTAGCTTGTTGGGAACACAAAGTTTCTTTTCAGTTTCAAACTCCATTCCATACATATATATGGGGAGGTACAAGCTCCAACTCGGTTTTACAGTGAAATCTGCAGGAACTACAAACCGGCACTAGGAAACAGACTGAGAAAGCAGAGAAAAAGTTTCTCCTGCAACCCGTTCCCTTGGTGCTAGATGAACGAAAGTCTCTCCACTTGCTCAGTTCTGAGAGATAAGTGTGTGTGAAAGCCGTCCTTCACCTAGCTTGTTGGGAACACGAAGTTTCTTTCAGTTGCAAACTCCATTCCATACATATATATGGGGAGTTACTAGCTCCAACTCGGTTTGACAGTGAAAACTGGAGGAACTTCAAACCGGCCCTAGGAAACAGACTGAGAAAGCAGAGAAAAAGTGTCTCCTGCAACCCGTTCCCTTGGTGCTAGATGAACGAACGTCTCTCCACTTGCTCAGTTCTGAGAGATAAGTGTGTGTGAAAGCCGTCCTTCACCTAGCTTGTTGGGAACACAAAGCTTCTTTTCAGTTGCAAACTCCATTCCATACATATATATGGGGAGGTACTAGCTCCAACTCTGTTTGACAGTGAAAACTGCAGGAACTTCAAACCAGCACTAGGAAACAGACTGAGAAAGCAGAGAAAAAGTGTCTCCTGCAACCCGTTCCCTTGGTGCTAGATGAACGAACGTCTCTCCACTTGCTCAGTTCCGAGAGATATGTGTGTGTGAAAGCCGCCTTTCAACTAGCTTGTTAGGAACACAAAGTTTCTTTTCAGTTGCAAACTCCATTCCATACATATATATGGGGAGGTACTAGCTCCAACTCGGTTTGACAGTGAAAACTGCAGGAACTTCAAACTGGCACTAGGAAACAGACTGAGAAAGCAGAGAAAAAGTATCTCCTGCAACCCGTTCCCTTGGTGCTAGATGAACGAACGTCTCTCCACTTGCTCAGTTCTGAGAGATAAGTGTGTTGAAAGCCATCCTTCACCTAGATTGTGGGGAACACAAAGTTTCTTTTCAGTTGCAAACTCCATTCCATACATATATATGGGGAGGTACAAGCTCCAACTCTGTTTGAAAGTGAAAACTGCAGGAACTTCAAACCGGCACTAGGAAACAGACTGAGAAAGCAGAGAAAAAGTGTCTCCTGCAACCCGTTCCCTTGGTGCTAGATGAACGAACGTCTCTCCACTTGCTCAGTTCTGAGAGATAAGTGTGTGTGAAAGCCGCTCTTCACCAAGCTTGTTGGGAACAAAAAGTTTCTTTTCAGTTGCAAACTCCATTCCATACATATATATGGGGAGGTACTAGCTCCAACTCGGTTTGACAGTGAAAACTGCAGGAACTTCAAACCGGCACTAGGAAAGAGACTGAGAAAGCAGAGAAAAAGTGTCTCCTGCAACCCGTTCCCTTGGTGCTAGATGAACGAACGTCTCTCCACTTGCTCAGTTCTGAGAGATAAGAGTGTGTGAAAGCCACCCTTCACCTAGATTGTGGGGAACACAAAGTTTCTTTTCAGTTGCAAACTCCATTCCATACATATATATGGGGAGGTACTAGCTCCAACTCGGTTTTACAGTGAAAACTGCAGGAACTTCAAACCGGCACTAGGAATCAGACTGAGAAAGCAGAGAAAAAGTGTCTCCTGCAACCCGTTCCCTTGGTGCTAGATGAACGAACGTCTCTCCACTTGCTCAGTTCCGAGAGATAAGTGTGTGTGAAAGCCGTCCTTCACCTAGCTTGTTGGGAACACAAAGTTTCTTTTCAGTTGCAAAATCCATTCCATACATATATATGGGGAGGTACAAGCTCCAACTCTGTTTTACAGTGAAAACTGCAGGAACTTCAAACCGGCCCTAAGAAACAGACTGAGAAAGCAGAGAAAAAGTGTCTCCTGCAACCCGTTCCCTTGGTGCTAGATGAACGAACGTCTCTGCACTTGCTCAGTTCTGAGAGATAAGTGTGTGTGAAAGCCGTCCTTCACCTAGCTTGTTGGGAATACAAAGCTTCTTTTCAGTTGCAAACTCCATTCCATACATATATATGGGGAGGTACAAACTCAAACTCGGTTTGAAAGTGAAAACTGCAGGAACTTCAACACGGCACTAGGAATCAGACTGACAAAGCAGAGAAAAAGTGTCTCCTGCAACCCGTTCCCTTGGTGCTAGATGAACGAACGTCTCTCCACTTGCTCAGTTCTGAGAGATAATTGTGTGTGAAAGCCGTCCTTCAACTAGCTTGTTGGGAACACAAAGTTTCTTTTCAGTTGCAAACTCCATTCCATACATATATATGGGTAGGTACAAGCTCCAACTCGGTTTTACAGTGAAAACTGCAGGAACTTCAAACAGGCCCTAGGAAACAGACTGAGAATGCAGAGTCAAAGTGTCTCCTGCAACCCACTCCCTTGGTGCTAGATGAACGAACGTCTCTCCACTTGCTCAGTTCTGAGAGATAAGTGTGTGTGAAAGCCGCACTTCATCCTAGCTTGTTGGGAACACAAAGTTTCTTTTCAGTTGCAAACTCCATTCCATACATATATATGGGGAGGTACAAGCTCCAAATCGGTTTTACAGTGAAAACTGCAGGAACTTCAAACCGGCCCTAGGAAACCGACTGAGAAAGCAGAGAAAAAGTTTCTCCTGCAACCCGTTCCCTTGGTGCTAGATGAACGAACGTCTCTCCAATTGCTCAGTTCTGAGAGATAAGTGTTTGTTAAAGCCGTCCTTCACCTAGCTTGTTGGAAACACAAACTTTCTTTTCAGCTGCAAACTCCATTCCATACATATATATGGGGAGGTACAAGCTCCAACTCGGTTTTGCAGTGAAAACTGCAGGAACTTCAAACCGGCACTAGGAAACAGACTGAGAAAGCAGAGAAATACTGTCTCCTGCAACCCGTTCCCTTGGTGCTAGATGAACGAACGTCTCTCCACTTGCTCAGTTCCGAGAGATATGTGTGTGTGAAAGCCGTCCTTCAACCAACTTGTTGGGAACACAAAGTTTCTTTTAAGTTGCAAACTCCATTCCATACATATATATGGGGAGGTACAAGCTCCAAATCTGTTTGACAGGGAAAACTGCAGGAACTTCAAACCGGCACTAGGAAACAGACTGAGAAAGCAGAGAAAAAGTGTCTCCTGCAACCCGTTCCCTTGGTGCTAGATGAACGAAAGTCTCTCCACTTGCTCAGTTCCGAGAGATAAGTGTGTGTGAAAGCCGTCCTTCACCTAGCTTGTTGGGAACACAAAGTTTCTTTTCAGTTGCAAAATCCATTCCATATATATATATGGGGAGGTACAAGCTCCAACTCTGTTTTACAGTGAAAACTGCAGGAACTTCAAACCGGCCCTAAGAAACAGACTGAGAAAGCAGAGAAAATGTGTCTCCTGCAACCCGTTCCCTTGGTGCTAGATGAACGAACGTCTCTGCACTTGCTCAGTTCTGAGAGATAAGTGTGTGTGAAAGCCGTCCTTCACCTAGCTTGTTGGGAACACAAAGCTTCTTTTCAGTTGCAAACTCCATTCCATACATATATATGGGGAGGTACAAACTCAAACTCGGTTTGAAAGTGAAAACTGCAGGAACTTCAACACGGCACTAGGAATCAGACTGACAAAGCAGAGAAAAAGTGTCTCCTGCAACCCGTTCCCTTGGTGCTAGATGAACGAACGTCTCTCCACTTGCTCAGTTCTGAGAGATAAGTGTGTGTGAAAGCCGTCCTTCAACTAGCTTGTTGGGAACACAAAGTTTCTTTTCAGTTGCAAACTCCATTCCATATATATATATATGGGTAGGTACAAGCTCCAACTCGGTTTTACAGTGAAAACTGCAGGAACTTCAAACAGGCCCTAGGAAACAGACTGAGAATGCAGAGAAAAAGTGTCTCCTGCAACCCATTCCCTTGGTGCTAGATGAACGAACGTCTCTCCACTTGCTCAGTTCTGAGAGATAAGTGTGTGTGAAAGCCGCACTTCATCCTAGCTTGTTGGGAACACAAAGTTTCTTTTCAGTTGCAAACTCCATTCCATACATATATATGGGGAGGTACAAGCTCCAACTCGGTTTTGCAGTGAAAACTGCAGGAACTTCAAACCGGCACTAGGAAACAGACTGAGAAAGCAGAGAAATACTGTCTCCTGCAACCCGTTCCCTTGGTGCTAGATGAACGAACGTCTCTCCACTTGCTCAGTTCCGAGAGATATGTGTGTGTGAAAGCCGTCCTTCAACTAGCTTGTTGGGAACACAAAGTTTCTTTTAAGTTGCAAACTCCATTCCATACATATATATGGGGAGGTACAAGCTCCAAATCTTTTTGACAGGGAAAACTGCAGGAACTTCAAACCGGCACTAGGAAACAGACTGAGAAAGCAGAGAAAAAGTGTCTCCTGCAACCCGTTCCCTTGGTGCTAGATGAACGAACGTCTCTCCACTTGCTCAGTTCTGAGAGATAATGTGTGTGTGAAAGCCGTACTTCACCTAGCTTGTTGGGAACACAAAGGTTCTTTTCAGTTGCAAACTCCATTCCATACATATATATGGGGAGGTACAAGCTCCAACTCTGTTTTACACTGAAAACTGCAGGAACTTCAAACCGGCACTAGGAAACAGACTGAGGAAGCTGAGAAAAAGTGTCTCCTGCAACCCGTTCCCTTGGTGCTAGATGAACGAACGTCTCTCCACTTGCTCAGTTCTGAGAGATAAGTGTGTGTGAAAGCCGTCCTTCATCTAGCTTGTTGGGAACACAAAGTTTCTTTTCAGTTGCAAACTCCATTCCATACATATATATGGGGAGGTACTAGCTCCAACTCGGTTTGACAGTGAAAACTGCAGGAACTTCAAACCGGCACTAGGAAACAGACTGAGAAAGCAGAGAAAAAGTGTCTCCTGCAAACCATTCCCTTGGTGCTAGATGAACGAACGTCTCTCCACTTGCTCAGTTCTGAGAGATAAGTGTGTGTGAAAGCCATCCTTCACATAGATTGTGGGGAACACAAAGTTTCTTTTCAGTTGCAAACTCCATTCCATACATATATATGGGGTGGTACTAGCTCCAACTCGGTTTTACAGTGAAAACTGCAGGACCTTCAAACCGGCACAAGGATACAGACTGAGAAAGCTGAGAAAAAGTGTCTCCTGCAACCCGTTCCTTTGGTGCTAGATGAACGAACGTCTCTCCACTTGCTCAGTTCCGAGAGATAAGTGTGTGTGAAAGCCGCTCTTCACCTAGCTTGTTGGGAACACAAAGTTTCTTTTCAGTTGCAAACTCCATTCCATACATATATATGGGGAGGTACTAGCTCCAACTCGTTTTGACAGTGAAAACTGCAGGAACTTCAAACCGGCACGAGGAATCAGACTGAGAATGCAGAGAAAAAGTTTCTCCTGCAACCCGTTCCCTTGGTGCTAGATGAACGAACGTCTCTCCACTTGCTCAGTTCTGAGAGATAAGTGTGTGTCAAAGCCGTCCTTCACCTTGCTTGTTGGGAACACAAAGTTTCTTTTCAGTTGCAAACTCCATTCCATACATATATATGGGGAGGTACAAGCTCCAACTCGGTTTTACAGTGAAAACTGCAGGAACTACAAACCGCCCCTAGGAAACAGACTGAGAAAGCAGAGAAAAATTGTCTCCTGCAACTCGTTCCCTTGGTGCTAAATGAACGAACGTCTCTCCACTTGCTCAGTTCTGGGAGATAAGTGTGTGTGAAAGCCGTCCTTCAACCTAGCTTGTTGGGAACACAAAGTTTCTTTTCAGTTGCGAACTCCTTTCAATACATATATATGGGGAGGTACTAGCTCCAACTAGGTTTGACATTGAAAACTGCAGGAAATTCAAACCGGCACTAGCAAAGAGACTGAGAATGCAGAGAAAAAGTGTCTCCTGCAACCCGTTCCCTTGGTGCTAGATGAACGAACGTCTCTCCACTTGTTCAGTTCTGAGAGATAAGTGTGTGTGAAAGCCATCCTTCACCTAGATTGTGGGGAACACAAAGTTTCTTTTCAGTTGCAAACTCCATTCCATACATATATATGGGGAGGTACTAGCTCCAACTCGGTTTTACACTGAAAACTGCAGGAACTTCAAACCGGCACAAGGAAACAGACTGAGAAAGCTGAGAAAAAGTGTCTCCTGCAAACCGTTCCCTTGGTGCTAGATGAACGAACGTCTCTCCACTTGCTCAGTTCTGAGAGATAAATGTGTGTGAAAGCCGCACTTCATCCTAGCTTGTTGGGAACACAAAGTTTCTTTTCAGTTGCAAACACCATTCCATACCTATATATGGGGAGGTACTAGCTCCAACTCGGGTTTACAGTGAAAACTGCAGGAACTTCAAACCGGCACTAGGAAAGAGACTGAGAAAGCAGAGAAAAAGTGTCTCCTGCAACCCGTTCCCTTGGTGCTAGATGAACGAACGTCTCTCCACTTGCTCAGTTCTGAGAGATAAGTGTGTGTGAAAGCCGTCCTTCACCTAGCTTGTAGGGAACACAAAGATTCTCTTCAGTTGCAAACTCCATTCCATACATATATATGGGGAGGTACAAGCTCCAACTCGGTTTTACAGTGAAAACTGCAGGAACTTCAAACCGGCCCTAGGAAAAAGACTGAGAAAGCAGAGAAAAAGTGTCTCCTGCAACCCGTTCCCTTGGTGCTAGATGAACGAACGTCTCTCCACTTGCTCAGTTCTGAGAGTAAAATGTGTGTGAAAGCCGCACTTCATCCTAGCTTGTTGGGAACACAAAGTTTCTTTTCAGTTTCAAACTCCATTCCATACATATATATGGGGAGGTACAAGCTCCAACTCGGTTTTACAGTGAAATCTGCAGGAACTACAAACCGGCACTAGGAAACAGACTGAGAAAGCAGAGAAAAAGTTTCTCCTGCAACCCGTTCCCTTGGTGCTAGATGAACGAAAGTCTCTCCACTTGCTCAGGTCTGAGAGATAAGTGTGTGTGAAAGCCGTCCTTCACCTAGCTTGTTGGGAACACGAAGTTTCTTTCAGTTGCAAACTCCATTCCATACATATATATGGGGAGTTACTAGCTCCAACTCGGTTTGACAGTGAAAACTGGAGGAACTTCAAACCGGCCCTAGGAAACAGACTGAGAAAGCAGAGAAAATGTGTCTCCTGCAACCCGTTGCCTTGGTTCTAGATGAACGAACGTCTCTCCACTTGCTCAGTGCTGAGAGATAATTGTGTGTGAAAGCCGTGCTTCACCTAGCTTGTAGGGAACACAAAGTTTCTTTTCAGTTGAAAACACCACTCCATACACATATATGGCGAGGTACTAGTTCCAACTCGGTTTTACAGTGAAAACTGCAGGAACTTCAAAACGGCACGAGGAAACACACTGAGAAAACAGAGAAAAATTTTCTCCTGCAACCCGTTCCCTTGGTGCTAGATGAACGAAGGTCTCTCCACTTGCTCAGTGCTGAGAGATAAGTGTGTGTGAAAGCCGTCCTTCACCTAGCTTGTTGGGAACACAAAGTTTCTTTTCAGTTGCAAACTTCACTCCATACATATATATGGGGAGGTACAAGCTCCAACTCGGTTTTACAGTGAAAACTGCAGGAACTTCAAACCGGCACTAGGAAACAGACTGAGAAAGCAGAGAAAAAGTGTCTCCTGCCACCCGTTCCCTTGGTGCTAGAAGAACGAACGTCTCTCCACTTGCTCAGTTCCGAGAGATAAGTGTGTGTGAAAGCCGTCCTTCACCTAGCTTGTTGGGAACACAAAGTTTCTTTTCAGTTGCAAACTCCATTCCATACATATATATGGGGAGGTAAAAGCTCCAACTCGATTTTACAGTGAAAACTGCAGGAACTTCAAACCGGCACTAGGAAACAGACTGAGAAAGCAGAGAAAAAGTGTCTCCTGCAACCCGTTCCCTTGGTGCTAGATGAATGAACGTCTCTCCACTTGCTCAGTTCCGAGAGATAAGTGTGTGTGAAAGCCGTCCTTCACCTAGCTTGTTGGGAACAAAAAGTTTCTTTTCAGTTGCAAACTCCATTCCATACATATATATGGGGAGGTACAATCTCCAACTCGGTTTTACAATGAAAACTGCAGGAACTTCAAACCGGCACTAGGAAACAGACTGAGAAAGCAGAGTAAAAGTGTCTCCTGCAACCCGTTCCCTTGGTGCTAGATGAACGAACGTCTCTCCAATTGCTCAGTTCTGAGAGATAAGTGTGTGTGAAAGCCGTCCTTCACCTAGCTTGTTGGGAACACAAAGTTTCTTTTCTGTTGCAAACTCCATTCCATACATATATATGGGGAGGTACAAGCTCCAAATCGGTTTGACAGTGAAAACTGCAGGAACGTCAAACCGGCACTAGGAAACAGACTGAGAAAGCAGAGAAATAGTGTCTCCTGCAACCCGTTCCCTTGGTGCTAGATGAACGAACGTCTCTCCACCTGCTCAGTTCTGAGAGATAAGTGTGTGTGAAAGCCGCTCTTCACCTAGCTTGTTGGGAACACAAAGTTTCTTTTCAGTTGCAAACTCCATTCCATACATATATATGGGGAGGTACAAGCTCCAACTCGATTTTACAGTGAAAACTGCAGGAACTTCAAACCGGCACTAGGAAACAGACTGAGAAAGCAGAGAAAAAGTGTCTCCTGCAACCCGTTCACTTGGTGCTAGATGAACGAACGTCTCTCCACTTGCTCAGTTCCGAGAGATAAGTGTGTGTGAAAGCCGTACTTCACCTATCTTGTTGGGAACACAAAGTTACTTTTCAGTTGCAAACTTCATTCCATACATATATATGGGGAGGTACAAGCTCCAACTCGATTTTACAGTGAAAACTGCAGGAACTTCAAACCGGCACTAGGAAACAGACTGAGAAAGCAAAGAAAAAGTGTCTCCAGCAACCCGTTCCCTTGGTGTTAGATGAACGAACGTCTCTCCACTTGCTCAGTTCCGAGAGATAAGTGTGTGTGAAAGCCGTCCTTCACCTAGCTGGTTGGGAACACAAAGTTTCTTTTCAGTTGCAAACTCCATTCCATACATATATATGGGGAGGTACTAGCTCCAACTCGGTTTTACAGTGAAAACTGCAGGAACTTCAAACCGGCACTAGGAAACAGACTGAGAAAGCAGAGAAAAAGTGTCTCCTGCAACCCGTTCCCTTGGTGCTAGATGAACGAACGTCTCTCCACTTGCTCAGTTCCGAGAGATAAGTGTGTGTGAAAGCCGTCCTTCACCTAGCTTGTTGGGAACACAAAGTTTCTTTTCAGTTGCAAACTCCATTCCATACATATATATGGGGAGGTACAAGCTCCAAATCGGTTTGACAGTGAAAACTGCAGGAACGTCAAACCGGCACTAGGAAACAGACTGAGAAAGCAGAGAAATAGTGTCTCCTGCAACCCGTTCCCTTGGTGCTAGATGAACGAACGTCTCTCCACCTGCTCAGTTCTGAGAGATAAGTGTGTGTGAATGCCGCTCTTCACCTAGCTTGTTGGGAACACAAAGTTTCTTTTCAGTTGCAAACTCCATTCCATACATATATATGGGGAGGTACAAGCTCCAACTCGATTTTACAGTGAAAACTGCAGGAACTTCAAACCGGCACTAGGAAACAGACTGAGAAAGCAGAGAAAAAGTGTCTCCTGCAACCCGTTCACTTGGTGCTAGATGAACGAACGTCTCTCCACTTGCTCAGTTCCGAGGGAAAAGTGTGTGTGAAAGCCGTACTTCACCTAGCTTGTTGGGAACACAAAGTTACTTTTCAGTTGCAAACTTCATTCCATACATATATAAGGGGAGGTACAAGCTCCAACTCGATTTTACAGTGGAAACTGCAGGAACTTCAAACCGGCACTAGGAAACAGACTGAGAAACCAAAGAAAAAGTGTCTCCAGCAACATGTTCCCTTGGTGTTAGATGAACGAACGTCTCTCCACTTGCTCAGTTCCGAGAGATAAGTGTGTGTGAAGCCGTCCTTCACCTAGCTTGTTGGGAACACAAAGTTTCTTTTCAGTTGCAAACTCCATTCCATACATATATATGGGGAGGTACAAGCTCCAAATCGGTTTGACAGTGAAAACTGCAGGAACGTCAAACCGGCACTAGGAAACAGACTGACAAAGCAGAGAAATAGTGTCTCTTGCAACCCGTTCCCTTGGTGCTAGATGAACGAACGTCTCTCCACCTGCTCAGTTCTGAGAGATAAGTGTGTGTGAAAGCCGCTCTTCACCTAACTTGTTGGGAACACAAAGTTTCTTTTCAGTTGCAAACTCCATTCCATACATATATATGGGGAGGTACAAGCTCCAACTCGATTTTACAGTGAAAACTGCAGGAACTTCAAACCGGCACTAGGAAACAAACTGAGAAAGCAGAGAAAAAGTGTCTCCTGCAACCCGTTCACTTGGTGCTAGATGAACGAACGTCTCTCCACTTGCTCAGTTCCGAGAGATAAGTGTGTGTGAAAGCCGTACTTCACCTAGCTTGTTGGGAACACAAAGTTACTTTTCAGTTGCAAACATCATTCCATACATATATAAGGGGAGGTACAAGCTCCAACTCGATTTTACAGTGAAAACTGCAGGAACTTCAAACCGGCACTAGGAAACAGACTGAGAAAGCAAAGAAAAAGTGTCTCCAGCAACCCGTTCCCTTGGTGTTAGATGAACGAACGTCTCTCCACTTGCTCAGTTCCGAGAGATAAGTGTGTGTGAAAGCCGTCCTTCACCTAGCTTGTTGGGAACACAAAGTTTCTTTTCAGTTGCAAACTCCATTCCATACATATATATGGGGAGGTACTAGCTCCATCTCGGTTTTACAGTGAAAACTGCAGGAACTTCAAACCGGCACTAGGAAACAGACTGAGAAAGCAGAGAAAAAGTGTCTCCTGCAACCCGTTCCCTTGGTGCTAGATGAACGAACGTCTCTCCACTTGCTCAGTTCCGAGAGATAAGTGTGTGTGAAAGCCGCACTTCACCTAGCTTGTTGGGAACACAAAGTTTCTTTTCAGTTGCAAACTCCATTCCATACATATATATGGGGAGGTACAAGCTCCAAATCGGTTTGACAGGGAAAACTGCAGGAACTTCAAACCGGCACTAGGAAACAGAATGAGAAAGCAGAGAAAAAGTGTCTCCTGCAACCCGTTCCCTTGGTGCTAGATGAATGAACGTCTCTCCACTTGCTCAGTTCTGAGAGATAGGTGTGTGTGAAAGCCGTCCTTCACCTAGCTTGTTGGGAACAAAAGGTATCTTTTCAGTTGCAAACTCCATTCCATACATATATATGGGGAGGTACAAGCTCCAACTCGGTTTTACAATGAAAACTGCAGGAACTTCAAACCGGCACTAGGAAACAGACTGAGAAAGCAGAGTAAAAGTGTCTCCTGCAACCCGTTCCCTTGGTGCTAGATGAACGAACGTCCCTCCACTTGCTCAGATCTGAGAGATAAGTGTGTGTGAAAGCCGTCCTTCACCTAGCTTGTTGGGAACACAAAGTTTCTTTTCAGTTGCAAACTCCATTCCATACATATATATGGGGAGGTACAAGCTCCAAATCTGTTTGACAGTGAAAACTGCAGGAACGTCAAACCGGCACTAGGAAACAGACTGAGAAAGCAGAGAAATAGTGTCTCCTGCAACCCGTTCCCTTGGTGCTAGATGAACGAACGTCTCTCCACCAGCTCAGTTCTGAGAGATAAGTGTGTGTGAAAGCCGCCCTTCACCTAGCTTGTTGGGAACACAAAGTTTCTTTTCAGTTGCAAACTCCATTCCATACATATATATGGGGAGGTACTAGCTCCAACTCGGTTTTACAGTTAAAACTGCAGGAACTTCAAACCGGCACTAGGAAACAGACTGAGAAAGCAGAGAAAAAGTGTCTCCTGCAACCCGTTCCCTTGGTGCTAGATGAACGAACGTCTCTCCACCTGCTCAGTTCTGAGAGATAAGTGTGTGTGAAAGCCGTCCTTCACCTAGCTTGTTGGGAACACAAAGTTTCTTTTCAGTTGCAAACTCCATTCCATACATATATATGGGGAGGTACAAGCTCCAAATCGGTTTGACAGTGAAAACTGCAGGAACGTCAAACCGGCACTAGGAAACAGACTGAGAAAGCAGAGAAATAGTGTCTCCTGCAACCCGTTCCCTTGGTGCTAGATGAACGAACGTCTCTCCACCTGCTCAGTTCTGAGAGATAAGTGTGTGTGAAAGCCGCTCTTCACCTAGCTTGTTGGGAACACAAAGTTTCTTTTCAGTTGCAAACTCCATTCCATACATATATATGGGGAGGTACAAGCTCCAACTCGATTTTACAGTGAAAACTGCAGGAACTTCAAACCGGCACTAGGAAACAGACTGAGAAAGCAGAGAAAAAGTGTCTCCTGCAACCCGTTCACTTGGTGCTAGATGAACGAACGTCTCTCCACTTGCTCAGTTCCGAGGGATAAGTGTGTGTGAAAGCCGTACTTCACCTAGCTTGTTGGGAACACAAAGTTACTTTTCAGTTGCAAACTTCATTCCATACATATATAAGGGGAGGTACAAGCTCCAACTCGATTTTACAGTGGAAACTGCAGGAACTTCAAACCGGCACTAGGAAACAGACTGAGAAAGCAAAGAAAAAGTGTCTCCAGCAACCCGTTCCCTTGGTGTTAGATGAACGAACGTCTCTCCACTTGCTCAGTTCCGAGAGATAAGTGTGTGTGAAGCCGTCCTTCACCTAGCTTGTTGGGAACACAAAGTTTCTTTTCAGTTGCAAACTCCATTCCATACATATATATGGGGAGGTACAAGCTCCAAATCGGTTTGACAGTGAAAACTGCAGGAACGTCAAACCGGCACTAGGAAACAGACTGACAAAGCAGAGAAATAGTGTCTCTTGCAACCCGTTCCCTTGGTGCTAGATGAACGAACGTCTCTCCACCTGCTCAGTTCTGAGAGATAAGTGTGTGTGAAAGCCGCTCTTCACCTAGCTTGTTGGGAACACAAAGTTTCTTTTCAGTTGCAAACTCCATTCCATACATATATATGGGGAGGTACAAGCTCCAACTCGATTTTACAGTGAAAACTGCAGGAACTTCAAACCGGCACTAGGAAACAGACTGAGAAAGCAGAGAAAAAGTGTCTCCTGCAACCCGTTCACTTGGTGCTAGATGAACGAACGTCTCTCCACTTGCTCAGTTCCGAGAGATAAGTGTGTGTGAAAGCCGTACTTCACCTAGCTTGTTGGGAACACAAAGTTACTTTTCAGTTGCAAACATCATTCCATACATATATAAGGGGAGGTACAAGCTCCAACTCGATTTTACAGTGAAAACTGCAGGAACTTCAAACCGGCACTAGGAAACAGACGGAGAAAGCAAAGAAAAAGTGTCTCCAGCAACCCGTTCCCTTGGTGTTAGATGAACGAACGTCTCTCCACTTGCTCAGTTCCGAGAGATAAGTGTGTGTGAAAGCCGTCCTTCACCTAGCTTGTTGGGAACACAAAGTTTCTTTTCAGTTGCAAACTCCATTCCATACATATATATGGGGAGGTACTAGCTCCATCTCGGTTTTACAGTGAAAACTGCAGGAACTTCAAACCGGCACTAGGAAACAGACTGAGAAAGCAGAGAAAAAGTGTCTCCTGCAACCCGTTCCCTTGGTGCTAGATGAACGAACGTCTCTCCACTTGCTCAGTTCCGAGAGATAAGTGTGTGTGAAAGCCGCACTTCACCTAGCTTGTTGGGAACACAAAGTTTCTTTTCAGTTGCAAACTCCATTCCATACATATATATGGGGAGGTACAAGCTCCAAATCGGTTTGACAGGGAAAACTGCAGGAACTTCAAACCGGCACTAGGAAACAGAATGAGAAAGCAGAGAAAAAGTGTCTCCTGCAACCCGTTCCCTTGGTGCTAGATGAATGAACGTCTCTCCACTTGCTCAGTTCTGAGAGATAGGTGTGTGTGAAAGCCGTCCTTCACCTAGCTTGTTGGGAACAAAAGGTATCTTTTCAGTTGCAAACTCCATTCCATACATATATATGGGGAGGTACAAGCTCCAACTCGGTTTTACAATGAAAACTGCAGGAACTTCAAACCGGCACTAGGAAACAGACTGAGAAAGCAGAGTAAAAGTGTCTCCTGCAACCCGTTCCCTTGGTGCTAGATGAACGAACGTCTCTCCACTTGCTCAGATCTGAGAGATAAGTGTGTGTGAAAGCCGTCCTTCACCTAGCTTGTTGGGAACACAAAGTTTCTTTTCAGTTGCAAACTCCATTCCATACATATATATGGGGAGGTACAAGCTCCAAATCGGTTTGACAGTGAAAACTGCAGGAACTTCAAACCGGCACTAGGAAACAGACTGAGAAAGCAGAGAAATAGTGTCTCCTGCAACCCGTTCCCTTGGTGCTAGATGAACGAACGTCTCTCCACCAGCTCAGTTCTGAGAGATAAGTGTGTGTGAAAGCCGCCCTTCACCTAGCTTGTTGGGAACACAAAGTTTCTTTTCAGTTGCAAACTCCATTCCATACATATATATGGGGAGGTACTAGCTCCAACTCGGTTTTACAGTTAAAACTGCAGGAACTTCAAACCGGCACTAGGAAACAGACTGAGAAAGCAGAGAAAAAGTGTCTCCTGCAACCCGTTCCCTTGGTGCTAGATGAACGAACGTCTCTCCACCTGCTCAGTTCTGAGAGATAAGTGTGTGTGAAAGCCGCTCTTCACCTAGCTTGTTGGGAACACAAAGTTTCTTTTCAGTTGCAAACTCCATTCCATACATATATATGGGGAGGTAAAAGCTCCAACTCGATTTTACAGTGAAAACTGCAGGAACTTCAAACCGGCACTAGGAAACAGACTGAGAAAGCAGAGAAAATGTGTCTCCTGCAACCCGTTCCCTTGGTGCTAGATGAACGAACGTCTCTCCACTTGCTCAGTTCCGAGAGATAAGTGTGTGTGAAAGCCGTCCTTCACCTAGCTTGTTGGGAACACAAAGTTTCTTTTCAGTTGCAAACTCCATTCCATACATATATATGGGGAGGTACAAGCTCCAAATCGGTTTGACAGTGAAAACTGCAGGAACGTCAAACCGGCAATAGGAAACAGACTGAGAAAGCAGAGAAAAAGTGTCTACTGCAACCCGTTCCCTTGGTGCTAGATGAACGAACGTCTCTCCACTTGCTCAGTTCTGAGAGATAATTGTGTGTGAAAGCCGTCCTTCACCTAGCTTGTTGGGAACACAAAGTTTCTTTTCAGTTGCAAACTCCATTCCATACATATATATGGGGAGGTACAAGCTCCAACTCGATTTTACAGTGAAAACTGCAGGAACTTCAAACCGGCACTAGGAAACAGACTGAGAAAGCAGAGAAAAAGTGTCTCCTGCAACCCGTTCCCTTGGTGCTAGATGAACGAACGTCTCTCCACTTGCTCAGTTCCGAGAAATAAGTGTGTGTGGAAGCCGACCTTCACCTAGCTTGTTGGGAACACAAAGTTTCTTTTCATTTGCAAACTCCATTCCATACATATATATGGGGAGGTAGTAGCTCCAACACTGTTTTACAGTGAAAACTGCAGGATCTTCAAACAGGCACTAGGAAACAGACTGAGAAAGCAGAGAAAAAGTGTCTCCTGCAACCCGTTCCATTGGTGCTAGATGAACGAACGTCTCTTCACTTGCTCAGTTCTGAGAGATAAGTGTGTGTGAAAGCCGTCCTTCACCTAGCTTGTTGGGAACACAAAGTTTCTTTTCAGTTGCAAACTCCATTCCATACATATATATGGGGAGGTACTAGCTCCATCTCGGTTTTACAGTGAAAACTGCAGGAACTTCAAACCGGCACTAGGAAACAGACTGAGAAAGCAGAGAAAAAGTGTCTCCTGCAACCCGTTCCCTTGGTGCTAGATGAACGAACGTCTCTCCACTTGCTCAGTTCCGAGAGATAAGTGTGTGTGAAAGCCGTCCTTCACCTAGCTTGTTGGGAACACAAAGTTTCTTTTCAGTTGCAAACTCCATTCCATACATATATATGGGGAGGTACTAGCTCCATCTCGGTTTTACAGTGAAAACTGCAGGAACTTCAACCCGGCACTAGGAAACAGACTGAGAAAGCAGAGAAAAAGTGTCTCCTGCAACCCGTTCCCTTGGTGCTAGATGAACGAACGTCTCTCCACTTGCTCAGTTCCGAGAGATAAGTGTGTGTGAAAGCCGTCCTTCACCTAGCTTGTTGGGAACACAAAGTTTCTTTTCAGTTGCAAACTCCATTCCATACATATATATGGGGAGGTACAAGCTCCAAATCGGTTTGACAGTGAAAACTGCAGGAACGTCAAACCGGCAATAGGAAACAGACTGAGAAAGCAGAGAAAAAGTGTCTACTGCAACCCGTTTCTTGGTGCTAGATGAACGAACGTCTCTCCACTTGCTCAGTTCTGAGAGATAATTGTGTGTGAAAGCCGTCCTTCACCTAGCTTGTTGGGAACACAAAGTTTCTTTTCAGTTGCAAACTCCATTCCATACATATATATGGGGAGGTAGTAGCTCCAACACTGTTTTACAGTGAAAACTGCAGGAACTTCAAACAGGCACTAGGAAACAGACTGAGAAAGCAGAGAAAAAGTGTCTCCTGCAACCCGTTCCATTGGTGCTAGATGAACGAACGTCTCTTCACTTGCTCAGTTCTGAGAGATAAGTGTGTGTGAAAGCCGTCCTTCACCTAGCTTGTTGGGAACACAAAGTTTCTTTTCAGTTGCAAACTCCATTCCATACATATATATGGGGAGGTACTAGCTCCAACACGGATTTACAGTGAAAACTGCAGGAACTTCAAACCGGCACTAGGAAACAGACTGAGAAAGCAGAGAAAAAGTGTCTCCTGCAACCCGTTCCCTTGGTGCTAGATGAACGAACGTCTCTCCACTTGCTCAGTTCCGAGAGATAAGTGTGTGTGAAAGCCGTCCTTCACCTAGCTTGTTGGGAACACAAAGTTTCTTTTCAGTTGCAAACTCCATTCCATACATATATATGGGGAGGTACAAGCTCTAACACGATTTTACAGTGAAAACTGCAGGAACTTCAAACCGGCACTAGGAAACAGACTGAGAAAGCAGAGAAAAAGTGTCTCCTGCAACCCGTTCCCTTGGTGCTAGATGAACGAACGTCTCTCCACTTGCTCAGTTCCGAGAAATAAGTGTGTGTTTAAGCCGACCTTCACCTAGCTTGTTGGGAACACAAAGTTTCTTTTCAGTTGCAAACTCCATTCCATAAATATATATGGGGAGGTAGTAGCTCCAACACGGTTTTACAGTGAAAACTGCAGGAACTTCAAACAGGCACTAGGAAACAGACTGAGAAAGCAGAGAAAAAGTGTCTCCTGCAACCCGTTCCATTGGTGCTAGATGAACGAACGTCTCTTCACTTGCTCAGTTCTGAGAGATAAGTGTGTGTGAAAGCCGTCCTTCACCTAGCTTGTTGGGAACACAAAGTTTCTTTTCAGTTGCAAACTCCATTCCATACATATATATGGGGAGGTACTAGCTCCATCTCGGTTTTACAGTGAAAACTGCAGGAACTTCAAACCGGCACTAGGAAACAGACTGAGAAAGCAGAGAAAAAGTGTCTCCTGCAAACCGTTCCCTTGGTGCTAGATGAACGAACGTCTCTCCACTTGCTCAGTTCCGAGAGATAAGTGTGTGTGAAAGCCGTCCTTCACCTAGCTTGTTGGGAACACAAAGTTTCTTTTCAGTTGCAAAATCCATTCCATACATATATATGGGGAGGTACAAGCTCCAAATCGGTTTGACAGTGAAAACTGCAGGAACTTCAAACCGGCACTAGGAAACAGACTGAGAAAGCAGAGAAAAAGTGTCTCCTGCAACCCGTTCCCTTGGTGCTAGATGAACGAACGTCTCTCCACTTGCTCAGTTCTTAGAGATAGGTGTGTGTGAAAGCCGTCCTTCACCTAGCTTGTTGGGAACACAAAGTTTCTTTTCAGTTGCAAACTCCATTCCATAAATATATATGGGGAGGTACTAGCTCCAACTAGGTTTGACAGTGAAAACTGCAGGAACTTCAAAACGGCACTAGGAAACAGACTGACAATGCAGAGAAAAAGTGTCTCCTGCAAACCGTTCCCTTGGTGCTAGCTGAACGATCGTTTCTCCACATGCTCAGTTCTGAGAGATAAGTGAGTGTGATAGCCTTCCATCACCAAGCTTGTTGGGAACACAAAGTTTCTTTTCAGTTGCAAACTCCATTCCATTCATATATATGGAGAGGTAGAATCTCCAACTCGGTTTTACAGTGAAAACTGCAGGATCTTCAAACCGGCACTAGGAAACAGACTGTGAAAGCAGAGAAAAAGTGTCTCCTGCAACCCGTTCCCTTGGTGCTAGATGAACGAACGTCTCTCCACCAGCTCAGTTCTGAGAGATAAGTGTGTGTGAAAGCCGCCCTTCACCTAGCTTGTTGGGAACACAAAGTTTCTTTTCAGTTGCAAACTCCATTCCATACATATATATGGGGAGGTACAAGCTTCAACTCGGTTTTACAGTGAAAACTGCAGGAACTTCAAACCGGCACTAGGAAACAGACTGAGAAAGCAGAGAAAAAGTATCTCCTGCAACCCGTTCGCTAGATGAACGAACGTCTCTCCACTGGCTCAGTTCTGAGAGAAAAGTGTGTGTGAAAGCCGTCCTTCACCAAGCTTGTTGGGAACAAAAAGTTTCTTTTCAGTTGCAAACTCCATTCCATACATATATATGGGGAGGTACTAGCTCCAACTCTTTTTGACAGTGAAAACTGCATGAACTTCAAACCGGCAATAGGAAACAGACTGAGAAAGCAGAGAAAAAGTGTCTACTGCAACCCGTTCCCTTGGTGCTAGATGAACGAACGTCTCTCAACTTGCTCAGTTCTGAGAGATAATTGTGTGTGAAAGCCGTCCTTCACCTAGCTTGTTGGGAACACCAAGTTTCTTTTCAGTTGCAAACTCCATTCCATACATATATATGGGGAGGTACTAGCTCCATCTCGGTTTTACAGTGAAAACTGCAGGAACTTCAAACCGGCACTAGGAAACAGACTGAGAAAGCAGAGAAAAAGTGTCTCCTGCAAACCGTTCCCTTGGTGCTAGATGAACGAACGTCTCTCCACTTGCTCAGTTCCGAGAGATAAGTGTGTGTGAAAGCCGTCCTTCACCTAGCTTGTTGGGAACACAAAGTTTCTTTTCAGTTGCAAAATCCATTCCATACATATATATGGGGAGGTACAAGCTCCAAATCGGTTTGACAGTGAAAACTGCAGGAACTTCAAACCGGCACTAGGAAACAGACTGAGAAAGCAGAGAAAAAGTGTCTCCTGCAACCCGTTCCCTTGGTGCTAGATGAACGAACGTCTCTCCACTTGCTCAGTTCTTAGAGATAGGTGTGTGTGAAAGCCGTCCTTCACCTAGCTTGTTGGGAACACAAAGTTTCTTTTCAGTTGCAAACTCCATTCCATAAATATATATGGGGAGGTACTAGCTCCAACTAGGTTTGACAGTGAAAACTGCAGGAACTTCAAACCGGCACTAGGAAACAGACTGACAATGCAGAGAAAAAGTGTCTCCTGCAAACCGTTCCCTTGGTGCTAGCTGAACGATCGTTTCTCCACATGCTCAGTTCTGAGAGATAAGTGAGTGTGATAGCCTTCCATCACCAAGCTTGTTGGGAACACAAAGTTTCTTTTCAGTTGCAAACTCCATTCCATTCATATATATGGAAAGGTAGAATCTCCAACTCGGTTTTACAGTGAAAAATGCAGGATCTTCAAACCGGCACTAGGAAACAGACTGTGAAAGCAGAGAAAAAGTGTCTCCTGCAACCCGTTCCCTTGGTGCTAGATGAACGAACGTCTCTCCACCAGCTCAGTTCTGAGAGATAAGTGTGTGTGAAAGCCGCCCTTCACCTAGCTTGTTGGGAACACAAAGTTTCTTTTCAGTTGCAAACTCCATTCCATACATATATATGGGGAGGTACAAGCTCCAACTCGGTTTTACAGTGAAAACTGCAGGAACTTCAAACCGGCACTAGGAAACAGACTGAGAAAGCAGAGAAAAAGTGTCTCCTGCAACCCGTTCCCTTGGTGCTAGATGAACGAACGTCTCTCCACCTGCTCAGTTCTGAGAGATATGTGTGTGTGAAAGCCGCTCTTCACCTAGCTTGTTGGGAACACAAAGTTTCTTTTCAGTTGTAAACTCCATTCCATACATATATATGGGGAGGTAAAAGCTCCAACTCGATTTTACAGTGAAAACTGCAGGAACTTCAAACCGGCACTAGGAAACAGACTGAGAAAGCAGAGAAAAAGTGTCTCCTGCAACCCGTTCCTTTGGTGCTAGATGAACGAACGTCTCTCCACTTGCTCAGTTCTGAGAGATAAGTGTGTGTGAAAGCCGTCCTTCACCTAGCTTGTTGGGAACACAAAGTTTCTTTCCAGTTGCAAACTCCATTCCATACATATATATGGGGAGGTACTAGCTCCAACACGGTTTGAAAGTGAAAACTGCAGGAACTTCAAACCGGCACTAGGAAACAAACTGAGAAACAGAGAAAAAGTATCTCCTGCAACCCGTTCGCTAGATGAACGAACGTCTCTCCACTGGCTCAGTTCTGAGAGAAAAGTGTGTGTGAAAGCCGTCGTTCACCTAGCTTGTTGGGAACAAAAAGTTTCTTTTCAGTTGCAAACTCCATTCCATACATATATATGGGGAGGTACTAGCTCCAACTCTTTTTGACAGTGAAAACTGCAGGAACTTCAAACAGGCACTAGGAAACAGACTGAGAAAGCAGAGAAAAAGTGTCTCCTGCAACCCGTTCCATTGGTGCTAGATGAACGAACGTCTCTTCACTTGCTCAGTTCTGAGAGATATGTGTGTGTGAAAGCCGTCCTTCACCTAGCTTGTTGGGAACACAAATTTCTTTTCAGTTGCAAACTCCATTCCATACATATATATGGGGAGGTACAAGCTCCAACTCGGTTTTACAGTGAAAACATCAGGAACTTCAAACCGGCACTAGGAAACAGACTGAGAATGCAGAGAAAATGTGTGTCCTGCAACCCGTTCACTTGGTGCTAGATGAACGAACGTCTCTCCACTTGCTCAGTTCTGAGAGATAAGTGTGTGTGAAAGCCGACCTTCACCTAGCTTGTTGGGAACACAAAGTTTCTTTTCAGGTGCAAATTCCATTCCATTCATATATATGGGGAGGTTCAAGCTCCAACTCGGTTTTACAGTGAAAACTGCAGGAACTTCAAACCGGCACTTGGAATCAGACTGAGAAAGCAGAGAAAAAGTGTCTCCTGCAACCCGTTCCCTTGGTGCTAGATGAACGAACGTCTCTCCACTTGCTCAGTTCTGAGAGATAAGAGTGTGTGAAAGCCGTCCTTCACCTAGCTTGTTGGGAACACAAAGTTTCTTTTCAGTTGCAAACTCCATTCCATACATATATATGGGGAGGTAGAAGCTCCAAATCGGTTTGACAGTGAAAACTGCAGGAACTTCAAACCGGCACTAGGAAACAGACTGAGAAAGCAAAGAAATAGTGTCTCCTGCAACCCGTTCCCTTGGTGCTAGATGAACGAACGTCTCTCCACCTGCTCAGTTCTGAGAGATAAGTGGGTGTGAAAGCCGCTCTTCACCTAGCATGTTGGGAACACAAAGTTTCTTTTCAGTTGCAAACTCCATTCCATACATATATATGGGGAGGTACAAGCTCCAACTCGATTTTACAGTGAAAACTGCAGGAACTTCCAACCGGCACTAGGAAACAGACTGAGAAAGCAGAGAAAAAGTGTCTCCTGCAACCCGTTCCCTTGGTGCTAGAGGAACGAACGTCTCTCCACTTGCTCAGTTCCTAGGGATAAGTGTGTGTGAAAGCCGTCCTTCACCTAGCTTGTTGGGAACACAAAGATTCTTTTCAGTTGCAAACTCCATTCCATACATATATATGGGGAAGTACAAGCTCCAACTCGATTTTACAGTGAAAACTGCAGGATCTTCAAAACGGCACTAGGAAACAGACTGAGAAAGCAGAGAAAAAGTGTCTCCTGCAACCCGTTCCCTTGGTGCTAGATGAACGAACGTCTCTCCACTTGCTCAGTTCTGAGAGATAAGTGTGTGTGAAAGCCGTCCTTCACCTAGCTTGTTGGGAACACAAAGTTTCTTTTCAGTTGCAAACTCCATTCCATACATATATATGTGGAGGTACAAGCTCCAACTCGGTTTTACAGTGAAAACTGCAGGAACTTCAAACCGGCACTAGGAAACAGACTGAGAAAGCAGAGAAAAAGTTTCTCCTGCAAACCGTTCCCTTGGTGCTAGATGAACGAACGTCTCCACACTTGCTCAGTTCTTAGAGAATTGTGTGTGTGAAAGCCGTCCTTCACTAGCTTGTTGGGAACACAAAGTTTCTTTTCACTTGCAAACTCCATTCCATACATATATATGGGGAGGTACTAGCTCCAACACTGTTTTACAGTGAAAACTGCAGGAACTTCAAACCGGCACTAGGAAACAGACTGAGAAAGCAGAGAAAAAGTGTCTCCTGCAACCCGTTCCCTTGGTGCTAGATGAACGAACGTCTCTCCACTTGCTCACTTCTGAGAGATAAGTGTGTGTGAAAGCCGTCCTTCACCTAGCTTGTTGGGAACACAAAGTTTCTTTTCAGTTGCAAACTCCATTCCATACATATATATGGGGAGGTAGAAGCTCCAACTCGATTTTACAGTGAAAACTGCAGGAACTTCAAACCGGCACTAGGAAACAGACTGAGAAAGCAGAGAAAAAGTGTCTCCTGCCAAACGTTCCCTTGGTGCTAGATGAAAGAACGTCTCTCCACTTGCTCAGTTCTGAGAGATAAGTGTGTGTGAAAGCCGTCCTTGACCTAGCTTGTTGGGAACACAAAGTTTCTTTTCAGTTGCAAACTCATTCCGTACATATATATGGGGAGGTACTATCTCCAACTAGGTTTGACAGTGAAAACTGCAGGAACTTCAAAACGGCACTAGGAAACAGACTGAGAATGCAGAGAAAAAGTGTCTCCTGCAACCCGTTCCCTTGGTGCTAGATTAACGAACGTCTCTCCACATGCTCAGTTCTGAGAGATAAGTGAGTGTGATAGTCTTCCATCAAAAAGCTTGTTGGGAACACAAAGTTTCTTTTCAGTTGCAAACTCCATTCCATACATATATAAGGGGAGGTAGAAGCTCCAACTCGATTTTACAGTGAAAACTGCAGGAACTTCAAACCGGCACTAGGAAACAGACTGAGAAAGCAGAGAAATAGTGTCTTCTGCAACTCGTTCCCTTGGTGCTAGATGAACGAACGTCTCTCCACTTGCTCAGTTCTGAGAGATAAGTGTGTGTGAAAGCCGTCCTTCAACTAGCTTGTTGGGAACACAAAGTTTCTTTTCAGTAGCTAACTCCATTCCATACATATATATGGGGAGGTAGAAGCTCCAAATCGGTTTGACAGTGAAAAATGCAGGAACTTCAAACCGGCACTAGGAAACAGACTGAGAAACCAGAGAAATAGTGTCTCCTGCAACCCGTTCCCTTGGTGCTAGATGAACGAACGTCTCTCCTCCAGCTCAGTTCTGAGAGATAAGTGTGTGTGAAAGCCGCTCTTCACCTAGCTTGTTGGGAACGCAAAGTTTCTTTTCACTTGCAAACTCCATTCCATACATATATAAGGGGAGGTAAAAGCTCCAACTCGATTTTACAGTGAAAACTGCAGGAACTTCCAACCGGCACTAGGAAACAGACTGAGAAAGCAGAGAAAAAGTGTCTCCTGCAACCCGTTCCCTTGGTGCTAGATGAACGAACGTCTCTCCACTTGCTCAGTTCTGAGAGATAAGTGTGTGTGAAAGCCGTCCTTCACCTAGCTTGTTGGGAACACAAAGTTTCTTTTCAGTTGCAAACTCCATTCCATACATATATATTGGAGGTACTAGCTCCAACTCGGTTTGACAGTGAAAACTGCAGGAACTTCAAAACGGCACTAGGTAACAGACTGAGAATGCAGAGAAAAAGTGTCTCCTGCAACCCGTTCCCTTGGTGATAGATGAACGAACGTCTCTCCACATGCTCAGTTCTGAGAGATAAGTGAGTGTGATTGTCTTCCATCACAAAGCTTGTTGGGAACACAAAGCTTCTTTTCAGTTGCAAACTCCATTCCATACATATATATGGGGAGGAAAAATCTCCAACTCTGTTTGACACTGAAAACTGCAGGAACTTCAAAACGGCACTAGGAAACAGACTGAGAAAGCAGAGAAAAAGTGTCTCCTGCAACCCGTTCCCTTGGTGCTAGATGAACGAACGTCTCTCCACTTGCTCAGTTCTGAGAGATAAGTGTGTGTGAATGCCGTCCTTCACCTAGCTTGTTGGGAACACAAAGTTTCTTTTCAGTTGCAAACTCCATTCCATACATATATATGGGGAGGTAGAAGCTCCAAATCGGTTTGACAGTGAAAACTGCAGGAACTTCAAACCGGCACTAGGAAACAGACTGAGAAAGCAGAGAAAAAGTGTCTCCTGCAAACCGTTCCCTTGGTGCTAGATGAACGAACGTCTCTCCACTTGCTCAGTTCTTAGAGTTAGGTGTGTGTGAAAGCCGTCCTTCACCTCGCTTGTTGGGAACACAAAGTTTCTTTTCAGTTGCAAACTCCATTCCATACATATATATGGGGAGGTACTAGCTCCAACTAGGTTTGACAGTGAAAACTGCAGGAACTTCAAAACGGCACTAGGAAACAGACTGACAATGCAGAGAAAAAGTGTCTCCTGCAACCCGTTCCCTTGGTGATAGATGAACGAACGTCTCTCCACATGCTCAGTTCTGAGAGATAAGTGAGTGTGATAGTCTTCCATCACAAAACTTGTTGGGAACACAAAGCTTCTTTTCAGTTGCAAACTCCATTCCATACATATATATGGGGAGGAAAAATCTCCAACTCTGTTTGACACTGAAAACTGCAGGAACTTCAAACCGGCACTAGGAAACAGACTGAGAAAGCAGAGAAAAAGTGTCTCCTGCATCCCGTTACCTTGGTGCTAGATGAACGAACGTCTCTCCACTTGCTCATTTCTGAGAGATAAGTGTGTGTGAAAGCCGTCCTTCACCTAGCTTGTTGGGAACACAAAGTTTCTTTTCAGTTGCAAACTCCATTCCATACATATATATGGGGAGGTACTAGCTCCAACTAGGTTTGACAGTGAAAACTCCAGGAACTTCAAAACGGCACTAGGAAACAGACTGACAATGCAGAGAAAAGTGTCTCCTGCAACCCGTTCCCTTGGTGCTAGCTGAACGAACGTCTCTCCACATGCTCAGTTCTGAGAGATAAGTGAGTGTGATAGCCTTCCATCACCAAGCTTGTTGTGAAAACAAAGTTTCTTTTCAGTTGCAAACTCCATTCCATTCATATATATGGAGAGGTAGAATCTCCAACTCGGTTATACAGTGAAAACTGCAGGAACTTCAAACCGGCACTAGGAAACAGACTGAGAAACAGAGAAAAAGTGTCTCCTTCAACCCGTTCACTTAGTGCTAGATGAACGAACGTCTCTCCACTTGCTCAGTTCTGAGAGATAAGTGTGTGTGAAAGCCGTCCTTCACCTAGCTTGTTGGGAACACAAAGGTTCTTTTCAGTTGCAAACTCCATTCCATACATATATATGGGGAGGTACAAGCTCCAATTCGTTTTACAGTGAAAACTGCAGGAACTTCAAACCGGCACTAGGAAACAGACTGAGAAAGCAGAGAAAATATGTCTCCTGCAACCCGTTCCCTTGGTGCTAGATGAACGAACATCTCTCCACTTGCTCAGTTCTGAGAGATAAGTGTGTGTGAAAGCCACCTTCACCTAGCTTGTTGGGAACTCAAAGTTTGTTTTCAGTTGCAAACTCCACTCCATAAAAATAAGGGGAGGTACTTTATCCAACTCGGATTTACAGTGAAAACTGCAGGAACTTCAAACCGGCACTAGGAAACAGACTGAGAAACAGAGAAAAAGTGTCTCCTGCAACCTGTTCCCTTAGTGCTAGATGAAGGAACGTCTCTCCACTTGCTCAGTTCTGAGAGATAAGTGTGTGTTAAAGCCGTCCTTCACCAAGCTTGTTGGGAACACAAAGTTTCTTTTCACTTGCAAACTCCACACCATACATATGTATGGGGAGGTAGAAGCTCCAACTCGGTTTTACAGTGAAAACTGCAGGAACTTCAAACCGGCACTAGGAAACAGACTGACAATGCAGAGAAAAAGTGTCTCCTGCAACCCGTTCCCTTGGTGCTAGCTGAACGAACGTCTCTCCACATGCTCAGTTCTGAGAGATAAGTGAGTGTGATAGCCTTCCATCACCAAGCTTGTTGGGAAAACAAAGTTTCTTTTCAGTTGCAGACTCCATTCCATTCATATATATGGAGAGGTAGAATCTCCAACTCGGTTATACAGTGAAAACTGCAGGATCTTCAAACCGGCACTAGGAAACAGATTGAGAAAGCAGAGAAAAAGTGTCTCCTGCAACTCGTTCCCTTGATGCTAGATGAACGAACGTCTCTCCACTTGCTCAGTTCTGAGAGATAAGTGTGTGTGAATGCCGTCCTTCACCTAGCTTGTTGGGAACACAAAGTTTCTTTTCAGTTGCTAACTCCATTCCATACATATATATGGGGAGGTAGAAGCTCCAAATCGGTTTGACAGTGAAAACTGCAGGAACTTCAAACCGGCACTAGGAAACAGACTGAGAAAACAGAGAAATAGTGTCTCCTGCAACCCGTTCCCTTGGTGCTAGATGAACGAACGTCTCTCCACCAGCTCAGTTCTGAGAGATAAGTGGGTGTGAAAGCCGCTCTTCACCTAGCTTCTTGGGAACACAAAGTTTCTTTTCAGTTGCAAACTCCATTCCATACATATATATGGGGAGGTACAAGCTCCAACTCGATTTTACAGTGAAAACTGCAGGAACTTCAAACCGGCACTAGGAAACAGACTGAGAAAGCAGAGAAAAAGTGTCTCCTGCAACCCGTTCCCTTGGTGCTAGATGAACGAACGTCTCTCCACCTGCTCAGTTCTGAGAGATAAGTGTGTGTGAAAGCCGTCCTTCACCTAGCTTGTTGGGAACACAAAGTTTCTTTTAAGTAGCAAACTCCACTCCATAAATATATAAAGGTAGGTAATTGTTCCAACTCGGTTTTACAGTGAAAACTGCAGGAACTTCAAACGGGCACCAGGAAACACAATGAGAAAAAAGACTAAAGTTTCTCCTGCAACCCGTTCCCTTGGTGCTAGATGAACGAATGTCTGTCCTCATGCTCAGTTCTGAGAGATAAGTGTGTGTGAAAGCCACCTTCACCTAGCATGTTGGGAACTCAAAGTTTGTTTTCAGTTGCAAACTTCACTCCATAAATATAAGGGGAGGTACTAGCTCCATCTCGGTTTTACAGTGAAAACTGCAGGAACTTCAAACCGGCACTAGGAAACAGACTGAGAAACAGAGAAAAAGTGTCTCCTGCAACCCGTTCACTTAGTGCTAGATGAAAGAACGTCTCTCCACTTGCTCATTTCTGAGAGATAAGTGTGTGTGAAAGCCGTCCTTCACCTAACATGTTGGGAACACAAAGGTTCTTTTCAGTTGCAAACTCCATTCCATACATATATATGGGGAGGTACAAGCTCCAATTCGTTTTACAGTGAAAACTGCAGGAACTTCAAACCGGCACTAGGAAACAGACTGAGAAAGCAGAGAAAATATGTCTCCTGCAACCCGTTCCCTTGGTGCTAGATGAACGAACATCTCTCCACTTGCTCAGTTCTGAGAGATAAGTGTGTGTGAAAGCCACCTTCACCTAGCTTGTTGGGAACTCAAAGTTTGTTTTCAGTTGCAAACTCCACTCCATAAAAATAAGGGGAGGTACTTTATCCAACTCGTATTTACAGTGAAAACTGCAGGAACTTCAAACCGGCACTAGGAAACAGACTGAGAAACAGAGAAAAAGTGTCTCCTGCAACCCGTTCCCTTAGTGCTAGATGAACGAACGTCTCTCCACTTGCTCAGTTCTGAGAGATAAGTGTGTGTTAAAGCCGTCCTTCACCTAGCTTGTAGGGAACACAAAGTTTCTTTTCACTTGCAAACTCCACACCATACATATGTATGGGGAGGTACAAGCTCCAACTCGGTTTTACAGTGAAAACTGCAGGAACTTCAAACCGGCCCTAGGAAACAGACTGAGAAAGCAGAGAAAATGTGTCTCCTGCAACCCGTTCCCTTGGTGCTAGATGAACGAACGTCTCTCCACTTGCTCAGTTCTTAGAGTTAGGTGTGTGTGAAAGCCGTCTTTCACCTAGCTTGTTGGGAACACAAAGTTTCTTTTCAGTTGCAAACTCCATTCCATACATATATATGGGGAGGTACTAGCTCCAACTAGGTTTGACAGTGAAAACTGCAGGAACTTCAAAACGGCACTAGGAAACAGACTGACAATGCAGAGAAAAAGTGTCTCCTGCAACCCGTTCCCTTGGTGATAGATGAACGAACGTCTCTCCACATGCTCAGTTCTGAGAGATAAGTGAGTGTGATAGTCTTCCATCACAAAGCTTGTTGGGAACACAAAGCTTCTTTTCAGTTGCAAACTCCATTCCATTCATATATATGGGGAGGAAAAATCTCCAACTCTGTTTGACACTGAAAACTGCAGGAACTTCAAACCGGCACTAGGAAACAGACTGAGAAAGCAGAGATATAGTGTCTCCTGCAACCCGTTCCCTTGGTGCTAGATGAACGAACGTCTCTCCACTTGCTCAGTTCTGAGAGATAAGTGTGTGTGAATGCCGTCCTTCACCTAGCTTGTTGGGAACACAAAGTTTCTTTTCAGTTGCAAACTCCATTCCATACATATATATGGGGAGGTAAAAGCTCCAACACTGTCTGACACTGAAAACTGCAGGAACTTCAAACCGGCACTAGGAAACAGACTGAGTAAGCAGAGAAAAGGTGTCTCCTGCAACCCGTTCCCTTGGTGCTAGATGAACGAACGTCTCTCCACTTGCTCAGTTCCGAGAGATAAGTGTGTGTGAAAGCCGCCTTTCACCTAGCTTGTTGGGAACACAAAGTTTCTTTTCAGTTGCAAACTCCATTCCATACATATATATGGGGAGGTAGAAGCTCCAAATCGGTTTGACAGTGAAAACTGCAGGAACTTCAAACCGGCACTAGGAAACAGACTGAGAAAGCAGAGAAAAAGTGTCTCCTGCAAACCGTTCCCTTGGTGCTAGATGAACGAACGTCTCTCCACTTGCTCAGTTCTGAGAGATAAGTGTGTGTGAAAGCCGTCCTTCACCTAGCTTGTTGGGAACACAAAGTTTCTTTTCAGTTGCAAACTCCATTCCATACATATATATGGGGAGGTACTAGCTCCAACTAGGTTTGACAGTGAAAACTGCAGGAACTTCAAAACGGCACTAGGAAACAGACTGACAATGCAGAGAAAAAGTGTCTCCTGCAACCTGTTCCCTTGGTGCTAGCTGAACGAACGTCTCTCCACATGCTCAGTTCTGAGAGATAAGTGAGTGTGTTAGCCTTCCATCACCAAGCTTGTTGGGAAAACAAAGATTCTTTTCAGTTGCAAACTCCATTCCATTCATATATATGGAGAGGTAGAATCTCCAACTCGGTTATACAGTGAAAACTGCAGGATCTTCAAACCGGCACTAGGAAACAGATTGAGAAAGCAGAGAAATAGTGTCTCCTGCAACTCGTTCCCTTGGTGCTAGATGAACGAACGTCTCTCCACTTGCTCAGTTCTGAGAGATAAGTGTGTGTGAAAGCCGTCCTTCACCTAGCTTGTTGGGAACACAAAGTTTCTTTTCAGTTGCTAACTCCATTCCATATATATATATGGGGAGGTAGAAGCTCCAAATCGGTTTGACAGTGAAAACTGCAGGAACTTCAAACCGGCACTAGGAAACAGACTGAGAAAGCAGAGAAATAGTGTCTCCTGCAACCCGTTCCCTTGGTGCTAGATGAACGAACGTCTCTCCTCCAGCTCAGTTCTGAGAGATAAGTGTGTGTGAAAGCCGCTCTTCACCTAGCATGTTGGGAACACAAAGTTTCTTTTCACTTGCAAACTCCATTCCATACATATATAAGGGGAGGTTCAAGCTCAAACTCGATTTTACAGTGAAAACTGCAGGAACTTCAAACCGGCACTAGGAAACAGACTGAGAAAGCAGAGAAAAAGTGTCTCCTGCAACCCGTTCCCTTGGTGCTAGATGAACGAACGTCTCTCCACTTGCTCAGTTCTGAGAGATAAGTGTGTGTGAAAGCCGTCCTTCACCTAGCTTGTTGGGAACACAAAGTTTCTTTTCAGTTGCAAACTCCATTCCATACATATATATGGGAGGTACTAGCTCCAACTCGGTTTGACAGTGAAAACTGCAGGAACTTCAAAACGGCACTAGGAAACAGACTGAGAATGCAGAGAAAAAGTGTCTCCTGCAACCCGTTCCCTTGGTGATAGATGAACGAACGTCTCTCCACATGCTCAGTTCTGAGAAATAAATGAGTGTGATAGTCTTCCATCACAAAACTTGTTGGGAACACAAAGCTTCTTTTCAGTTGCAAACTCCATTCCATACATATATATGGGGAGGAAAAATCTCCAACTTTGTTTGACACTGAAAACTGCAGGAACTTCAAACCGGCACTAGGAAACAGACTGAGAAAGCAGAGAAAAAGTGTCTCCTGCATCCCGTTACCTTGGTGCTAGATGAACGAACGTCTCTCCACCAGCTCAGTTCTGAGAGATAAGTGTGTGTGAAAGCCGCTCTTCACCTAGCTTGTTGGGAACACATAGTTTCTTTTCAGTTGCAAACTCCATTCCATACATATATAAGGGGAGGTACAAGCTCCAACTCGATTTTACAGTGAAAACTGCAGGAACTTCATACCGGCACTAGGAAACAGACTGAGAAAGCAGAGAAATAGTGTCTCCTGCAACACGTTCCCTTGGTGCTAGATGAACGAAAGTCTCTCCACTTGCTCAGTTCTGAGAGATAAGTGTGTGTGAAAGCCGTCCTTCACCTAGCTTGTTGGGAACACAAAGTTTCTTTTCAGTTGCAAACTCCATTCCATACATATATATGGGGAGGTAAAAGCTCCAACTCTGTCTGACACTGAAAACTGCAGGAACTTCAAACCGGCACTAGGAAACAGACTGAGTAAGCAGAGAAAAGGTGTCTCCTGCAACCCGTTCCCTTGGTGCTAGATGAACGAACGTCTCTCCACTTGCTCAGTTCCGAGAGATAAGTGTGTGTGAAAGCCGTCCTTCACCTAGCTTGTTGGGAACACAAAGTTTCTTTTCAGTTGCAAACTCCATTCCATACATATATATGGGGAGGTAGAAGCTCCAAATCGGTTTGACAGTGAAAACTGCAGGAACTTCAAACCGGCACTAGGAAACAGACTGAGAAAGCAGAGAAAAAGTGTCTCCTGCAACCCGTTCCCTTGGTGCTAGATGAACGAACATCTCTCCACTTGCTCAGTTCTGAGAGATAAGTGTGTGTGAAAGCCACCTTCACCTAGCTTGTTGGGAACTCAAAGTTTGTTTTCAGTTGCAAACTCCACTCCATAAAAATAAGGGGAGGTACTTTATCCAACTCGTATTTACAGTGAAAACTGCAGGAACTTCAAACCGGCACTAGGAAACAGACTGAGAAACAGAGAAAAAGTGTCTCCTGCAACCCGTTCCCTTAGTGCTAGATGAACGAACGTCTCTCCACTTGCTCAGTTCTGAGAGATAAGTGTGTGTTAAAGCCGTCCTTCACCTAGCTTGTAGGGAACACAAAGTTTCTTTTCACTTGCAAACTCCACACCATACATATGTATGGGGAGGTACAAGCTCCAACTCGGTTTTACAGTGAAAACTGCAGGAACTTCAAACCGGCCCTAGGAAACAGACTGAGAAAGCAGAGAAAATGTGTCTCCTGCAACCCGTTCCCTTGGTGCTAGATGAACGAACGTCTCTCCACTTGCTCAGTTCTTAGAGTTAGGTGTGTGTGAAAGCCGTCCTTCACCTAGCTTGTTGGGAACACAAAGTTTCTTTTCAGTTGCAAACTCCATTCCATACATATATATGGGGAGGTACTAGCTCCAACTAGGTTTGACAGTGAAAACTGCAGGAACTTCAAAACGGCACTAGGAAACAGACTGACAATGCAGAGAAAAAGTGTCTCCTGCAACCCGTTCCCTTGGTGATAGATGAACGAACGTCTCTCCACATGCTCAGTTCTGAGAGATAAGTGAGTGTGATAGTCTTCCATCACAAAGCTTGTTGGGAACACAAAGCTTCTTTTCAGTTGCAAACTCCATTCCATTCATATATATGGGGAGGAAAAATCTCCAACTCTGTTTGACACTGAAAACTGCAGGAACTTCAAACCGGCACTAGGAAACAGACTGAGAAAGCAGAGATATAGTGTCTCCTGCAACCCGTTCCCTTGGTGCTAGATGAACGAACGTCTCTCCACTTGCTCAGTTCTGAGAGATAAGTGTGTGTGAATGCCGTCCTTCACCTAGCTTGTTGGGAACACAAAGTTTCTTTTCAGTTGCAAACTCCATTCCATACATATATATGGGGAGGTAAAAGCTCCAACACTGTCTGACACTGAAAACTGCAGGAACTTCAAACCGGCACTAGGAAACAGACTGAGTAAGCAGAGAAAAGGTGTCTCCTGCAACCCGTTCCCTTGGTGCTAGATGAACGAACGTCTCTCCACTTGCTCAGTTCCGAGAGATAAGTGTGTGTGAAAGCCGCCTTTCACCTAGCTTGTTGGGAACACAAAGTTTCTTTTCAGTTGCAAACTCCATTCCATACATATATATGGGGAGGTAGAAGCTCCAAATCGGTTTGACAGTGAAAACTGCAGGAACTTCAAACCGGCACTAGGAAACAGACTGAGAAAGCAGAGAAAAAGTGTCTCCTGCAAACCGTTCCCTTGGTGCTAGATGAACGAACGTCTCTCCACTTGCTCAGTTCTTAGAGTTAGGTGTGTGTGAAAGCCGTCCTTCACCTCGCTTGTTGGGAACACAAAGTTTCTTTTCAGTTGCAAACTCCATTCCATACATATATATGGGGAGGTACTAGCTCCAACTAGGTTTGACAGTGAAAACTGCAGGAACTTCAAAACGGCACTAGGAAACAGACTGACAATGCAGAGAAAAAGTGTCTCCTGCAACCTGTTCCCTTGGTGCTAGCTGAACGAACGTCTCTCCACATGCTCAGTTCTGAGAGATAAGTGAGTGTGTTAGCCTTCCATCACCAAGCTTGTTGGGAAAACAAAGATTCTTTTCAGTTGCAAACTCCATTCCATTCATATATATGGAGAGGTAGAATCTCCAACTCGGTTATACAGTGAAAACTGCAGGATCTTCAAACCGGCACTAGGAAACAGATTGAGAAAGCAGAGAAATAGTGTCTCCTGCAACTCGTTCCCTTGGTGCTAGATGAACGAACGTCTCTCCACTTGCTCAGTTCTGAGAGATAAGTGTGTGTGAAAGCCGTCCTTCACCTAGCTTGTTGGGAACACAAAGTTTCTTTTCAGATGCTAACTCCATTCCATATATATATATGGGGAGGTAGAAGCTCCAAATCGGTTTGACAGTGAAAACTGCAGGAACTTCAAACCGGCACTAGGAAACAGACTGAGAAAGCAGAGAAATAGTGTCTCCTGCAACCCGTTCCCTTGGTGCTAGATGAACGAACGTCTCTCCTCCAGCTCAGTTCTGAGAGATAAGTGTGTGTGAAAGCCGCTCTTCACCTAGCTTGTTGGGAACACATAGTTTCTTTTCACTTGCAAACTCCATTCCATACATATATAAGGGGAGGTTCAAGCTCAAACTCGATTTTACAGTGAAAACTGCAGGAACTTCAAACCGGCACTAGGAAACAGACTGAGAAAGCAGAGAAAAAGTGTCTCCTGCAACCCGTTCCCTTGGTGCTAGATGAACGAACGTCTCTCCACTTGCTCAGTTCTGAGAGATAAGTGTGTGTGAAAGCCGTCCTTCACCTAGCTTGTTGGGAACACAAAGTTTCTTTTCAGTTGCAAACTCCATTCCATACATATATATGGGAGGTACTAGCTCCAACTCGGTTTGACAGTGAAAACTGCAGGAACTTCAAAACGGCACTAGGAAACAGACTGAGAATGCAGAGAAAAAGTGTCTCCTGCAACCCGTTCCCTTGGTGATAGATGAACGAACGTCTCTCCACATGCTCAGTTCTGAGAAATAAATGAGTGTGATAGTCTTCCATCACAAAACTTGTTGGGAACACAAAGCTTCTTTTCAGTTGCAAACTCCATTCCATACATATATATGGGGAGGAAAAATCTCCAACTCTGTTTGACACTGAAAACTGCAGGAACTTCAAACCGGCACTAGGAAACAGACTGAGAAAGCAGAGAAAAAGTGTCTCCTGCATCCCGTTACCTTGGTGCTAGATGAACGAACGTCTCTCCACCAGCTCAGTTCTGAGAGATAAGTGTGTGTGAAAGCCGCTCTTCACCTAGCTTGTTGGGAACACATAGTTTCTTTTCAGTTGCAAACTCCATTCCATACATATATAAGGGGAGGTACAAGCTCCAACTCGATTTTACAGTGAAAACTGCAGGAACTTCATACCGGCACTAGGAAACAGACTGAGAAAGCAGAGAAATAGTGTCTCCTGCAACACGTTCCCTTGGTGCTAGATGAACGAAAGTCTCTCCACTTGCTCAGTTCTGAGAGATAAGTGTGTGTGAAAGCCGTCCTTCACCTAGCTTGTTGGGAACACAAAGTTTCTTTTCAGTTGCAAACTCCATTCCATACATATATATGGGGAGGTAAAAGCTCCAACTCTGTCTGACACTGAAAACTGCAGGAACTTCAAACCGGCACTAGGAAACAGACTGAGTAAGCAGAGAAAAGGTGTCTCCTGCAACCCGTTCCCTTGGTGCTAGATGAACGAACGTCTCTCCACTTGCTCAGTTCCGAGAGATAAGTGTGTGTGAAAGCCGTCCTTCACCTAGCTTGTTGGGAACACAAAGTTTCTTTTCAGTTGCAAACTCCATTCCATACATATATATGGGGAGGTAGAAGCTCCAAATCGGTTTGACAGTGAAAACTGCAGGAACTTCAAACCGGCACTAGGAAACAGACTGAGAAAGCAGAGAAAAAGTGTCTCCTGCAACCCGTTCCCTTGGTGCTAGATGAACGAACGTCTCTCCACCTGCTCAGTTCTGAGAGATAAGTGTGTGTGAAAGCCGTCCTTCACCTAGCTTGTTGGGAACACAAAGTTTCTTTTAAGTAGCAAACTCCACTCCATAAATATATAAAGGTAGGTAATTGTTCCAACTCGGTTTTACAGTGAAAACTGCAGGAACTTCAAACGGGCACCAGGAAACACAATGAGAAAAAAGACTAAAGTTTCTCCTGCAACCCGTTCCCTTGGTGCTAGATGAACGAATGTCTGTCCTCATGCTCAGTTCTGAGAGATAAGTGTGTGTGAAAGCCACCTTCACCTAGCATGTTGGGAACTCAAAGTTTGTTTTCAGTTGCAAACTCCACTCCATAAATATAAGGGGAGGTACTTGTTCCAACTCGTTTTTACAGTGAAAACTGCAGGAACTTCAAACCGGCACTAGGAAACAGACTGAGAAACAGAGAATAAGTGTCTCCTGCAACCCGTTCACTTAGTGCTAGATGAACGAACGTCTCTCCACTTGCTCAGTTCTGAGAGATAAGTGTGTGTGAAAGCCGTCCTTCACCTAGCTTGTTGGGAACACAAAGTTTCTTTTCAGTTGCTAACTCCATTCCATACATATATATGGGGAGGTAGAAGCTCCAAATCGCTTTGACAGTGAAAACTGCAGGAACTTCAAACCGGCACTAGGAAACAGACTGAGAAAGCAGAGAAATAGTGTCTCCTGCAACCCGTTCCCTTGGTGCTAGATGAACGAACGTCTCTCCACCAGCTCAGTTCTGAGAGATAAGTGTGTGTGAAAGCCGCTCTTCACCTAGCTTGTTGGGAACACAAAGTTTCTTTTCAGGTGCAAACTCCATTCCATACATATATAAGGGGAGGTACAAGCTCCAACTCGATTTTACAGTGAAAACTGCAGGAACTTCAAACCGGCACTAGGAAACAGACTGAGAAAGCAGAGAAAAAGTGTCTCCTGCAACACGTTCCCTTGGTGCTAGATGAACGAACATCTCTCCACTTGCTCAGTTCTGAGAGATAAATGTGTGTGAAAGCCACCTTCACCTAGCTTGTTGGGAACTCAAAGTTTGTTTTCAGTTGCAAACTCCACTCCATAAAAATAAGGGGAGGTACTTTATCCAACTCGGATTTACAGTGAAAACTGCAGGAACTTCAAACCGGCACTAGGAAACAGAATGAGAAACAGAGAAAAAGTGTCTCCTGCAACCCGTTCCCTTAGTGCTAGATGAACGAACGTCTCTCCACTTGCTCAGTTCTGAGAGATAAGTGTGTGTTAAAGCCGTCCTTCACCTAGCTTGTTGGGAACACAAAGTTTCTTTTCACTTGCAAACTCCACACCATACATATGTATGGGGAGGTACAAGCTCCAACTCGGTTTTACAGTGAAAACTGCAGGAACTTCAAACCGGCCCTAGGAAACAGACTGAGAAAGCAGAGAATATGTGTCTCCTGCAACCCGTTCCCTTGGTGCTAGATGAACGAACGTCTCTCCACTTGCTCAGTTCTTAGAGTTAGGTGTGTGTGAAAGCCGTCCTTCACCTAGCTTGTTGGGAACACAAAGTTTCTTTTCAGTTGCAAACTCCATTCCATACATATATATGGGGAGGTACTAGCTCCAACTAGGTTTGACAGTGAAAACTGCAGGAACTTCAAAACGGCACTAGGAAACAGACTGACAATGCAGAGAAAAAGTGTCTCCTGCAACCCGTTCCCTTGGTGCTGGCTGAACGAACGTCTCTCCACATGCTCAGTTCTGAGAGATAAGTGAGTGTGATAGCCTTCCATCACCAAGCTTGTTGGGAAAACAAAGTTTCTTTTCAGTTGCAAACTCCATTCCATTCATATATATGGAGACGTAGAATCTCCAACTCGGTTATACAGTGAAAACTGCAGGATCTTCAAACCGGCACTAGGAAACAGATTGAGAAAGCAGAGAAAAAGTGTCTCCTGCAACTCGTTCCCTTGGTGCTAGATGAACGAACGTCTCTCCACTTGCTCAGTTCTGAGAGATAAGTGTGTGTGAAAGCCGCTCTTCACCTAGCTTGTTGGGAACACAAAGTTTCTTTTCAAGGCAAACTCCATTCCATACATATATAAGGGGAGGTACAAGCTCCAACTCGATTTTACAGTGAAAACTGCAGGAACTTCAAACCGGCACTAGGAAACAGACTGAGAAAGCAGAGAAAAAGTGTCTCCTGCAACACGTTCCCTTGGTGCTAGATGAACGAACGTCTCTCCACTTGCTCAGTTCTGAGAGATAAGTGTGTGTGAAAGCCATCCTTCACCTAGATTGTGGGGAACACAAAGTTTCTTTTCAGTTGCAAACTCCATTCCATACATATATATGGGGAGATACTAGCTCCAACACTGTTTTACAGTGAAAACTGCAGGAACTTCAAACCGGCACTAGGAAACAGACTGAGAAAGCAGAGAAAAAGTGTCTCCTGCAACCCGTTCCCTTGGTGCTAGATGAACGAACGTCTCTCCACTTGCTCAGTTCTGAGAGATAAGTGTGTGTGAAAGCCGTCCTTCACCTAGCTTGTTGGGAACACAAAGTTTCTTTCCAGTTGCAAACTCCATTCCATACATATATATGGGAGGTACTAGCTCCAACTCGGTTTGACAGTGAAAACTGCAGGAACTTCAAAACGGCACTAGGAAACAGACTGAGAATGCAGAGAAAAAGTGTCTCCTGCAACCCGTTCCCTTGGTGATAGATGAACGAAAGTCTCTCCACATGCTCAGTTCTGAGAGATAAGTGAGTGTGATAGTCTTCCATCACAAAGCTTGTTGGGAACACAAAGCTTCTTTTCAGTTGCAAACTCCATTCCATACATATATATGGGGAGGAAAAATCTCCAACTCTGTTTGACACTGAAACTGCAGGAACTTCAAACCGGCACTAGGAAACAGACTGAGAAAGCAGAGAAAAAGTGTCTCCTGCAACCCGTTCCCTTGGTGCTAGATGAACGAACGTCTCTCCACTTGCTCAGTTCTGAGAGATAAGTGTGTGTGAAAGCCGTCCTTCACCTAGCTTGTTGGGAACACAAAGTTTCTTTTCAGTTGCAAACTCCATTCCATACATATATATGGGGAGGTAAAAGCTCCAACTCTGTCTGACACTGAAAACTGCAGGAACTTCAAACCGGCACTAGGAAACAGACTGAGTAAGCAGAGAAAAGGTGTCTCCTGCAACCCGTTCCCTTGGTGCTAGATGAACGAACGTCTCTCCACTTGCTCAGTTCTTAGGGTTAGGTGTGTGTGAAAGCCGTCCTTCACCTAGCTTGTTGGGAACACAAAGTTTCTTTTCAGTTGCAAACTCCATTCCATACATATATATGGGGAGGTACTAGCTCCAACTAGGTTTGACAGTGAAAACTGCAGGAACTTCAAAACGGCACTAGGAAACAGACTGACAATGCAGAGAAAAAGTGTCTCCTGCAACCCGTTCCCTTGGTGCTAGCTGAACGAACGTCTCTCCACATGCTCAGTTCTGAGAGATAAGTGAGTGTGATAGCCTTCCATCAACAAGCTTGTTGGGAAAACAAAGTTTCTTTTCAGTTGCAAACTCCATTCCATTCATATATATGGAGAGGTAGAATCTCCAACACGGTTATACAGTGAAAACTGCAGGATCTTCAAACCGGCACTAGGAAACAGATTGAGAAAGCAGAGAAAAAGTGCCTCCTTCAACTCGTTCCCTTGGTGCTAGATGAACGAACGTCTCTCCACTTGCTCAGTTCTGAGAGATAAGTGTGTGTGAAAGCCGTCCTTCACCTAGCTTGTTGGGAACACAAAGTTTCTTTTCAGTTGCTAACTCCATTCCATACATATATATGGGGAGGTAGAAGCTCAAAATCGGTTTCACAGTGAAAACTGCAGGAACTTTAAACCGGCACTAGGAAACAGAGTGAGAAAACAGAGAAATAGTGTCTCCTGCAACCCGTTCCCTTGGTGCTAGATGAACGAACGTCTCTCCACAAGCTCAGTTCTGAGAGATAAGTGTGTGTGAAAGCCGCTCTTCACCTAGCTTGTTGGGAACACAAAGTTTCTTTTCAGTTGCAAACTCCATTCCATACATATATATGGGGAGGTACAAGCTCCAACTCGATTTTACAGTGAAAACTGCAGGAACTTCAAACCGGCACTAGGAAACAGACTGAGAAAGCAGAGACAAAGTGTCTCCTGCAACCCGTTCCCTTGGTGCTAGATGAACGAACGTCTCTCCACCTGCTCAGTTCCGAGAGATAAGTGTGTGTGAAAGCCGTCCTTCACCTAGCTTGTTGGGAACACAAAGTTTCTTTTCAGTTGCAAACTCCACTCCATAAATATATAAGGGGAGGTAATTGTTCCAACTCGGTTTTACAGTGAAAACTGCAGGAACTTCAAACGGGCACCAGGAAACAGACTGAGAAAAAAGACTAAAGTTTCTCCTGCAACCCGTTCCCTTGGTGCTAGATGAACGAATGTCTGTCCTCATGCTCAGTTCTGAGAGATAAGTGTGTGTGAAAGCCACCTTCACCTAGCATGTTGGGAACTCAAAGTTTGTTTTCATTTGCAAACTCCACTCCATAAATATAAGGGGAGGTAATTGTTCCAACTCGGTTTTACAGTGAAAACTGCAGGAACTTCAAACCGGCACTAGGAAAAAGACTGAGAAAGCAGAGAAAAAGTGTCTCCTGCAACCCGTTCCCTTGGTGCTAGATGAACGAACGTCTCTCCACTTGCTCAGTGCTGAGAGATAAGTGTGTGTGAAAGCCGTCCTTCACCTAGCTTTTTGGGAACACAAAGTTTCTTTCAGTTGCAAACTCCTTTCCATACATATATATGGGGAGTTACTAGCTCCAACTCGGTTTTACAGTGAAAACTGCAGGAACTTCAAACCGGCCCTAGGAAACAGACTGAGAAAGCAGAGAAAATGTGTCTCCTGCAACCCGTTCCCTTGGTGCTAGATGAACGAACGTCTCTCCACTTGCTCAGTTCTGAGAGTTAGGTGTGTGTGAAAGCCGTCCTTCACCTAGCTTGTTGGGAACACAAAGTTTCTTTTCAGTTGCAAGCTCCATTCCATACATATATATGGGGAGGTACTAGCTCCAACTAGGTTTGACAGTGAAAACTGCAGGAACTTCAAAACGGCACTAGGAAACAGACTGACAATGCAGAGAAAAAGTGTCTCCTGCAACCCGTTCCCTTGGTGCTAGCTGAACGAACGTCTCTCCACATGCTCAGTTCTGAGAGATAAGTGAGTGTGATAGCCTTCCATCAACAAGCTTGTTGGGAAAACAAAGTTTCTTTTCAGTTGCAAACTCCATTCCATTCATATATATGGAGAGGTAGAATCTCCAACACGGTTATACAGTGAAAACTGCAGGATCTTCAAACCGGCACTAGGAAAGAGATTGAGAAAGCAGAGAAAAAGTGCCTCCTTCAACTCGTTCCCTTGGTGCTAGATGAACGAACGTCTCTCCACTTGCTCAGTTCTGAGAGATAAGTGTGTGTGAAAGCCGTCCTTCACCTAGCTTGTTGGGAACACAAAGTTTCTTTTCAGTTGCTAACTCCATTCCATACATATATATGGGGAGGTAGAAGCTCAAAATCGGTTTCACAGTGAAAACTGCAGGAACTTCAAACCGGCACTAGGAAACAGAGTGAGAAAACAGAGAAATAGTGTCTCCTGCAACCCGTTCCCTTGGTGCTAGATGAACGAACGTCTCTCCACAAGCTCAGTTCTGAGAGATAAGTGTGTGTGAAAGCCGCTCTTCACCTAGCTTGTTGGGAACACAAAGTTTCTTTTCAGTTGCAAACTCCATTCCATACATATATATGGGGAGGTACAAGCTCCAACTCGATTTTACAGTGAAAACTGCAGGAACTTCAAACCGGCACTAGGAAACAGACTGAGAAAGCAGAGACAAAGTGTCTCCTTCAACCCGTTCCCTTGGTGCTAGATGAACGAACGTCTCTCCACCTGCTCAGTTCTGAGAGATAAGTGTGTGTGAAAGCCGTCCTTCACCTAGCTTGTTGGGAACAAAAAGTTTCTTTTCAGTTGCAAACTCCACTCCATAAATATATAAGGGGAGGTTATTGTTCCAACTCGGTTTTACAGTGAAAACTGCAGGAACTTCAAACGGGCACCAGGAAACAGACTGAGAAAAAAGACTAAAGTTTCTCCTGCAACCCGTTCCCTTGGTGCTAGATGAACGAATGTCTGTCCTCATGCTCAGTTCTGAGAGATAAGTGTGTGTGAAAGCCACCTTCACCTAGCATGTTGGGAACTCAAAGTTTGTTTTCATTTGCAAACTCCACTCCATAAATATAAGGGGAGGTAATTGTTCCAACTCGGTTTTACAGTGAAAACTGCAGGAACTTCAAACCGGCACTAGGAAAAAGACTGAGAAAGCAGAGAAAAAGTGTCTCCTGCAACCCGTTCCCTTGGTGCTAGATGAACGAACGTCTCTCAACTTGCTCAGTGCTGAGAGATAAGTGTGTGTGAAAGCCGTCCTTCACCTAGCTTTTTGGGAACACAAAGTTTCTTTCAGTTGCAAACTCCTTTCCATACATATATATGGGGAGTTACTAGCTCCAACTCGGTTTTACAGTGAAAACTGCAGGAACTTCAAACCGGCCCTAGGAAACAGACTGAGAAAGCAGAGAAAATGTGTCTCCTGCAACCCGTTCCCTTGGTGCTAGATGAACGAACGTCTCTCCACTTGCTCAGTTCTGAGAGATAAGTGTGTGTGAAAGCCGTACTTCACCAAGCTTGTTGGGAACACAAAGTTTCTTTTCAGTTGCAAACTCCATTCCATACATATATATGGGGAGGTACAAGCTCCAACTCGGTATTACAGTGAAAACTGGAGGAACTTCAAACCGGCACTAGGAAACAGACTGAGAAAGCAGAGAAAAAGTGTCTCCTGCAACCCGTTCCCTTGGTGCTAGATGAACGAACGTCTCTCCACTTGCTCAGTGCTGAGAGATAAGTGTGTGTGAAAGCCGTCCTTCACCTAGCTTGTTGGGAACACAAAGTTTCTTTTCAGTTGAAAACACCACTCCATACACATATATGGGGAGGTACTATTTCCAACTCGGTTTTACAGTGAAAACTGCAGGAACTTCAAACCGGCACTAGGAAACACACTGAGAAAGCAGAGAAAAATTTTCTCCTGCAACCCGTTCCCTTGGTGCTAGATGAACGAACGTCTCTCCAATTGCTCAGTGCTGAGAGATAATTGTGTGTGAAAGCCGTCCTTCACCTAGCTTGTTGGGAACACAAAGTTTCTTTTCAGTTGCAAACTCCACTCCATACATATATATGGGGAGGTACAAGCTCAAACTCGGTTTTACAGTGAAAACTGCAGGAACTTCAAACCGGCACTAGGAAACAGACTGAGAAAGCAGAGATAAAGTGTCTCCTGCCACCCGTTCCCTTGGTGCTAGAAGAACGAACGTCTATCCACTTGCTCAGTTCCGAGAGATAAGTGTGTGTGAAAGCCGTCCTTCACCTAGCTTGTTGGGAACACAAAGTTTCTTTTCAGTTGCAAACTCCATTCCATACATATATATGGGGAGGTAGAAGCTCAAAATCGGTTTCACAGTGAAAACTGCAGGAACTTCAAACCGGCACTAGGAAACAGAGTGAGAAAACAGAGAAATAGTGTCTCCTGCAACCCGTTCCCTTGGTGCTAGATGAACGAACGTCTCTCCACAAGCTCAGTTCTGAGAGATAAGTGTGTGTGAAAGCCGCTCTTCACCTAGCTTGTTGGGAACACAAAGTTTCTTTTCAGTTGCAAACTCCACTCCATAAATATATAAGGGGAGGTAATTGTTCCAACTCGGTTTTACAGTGAAAACTGCAGGAACTTCAAACGGGCACCAGGAAACAGACTGAGAAAAAAGACTAAAGTTTCTCCTGCAACCCGTTCCCTTGGTGCTAGATGAAAGAATGTCTGTCCTCATGCTCAGTTCTGAGAGATAAGTGTGTGTGAAAGCCACCTTCACCTAGCATGTTGGGAACTCAAAGTTTGTTTTCATTTGCAAACTCCACTCCATAAATATAAGGGGAGGTAATTGTTCCAACTCGGTTTTACAGTGAAAACTGCAGGAACTTCAAACCGGCACTAGGAAAAAGACTGAGAAAGCAGAGAAAAAGTGTCTCCTGCAACCCGTTCCCTTGGTGCTAGATGAACGAACGTCTCTCCACTTGCTCAGTGCTGAGAGATAAGTGTGTGTGAAAGCCGTCCTTCACCTAGCTTTTTGGGAACACAAAGTTTCTTTCAGTTGCAAACTCCTTTCCATACATATATATGGGGAGTTACTAGCTCCAACTCGGTTTTACAGTGAAAACTGCAGGAACTTCAAACCGGCCCTAGGAAACAGACTGAGAAAGCAGAGAAAATGTGTCTCCTGCAACCCGTTCCCTTGGTGCTAGATGAACGAACGTCTCTCCACTTGCTCAGTTCTGAGAGTTAGGTGTGTGTGAAAGCCGTCCTTCACCTAGCTTGTTGGGAACACAAAGTTTCTTTTCAGTTGCAAACTCCATTCCATACATATATATGGGGAGGTATTAGCTCCAACTAGGTTTGACAGTGAAAACTGCAGGAACTTCAAAACGGCACTAGGAAACAGACTGACAATGCAGAGAAAAAGTGTCTCCTGCAACCCGTTCCCTTGGTGCTAGCTGAACGAACGTCTCTCCACATGCTCAGTTCTGAGAGATAAGTGAGTGTGATAGCCTTCCATCAACAAGCTTGTTGGGAAAACAAAGTTTCTTTTCAGTTGCAAACTCCATTCCATTCATATATATGGAGAGGTAGAATCTCCAACACGGTTATACAGTGAAAACTGCAGGATCTTCAAACCGGCACTAGGAAAGAGATTGAGAAAGCAGAGAAAAAGTGCCTCCTTCAACTCGTTCCCTTGGTGCTAGATGAACGAACGTCTCTCCACTTGCTCAGTTCTGAGAGATAAGTGTGTGTGAAAGCCGTCCTTCACCTAGCTTGTTGGGAACACAAAGTTTCTTTTCAGTTGCTAACTCCATTCCATACATATATATGGGGAGGTAGAAGCTCAAAATCGGTTTCACAGTGAAAACTGCAGGAACTTCAAACCGGCACTAGGAAACAGAGTGAGAAAACAGAGAAATAGTGTCTCCTGCAACCCGTTCCCTTGGTGCTAGATGAACGAACGTCTCTCCACAAGCTCAGTTCTGAGAGATAAGTGTGTGTGAAAGCCGCTCTTCACCTAGCTTGTTGGGAACACAAAGTTTCTTTTCAGTTGCAAACTCCATTCCATACATATATATGGGGAGGTACAAGCTCCAACTCGATTTTACAGTGAAAACTGCAGGAACTTCAAACCGGCACTAGGAAACAGACTGAGAAAGCAGAGACAAAGTGTCTCCTGCAACCCGTTCCCTTGGTGCTAGATGAACGAACGTCTCTCCACCTGCTCAGTTCTGAGAGATAAGTGTGTGTGAAAGCCGTCCTTCACCTAGCTTGTTGGGAACACAAAGTTTCTTTTCAGTTGCAAACACCACTCCATAAATATATAAGGGGAGGTTATTGTTCCAACTCGGTTTTACAGTGAAAACTGCAGGAACTTCAAACGGGCACCAGGAAACAGACTGAGAAAAAAGACTAAAGTTTCTCCTGCAACCCGTTCCCTTGGTGCTAGATGAACGAATGTCTGTCCTCATGCTCAGTTCTGAGAGATAAGTGTGTGTGAAAGCCACCTTCACCTAGCATGTTGGGAACTCAAAGTTTGTTTTCATTTGCAAACTCCACTCCATAAATATAAGGGGAGGTAATTGTTCCAACTCGGTTTTACAGTGAAAACTGCAGGAACTTCAAACCGGCACTAGGAAAAAGACTGAGAAAGCAGAGAAAAAGTGTCTCCTGCAACCCGTTCCCTTGGTGCTAGATGAACGAACGTCTCTCCACTTGCTCAGTGCTGAGAGATAAGTGTGTGTGAAAGCCGTCCTTCACCTAGCTTTTTGGGAACACAAAGTTTCTTTCAGTTGCAAACTCCTTTCCATACATATATATGGGGAGTTACTAGCTCCAACTCGGTTTTACAGTGAAAACTGCAGGAACTTCAAACCGGCCCTAGGAAACAGACTGAGAAAGCAGAGAAAATGTGTCTCCTGCAACCCGTTCCCTTGGTGCTAGATGAACGAACGTCTCTCCACTTGCTCAGTTCTGAGAGATAAGTGTGTGTGAAAGCCGTACTTCACCAAGCTTGTTGGGAACAGAAAGTTTCTTTTCAGTTGCAAACTCCATTCCATACATATATATGGGGAGGTACAAGCTCCAACTCGGTATTACAGTGAAAACTGGAGGAACTTCAAACCGGCACTAGGAAACAGACTGAGAAAGCAGAGAAAAAGTGTCTCCTGCAACCCGTTCCCTTGGTGCTAGATGAACGAACGTCTCTCCACTTGCTCAGTGCTGAGAGATAAGTGTGTGTGAAAGCCGTCCTTCACCTAGCTTGTTGGGAACACAAAGTTTCTTTTCAGTTGAAAACACCACTCCATACACATATATGGGGAGGTACTATTTCCAACTCGGTTTTACAGTGAAAACTGCAGGAACTTCAAACCGGCACTAGGAAACACACTGAGAAAGCAGAGAAAAATTTTCTCCTGCAACCCGTTCCCTTGGTGCTAGATGAACGAACGTCTCTCCAATTGCTCAGTGCTGAGAGATAATTGTGTGTGAAAGCCGTCCTTCACCTAGCTTGTTGGGAACACAAAGTTTCTTTTCAGTTTCAAACTCCACTCCATACATATATATGGGGAGGTACAAGCTCAAACTCGGTTTTACAGTGAAAACTGCAGGAACTTCAAACCGGCACTAGGAAACAGACTGAGAAAGCAGAGATAAAGTGTCTCCTGCCACCCGTTCCCTTGGTGCTAGAAGAACGAACGTCTATCCACTTGCTCAGTTCCGAGAGATAAGTGTGTGTGAAAGCCGTCCTTCACCTAGCTTGTTGGGAACACAAAGTTTCTTTTCAGTTGCAAACTCCATTCCATACATATATATGGGGTGGTAGAAGCTCCAAATCGGTTTCACAGTGAAAACTGCAGGAACTTCAAACCGGCACTAGGAAATAGACTGAGAAAGCAGAGAAAAAGTGTCTCCTGCAAACCGTTCCCTTGGTGCTAGATGAACGAACGTCTCTCCTCTTGCTCAGTTCTGAGAGATAAGTGTGTGTGAAAGCCGTCCTTCACCTAGCTTGTTGGGAACACAAAGCTTCTTTTCAGTTGCAAACTCCATTCCATACATATATATGGGGAGGTACTAGCTCCAACTCGGTTTGACAGTGAAAATTGCAGGAACTTCAAAACGGCACTAGGAAACAGACTGACAATGCAGAGAAAAAGTGTATCCTGCAACCCGTTCCCTTGGTGCTAGCTGAACGAACGTCTCTCCACATGCTCAGTTCTGAGAGATAAGTGAGTGTGATAGCCTTCCATCACCAAGCTTGTTGGGAACACAAAGTTTCTTTTCAGTTGCAAACTCCATTCCATTCATATATATGGAGAGGTAGAATCTCCAACTCGGTTATACAGTGAAAACTGCAGGATCTTCAAACCGGCACTAGGAAACAGACTGGGAAAGCAGAGAAAAAGTGTCTCCTGCAACCCGTTCCCTTGGTGCTAGATGAACGAACGTCTCTCAACCAGCTCTGTTTTGAGAGAAAAGTGTGTGTGAAAGCCGCTCTTCACCTAGCTTGTTGGGAACACAAAGTTTCTTTTCAGTTGCTAACTCCATTCCATACATATATATGGGGAGGTACAAGCTCCAACTCGATTTTACAGTGAAAACTGCAGGAACTTCAAACCGGCACTAGGAAACAGACTGAGAAAGCAGAGAAAAAGTGTCTCCTGCAACCCGTTCCCTTGGTGCTAGATGAACGAACGTCTCTCCACCTGCTCAGTTCCGAGAGATAATTGTGTGTGAAAGCCGTCCTTCACCTAGCTTGTTGGGAACACAAAGTTTCTTTTCAGTTGCAAACTCCATTCCATACATATATATGGGGAGGTACAAGCTCCACTCTGTTTGACAGTGAAAACTGCAGGAACTTCAAACTGGCACTAGGAAATAGACTGAGAAAGCTGAGGTAAAGTGTCTCCTGCAACCCGTTCCCTTGGTGCTAGATGAACGAAAGTCTCTCCACTTGCTCATTTCTGAGAGATAAGTGTGTGTGAAAGCCGTCCTTCACCTAGCTTGTTTGGAACACAAAGTTTCTTTCAGTTGCAAACTCCATTCCATACATATATATGGGGAGGTATAAGCTCCAACTCGGTTTTACAGTGAAAACTGCAGGAACTTCAAACCGGCACTAGGAAACAGACTGAGAATGCAGAGAAAAAGTGTCTCCTGCAACCCGTTCCCTTGGTGCTAGATGAACGAAAGTCTCTCCACTTGCTCAGTTCTGAGAGATAAGTGTGTGTGAAAGCCGTCCTTCAACTAGCTTGTTGGGAACACAATGTTTCTTTTCAGTTGCAAACTCCATTCCATACATATATATGGGGAGGTTCAAGCTCCAACTCGGTTTTACAGTGAAAACTGCTGGAACTTCAAACCGGCACTAGGAAACAGACTGAGAAAACAGAGAAAAATTGTCTCCTGCAAACCTTTCCCTTGGTGCTAGATGAACGAACGTCTCTCCACTTGCTCAGTTCTGAGAGATAAGTGAGTGTGAAAGCCGTCCTTCACCTAGCTTGTTGGGAACACAAAGTTACTTTTCAGTTGCAAACTCCATTCCATACATATATATGGGGAGGTACAAGCTCCAACTCGATTTTATAGTGAAAACTGCAGGAAATTCAAACCGGCACTATGAAACAGACTGAGAAAGCAGAGAAAAAGTGTCTCCTGCAACCCGTTCCCTTGGTGTTAGATGAACGAACGTCTCTCCACTTGTTCAGTTCCGAGAGATAAGTGTGTGTGAAAGCCGTCCTTCACCTAGCTTGTTGGGAACACAAAGTTTCTTTTCAGTTGCAAACCCCATTCCATAAATATATATGGGGAGGTACAAGCTCCAACACGGTTTTACACTGAAAACTGCAGGAACTTCAAACCGGCCCTAGGAAACAGACTGAGAAAGCAGAGAAAAAGTGTCTCCTGCAACCCATTCCCTTGGTGCTAGATGAACGAACGTCTCTCCACTTGCACAGTTCTTAGAGAATGGTGTGTGTGAAAGCCGTCCATCACCTAGCTTGTTGGGAACACAAAGTTTCTTTTCAGTTGCAAACTCCATTCCATACATATATATGGGGAAGTAGAAGCTCCAAATCGGTTTGACAGTGAAAACTGTAGGAACTTCAAACCGGCACTAGGAAACAGACTGAGAAAGCAGAGAAAAAGTGTCTCCTGCAACCCGTTCCCTTGGTGCTAGATGAACGAACGTCTCTGCACTTGCTCTGTTCCGACAGATAAGTGTGTGTGAAAGCCGTCCTTCACCTAGCTTGTTGGGAACAGAAAGTTTATTTTCAGTTGCCAACTCCATTCCATACATATATATGGGGAGGTAGAAGCTCCAAATCGGTTTGACAGTGAAAACTGCAGGAACTTCAAACCGGCACTAGGAAACAGACTGAGAAAGCAGAGAAAAAGTGTCTCCTGCAACCCGTTCCCTTGGTGCTAGATGAACGAACGTCTCTCCACTTGCTCAGTTCTTAGAGATAGGTGTGTGTGAAAGCCGTCCTTCTCCTAGCTTGTTGGGAACACAAAGTTTCTTTTCAGTTGCAAACTCCATTCCATACATATATATGGGAGGTACTAGCTCCAACTAGGTTTGACAGTGAAAACTGCAGGAACTTCAAACCGGCACTAGGAAACAGACTGAGAATGCAGAGAAAAAGTGTCTCCTGCAACCCGTTCCCTTGGTGCTAGATGAACGAAAGTCTCTCCACTTGCTCAGTTCTGAGAGATAAGTGTGTGTGAAAGCCGTCCTTCAACTAGCTTGTTGGGAACACAATGTTTCTTTTCAGTTGCAAACTCCATTCCATACATATATATGGGGAGGTTCAAGCTCCAACTCGGTTTTACAGTGAAAACTGCAGGAACTTCAAACCGGCACTAGGAAACAGACTGAGAAAACAGAGAAAAATTGTCTCCTGCAAACCTTTCCCTTGGTGCTAGATGAACGAACGTCTCTCCACTTGCTCAGTTCTGAGAGATAAGTGAGTGTGATAGCCTTCCATCACCAAGCTTGTTTGGAACACAAAATTTCTTTTCAGTTGCAAACTCCATTCCATACATATATATGGAGAGGGAGAATCTCCAACTCGGTTATACAGTGAAAACTGCAGGATCTTCAAACCGTCACTAGGAAACACATTGAGAAAGCAGAGAAAAAGTGTCTCCTGCAAGTCGTTCCCTTGGTGCTAGATGAACGAAACTCTCTCCACTTGCTCAGTTCTGAGAGATAAGTGTGTGTGAAAGCCGTCCTTCACCTAGCTTGTTGGGAACACAAAGTTTCTTTTCAGTTGCAAACTCCATTCCATACATATATATGGGGAGGTTCAAGATCCAACTCGGTTTTACAGTGAAAACTGCAGGAACTTCAAACCGGCACTAGGAAACAGACTGAGAAAACAGAGAAAAATTGTCTCCTGCAAACCTTTCCCTTGGTGCTAGATGAACGAACGTCTCTCCACTTGCTCAGTTCTGTGAGATAAGTGTGTGTGAAAGCCGTCCTTCACCTAGCTTGTTGGGAACACAAAGTTACTTTTCAGTTGCAAACTCCATTCCATACATATATATGGGGAGGTACAAGCTCCAACTCGATTTTACAGTGAAAACTGCAGGAACTTCAAACCGGCACTAGGAAACAGACTGAGAAAGCAGAGAAAAAGTGTCTCCTGCAACCCGTTCCCTTGGTGTTAGATGAACGAACGTCTCTCCACTTGCTCAGTTCCGAGAGATAAGTGTGTGTGAAAGCCGTCCTTCACCTAGCTTGTTGGGAACACAAAGTTTCTTTTCAGTTGCAAACTCCATTCCATACATATATATGGGGAGGTACAAGCTCCAAATATGTTTTACAGTGAAAACTGCAGGAACTTCAAAACGGCACTAGGAAACAGACTGAGAAAGCAGAGAAAAAGTGTCTCCTGCAACCCGTTGCCTTGGTGCTAGATGAACGAACGTCTCTCCACCTGCTCAGTTCCGAGAGATAAGTGTGTGTGAAAGCCGTCCTTCACCTAGCTTGTTGGGAACACAAAGTTTCTTTTCAGTTGCAAACTCCATTCCATACATATATATGGGGTGGTACAAGCTCCAACTCTGTTTGACAGTGAAAACTGCAGGAACTTCAAACTGGCACTAGGAAATAGACTGAGAATGCTGAGGAAAAGTGTCTCCTGCAACCCGTTCCCTTGGTGCTAGATGAACGAAAGTCTCTCCACTTGCTCATTTCTGAGAGATAAATGTGTGTGAAAGCCGTCCTTTACCTAGCTTGTTGGGAACACAAAGTTTCTTTCAGTTGCAAACTCCATTCCATACATATATATGGGGAGGTACAAGCTCCAACTCGGTTTTACAGTGAAAACTGCAGGAACTTCAAACCGGCACTCGGAAACAGACTGAGAAAGCAGAGAAAAAGTGTCTCCTGCAACCCTTTCCCTTGGTGCTAGATGAACGAACGTATCTCCACTTGCTCAGTTCTGAGAGATAAGTGTGTGTGAAAGCCGTCCTTCACCTAGCTTGTTGGGAACACAAAGTTTCTTTTAGTTGCAAACTCCATTCCATACATATATATGGGGAGGTAGAAGCTCCAAATCGGTTTGACAGTGAAAACTGCAGGAACTTCTAACCGGCACTAGGAAACAGACTGACAAAGCAGAGAAAATGTGTCTCCTGCAAACCTTTCCCTTGGTGCTAGATGAACGAACGTATCTCCACTTGCTCAGTTCTGAGAGATAAGTGTGTGTGAAAGCCGTCCTTCACCTAGCTTGTTGGGAACACAAAGTTTCTTTTCAGTTGCAAACTCCATTCCATACATATATATGGGGAGGTACAAGCTCCAACTCGGTTTTACAGTGAAAACTGCAGGAACCTCAAACCGGCACTCGGAAACAGACTGAGAAAGCAGAGAAAAAGTGTCTCCTGCAACCCTTTCCCTTGGTGCTAGATGAACGAACGTATCTCCACTTGCTCAGTTCTGAGAGATAAGTGTGTGTGAAAGCCGCCCTTCACCTAGCTTGTTGGGAACACAAAGTTTCTTTTCAGTTGCAAACTCCATTCCATACATATATATGGGGAGGTAGAAGCTCCAAATCGGTTTGACAGTGAAAACTGCAGGAACTTCTAACCGGCACTAGGAAACAGACTGAGAAAGCAGAGAAAAAGTGTCTCCTGCAACCCGTTCCCTTGGTGCTAGATGAACTAACGTCTCTCCACCTGCTCAGTTCTGAGAGATAATTGTGTGTGAAAGCCGCTCTTCACCTAGCTTGTTGGGAACACAAAATTTCTTTACAGTTGCAAACTCCATTCCATACATATATATGGGGAGGTACAAGCTCCAACTCGATTTTACAGTGAAAACTGCAGGAACTTCAAACCGGCACTCGGAAACAGACTGAGAAAGCAGAGAAAAAGTGTCTCCTGCAACCCTTTCCATTGGTGCTAGATGAACGAACGTATCTCCACTTGCTCAGTTCTGAGAGATATGTGTGTGTGAAAGCCGTCCTTCACCTAGCTTGTTGGGAACACAAAGTTTCTTTTCAGTTGCAAACTCCATTCCACACATATATATGGGGAGGTAGAAGCTCCAAATCGGTTTGACAGTGAAAACTGCAGAAACTTCAAACCGGCACTAGGAAACAGACTGAGAAAGCAGAGAAAAAGTGTCTCCTGCAACCCGTTCCCTTGGTGCTAGATGAACGAACGTCTCTCCACCTGCTCAGTTCTGAGAGATAAGTGTGTGTGAAAGCCGCTCTTCACCTAGCTTGTTCGGAACACAAAGTTTCTTTTCAGTTGCAAACTCCATTCCATACATATATATGGGGAGGTAAAAGCTCCAACTCGATTTTACAGTGAAAACTGCAGGAACTTCAAACCGGCACTAGGAAACAGACTGAGAAAGCAGAGAAAATGTGTATCCTGCAACCCGTTCCCTTGGTGCTAGATGAACGAACGTCTCTCCACTTGCTCAGTTCTGAGAGATAAATGTGTGTGAAAGCCGCCCTTCACCTAGCTTGTTGGGAACACAAAGTTTCTTTTCAGTTGCAAACTCCATTCCATACATATATATGGGGAGGTACTAGCTCCAACACGTTTTGACAGTGAAAACTGCAGGAACTTCAAACCGGCACTAGGAAACAGACTGAGAAAGCAGAGAAAAAGTGTCTCCTGCAACCCGTTCGCTAGATGAACGAACGTCTCTCCACTGGCTCAGTTATGAGAGAAAAGTGTGTGTGAAAGCCGTCCTTCACCTAGCTTGTTGGGAACATAAAGTTTCTTTTCAGTTGAAAACTCCATTCCATACATATATATGGGGAGGTACTAGCTCCAACTCTGTTTGACAGTGAAAACTGCAGGAACTTCAAACCGGCAATAGGAAACAGACTGAGAAGGCAGAGAAAAAGTGTCTACTGCAACCCGTTCCCTTGGTGCTAGATGAACGAACGTCTCTCCACTTGCTCAGTTCTGAGAGGTAATTGTGTGTGAAAGCCGTCCTTCACCTAGCTTGTTGGGAACACAAAGTTTCTTTTCAGTTGCAAACTCCATTCCATACATATATATGGGGAGGTACAAGCTCCAACTCGGTTTTACTGTGAAAACTGTAGGAACTTCAAACGGGCACTAGGAAACAGACTGAGAAACCAGAGAAAAAGTGTCTCCTGCAACCCGTTCCCTTGGTGCTAGATGAACGAAAGTCTCTCCACTTGCTCATTTCTGAGAGATATGTGTGTGTGAAAGCCGACCTTCACCTAGCTTGTTGGGAACACAAAGTTCTTTTCAGTTGCAAACTCCATTCCATACATATATATGGGGAGGATCAAGCTCCAACTCGGTTTTACAGTGAAAACTGCAGGAACTTCAAACCGGCACTTGGAATCAGACTGAGAAAGCAGAGAAAAAGTGTCTCCTGCAACCCGTTCCCTTGGTGCTAGATGAACGAACGTCTCTCCACTTGCACAGTTCTGAGAGATAAGTGTGTGTGAAAGCCGTCCTTCACCTAGCTTGTTGGGAACACAAAGTTTCTTTTCAGTTGCAAACTCCATTCCATACATATATATGGGGAGGTAGAAGCTCCAAATCGGTTTGACAGTGAAAACTGCAGGAACTTCAAACCGGCACTAGGAAAGAGTCTGAGAAAGCAGAGAAATAGTGTCTCCTGCAACCTGTTCCCTTGGTGCTAGATGAACGAACGTCTCTCCACCTGCTCAGTTCTGAGAGATAAGTGGGTGTGAAAGCCGCTCTTCACCTAGCTTGTTGGGAACACAAAGTTTCTTTTCAGTTGCAAACTCCATTCCATACATATATATGGGGAGGTACAAGCTCCAACTCGATTTTACAGTGAAAACTGCAGGAACTTCAAACCGGCACTAGGAAACAGACTGAGAAAGCAGAGAAAAAGTGTCTCCTGCAACCCGTTCCCTTGGTGCTAGATGAACGAACGTCTCTCCACTTGCTCAGTTCCGAGGGATAAGTGTGTGTGAAAGCCGTCCTTCACCTATCTTGTTGGGAACACAAAGTTTCTTTTCAGTTGCAAACTCCATTCCATACATATATATGGGGAGGTACAAGCTCCAACTCGATTTTACAGTGAAAACTGCAGGAACTTCAAACCGGCACTAGGAAACAGACTGAGAAAGCAGAGAAAAAGTGTCTCCTGCAACCCGTTCCCTTGGTGCTAGATGAACGATCGTCTCTCCACTTGCTCAGTTCTGAGAGATAAGTGTGTGTGAAAGCCGTCCTTCACCTAGCTTGTTGGGAACACAAAGTTTCTTTTCAGTTGCAAACTCCATTCCATACATATATATGGGTAGGTACAAGCTCCAACTCGGTTTTACAGTGAAAACTGCAGTTATTTCAAACCGGCACTAGGAAACAGACTGAGAAAGCAGAGAAAAAGTGTCTCCTGCAACCCGTTCCCTTGGTGATAGATGAACGAACGTCTCACCACATGCTCAGTTCTGAGAGATAACTGAGTGTGATAGTCTTCCATCACAAAGCTTGTTGGGAACACAAAGTTTCTTTTCAGTTGCAAACTCCATTCCATACATATATATGGGGAGGTACAAGCTCCAACACGGTTTTACAGTGAAAACTGCAGGAACTTCAAAACGGCACTAGGAAACAGACTGAGAAAGCAGAGAAAAAGTGTCTCCTGCCAAACGTTCCCTTGGTGCTAGATGAACGAAAGTCTCTCCACTTGCTCAGTTCTGAGAGATAAGAGTGTGTGAAAGCCGTCCTTCTCCTAGCTTGTTGGGAACACAAAGTTTCTTTTCAGTTGCAAACTCCATTCCATACATATATATGGGAGGTACTAGCTCCAACTAGGTTTGACAGTGAAAACTGCAGGAACTTCAAACCGGCACTAGGAAACAGACTGAGAATGCAGAGAAAAAGTGTCTCCTGCAACCCGTTCCCTTGGTGCTAGATGAACGAAAGTCTCTCCACTTGCTCAGTTCTGAGAGATAAGTGTGTGTGAAAGCCGTCCTTCAACTAGCTTGTTGGGAACACAATGTTTCTTTTCAGTTGCAAACTCCATTCCATACATATATATGGGGAGGTTCAAGCTCCAACTCGGTTTTACAGTGAAAACTGCAGGAACTTCAAACCGGCACTAGGAAACAGACTGAGAAAACAGAGAAAAATTGTCTCCTGCAAACCTTTCCCTTGGTGCTAGATGAACGAACGTCTCTCCACTTGCTCAGTTCTGAGAGATAAGTGAGTGTGATAGCCTTCCATCACCAAGCTTGTTTGGAACACAAAATTTCTTTTCAGTTGCAAACTCCATTCCATACATATATATGGAGAGGGAGAATCTCCAACTCGGTTATACAGTGAAAACTGCAGGATCTTCAAACCGGCACTAGGAAACACATTGAGAAAGCAGAGAAAAAGTGTCTCCTGCAACTCGTTCCCTTGGTGCTAGATGAACGAAACTCTCTCCACTTGCTCAGTTCTGAGAGATAAGTGTGTGTGAAAGCCGTCCTTCACCTAGCTTGTTGGGAACACAAAGTTTCTTTTCAGTTGCAAACTCCATTCCATACATATATATGGGGAGGTTCAAGATCCAACTCGGTTTTACAGTGAAAACTGCAGGAACTTCAAACCGGCACTAGGAAACAGACTGAGAAAACAGAGAAAAATTGTCTCCTGCAAACCTTTCCCTTGGTGCTAGATGAACGAACGTCTCTCCACTTGCTCAGTTCTGTGAGATAAGTGTGTGTGAAAGCCGTCCTTCACCTAGCTTGTTGGGAACACAAAGTTACTTTTCAGTTGCAAACTCCATTCCATACATATATATGGGGAGGTACAAGCTCCAACTCGATTTTACAGTGAAAACTGCAGGAACTTCAAACCGGCACTAGGAAACAGACTGAGAAAGCAGAGAAAAAGTGTCTCCTGCAACCCGTTCCCTTGGTGTTAGATGAACGAACGTCTCTGCACTTGCTCAGTTCCGAGAGATAAGTGTGTGTGAAAGCCGTCCTTCACCTAGCTTGTTGGGAACACAAAGTTTCTTTTCAGTTGCAAACTCCATTCCATACATATATATGGGGAGGTACAAGCTCCAAATATGTTTTACAGTGAAAACTGCAGGAACTTCAAAACGGCACTAGGAAACAGACTGAGAAAGCAGAGAAAAAGTGTCTCCTGCAACCCGTTGCCTTGGTGCTAGATGAACGAACGTCTCTCCACCTGCTCAGTTCCGAGAGATAAGTGTGTGTGAAAGCCGTCCTTCACCTAGCTTGTTGGGAACACAAAGTTTCTTTTCAGTTGCAAACTCCATTCCATACATATATATGGGGTGGTACAAGCTCCAACTCTGTTTGACAGTGAAAACTGCAGGAACTTCAAACTGGCACTAGGAAATAGACTGAGAATGCTGAGGAAAAGTGTCTCCTGCAACCCGTTCCCTTGGTGCTAGATGAACGAAAGTCTCTCCACTTGCTCATTTCTGAGAGATAAATGTGTGTGAAAGCCGTCCTTTACCTAGCTTGTTGGGAACACAAAGTTTCTTTCAGTTGCAAACTCCATTCCATACATATATATGGGGAGGTACAAGCTCCAACTCGGTTTTACAGTGAAAACTGCAGGAACTTCAAACCGGCACTCGGAAACAGACTGAGAAAGCAGAGAAAAAGTGTCTCCTGCAACCCTTTCCCTTGGTGCTAGATGAACGAACGTATCTCCACTTGCTCAGTTCTGAGAGATAAGTGTGTGTGAAAGCCGTCCTTCACCTAGCTTGTTGGGAACACAAAGTTTCTTTTAGTTGCAAACTCCATTCCATACATATATATGGGGAGGTAGAAGCTCCAAATCGTTTTGACAGTGAAAACTGCAGGAACTTCTAACCGGCACTAGGAAACAGACTGACAATGCAGAGAAAATGTGTCTCCTGCAAACCTTTCCCTTGGTGCTAGATGAACGAACGTATCTCCACTTGCTCAGTTCTGAGAGATAAGTGTGTGTGAAAGCCGTCCTTCACCTAGCTTGTTGGGAACACAAAGTTTCTTTTCAGTTGCAAACTCCATTCCATACATATATATGGGGAGGTACAAGCTCCAACTAGGTTTTACAGTGAAAACTGCAGGAACCTCAAACCGGCACTCGGAAACAGACTGAGAAAGCAGAGGAAAAGTGTCTCCTGCAACCCTTTCCCTTGGTGCTAGATGAACGAACGTATCTCCACTTGCTCAGTTCTGAGAGATAAGTGTGTGTGAAAGCCGCCCTTCACCTAGCTTGTTGGGAACACAGTTTCTTTTCAGTTGCAAACTCCATTCCATACATATATATGGGGAGGTAGAAGCTCCAAATCGGTTTGACAGTGAAAACTGCAGGAACTTCTAACCGGCACTAGGAAACAGACTGAGAAAGCAGAGAAAAAGTGTCTCCTGCAACCCGTTCCCTTGGTGCTAGATGAACGAACGTCTCTCCACCTGCTCAGTTCTGAGAGATAATTGTGTGTGAAAGCCGCTCTTCACCTAGCTTGTTGGGAACACAAAATTTCTTTTCAGTTGCAAACTCCATTCCATACATATATATGGGGAGGTACAAGCTCCAACTCGATTTTACAGTGAAAACTGCAGGAACTTCAAACCGGCACTCGGAAACAGACTGAGAAAGCAGAGAAAAAGTGTCTCCTGCAACCCTTTCCATTGGTGCTAGATGAACGAACGTATCTCCACTTGCTCAGTTCTGAGAGATATGTGTGTGTGAAAGCCGTCCTTCACCTAGCTTGTTGGGAACACAAAGTTTCTTTTCAGTTGCAAACTCCATTCCACACATATATATGGGGAGGTAGAAGCTCCAAATCGGTTTGACAGTGAAAACTGCAGAAACTTCAAACCGGCACTAGGAAACAGACTGAGAAAGCAGAGAAAAAGTGTCTCCTGCAACCCGTTCCCTTGGTGCTAGATGAACGAACGTCTCTCCACCTGCTCAGTTCTGAGAGATAAGTGTGTGTGAAAGCCGCTCTTCACCTAGCTTGTTGGGAACACAAAGTTTCTTTTCAGTTGCAAACTCCATTCCATACATATATATGGGGAGGTAAAAGCTCCAACTCGATTTTACAGTGAAAACTGCAGGAACTTCAAACCGGCACTAGGAAACAGACTGAGAAAGCAGAGAAAATGTGTATCCTGCAACCCGTTCCCTTGGTGCTAGATGAACGAACGTCTCTCCACTTGCTCAGTTCTGAGAGATAAATGTGTGTGAAAGCCGCCCTTCACCTAGCTTGTTGGGAACACAAAGTTTCTTTTCAGTTGCAAACTCCATTCCATACATATATATGGGGAGGTACTAGCTCCAACACGTTTTGACAGTGAAAACTGCAGGAACTTCAAACCGGCACTAGGAAACAGACTGAGAAAGCAGAGAAAAAGTGTCTCCTGCAACCCGTTCGCTAGATGAACGAACGTCTCTCCACTGGCTCAGTTATGAGAGAAAAGTGTGTGTGAAAGCCGTCCTTCACCTAGCTTGTTGGGAACATAAAGTTTCTTTTCAGTTGAAAACTCCATTCCATACATATATATGGGGAGGTACTAGCTCCAACTCTGTTTGACAGTGAAAACTGCAGGAACTTCAAACCGGCAATAGGAAACAGACTGAGAAGGCAGAGAAAAAGTGTCTACTGCAACCCGTTCCCTTGGTGCTAGATGAACGAACGTCTCTCCACTTGCTCAGTTCTGAGAGGTAATTGTGTGTGAAAGCCGTCCTTCACCTAGCTTGTTGGGAACACAAAGTTTCTTTTCAGTTGCAAACTCCATTCCATACATATATATGGGGAGGTACAAGCTCCAACTCGGTTTTACTGTGAAAACTGTAGGAACTTCAAACGGGCACTAGGAAACAGACTGAGAAACCAGAGAAAAAGTGTCTCCTGCAACCCGTTCCCTTGGTGCTAGATGAACGAAAGTCTCTCCACTTGCTCATTTCTGAGAGATATGTGTGTGTGAAAGCCGACCTTCACCTAGCTTGTTGGGAACACAAAGTTCTTTTCAGTTGCAAACTCCATTCCATACATATATATGGGGAGGTTCAAGCTCCAACTCGGTTTTACAGTGAAAACTGCAGGAACTTCAAACCGGCACTTGGAATCAGACTGAGAAAGCAGAGAAAAAGTGTCTCCTGCAACCCGTTCCCTTGGTGCTAGATGAACGAACGTCTCTCCACTTGCACAGTTCTGAGAGATAAGTGTGTGTGAAAGCCGTCCTTCACCTAGCTTGTTGGGAACACAAAGTTTCTTTTCAGTTGCAAACTCCATTCCATACATATATATGGGGAGGTAGAAGCTCCAAATCGGTTTGACAGTGAAAACTGCAGGAACTTCAAACCGGCACTAGGAAAGAGTCTGAGAAAGCAGAGAAATAGTGTCTCCTGCAACCCGTTCCCTTGGTGCTAGATGAACGAACGTCTCTCCACCTGCTCAGTTCTGAGAGATAAGTGGGTGTGAAAGCCGCTCTTCACCTAGCTTGTTGGGAACACAAAGTTTCTTTTCAGTTGCAAACTCCATTCCATACATATATATGGGGAGGTACAAGCTCCAACTCGATTTTACAGTGAAAACTGCAGGAACTTCAAACCGGCACTAGGAAACAGACTGAGAAAGCAGAGAAAAAGTGTCTCCTGCAACCCGTTCCCTTGGTGCTAGATGAACGAACGTCTCTCCACTTGCTCAGTTCCGAGGGATAAGTGTGTGTGAAAGCCGTCCTTCACCTATCTTGTTGGGAACACAAAGTTTCTTTTCAGTTGCAAACTCCATTCCATACATATATATGGGGAGGTACAAGCTCCAACTCGATTTTACAGTGAAAACTGCAGGAACTTCAAACCGGCACTAGGAAACAGACTGAGAAAGCAGAGAAAAAGTGTCTCCTGCAACCCGTTCCCTTGGTGCTAGATGAACGATCGTCTCTCCACTTGCTCAGTTCTGAGAGATAAGTGTGTGTGAAAGCCGTCCTTCACCTAGCTTGTTGGGAACACAAAGTTTCTTTTCAGTTGCAAACTCCATTCCATACATATATATGGGTAGGTACAAGCTCCAACTCGGTTTTACAGTGAAAACTGCAGTTATTTCAAACCGGCACTAGGAAACAGACTGAGAAAGCAGAGAAAAAGTGTCTCCTGCAACCCGTTCCCTTGGTGATAGATGAACGAACGTCTCACCACATGCTCAGTTCTGAGAGATAACTGAGTGTGATAGTCTTCCATCACAAAGCTTGTTGGGAACACAAAGTTTCTTTTCAGTTGCAAACTCCATTCCATACATATATATGGGGAGGTACAAGCTCCAACACGGTTTTACAGTGAAAACTGCAGGAACTTCAAAACGGCACTAGGAAACAGACTGAGAAAGCAGAGAAAAAGTGTCTCCTGCCAAACGTTCCCTTGGTGCTAGATGAACGAAAGTCTCTCCACTTGCTCAGTTCTGAGAGATAAGAGTGTGTGAAAGCCGTCCTTCACCTAGCTTGTTGGGAACACAAAGTTTCTTTTCAGTCGCAAACTCCATTCCATACATATATATGGGGAGGTACTAGCTCCAACTAGGTTTGACAGTGAAAACTGCAGGAACTTCAAAACGGCACTAGGAAACAGACTGAGAATGCAGAGAAATAGTGTCTCCTGCAACCTGTTCCCTTGGTGCTAGATGAACGAACGTCTCTCCACTTGCTCAGTTCTGAGAGTTAAGTGAGTGTGATAGCCTTCCATCACAAAGCTTGTTGGGAACACAAAGTTTCTTTTCAGTTGCAAACTCCATTCCATACATATATATGGGGAGGTAGAAGCTCCAACTCGGTTTTACAGTGAAAACTGCAGGAACTTCAAACCGGCACTAGGAAAGAGACTGAGAAAGCAGAGAAATAGTGTCTCCTGCAACCCGTTCCCTTGGTGCTAGATGAACGAACGTCTCTCCACCTGCTCAGTTCTGAGAGATAAGTGGGTGTGAAAGCCTCTCTTCACCTAGCTTGTTGGGAACACAAAGTTTCTTTTCAGTTGCAAACTCCATTCCATACATATATATGGGGAGGTACAAGCTCCAACTCGATTTTACAGTGAAAACTGCAGGAACTTCAAACCGGCACTAGGAAACAGACTGAGAAAGCAGAGAAAAAGTGTCTCCTGCAACCCGTTCCCTTGGTGCTAGATGAACGAACGTCTCTCCACTTGCTCAGTTCCGAGGGATAAGTGTATGTGAAAGCCGTCCTTCACTTAGCTTGTTGGGAACACAAAGTTTCTTTTCAGTTGCAAAGTCCATTCCATACATATATATGGGGAGGTACAAGCTCCAACTCGATTTTACAGTGAAAACTGCAGGAACTTCAAACCGGCACTAGGAAACAGACTGAGAAAGCAGAGAAAAAGTGTCTCCTGCAACCCGTTCCCTTGGTGCTAGATGAACGAACGTCTCTCCACTTGCTCATTTCTGAGAGATAAGTGTGTGTGAAAGCCGTCCTTCACCTAGCTTGTTGGGAACACAAAGTTTCTTTTCAGTTGCAAACTCCATTCCATACATATATATGGGGAGGTACAAGCTCCAACACTGTTTTACAGTGAAAACTGCAGTTACTTCAAACCGGCACTAGGAAACAGACTGAGATAGCAGAGAAAAAGTGTCTCCTGCAACCCGTTCCCTTGGTGCTAGATGAACGAACGTCTCTCCACTTGCTCAGTTCTTAGAGAAAGGTGTGTGTGAAAGCCGTCCATCACCTAGCTTGTTGGGAACACAAAGTTTCTTTTCAGTTGCAAACTCCATTCCATACATATATATGGGGAGGTACTAGCTCCAACTCTGTTTTACAGTGAAAACTGCAGGAACTTCAAACCGGCACTAGGAAACAGGCTGAGAAAGCAGAGAAAAAGTGTCTCCTGCAACCCGTTCCCTTGGTGCTAGATGAACGAACGTCTCTCCACTTGCTCAGTTCTGAGAGATAAGTGTGTGTGAAAGCCGTCCTTCACCTAGCTTGTTGGGAACACAAAGTTTCTTTTCAGTCGCAAACTCCATTCCATACATATATATGGGGAGGTACTAGCTCCAACTAGTTTTGACAGTGAAAACTGCAGGAACTTCAAAACGGCACTAGGAAACAGACTGAGAATGCAGAGAAAAAGTGTCTCCTGCAACCCGTTCCCTTTGTGCTAGATGAACGAACGTCTCTCCACTTGCTCAGTTCTGGGAGTTAAGTGAGTGTGATAGCCTTCCATCAGAAAGCTTGTTGGGAACACAAAGTTACTTTTCAGTTGCAAACTCCATTCCATACATATATATGGGGAGGTAGAAGCTCCAACTCGGTTTTACAGTGAAAACTGCAGGAACTTCAAACCGGCACTAGGAAACAGACTGAGAAAGCAGAGAAAAAGTGTCTCCTTCAACCCGTTCCCTTGGTGCTAGATGAACGAACGTCTCTCCACTTGCTCAGTTCTGAGAGATAAGTGTGTGTGAAAGCCATCCTTCACCTAGATTGTGGGGAACACAAAGTTTCTTTTCAGTTGCAAACTCCATTCCATACATATATATGGGGAGGTACTAGCTCCAACTCTGTTTTACAGTGAAAACTGCAGGAACTTCAAACCGGCACTAGGAAACAGACTGAGAAAGCAGAGAAAAAGTGTCTCCTGCAACCCGTTCCCTTGGTGCTAGATGAACGAACGTCTCTCCACTTGCTCAGTTCAGAGAGATAAGTGTGTGTGAAAGCCGTCCTTCACCTAGCTTGTTGGGAACACAAAGTTTCTTTTCAGTTGCAAACTCCATTCCATACATATATATGGGGAGGTACTAGCTCCAACTCGGTTTGACAGTGAAAACTGCAGGAACTTCAAAACGGCACTAGGAAACAGACTGAGAATGCAGAGAAAAAGTGTCTCCAGCAACCCGTTCCCTTGGTGATAGATGAACGAACGTCTCTCCACATGCTCAGTTCTGAGAGATAAGTGAGTATGATAGTCTTCCATCACAAAGCTTGTTGGGAACACAAAGCTTCTTTTCAGTTGCAAACTCCATTCCATACATATATATGGGGAGGTAAAAGCTCCAACACTGTTTAACACCGAAAACTGCAGGAACTTCTAACCGGCACTAGGAAATAGACTGAGAAAGCTGAGAAAAAGTGTCTCCTGCCACCCGTTCCCTTGGTGCTAGATGAACGAACGTCTCTCCACTTGCTCAGTTCTGAGAGATAAGTGTGTGTGAAAGCTGTCCTTCACCTAGCTTTTTGGGAACACAAAGTTTCTTTTCAGTTGCAAACTCCATTCCATACATATATATGGGGAGGTACAAGCTCCAACACGGTTTGACAGTGAAAACTGCAGGAACTTCAAACTGGCACTAGGAAACAGACTGAGAATGCAGAGAAAAAGTGTCTCCTGCAACCCGTTCCCTTGGTGATAGATGAACGAAAGTCTCTCCACTTGCTCAGTTCTGAGAGATAAGTGTGTGTGAAAGCCATCCTTCACCTAGATTGTGGGGAACACAAAGTTTCTTTTCAGTTGCAAAGTCCATTCCATACATATATATGGGGAGGTACAAGCTCCAACTCGATTTTACAGTGAAAACTGCAGGAACTTCAAACCGGCACTAGGAAACAGACTGAGAAAGCAGAGAAAAGTGTCTCCTGCAACCCGTTCCCTTGGTGCTAGATGAACGAACGTCTCTCCACTTGCTCAGTTCTGAGAGATAAGTGTGTGTGAAAGCCGTCCTTCACCTAGCTTGTTGGGAACACAAAGTTTCTTTTCAGTTGCAAACTCCATTCCATACATATATATGGGGAGGTACTAGCTCCAACTCGGTTTGACAGTGAAAACTGCAGGAACTTCAAAACGGCACTAGGAAACAGACTGAGAATGCAGAGAAAAAGTGTCTCCTGCAACCCGTTCCCTTGGTGATAGATGAACGAACGTCTCTCCACATGCTCAGTTCTGAGAGATAAGTGTGTGTGAAAGCCGTCCTTCACCTAGCTTGTTGGGAACACAAAGTTTCTTTTCATTTGCAAACTCCATTCCATACATATATATGGGGAGGTACTAGCTCCAACTCGGTTTGACAGTGAAAACTGCAGGAACTTCAAAACGGCACTAGGAAACAGACTGAGAATGCAGAGAAAAAGTGTCTCCAGCAACCCGTTCCCTTGGTGATAGATGAACGAACGTCTCTCCACATGCTCAGTTCTGAGAGATAAGTGAGTATGATAGTCTTCCATCACAAAGCTTGTTGGGAACACAAAGCTTCTTTTCAGTTGCAAACTCCATTCCATACATATATATGGGGAGGTAAAAGCTCCAACACTGTTTGACACCGAAAACTGCAGGAACTTCTAACCGGCACTAGGAAATAGACTGAGAAAGCTGAGAAAAAGTGTCTCCTGCCACCCGTTCCCTTGGTGCTAGATGAACGAACGTCTCTCCACTTGCTCAGTTCTGAGAGATAAGTGTGTGTGAAAGCTGTCCTTCACCTAGCTTTTTGGGAACACAAAGTTTCTTTTCAGTTGCAAACTCCATTCCATACATATATATGGGGAGGTACAAGCTCCAACTCGGTTTGACAGTGAAAACTGCAGGAACTTCAAACTGGCACTAGGAAACACACTGAGAATGCAGAGAAAAAGTGTCTTCTGCAACCCGTTCCCTTGGTGATAGATGAACGAACGTCTCTCCACTTGCTCAGTTCTGAGAGATAAGTGTGTGTGAAAGCCATCCTTCACCTAGATTGTGGGGAACACAAAGTTTCTTTTCAGTTGCAAACTCCATTCCATACATATATATGGGGAGTTACTAGCTCCAACTCTGTTTTACAGTGAAAACTGCAGGAACTTCAAACCGGCACTAGGAAACAGACTGAGAAAGCAGAGAAAAAGTGTCTCCTGCAACCCGTTCCCTTGGTGCTAGATGAACGAACGTCTCTCCACTTGCTCAGTTCTGAGAGATAAGTGTGTGTGAAAGCCATCCTTCACCTAGCTTGTTGGGAACACAAAGTTTCTTTTCAGTTGCAAACTCCATTCCATACATATATATGGGGAGGTACTAGCTCCAACACGTTTTGACAGTGAAAACTGCAGGAACTTCAAAACGGCACTAGGAAACAGACTGAGAATGCAGAGAAAAAGTGTCTCCTGCAACCCGTTCCCTTGGTGAGAGATGAACGAACGTCTCTCCAAATGCTCAGTTCTGAGAGATAAGTGAGTATGATAGTCTTCCATCACAAAGCTTGTTGGGAACACAAAGCTTCTTTTCAGTTGCAAACTCCATTCCATACATATATATGGGGAGGTAAAAACTCCAACTCTGTTTGACACTGAAAACTGCAGGAACTTCAAACCGGCACTAGGAAACAGACTGAGAAAGCAGAGAAAAAGTGTCTCCTGCCAAACGTTCCCTTGGTGCTAGATGAACGAACGTCTCTCCACTTGCTCAGTTTGAGAGATAAGTGTGTGTGAAAGCCGTCCTTCACCTAGCTTGTTGGGAACACAAAGTTTCTTTTCAGTTGCAAACTCCATTCCATACATATATATGGGGAGGTACTAGCTCCAACTAGGTTTGACAGTGAAAACTGCAGGAAATTCAAAACGGCACTAGGAAACAGACTGAGAATGCAGAGAAAAAGTGTCTCCTCCAACCCGTTCCCTTGGTGCTAGATGAACGAACGTCTCTCCACATGCTCATTTCTGAGAGATAAGTGAGTGTGATAGCCTTCCATCACAAAGCTTGTTGGGAACACAAAGTTTCTTTTCAGTTGCAAACTCCATTCCATACATATATATGGGGAGGTAGAAGCTCCAACTCGGTTTTACAGTGAAAACTGCAGGAACTTCAAACCGGCACTAGGAAACAGACTGAGAAAGCAGAGAAAAAGTGTCTCCTGCCAAACGTTCCCTTGGTGCTAGATGAACGAACGTCTCTCCACTTGCTCAGTTCTGAGAGATAAGTGTGTGTGAAAGCTGTCCTTCACCTAGCTTTTTGGGAACACAAAGTTTCTTTTCAGGTGCAAACTCCATTCCATACATATATATGGGGAGGTACAAGCTCCAACTCGGTTTGACAGTGAAAACTGCAGGAACTTCAAACTGGCACTAGGAAACAGACTGAGAATGCAGAGAAAAAGTGTCTCCTGCAACCCGTTCCCTTGGTGATAGATGAACGAACGTCTCTCCACTTGCTCAGTTCTGAGAGATAAGTGTGTGTGAAAGCCATCCTTCACCTAGATTGTGGGGAACACAAAGTTTCTTTTCAGTTGCAAACTCCATTCCATACATATATATGGGGAGGTACTAGCTCCAACTCGGTTTGACAGTGAAAACTGCAGGAACTTCAAAACGGCACTAGGAAACAGACTGAGAATACAGAGAAAAAGTGTCTCCTGCAACCCGTTCCCTTGGTGATAGATGAACGAACGTCTCTCCACATGCTCAGTTCTGAGAGATAAGTGTGTGTGAAAGCCGTCCTTCACCTAGCTTGTTGGGAACACAAAGTTTCTTTTCAGTTGCAAACTCCATTCCATACATATATATGGGGAGGTACTAGCTCCAACTCGGTTTGACAGTGAAAACTGCAGGAACTTCAAAACGGCACTAGGAAACAGACTGAGAATGCAGAGAAAAAGTGTCTCCAGCAACCCGTTCCCTTGGTGATAGATGAACGAACGTCTCTCCACATGCTCAGTTCTGAGAGATAAGTGAGTATGATAGTCTTCCATCACAAAGCTTGTTGGGAACACAAAGCTTCTTTTCAGTTGCAAACTCCATTCCATACATATATATGGGGAGGTAAAACTCCAACACTGTTTGACACCGAAAACTGCAGGAACTTCTAACCGGCACTAGGAAATAGACTGAGAAAGCTGAGAAAAAGTGTCTCCTGCCACCCGTTCCCTTGGTGCTAGATGAACGAACGTCTCTCCACTTGCTCAGTTCTGAGAGATAAGTGTGTGTGAAAGCTGTCCTTCACCTAGCTTTTTGGGAACACAAAGTTTCTTTTCAGTTGCAAACTCCATTCCATACATATATATGGGGAGGTACAAGCTCCAACTCGGTTTGACAGTGAAAACTGCAGGAACTTCAAACTGGCACTAGGAAACAGACTGAGAATGCAGAGAAAAAGTGTCTTTTGCAACCCGTTCCCTTGGTGATAGATGAACGAACGTCTCTCCACTTGCTCAGTTCTGAGAGATAAGTGTGTGTGAAAGCCATCCTTCACCTAGATTGTGGGGAACACAAAGTTTCTTTTCAGTTGCAAACTCCATTCCATACATATATATGGGGAGTTACTAGCTCCAACTCTGTTTTACAGTGAAAACTGCAGGAACTTCAAACCGGCACTAGGAAACAGACTGAGAAAGCAGAGAAAAAGTGTCTCCTGCAACCCGTTCCCTTGGTGCTAGATGAACGAACGTCTCTCCACTTGCTCAGTTCTGAGAGATAAGTGTGTGTGAAAGCCGTCCTTCACCTAGCTTGTTGGGAACACAAAGTTTCTTTTCAGTTGCAAACTCCATTCCATACATATATATGGGGAGGTACTAGCTCCAACTCGTTTTGACAGTGAAAACTGCAGGAACTTCAAAACGGCACTAGGAAACAGACTGAGAATGCAGAGAAAAAGTGTCTCCTGCAACCCGTTCCCTTGGTGAGAGATGAACGAACGTCTCTCCACATGCTCAGTTCTGAGAGATAAGTGAGTATGATAGTCTTCCATCACAAAGCTTGTTGGGAACACAAAGCTTCTTTTCAGTTGCAAACTCCATTCCATACATATATATGGGGAGGTAAAAACTCCAACTCTGTTTGACACTGAAAACTGCAGGAACTTCAAACCGGCACTAGGAAACAGACTGAGAAAGCAGAGAAAAAGTGTCTCCTGCCAAACGTTCCCTAGGTGCTAGATGAACGAACGTCTCTCCACTTGCTCAGTTCTGAGAGATAAGTGTGTGTGAAAGCCGTCCTTCACCTAGCTTGTTGGGAACACAAAGTTTCTTTTCAGTTGCAAACTCCATTCCATACATATATATGGGGAGGTACTAGCTCCAACTAGGTTTGACAGTGAAAACTGCAGGAAATTCAAAACGGCACTAGGAAACAGACTGAGAATGCAGAGAAAAAGTGTCTCCTCCAACCCGTTCCCTTGGTGCTAGATGAACGAACGTCTCTCCACATGCTCATTTCTGAGAGATAAGTGAGTGTGATAGCCTTCCATCACAAAGCTTGTTGGGAACACAAAGTTTCTTTTCAGTTGCAAACTCCATTCCATACATATATATGGGGAGGTAGAAGCTCCAACTCGGTTTTACAGTGAAAACTGCAGGAACTTCAAACCGGCACTAGGAAACAGACTGAGAAAGCAGAGAAAAAGTGTCTCCTGCCAAACGTTCCCTTGGTGCTAGATGAACGAACGTCTCTCCACTTGCTCAGTTCTGAGAGATAAGTGTGTGTGAAAGCCGCTCTTCACCTAGCTTGTTGGGAACACAAAGTTTCTTTTCAGTTGCAAAATCCATTCCATACATTTATTTGGGGAGGTACTAGCTCCAACACGGTTTGACAGTGAAAACTGCAGGAACTTCAAAACGGCACTAGGAAACAGACTGAGAAAGCAGAGAAAATGTGTCTCCTGCAACCCGTTCCCTTGGTGCTAGATGAACGAACGTCTCTCCACTTGCTCAGTTCTGAGAGATAATTGTGTGTGAAAGCCGTCCTTCACCTAGCTTGTTGGGAACACAAAGTTTCTTTTCAGTTGCAAATTCCATTCCATACATGTATATGGGGAGGTTCAAGCTCCAACTCGGTTTTACAGTGAAAACTGCAGGAACTTCAAACCGGCACTAGGAAACAGACTGAGAAAGCAGAGAAAAAGTGTCTCCTGCAACCCGTTCCCTTGGTGCTAGATGAACGAACGTCTCTTCACTTGCTCAGTTCTTAGAGATAAGTGTGTGTGAAAGCCGTCCTTCACCTAGCTTGTTGGGAACACAAAGCTTCTTTTCAGTTGCAAACTCCATTCCATACATATATATGGGGAGGTAAAAGCTCCAACTCTGTTTGACACTGAAAACTGCAGGAACTTCAAACCGGCACTAGGAAACAGACTGAGAAAGCAGAGAAAAAGTGTCTCCTGCAACCCGTTCCCTTGGTGCTAGATGAACGAACGTCTCTCCACTTGCTCAGTTCTGAGAGATATGTGTGTGTGAAAGCCACCTTCACCTAGCATGTTGGGAACTCAAAGTTTGTTTTCAGTTGCAAACTCCACTCCATAAATATAAGGGGAGGTACTTGTTCCAACTCAGTTTTACAGTGAAAACTGCAGGAACTTCAAACCGGCACTAGGAAACAGACTGCGAAACAGAGAAAAAGTGTCTCCTGCAACCCGTTCCCTTAGTGCTAGATGAACGAACGTCTCTCCTCTTGCTCAGTTCTGAGAGATAAGTGTGTGTGAAAGCCGTCCTTCACCTAGCTTGTTGGGAACACAAAGGTTCTTTTCAGTTGCAAACTCCATTCCATACATATATATGGGGAGGTACAAGCTCCAATTCGTTTTACAGTGAAAACTGCAGGAACTTCAAACAGGCACTAGGAAACAGACTGAGAAAGCAGAGAAAATATGTCTCCTGCAACCCGTTCCCTTGGTGCTAGATGAACGAACATCTCTCCACTTGCTCAGTTCTGAGAGATAATTGTGTGTGAAAGCCACCTTCACCTAGCTTGTTGGGAACTCAAAGTTTGTTTTCAGTTGCAAACTCCACTCCATAAAAATAAGGGGAGGTACTTTTTCCAACTGGGATTTACAGTGAAAACTGTAGGAACTTCAAACCGGCACTAGGAAACAGACTGAGAAAGCAGAGAAAAAGTGTCTCCTGCAACCAGTTCCCTTGGTGCTAGATGAACGAACGTCTCTCCACTTGCTCAGTTCTGAGAGATAAGTGTGTGTGAAAGCCATCCTTCACCTAGATTGTGGGGAACACAAAGTTTCTTTTCAGTTGCAAACTCCATTCCTTACATATATATGGGGAGTTACTAGCTCCAACTCTGTTTTACAGTGAAAACTGCAGGAACTTCAAACCGGCACTAGGAAACAGACTGAGAAAGCAGAGAAAAAGTGTCTCCTGCAACCCGTTCCCTTGGTGCTAGATGAACGAACGTCTCTCCACTTGCTCAGTTCTGAGAGATAAGTGTGTGTGAAAGCCGTCCTTCACCTAGCTTGTTGGGAACACAAAGTTTCTTTTCAGTTGCAAACTCCATTCCATACATATATATGGGGAGGTACTAGCTCCAACTCGTTTTGACAGTGAAAACTGCAGGAACTTCAAAACGGCACTAGGAAACAGACTGAGAATGCAGAGAAAAAGTGTCTCCTGCAACCCGTTCCCTTGGTGAGAGATGAACGAACGTCTCTCCACATGCTCAGTTCTGAGAGATAAGTGAGTATGATAGTCTTCCATCACAAAGCTTGTTGGGAACACAAAGCTTCTTTTCAGTTGCAAACTCCATTCCATACATATATATGGGGAGGTAAAAACTCCAACTCTGTTTGACACTGAAAACTGCAGGAACTTCAAACCGGCACTAGGAAACAGACTGAGAAAGCAGAGAAAAAGTGTCTCCTGCCAAACGTTCCCTTGGTGCTAGATGAACGAACGTCTCTCCACTTGCTCAGTTTGAGAGATAAGTGTGTGTGAAAGCCGTCCTTCACCTAGCTTGTTGGGAACACAAAGTTTCTTTTCAGTTGCAAACTCCATTCCATACATATATATGGGGAGGTACTAGCTCCAACTAGGTTTGACAGTGAAAACTGCAGGAAATTCAAAACGGCACTAGGAAACAGACTGAGAATGCAGAGAAAAAGTGTCTCCTCAAACCCGTTCCCTTGGTGCTAGATGAACGAACGTCTCTCCACATGCTCATTTCTGAGAGATAAGTGAGTGTGATAGCCTTCCATCACAAAGCTTGTTGGGAACACAAAGTTTCTTTTCAGTTGCAAACTCCATTCCATACATATATATGGGGAGGTAGAAGCTCCAACTCGGTTTTACAGTGAAAACTGCAGGAACTTCAAACCGGCACTAGGAAACAGACTGAGAAAGCAGAGAAAAAGTGTCTCCTGCCAAACGTTCCCTTGGTGCTAGATGAACGAACGTCTCTCCACTTGCTCAGTTCTGAGAGATAAGTGTGTGTGAAAGCTGTCCTTCACCTAGCTTTTTGGGAACACAAAGTTTCTTTTCAGTTGCAAACTCCATTCCATACATATATATGGGGAGGTACAAGCTCCAACTCGTTTTGACAGTGAAAACTGCAGGAACTTCAAACTGGCACTAGGAAACAGACTGAGAATGCAGAGAAAAAGTGTCTCCTGCAACCCGTTACCCTGGTGATAGATGAACGAACGTCTCTCCACTTGCTCAGTTCTGAGAGATAAGTGTGTGTGAAAGCCATCCTTCACCTAGATTGTGGGGAACACAAAGTTTCTTTTCAGTTGCAAACTCCATTCCATACATATATATGGGGAGGTACTAGCTCCAACTCGGTTTGACAGTGAAAACTGCAGGAACTTCAAAACGGCACTAGGAAACAGACTGAGAATGCAGAGAAAAAGTGTCTCCAGCAACCCGTTCCCTTGGTGATAGATGAACGAACGTCTCTCCACATGCTCAGTTCTGAGAGATAAGTGAGTATGATAGTCTTCCATCACAAAGCTTGTTGGGAACACAAAGCTTCTTTTCAGTTGCAAACCCCATTCCATACATATATATGGGGAGGTAAAACTCCAACACTGTTTGACACCGAAAACTGCAGGAACTTCTAACCGGCACTAGGAAATAGACTGAGAAAGCTGAGAAAAAGTGTCTCCTGCCACCCGTTCCCTTGGTGCTAGATGAACGAACGTCTCTCCACTTGCTCAGTTCTGAGAGATAAGTGTGTGTGAAAGCTGTCCTTCACCTAGCTTTTTGGGAACACAAAGTTTCTTTTCAGTTGCAAACTCCATTCCATACATATATATGGGGAGGTACAAGCTCCAACTCGGTTTGACAGTGAAAACTGCAGGAACTTCAAACTGGCACTAGGAAACAGACTGAGAATGCAGAGAAAAAGTGTCTTCTGCAACCCGTTCCCTTGGTGATAGATGAACGAACGTCTCTCCACTTGCTCAGTTCTGAGAGATAAGTGTGTGTGAAAGCCATCCTTCACTTAGATTGTGGGGAACACAAAGTTTCTTTTCAGTTGCAAACTCCATTCCATACATATATATGGGGAGTTACTAGCTCCAACTCTGTTTTACAGTGAAAACTGCAGGAACTTCAAACCGGCACTAGGAAACAGACTGAGAAAGCAGAGAAAAAGTGTCTCCTGCAACCCGTTCCCTTGGTGCTAGATGAACGAACGTCTCTCCACTTGCTCAGTTCTGAGAGATAAGTGTGTGTGAAAGCCGTCCTTCACCTAGCTTTTTGGGAACACAAAGTTTCTTTTCAGTTGCAAACTCCATTCCATACATATATATGGGGAGGTACAAGCTCCAACTCGGTTTGACAGTGAAAACTGCAGGAACTTCAAACTGGCACTAGGAAACAGACTGAGAATGCAGAGAAAAAGTGTCTTCTGCAACCCGTTCCCTTGGTGATAGATGAACGAACGTCTCTCCACTTGCTCAGTTCTGAGAGATAAGTGTGTGTGAAAGCCATCCTTCACTTAGATTGTGGGGAACACAAAGTTTCTTTTCAGTTGCAAACTCCATTCCATACATATATATGGGGAGTTACTAGCTCCAACTCTGTTTTACAGTGAAAACTGCAGGAACTTCAAACCGGCACTAGGAAACAGACTGAGAAAGCAGAGAAAAAGTGTCTCCTGCAACCCGTTCCCTTGGTGCTAGATGAACGAACGTCTCTCCACTTGCTCAGTTCTGAGAGATAAGTGTGTGTGAAAGCCGTCCTTCACCTAGCTTGTTGGGAACACAAAGTTTCTTTTCAGTTGCAAACTCCATTCCATACATATATATGGGGAGGTACTAGCTCCAACTCGTTTTGACAGTGAAAACTGCAGGAACTTCAAAACGGCACTAGGAAACAGACTGAGAATGCAGAGAGAAAGTGTCTCCTGCAACCCGTTCCCTTGGTGAGAGATGAACGAACGTCTCTCCACATGCTCATTTCTGAGAGATAAGTGAGTGTGATAGCCTTCCATCACAAAGCTTGTTGGGAACACAAAGTTTCTTTTCAGTTGCAAACTCCATTCCATACATATATATGGGGAGGTAGAAGCTCCAACTCGGTTTTACAGTGAAAACTGCAGGAACTTCAAACCGGCACTAGGAAACAGACTGAGAAAGCAGAGAAAAAGTGTCTCCTGCCAAACGTTCCCTTGGTGCTAGATGAACGAACGTCTCTCCACTTGCTCAGTTCTGAGAGATAAGTGTGTGTGAAAGCTGTCCTTCACCTAGCTTTTTGGGAACACAAAGTTTCTTTTCAGTTGCAAACTCCATTCCATACATATATATGGGGAGGTACAAGCTCCAACTCGGTTTGACAGTGAAAACTGCAGGAACTTCAAACTGGCACTAGGAAACAGACTGAGAATGCAGAGAAAAAGTGTCTCCTGCAACCCGTTCCCTTGGTGATAGATGAACGAACGTCTCTCCACTTGCTCAGTTCTGAGAGATAAGTGTGTGTGAAAGCCATCCTTCACCTAGTTTGTGGGGAACACAAAGTTTCTTTTCAGTTGCAAACTCCATTCCATACATATATATGGGGAGGTACTAGCTCAACTCGGTTTGACAGTGAAAACTGCAGGAACTTCAAAACGGCACTAGGAAACAGACTGAGAATGCAGAGAAAAAGTGTCTCCTGCAACCCGTTCCCTTGGTGATAGATGAACGAACGTCTCTCCACATGCTTAGTTCTGAGAGATAAGTGTGTGTGAAAGCCGTCCTTCACCTAGCTTGTTGGGAACACAAAGTTTCTTTTCAGTTGCAAACTCCATTCCATACATATATATGGGGAGGTACTAGCTCCAACTCGGTTTGACAGTGAAAACTGCAGGAACTTCAAAACGGCACTAGGAAACAGACTGAGAATGCAGAGAAAAAGTGTCTCCAGCAACCCGTTCCCTTGGTGATAGATGAACGAACGTCTCTCCACATGCTAAGTTCTGAGAGATAAGTGAGTATGATAGTCTTCCATCACAAAGCTTGTTGGGAACACAAAGCTTCTTTTCAGTTGCAAACTCCATTCCATACATATATATGGGGAGGTAAAACTCCAACACTGTTTGACACCGAAAACTGCAGGAACTTCTAACCGGCACTAGGAAATAGACTGAGAAAGCTGAGAAAAAGTGTCTCCTGCCACCCGTTCCCTTGGTGCTAGATGAACGAACGTCTCTCCACTTGCTCAGTTCTGAGAGATAAGTGTGTGTGAAAGCTGTCCTTCACCTAGCTTTTTGGGAACACAAAGTTTCTTTTCAGTTGCAAACTCCATTCCATACATATATATGGGGAGGTACAAGCTCCAACTCGGTTTGACAGTGAAAACTGCAGGAACTTCAAACTGGCACTAGGAAACAGACTGAGAATGCAGAGAAAAAGTGTCTTCTGCAACCCGTTCCCTTGGTGATAGATGAACGAACGTCTCTCCACTTGCTCAGTTCTGAGAGATAAGTGTGTGTGAAAGCCATCCTTCACCTAGATTGTGGGGAACACAAAGTTTCTTTTCAGTTGCAAACTCCATTCCATACATATATATGGGGAGTTACTAGCTCCAACTCTGTTTTACAGTGAAAACTGCAGGAACTTCAAACCGGCACTAGGAAACAGACTGAGAAATCAGAGAAAAAGTGTCTCCTGCAACCCGTTCCCTTGGTGCTAGATGAACGAACGTCTCTCCACTTGCTCAGTTCTGAGAGATAAGTGTGTGTGAAAGCCGTCCTTCACCTAGCTTGTTGGGAACACAAAGTTTCTTTTCAGTTGCAAACTCCATTCCATACATATATATGGGGAGGTACTAGCTCCAACTCGTTTTGACAGTGAAAACTGCAGGAACTTCAAAACGGCACTAGGAAACAGACTGAGAATGCAGAGAAAAAGTGTCTCCTGCAACCCGTTCCCTTGGTGAGAGATGAACGAACGTCTCTCCACATGCTCAGTTCTGAGAGATAAGTGAGTATGATAGTCTTCCATCACAAAGCTTGTTGGGAACACAAAGCTTCTTTTCAGTTGCAAACCCCATTCCATACATATATATGGGGAGGTAAAACTCCAACACTGTTTGACACCGAAAACTGCAGGAACTTCTAACCGGCACTAGGAAATAGACTGAGAAAGCTGAGAAAAAGTGTCTCCTGCCACCCGTTCCCTTGGTGCTAGATGAACGAACGTCTCTCCACTTGCTCAGTTCTGAGAGATAAGTGTGTGTGAAAGCTGTCCTTCACCTAGCTTTTTGGGAACACAAAGTTTCTTTTCAGTTGCAAACTCCATTCCATACATATATATGGGGAGGTACAAGCTCCAACTCGGTTTGACAGTGAAAACTGCAGGAACTTCAAACTGGCACTAGGAAACAGACTGAGAATGCAGAGAAAAAGTGTCTTCTGCAACCCGTTCCCTTGGTGATAGATGAACGAACGTCTCTCCACTTGCTCAGTTCTGAGAGATAAGTGTGTGTGAAAGCCATCCTTCACTTAGATTGTGGGGAACACAAAGTTTCTTTTCAGTTGCAAACTCCATTCCATACATATATATGGGGAGTTACTAGCTCCAACTCTGTTTTACAGTGAAAACTGCAGGAACTTCAAACCGGCACTAGGAAACAGACTGAGAAAGCAGAGAAAAAGTGTCTCCTGCAACCCGTTCCCTTGGTGCTAGATGAACGAACGTCTCTCCACTTGCTCAGTTCTGAGAGATAAGTGTGTGTGAAAGCCGTCCTTCACCTAGCTTTTTGGGAACACAAAGTTTCTTTTCAGTTGCAAACTCCATTCCATACATATATATGGGGAGGTACAAGCTCCAACTCGGTTTGACAGTGAAAACTGCAGGAACTTCAAACTGGCACTAGGAAACAGACTGAGAATGCAGAGAAAAAGTGTCTTCTGCAACCCGTTCCCTTGGTGATAGATGAACGAACGTCTCTCCACTTGCTCAGTTCTGAGAGATAAGTGTGTGTGAAAGCCATCCTTCACTTAGATTGTGGGGAACACAAAGTTTCTTTTCAGTTGCAAACTCCATTCCATACATATATATGGGGAGTTACTAGCTCCAACTCTGTTTTACAGTGAAAACTGCAGGAACTTCAAACCGGCACTAGGAAACAGACTGAGAAAGCAGAGAAAAAGTGTCTCCTGCAACCCGTTCCCTTGGTGCTAGATGAACGAACGTCTCTCCACTTGCTCAGTTCTGAGGGATAAGTGTGTGTGAAAGCCGTCCTTCACCTAGCTTGTTGGGAACACAAAGTTTCTTTTCAGTTGCAAACTCCATTCCATACATATATATGGGGAGGTACTAGCTCCAACTCGTTTTGACAGTGAAAACTGCAGGAACTTCAAAACGGCACTAGGAAACAGACTGAGAATGCAGAGAGAAAGTGTCTCCTGCAACCCGTTCCCTTGGTGAGAGATGAACGAACGTCTCTCCACATGCTCATTTCTGAGAGATAAGTGAGTGTGATAGCCTTCCATCACAAAGCTTGTTGGGAACACAAAGTTTCTTTTCAGTTGCAAACTCCATTCCATACATATATATGGGGAGGTAGAAGCTCCAACTCGGTTTTACAGTGAAAACTGCAGGAACTTCAAACCGGCACTAGGAAACAGACTGAGAAAGCAGAGAAAAAGTGTCTCCTGCCAAACGTTCCCTTGGTGCTAGATGAACGAACGTCTCTCCACTTGCTCAGTTCTGAGAGATAAGTGTGTGTGAAAGCTGTCCTTCACCTAGCTTTTTGGGAACACAAAGTTTCTTTTCAGTTGCAAACTCCATTCCATACATATATATGGGGAGGTACAAGCTCCAACTCGGTTTGACAGTGAAAACTGCAGGAACTTCAAACTGGCACTAGGAAACAGACTGAGAATGCAGAGAAAAAGTGTCTCCTGCAACCCGTTCCCTTGGTGATAGATGAACGAACGTCTCTCCACTTGCTCAGTTCTGAGAGATAAGTGTGTGTGAAAGCCATCCTTCACCTAGTTTGTGGGGAACACAAAGTTTCTTTTCAGTTGCAAACTCCATTCCATACATATATATGGGGAGGTACTAGCTCAACTCGGTTTGACAGTGAAAACTGCAGGAACTTCAAAACGGCACTAGGAAACAGACTGAGAATGCAGAGAAAAAGTGTCTCCTGCAACCCGTTCCCTTGGTGATAGATGAACGAACGTCTCTCCACATGCTTAGTTCTGAGAGATAAGTGTGTGTGAAAGCCGTCCTTCACCTAGCTTGTTGGGAACACAAAGTTTCTTTTCAGTTGCAAACTCCATTCCATACATATATATGGGGAGGTACTAGCTCCAACTCGGTTTGACAGTGAAAACTGCAGGAACTTCAAAACGGCACTAGGAAACAGACTGAGAATGCAGAGAAAAAGTGTCTCCAGCAACCCGTTCCCTTGGTGATAGATGAACGAACGTCTCTCCACATGCTAAGTTCTGAGAGATAAGTGAGTATGATAGTCTTCCATCACAAAGCTTGTTGGGAACACAAAGCTTCTTTTCAGTTGCAAACTCCATTCCATACATATATATGGGGAGGTAAAACTCCAACACTGTTTGACACCGAAAACTGCAGGAACTTCTAACCGGCACTAGGAAATAGACTGAGAAAGCTGAGAAAAAGTGTCTCCTGCCACCCGTTCCCTTGGTGCTAGATGAACGAACGTCTCTCCACTTGCTCAGTTCTGAGAGATAAGTGTGTGTGAAAGCTGTCCTTCACCTAGCTTTTTGGGAACACAAAGTTTCTTTTCAGTTGCAAACTCCATTCCATACATATATATGGGGAGGTACAAGCTCCAACTCGGTTTGACAGTGAAAACTGCAGGAACTTCAAACTGGCACTAGGAAACAGACTGAGAATGCAGAGAAAAAGTGTCTTCTGCAACCCGTTCCCTTGGTGATAGATGAACGAACGTCTCTCCACTTGCTCAGTTCTGAGAGATAAGTGTGTGTGAAAGCCATCCTTCAACTAGATTGTGGGGAACACAAAGTTTCTTTTCAGTTGCAAACTCCATTCCATACATATATATGGGGAGTTACTAGCTCCAACTCTGTTTTACAGTGAAAACTGCAGGAACTTCAAACCGGCACTAGGAAACAGACTGAGAAATCAGAGAAAAAGTGTCTCCTGCAACCCGTTCCCTTGGTGCTAGATGAACGAACGTCTCTCCACTTGCTCAGTTCTGAGAGATAAGTGTGTGTGAAAGCCGTCCTTCACCTAGCTTGTTGGGAACACAAAGTTTCTTTTCAGTTGCAAACTCCATTCCATACATATATATGGGGAGGTACTAGCTCCAACTCGTTTTGACAGTGAAAACTGCAGGAACTTCAAAACGGCACTAGGAAACAGACTGAGAATGCAGAGAAAAAGTGTCTCCTGCAACCCGTTCCCTTGGTGAGAGATGAACGAACGTCTCTCCACATGCTCAGTTCTGAGAGATAAGTGAGTATGATAGTCTTCCATCACAAAGCTTGTTGGGAACACAAAGCTTCTTTTCAGTTGCAAACTCCATTCCATACATATATATGGGGAGGTAAAAACTCCAACTCTGTTTGACACTGAAAACTGCAGGAACTTCAAACCGGCACTAGGAAACAGACTGAGAAAGCAGAGAAAAAGTGTCTCCTGCCAAACGTTCCCTAGGTGCTAGATGAACGAACGTCTCTCCACTTGCTCAGTTCTGAGAGATAAGTGTGTGTGAAAGCCGTCCTTCACCTAGCTTGTTGGGAACACAAAGTTTCTTTTCAGTTGCAAACTCCATTCCATACATATATATGGGGAGGTACTAGCTCCAACTAGGTTTGACAGTGAAAACTGCAGGAAATTCAAAACGGCACTAGGAAACAGACTGAGAATGCAGAGAAAAAGTGTCTCCTCCAACCCGTTCCCTTGGTGCTAGATGAACGAACGTCTCTCCACATGCTCATTTCTGAGAGATAAGTGAGTGTGATAGCCTTCCATCACAAAGCTTGTTGGGAACACAAAGTTTCTTTTCAGTTGCAAACTCCATTCCATACATATATATGGGGAGGTAGAAGCTCCAACTCGGTTTTACAGTGAAAACTGCAGGAACTTCAAACCGGCACTAGGAAACAGACTGAGAAAGCAGAGAAAAAGTGTCTCCTGCCAAACGTTCCCTTGGTGCTAGATGAACGAACGTCTCTCCACTTGCTCAGTTCTGAGAGATAAGTGTGTGTGAAAGCCGCTCTTCACCTAGCTTGTTGGGAACACAAAGTTTCTTTTCAGTTGCAAAATCCATTCCATACATTTATTTGGGGAGGTACTAGCTCCAACACGGTTTGACAGTGAAAACTGCAGGAACTTCAAAACGGCACTAGGAAACAGACTGAGAAAGCAGAGAAAATGTGTCTCCTGCAACCCGTTCCCTTGGTGCTAGATGAACGAACGTCTCTCCACTTGCTCAGTTCTGAGAGATAATTGTGTGTGAAAGCCGTCCTTCACCTAGCTTGTTGGGAACACAAAGTTTCTTTTCAGTTGCAAATTCCATTCCATACATGTATATGGGGAGGTTCAAGCTCCAACTCGGTTTTACAGTGAAAACTGCAGGAACTTCAAACCGGCACTAGGAAACAGACTGAGAAAGCAGAGAAAAAGTGTCTCCTGCAACCCGTTCCCTTGGTGCTAGATGAACGAACGTCTCTTCACTTGCTCAGTTCTTAGAGATAAGTGTGTGTGAAAGCCGTCCTTCACCTAGCTTGTTGGGAACACAAAGCTTCTTTTCAGTTGCAAACTCCATTCCATACATATATATGGGGAGGTAAAAGCTCCAACTCTGTTTGACACTGAAAACTGCAGGAACTTCAAACCGGCACTAGGAAACAGACTGAGAAAGCAGAGAAAAAGTGTCTCCTGCAACCCGTTCCCTTGGTGCTAGATGAACGAACGTCTCTCCACTTGCTCAGTTCTGAGAGATATGTGTGTGTGAAAGCCACCTTCACCTAGCATGTTGGGAACTCAAAGTTTGTTTTCAATTGCAAACTCCACTCCATAAATATAAGGGGAGGTACTTGTTCCAACTCGGTTTTACAGTGAAAACTGCAGGAACTTCAAACCGGCACTAGGAAACAGACTGCGAAACAGAGAAAAAGTGTCTCCTGCAACCCGTTCCCTTAGTGCTAGATGAACGAACGTCTCTCCTCTTGCTCAGTTCTGAGAGATAAGTGTGTGTGAAAGCCGTCCTTCACCTAGCTTGTTGGGAACACAAAGGTTCTTTTCAGTTGCAAACTCCATTCCATACATATATATGGGGAGGTACAAGCTCCAATTCGTTTTACAGTGAAAACTGCAGGAACTTCAAACAGGCACTAGGAAACAGACTGAGAAAGCAGAGAAAATATGTCTCCTGCAACCCGTTCCCTTGGTGCTAGATGAACGAACATCTCTCCACTTGCTCAGTTCTGAGAGATAATTGTGTGTGAAAGCCACCTTCACCTAGCTTGTTGGGAACTCAAAGTTTGTTTTCAGTTGCAAACTCCACTCCATAAAAATAAGGGGAGGTACTTTTTCCAACTGGGATTTACAGTGAAAACTGTAGGAACTTCAAACCGGCACTAGGAAACAGACTGAGAAAGCAGAGAAAAAGTGTCTCCTGCAACCAGTTCCCTTGGTGCTAGATGAACGAACGTCTCTCCACTTGCTCAGTTCTGAGAGATAAGTGTGTGTGAAAGCCATCCTTCACCTAGATTGTGGGGAACACAAAGTTTCTTTTCAGTTGCAAACTCCATTCCTTACATATATATGGGGAGTTACTAGCTCCAACTCTGTTTTACAGTGAAAACTGCAGGAACTTCAAACCGGCACTAGGAAACAGACTGAGAAAGCAGAGAAAAAGTGTCTCCTGCAACCCGTTCCCTTGGTGCTAGATGAACGAACGTCTCTCCACTTGCTCAGTTCTGAGAGATAAGTGTGTGTGAAAGCCGTCCTTCACCTAGCTTGTTGGGAACACAAAGTTTCTTTTCAGTTGCAAACTCCATTCCATACATATATATGGGGAGGTACTAGCTCCAACTCGTTTTGACAGTGAAAACTGCAGGAACTTCAAAACGGCACTAGGAAACAGACTGAGAATGCAGAGAAAAAGTGTCTCCTGCAACCCGTTCCCTTGGTGAGAGATGAACGAACGTCTCTCCAAATGCTCAGTTCTGAGAGATAAGTGAGTATGATAGTCTTCCATCACAAAGCTTGTTGGGAACACAAAGCTTCTTTTCAGTTGCAAACTCCATTCCATACATATATATGGGGAGGTAAAAACTCCAACTCTGTTTGACACTGAAAACTGCAGGAACTTCAAACCGGCACTAGGAAACAGACTGAGAAAGCAGAGAAAAAGTGTCTCCTGCCAAACGTTCCCTTGGTGCTAGATGAACGAACGTCTCTCCACTTGCTCAGTTTGAGAGATAAGTGTGTGTGAAAGCCGTCCTTCACCTAGCTTGTTGGGAACACAAAGTTTCTTTTCAGTTGCAAACTCCATTCCATACATATATATGGGGAGGTACTAGCTCCAACTAGGTTTGACAGTGAAAACTGCAGGAAATTCAAAACGGCACTAGGAAACAGACTGAGAATGCAGAGAAAAAGTGTCTCCTCAAACCCGTTCCCTTGGTGCTAGATGAACGAACGTCTCTCCACATGCTCATTTCTGAGAGAAAAGTGAGTGTGATAGCCTTCCATCACAAAGCTTGTTGGGAACACAAAGTTTCTTTTCAGTTGCAAACTCCATTCCATACATATATATGGGGAGGTAGAAGCTCCAACTCGGTTTTACAGTGAAAACTGCAGGAACTTCAAACCGGCACTAGGAAACAGACTGAGAAAGCAGAGAAAAAGTGTCTCCTGCCAAACGTTCCCTTGGTGCTAGATGAACGAACGTCTCTCCACTTGCTCAGTTCTGAGAGATAAGTGTGTGTGAAAGCTGTCCTTCACCTAGCTTTTTGGGAACACAAAGTTTCTTTTCAGTTGCAAACTCCATTCCATACATATATATGGGGAGGTACAAGCTCCAACTCGTTTTGACAGTGAAAACTGCAGGAACTTCAAACTGGCACTAGGAAACAGACTGAGAATGCAGAGAAAAAGTGTCTCCTGCAACCCGTTACCCTGGTGATAGATGAACGAACGTCTCTCCACTTGCTCAGTTCTGAGAGATAAGTGTGTGTGAAAGCCATCCTTCACCTAGATTGTGGGGAACACAAAGTTTCTTTTCAGTTGCAAACTCCATTCCATACATATATATGGGGAGGTACTAGCTCCAACTCGGTTTTACAGTGAAAACTGCAGGAACTTCAAAACGGCACTAGGAAACAGACTGAGAATGCAGAGAAAAAGTGTCTCCAGCAACCCGTTCCCTTGGTGATAGATAAACGAACGTCTCTCCACATGCTCAGTTCTGAGAGATAAGTGAGTATGATAGTCTTCCATCACAAAGCTTGTTGGGAACACAAAGCTTCTTTTCAGTTGCAAACCCCATTCCATACATATATATGGGGAGGTAAAACTCCAACACTGTTTGACACCGAAAACTGCAGGAACTTCTAACCGGCACTAGGAAATAGACTGAGAAAGCTGAGAAAAAGTGTCTCCTGCCACCCGTTCCCTTGGTGCTAGATGAACGAACGTCTCTCCACTTGCTCAGTTCTGAGAGATAAGTGTGTGTGAAAGCTGTCCTTCACCTAGCTTTTTGGGAACACAAAGTTTCTTTTCAGTTGCAAACTCCATTCCATACATATATATGGGGAGGTACAAGCTCCAACTCGGTTTGACAGTGAAAACTGCAGGAACTTCAAACTGGCACTAGGAAACAGACTGAGAATGCAGAGAAAAAGTGTCTTCTGCAACCCGTTCCCTTGGTGATAGATGAACGAACGTCTCTCCACTTGCTCAGTTCTGAGAGATAAGTGTGTGTGAAAGCCATCCTTCACCTAGATTGTGGGGAACACAAAGTTTCTTTTCAGTTGCAAACTCCATTCCTTACATATATATGGGGAGTTACTAGCTCCAACTCTGTTTTACAGTGAAAACTGCAGGAACTTCAAACCGGCACTAGGAAACAGACTGAGAAAGCAGAGAAAAAGTGTCTCCTGCAACCCGTTCCCTTGGTGCTAGATGAACGAACGTCTCTCCACTTGCTCAGTTCTGAGAGATAAGTGTGTGTGAAAGCCGTCCTTCACCTAGCTTGTTGGGAACACAAAGTTTCTTTTCAGTTGCAAACTCCATTCCATACATATATATGGGGAGGTACTAGCTCCAACTCGTTTTGACAGTGAAAACTGCAGGAACTTCAAAACGGCACTAGGAAACAGACTGAGAATGCAGAGAAAAAGTGTCTCCTGCAACCCGTTCCCTTGGTGAGAGATGAACGAACGTCTCTCCAAATGCTCAGTTCTGAGAGATAAGTGAGTATGATAGTCTTCCATCACAAAGCTTGTTGGGAACACAAAGCTTCTTTTCAGTTGCAAACTCCATTCCATACATATATATGGGGAGGTAAAAACTCCAACTCTGTTTGACACTGAAAACTGCAGGAACTTCAAACCGGCACTAGGAAACAGACTGAGAAAGCAGAGAAAAAGTGTCTCCTGCCAAACGTTCCCTTGGTGCTAGATGAACGAACGTCTCTCCACTTGCTCAGTTTGAGAGATAAGTGTGTGTGAAAGCCGTCCTTCACCTAGCTTGTTGGGAACACAAAGTTTCTTTTCAGTTGCAAACTCCATTCCATACATATATATGGGGAGGTACTAGCTCCAACTAGGTTTGACAGTGAAAACTGCAGGAAATTCAAAACGGCACTAGGAAACAGACTGAGAATGCAGAGAAAAAGTGTCTCCTCAAACCCGTTCCCTTGGTGCTAGATGAACGAACGTCTCTCCACATGCTCATTTCTGAGAGATAAGTGAGTGTGATAGCCTTCCATCACAAAGCTTGTTGGGAACACAAAGTTTCTTTTCATTTGCAAACTCCATTCCATACATATATATGGGGAGGTAGAAGCTCCAACTCGGTTTTACAGTGAAAACTGCAGGAACTTCAAACCGGCACTAGGAAACAGACTGAGAAAGCAGAGAAAAAGTGTCTCCTGCCAAACGTTCCCTTGGTGCTAGATGAACGAACGTCTCTCCACTTGCTCAGTTCTGAGAGATAAGTGTGTGTGAAAGCTGTCCTTCACCTAGCTTTTTGGGAACACAAAGTTTCTTTTCAGTTGCAAACTCCATTCCATACATATATATGGGGAGGTACAAGCTCCAACTCGTTTTGACAGTGAAAACTGCAGGAACTTCAAACTGGCACTAGGAAACAGACTGAGAATGCAGAGAAAAAGTGTCTCCTGCAACCCGTTACCCTGGTGATAGATGAACGAACGTCTCTCCACTTGCTCAGTTCTGAGAGATAAGTGTGTGTGAAAGCCATCCTTCACCTAGATTGTGGGGAACACAAAGTTTCTTTTCAGTTGCAAACTCCATTCCATACATATATATGGGGAGGTACTAGCTCCAACTCGGTTTGACAGTGAAAACTGCAGGAACTTCAAAACGGCACTAGGAAACAGACTGAGAATGCAGAGAAAAAGTGTCTCCAGCAACCCGTTCCCTTGGTGATAGATAAACGAACGTCTCTCCACATGCTCAGTTCTGAGAGATAAGTGAGTATGATAGTCTTCCATCACAAAGCTTGTTGGGAACACAAAGCTTCTTTTCAGTTGCAAACCCCATTCCATACATATATATGGGGAGGTAAAACTCCAACACTGTTTGACACCGAAAACTGCAGGAACTTCTAACCGGCACTAGGAAATAGACTGAGAAAGCTGAGAAAAAGTGTCTCCTGCCACCCGTTCCCTTGGTGCTAGATGAACGAACGTCTCTCCACTTGCTCAGTTCTGAGAGATAAGTGTGTGTGAAAGCTGTCCTTCACCTAGCTTTTTGGGAACACAAAGTTTCTTTTCAGTTGCAAACTCCATTCCATACATATATATGGGGAGGTACAAGCTCCAACTCGGTTTGACAGTGAAAACTGCAGGAACTTCAAACTGGCACTAGGAAACAGACTGAGAATGCAGAGAAAAAGTGTCTTCTGCAACCCGTTCCCTTGGTGATAGATGAACGAACGTCTCTCCACTTGCTCAGTTCTGAGAGATAAGTGTGTGTGAAAGCCATCCTTCACTTAGATTGTGGGGAACACAAAGTTTCTTTTCAGTTGCAAACTCCATTCCATACATATATATGGGGAGTTACTAGCTCCAACTCTGTTTTACAGTGAAAACTGCAGGAACTTCAAACCGGCACTAGGAAACAGACTGAGAAAGCAGAGAAAAAGTGTCTCCTGCAACCCGTTCCCTTGGTGCTAGATGAACGAACGTCTCTACACTTGCTCAGTTCTGAGAGATAAGTGTGTGTGAAAGCCGTCCTTCACCTAGCTTGTTGGGAACACAAAGTTTCTTTTCAGTTGCAAACTCCATTCCATACATATATATGGGGAGGTACTAGCTCCAACTCGTTTTGACAGTGAAAACTGCAGGAACTTCAAAACGGCACTAGGAAACAAACTGAGAATGCAGAGAGAAAGTGTCTCCTGCAACCCGTTCCCTTGGTGAGAGATGAACGAACGTCTCTCCACATGCTCAGTTCTGAGAGATAAGTGAGTATGATAGTCTTCCATCACAAAGCTTGTTGGGAACACAAAGCTTCTTTTCAGTTGCAAACTCCATTCCATACATATATATGGGGAGGTAAAAACTCCAACTCTGTTTGACACTGAAAACTGCAGGAACTTCAAACCGGCACTAGGAAACAGACTGAGAAAGCAGAGAAAAAGTGTCTCCTGCCAAACGTTCCCTAGGTGCTAGATGAACGAACGTCTCTCCACTTGCTCAGTTCTGAGAGATAAGTGTGTGTGAAAGCCGTCCTTCACCTAGCTTGTTGGGAACACAAAGTTTCTTTTCAGTTGCAAACTCCATTCCATACATATATATGGGGAGGTACTAGCTCCAACTAGGTTTGACAGTGAAAACTGCAGGAAATTCAAAACGGCACTAGGAAACACTCTGAGAATGCAGAGAAAAAGTGTCTCCTCCAACCCGTTCCCTTGGTGCTAGATGAACGAACGTCTCTCCACATGCTCATTTCTGAGAGATAAGTGAGTGTGATAGCCTTCCATCACAAAGCTTGTTGGGAACACAAAGTTTCTTTTCAGTTGCAAACTCCATTCCATACATATATATGGGGAGGTAGAAGCTCCAACTCGGTTTTACAGTGAAAACTGCAGGAACTTCAAACCGGCACTAGGAAACAGACTGAGAAAGCAGAGAAAAAGTGTCTCCTGCAACCCGTTCCCTTGGTGCTAGATGAACGAACGTCTCTCCACTTGCTCAGTTCTGAGAGATAAGTGTGTGTGAAAGCCGCTCTTCACCTAGCTTGTTGGGAACACAAAGTTTCTTTTCAGTTGCAAACTCCATTCCATACATTTATTTGGGGAGGTACTAGCTCCAACACGGTTTGACAGTGAAAACTGCAGGAACTTCAAAACGGCACTAGGAAACAGACTGAGAAAGCAGAGAAAATGTGTCTCCTGCAACCCGTTCCCTTGGTGCTAGATGAACGAACGTCTCTCCACTTGCTCAGTTCTGAGAGATAATTGTGTGTGAAAGCCGTCCTTCACCTAGCTTGTTGGGAACACAAAGTTTCTTTTCAGTTGCAAATTCCATTCCATACATGTATATGGGGAGGTTCAAGCTCCAACTCGGTTTTACAGTGAAAACTGCAGGAACTTCAAACCGGCACTAGGAAACAGACTGAGAAAGCAGAGAAAAAGTGTCTCCTGCAACCCGTTCCCTTGGTGCTAGATGAACGAACGTCTCTTCACTTGCTCAGTTCTTAGAGATAAGTGTGTGTGAAAGCCGTCCTTCACCTAGCTTGTTGGGAACACAAAGCTTCTTTTCAGTTGCAAACTCCATTCCATACATATATATGGGGAGGTAAAAGCTCCAACTCTGTTTGACACTGAAAACTGCAGGAACTTCAAACCGGCACTAGGAAACAGACTGAGAAAGCAGAGAAAAAGTGTCTCCTGCAACCCGTTCCCTTGGTGCTAGATGAACGAACGTCTCTCCACTTGCTCAGTTCTGAGAGATATGTGTGTGTGAAAGCCACCTTCACCTAGCATGTTGGGAACTCAAAGTTTGTTTTCAGTTGCAAACTCCACTCCATAAATATAAGGGGAGGTACTTGTTCCAACTCGGTTTTACAGTGAAAACTGCAGGAACTTCAAACCGGCACTAGGAAACAGACTGCGAAACAGAGAAAAAGTGTCTCCTGCAACCCGTTCCCTTAGTGCTAGATGAACGAACGTCTCTCCTCTTGCTCAGTTCTGAGAGATAAGTGTGTGTGAAAGCCGTCCTTCACCTAGCTTGTTGGGAACACAAAGGTTCTTTTCAGTTGCAAACTCCATTCCATACATATATATGGGGAGGTACAAGCTCCAATTCGTTTTACAGTGAAAACTGCAGGAACTTCAAACAGGCACTAGGAAACAGACTGAGAATGCAGAGAAAATATGTCTCCTGCAACCCGTTCCCTTGGTGCTAGATGAACGAACATCTCTCCACTTGCTCACTTCTGAGAGATAATTGTGTGTGAAAGCCACCTTCACCTAGCTTGTTGGGAACTCAAAGTTTGTTTTCAGTTGCAAACTCCACTCCATAAAAATAAGGGGAGGTACTTTTTCCAACTCGGATTTACAGTGAAAACTGTAGGAACTTCAAACCGGCACTAGGAAACAGACTGAGAAACAGAGAAAAAGTGTCTCCTGCAACCCGTTCCCTTAGTGCTAGATGAACGAACGTCTCTCCACTTGCTCAGTTCTGAGAGATAAGTGTGTGTGAAAGCCGACCTTCACCTAGCTTTTTGGGAACACAAAGGTTCTTTTCAGTTGCTAACTCCATTCCATACATATATATGGGGAGGTACAAGCTCCAAATTGGTTTTACAGTGAAAACTGCAGGAACTTCAAACCGGCACTAGGAAACAGACTGAGAAAGCAGAGAAAAAGTGTCTCCGGCAACCCGTTCCCTTAGTGCTAGATGAACGAACGTCTCTCCACTTGCTCAGTTCTGAGAGATAAGTGTGTGTGAAAGCCGTCCTTCACCTAGATTGTTGGGAACACAAAGTTTCTTTTCACTTGCAAACTCCACACCATACATATATATGGGGATGTACAAGCTCCAACTCTGTTTTACAGTGAAAACTGCAGGAACTTCAAACCGGCACTAGGAAAAAGGCTGAGAAAGCAGAGAAAAAGTGTCTCCTGCAACCCGTTCCCTTGGTGCTAGATGAACGAACGTCTCTCCACTTGCTCAGTGCTGAGAGATAAGTGTGTGTGAAAGATATCCTTCACCTAGCTTTTTGGGAACACAAAGTTTCTTTCAGTTGCAAACTCCTTTCCATACATATATATGGGGAGTTACTAGCTCCAACTCGGTTTTACAGTGAAAACTGCAGGAACTTCAAACCGGCACTAGGAAACAGACTGAGAAAGCAGAGAAAAAGTGTCTCCTGCAACCCGTTCCCTTGGTGCTAGATGAACGAACGTCTCTCCACCTGCTCAGTTCCGGGAGATAAGTGTGTGTGAAAGCCGTCCTTCACCTAGCTTGTTGGGAACTCAAAGTTTGTTTTCAGTTGCAAACTCCACTCCATAAATATAAGGGGAGGTACTTGTTCCAACTCGGTTTTACAGTGAAAACTGCAGGAACTTCAAACCGGCACTAGGAAACAGACTGCGAAACAGAGAAAAAGTGTCTCCTGCAACCCGTTCCCTTAGTGCTAGATGAACGAACGTCTCTCCTCTTGCTCAGTTCTGAGAGATAAGTGTGTGTGAAAGCCGTCCTTCACCTATCTTGTTGGGAACACAAAGGTTCTTTTCAGTTGCAAACTCCATTCCATACATATATATGGGGAGGTACAAGCTCCAATTCGTTTTACAGTGAAAACTGCAGGAACTTCAAAAAGGCACTAGGAAACAGACTGAGAAAGCAGAGAAAATATGTCTCCTGCAACCCGTTCCCTTGGTGCTAGATGAACGAACATCTCTCCACTTGCTCAGTTCTGAGAGATAAGTGTGTGTGAAAGCCACGTTCACCTAGCTTGTTGGGAACTCAAAGTTTGTTTTCAGTTGCAAACTCCACTCCATAAAAATAAGGGGAGGTACTTTTTCCAACTCGGATTTACAGTGAAAACTGTAGGAACTTCAAACCGGCACTAGGAAACAGACTGAGAAACAGAGAAAAAGTGTCTCCTGCAACCCGTTCCCTTAGTGCTAGATGAACGAACGTCTCTCCACTTGCTCAGTTCTGAGAGATAAGTGTGTGTGAAAGCCGAACTTCACCTAGCTTGTTGGGAACACAAAGGTTCTTTTCAGTTGCTAACTCCATTCCATACATATATATGGGGAGGTACAAGCTCCAACTTGGTTTTACAATGAAAACTGCAGGAACTTCAAACCGGCACTAGGAAACAGACTGAGAAAGCAGAGAAAAAGTGTCTCCGGCAACCCGTTCCCTTAGTGCTAGATGAACGAACGTCTCTCCACTTGCTCAGTTCTGAGAGATAAGTGTGTGTTAAAGCCGTCCTTCACCTAGCTGGTTGGGAACACAAAGTTTCTTTTCACTTGCAAACTCCACACCATACATATATATGGGGATGTACAAGCTCCAACTCTGTTTTACAGTGAAAACTGCAGGAACTTCAAACCGGCACTAGGAAAAAGGCTGAGAAAGCAGAGAAAAAGTGTCTCCTGCAACCCGTTCCCTTGGTGCTAGATGAACGAACGTCTCTCCACTTGCTCAGTGCTGAGAGATAAGTGTGTGTGAAAGATGTCCTTCACCTAACTTTTTGGGAACACAAAGTTTCTTTCAGTTGCAAACTCCTTTCCATACATATATATGGGGAGTTACTAGCTCCAACTCGGTTTTACAGTGAAAACTGCAGGAACTTCAAACCGGCACTAGGAAACAGACTGAGAATGCAGAGAAAAAGTGTCTCCTGCAACCCGTTCCCTTGGTGCTAGATGAACGAACGTCTCTCCACCTGCTCAGTTCCGGGAGATAAGTGTGTGTGAAACCCGTCCTTCACCTAGCTTGTTGGGAACACAAAGTTTCTTTTCAGTTGCAAACTCCACTCCGTAAATATATAAGGGGAGGTAATTGTTCCAACTCGGTTTTACAGTGAAAACTGCAGGAACTTCAAACCGGCACTAGGAAAAAGGCTGAGAAAGCAGAGAAAAAGTGTCTCCTGCAACCCGTTCCCTTGGTGCTAGATGAACGAACGTCTCTCCACTTGCTCAGTGCTGAGAGATAAGTGTGTGTGAAAGATGTCCTTCACCTAGCTTTTTGGGAACACAAAGTTTCTTTCAGTTGCAAACTCCTTTCCATACATATATATGGGGAGTTACTAGCTCCAACTCGGTTTTACAGTGAAAACTGCAGGAACTTCAAACCGGCACTAGGAAACAGACTGAGAAAGCAGAGAAAAAGTGTCTCCTGCAACCCGTTCCCTTGGTGCTAGATGAACGAACGTCTCTCCACCTGCTCAGTTCCGGGAGATAAGTGTGTGTGAAAGCCGTTCTTCACCTAGCTTGTTGGGAACAAAAAGTTTCTTTTCAGTTGCAAACTCCACTCCGTAAATATATAAGGGGAGGTAATTGTTCCAACTCGGTTTTACAGTGAAAACTGCAGGAACTTCAAACGGGCACTAGGAAACAGACTGAGAAAAAAGACTAAAGTTTCTCCTGCAACCCGTTCCCTTGGTGCTAGATGAACGAATGTCTGTCCTCATGCTCAGTTCTGAGAGATAAGTGTGTGTGAAAGCCACCTTCACCTAGCATGTTGGGAACTCAATGTTTGTTTTCAGTTGCAAACTCCACTCCATAAATATAAGGGGAGGTACTTGTTCCAACTCGGTTTTACAGTGAAAACTGCAGGAACTTCAAACCGGCACTAGGAAACAGACTGAGAAACAGAAAAAGTGTCTCCTGCAACCCGTTCCCTTAGTGCTAGATGAACGAACGTCTCTCCACTTGCTCAGTTCTGAGAGATAAGTGTGTGTGAAAGCCGTCCTTCACCTAGCTTGTTGGGAACACAAAGGTTCTTTTCAGTATCAAACTCCATTCCATACATATATATGGGGAGGTACAAGCTCCAATTCGTTTTACAGTGAAAACTGCAGGAACTTCAAACCGGCACTAGGAAACAGACTGAGAAAGCAGAGAAAATGTGTCTCCTGCAACCCGTTCCCTTGGTGATAGATGAACGAACATCTCTCCACTTGCTCAGTTCTGAGAGGTAAGTGTGTGTGAAAGCCACCTTCACCTAGCTTGTTGGGAACTCAAAGTTTGTTTTCAGTTGCAAACTCCACTCCATAAAAATAAGGGGAGGTACTTTTTCCAACTCGGATTTACAGTGAAAACTGCAGGAACTTCAAACCGGCACTAGGAAACAGACTGAGAAACAGAGAAAAAGTGTCTCCTGCATCCCGTTCCCTTAGTGCTAGATGAACGAACGTCTCTCCACTTGCTCAGTTCTGAGAGATAAGTGTGTGTGAAAGCCGTCCTTCACCTAGCTTGTTGGGAACACAAAGGTTCTTTTCAGTTGCAAACTCCATTCCATACATATATATGGGGAGGTGCAAGCTCCAACTCGGTTTTACAGTGAAAACTGCAGGAACTTCAAACCGGCACTAGGAAACAGACTGAGAAAGCAGAGAAAAAGTGCTCCTGCAACCCGTTCCCTTGGTGCTAGATGAACGAACGTCTCCCCACTTGCTCAGTTCTGAGAGATATGTGTGTGTTAAAGCCGTCCTTCACCTAGCTTGTTGGGAACACAAAGTTTCTTTTCACTTGCAAACTCCACACCATACATATATATGGGGAGGTACAAGCTCCAACTCGGTTTTACAGTGAAAACTGCAGGAACTTCAAACCGGCACTAGGAAAAAGACTGAGAAAGCAGAGAAAAAGTGTCTCCTGCAACCCGTTCCCTTGGTGCTAGATGAACGAACGTCTCTCCACTTGCTCAGTGCTGAGAGATAAGTGTGTGTGAAAGCCGTCCTTCACCTAGCTTTTTGGGAACACAAAGTTTCTTTCAGTTGCAAACTCCTTTCCATACATATATATGGGGAGTTACTAGCTCCAACTCGGTTTTACAGTGAAAACTGCAGGAACTTCAAACCGGCCCTAGGAAACAGACAGAGAAAGCAGAGAAAATGTGTCTCCTGCAACCCGTTCCCTTGTTGCTAGATGAACGAACGTCTCTCCACTTGCTCAGTTCTGAGAGATAAGTGTGTGTGAAAGCCGTACTTCACCAAGCTTGTTGGGAACACAAAGTTTCTTTTCAGTTGCAAACTCCATTCCATACATATATATGGGGAGGTACAAGCTCCAACTCGGTATTACAGTGAAAACTGGAGGAACTTCAAACCGGCACTAGGAAACAGACTGAGAAAGCAGAGAAAAGTGTCTCCTGCAACCCGTTCCCTTGGTGCTAGATGAACGAACGTCTCTCCACTTGCTCAGTGCTGAGAGATAAGTGTGTGTGAAAGCCGTGCTTCACCTAGCTTGTTGGGAACACAAAGTTCCTTTTCAGTTGAAAACACCACTCCATACACATATATGAGGAGGTACTAGTTCCAACTCGGTTTTACAGTGAAAACTGCAGGAACTTCAAACCGGCACTAGGAAACACACTGAGAAAGCAGAGAAAAATTTTCTCCTGCAACCCGTTCCCTTGGTGCTAGATGAACGAACGTCTCTCCAATTGCTCAGTGCTGAGAGATAATTGTGTGTGAAAGCCGTCCTTCACCTAGCTTGTTGGGAACACAAAGTTTCTTTTCAGTTGCAAACTCCAATCCATACATATATATGGGGAGGTACAAGCTCCAACTCGGTTTTACAGTGAAAACTGCAGGAACTTCAAACCGGCACTAGGAAACAGACTGAGAAAGCAGAGAAAAAGTGTCTCCTGCCACCCGTTCCCTTGGTGCTAGAAGAACGAACGTCTATCCACTTGCTCAGTTCCGAGAAATAAGTGTGTGTGAAAGCCGTCCTTCACCTAGCTTTTTGGGAACACAAAGTTTCTTTTCAGTTGCAAACTCCATTCCATATATATATATGGGGAGGTAGAAGCTCCAAATCGGTTTGACAGTGAAAACTGCAGGAACTTCAAACCGGCACTAGGAAACAGACTGAGAAAGCAGAGAAAAAGTGTCTCCTGCAAACCGTTCCCTTGGTGCTAGATGAACGAACGTCTCTCCACTTGCTCAGTTCTTAGAGATAGGTGTGTGTGAAAGCCGTCCTTCAACTAGCTTGTTGGGAACACAAAGTTTCTTTTCAGTTGCAAACTCCATTCCATACATATATATGGGGAGGTTCAAGCTCCAACTCGGTTTTACTGTGAAAACTGCAGGAACTTCAAACCGGCACAAGGAAACAGACTGAGAAAGCAGAGAAAAAGTGTCTCCTGCAACCCGTTCCCTTGGTGCTAGATGAACGAACGTCTCTTCACTTGCTCAGTTCTTAGAGATAAGTGTGTGTGAAAGCCGTCCTTCACCTAGCTTGTTGGGAACACAAAGCTTCTTTTCAGTTGCAAACACCAATCCATACATATATATGGGGAGGTAAAAGCTCCAACACTGTTTGACACTGAAAACTGCAGGAACTTCAAACCGGCACTAGGAAACACACTGAGAAAGCAGAGAAAAAGTGTCTCCTGCAACCCGTTCCCTTGGTGCTAGATGAACGAACGTCTCTCCACTTGCTCAGTTCTGAGAGATAAGTGTGTGTGAAAGCCACCTTCACCTAGCATGTTGGGAACTCAAAGTTTGTTTTCAGTTGCAAACTCCACTCCATATATATAAGGGGAGGTACTTGTTCCAACTCGGTTTTACAGTGAAAACTGCAGGAACTTCAAACCGGCACTAGGAAACAGACTGAGAAACAGAGAAAAAGTGTCTCATGCAACCCGTTCCCTTAGTGCTAGATGAACGAACGTCTCTTCTCTTGCTCAGTTCTGAGAGATAAGTGTGTGTGAAAGCCGTCCTTCACCTAGCTTGTTGGGAACACAAAGGTTCTTTTCAGTTGCAAACTCCATTCCATACATATATATGGGGAGGTACAAGCTCCAATTCGTTTTACATTGAAAACTGCAGGAACTTCAAACAGGCACTAGGAAACAGACTGAGAAAGCAGAGAAAATATGTCTCCTGCAACCCGTTCCCTTGGTGCTAGATGAACGAACATCTCTCCACTTGCTCAGTTCTGAGAGATAAGTGTGTGTGAAAGCCACCTTCACCTAGCTTGTTGGGAACTCAAAGTTTGTTTTCAGTTGCAAACTCCACTCCGTAAATATATAAGGGGAGGTAATTGTTCCAACTCGGTTTTACAGTGAAAACTGCAGGAACTTCAAACCGGCACTAGGAAAAAGGCTGAGAAAGCAGAGAAAAAGTGTCTCCTGCAACCCGTTCCCTTGGTGCTAGATGAACGAACGTCTCTCCACTTGCTCAGTGCTGAGAGATAAGTGTGTGTGAAAGATGTCCTTCACCTAGCTTTTTGGGAACACAAAGTTTCTTTCAGTTGCAAACTCCTTTCCATACATATATATGGGGAGTTACTAGCTCCAACTCGGTTTTACAGTGAAAACTGCAGGAACTTCAAACCGGCACTAGGAAACAGACTGAGAAAGCAGAGAAAAAGTGTCTCCTGCAACCCGTTCCCTTGGTGCTAGATGAACGAACGTCTCTCCACCTGCTCAGTTCCGGGAGATAAGTGTGTGTGAAAGCCGTCCTTCACCTAGCTTGTTGGGAACAAAAAGTTTCTTTTCAGTTGCAAACTCCACTCCGTAAATATATAAGGGGAGGTAATTGTTCCAACTCGGTTTTACAGTGAAAACTGCAGGAACTTCAAACGGGCACTAGGAAACAGACTGAGAAAAAAGACTAAAGTTTCTCCTGCAAACCGTTCCCTTGGTGCTAGATGAACGAATGTCTGTCCTCATGCTCAGTTCTGAGAGATAAGTGTGTGTGAAAGCCACCTTCACCTAGCATGTTGGGAACTCAATGTTTGTTTTCAGTTGCAAACTCCACTCCATAAATATAAGGGGAGGTACTTGTTCCAACTCGGTTTTACAGTGAAAACTGCAGGAACTTCAAACCGGCACTAGGAAACAGACTGAGAAACAGAAAAAGTGTCTCCTGCAACCCGTTCCCTTAGTGCTAGATGAACGAACGTCTCTCCACTTGCTCAGTTCTGAGAGATAAGTGTGTGTGAAAGCCGTCCTTCACCTAGCTTGTTGGGAACACAAAGGTTCTTTTCAGTATCAAACTCCATTCCATACATATATATGGGGAGGTACAAGCTCCAATTCGTTTTACAGTGAAAACTGCAGGAACTTCAAACCGGCACTAGGAAACAGACTGAGAAAGCAGAGAAAATGTGTCTCCTGCAACCCGTTCCCTTGGTGATAGATGAACGAACATCTCTCCACTTGCTCAGTTCTGAGAGGTAAGTGTGTGTGAAAGCCACCTTCACCTAGCTTGTTGGGAACTCAAAGTTTGTTTTCAGTTGCAAACTCCACTCCATAAAAATAAGGGGAGGTACTTTTTCCAACTCGGATTTACAGTGAAAACTGCAGGAACTTCAAACCGGCACTAGGAAACAGACTGAGAAACAGAGAAAAAGTGTCTCCTGCATCCCGTTCCCTTAGTGCTAGATGAACGAACGTCTCTCCACTTGCTCAGTTCTGAGAGATAAGTGTGTGTGAAAGCCGTCCTTCACCTAGCTTGTTGGGAACACAAAGGTTCTTTTCAGTTGCAAACTCCATTCCATACATATATATGGGGAGGTGCAAGCTCCAACTCGGTTTTACAGTGAAAACTGCAGGAACTTCAAACCGGCACTAGGAAACAGACTGAGAAAGCAGAGAAAAAGTGCTCCTGCAACCCGTTCCCTTGGTGCTAGATGAACGAACGTCTCCCCACTTGCTCAGTTCTGAGAGATATGTGTGTGTTAAAGCCGTCCTTCACCTAGCTTGTTGGGAACACAAAGTTTCTTTTCACTTGCAAACTCCACACCATACATATATATGGGGAGGTACAAGCTCCAACTCGGTTTTACAGTGAAAACTGCAGGAACTTCAAACCGGCACTAGGAAAAAGACTGAGAAAGCAGAGAAAAAGTGTCTCCTGCAACCCGTTCCCTTGGTGCTAGATGAACGAACGTCTCTCCACTTGCTCAGTGCTGAGAGATAAGTGTGTGTGAAAGCCGTCCTTCACCTAGCTTTTTGGGAACACAAAGTTTCTTTCAGTTGCAAACTCCTTTCCATACATATATATGGGGAGTTACTAGCTCCAACTCGGTTTTACAGTGAAAACTGCAGGAACTTCAAACCGGCCCTAGGAAACAGACAGAGAAAGCAGAGAAAATGTGTCTCCTGCAACCCGTTCCCTTGGTGCTAGATGAACGAACGTCTCTCCACTTGCTCAGTTCTGAGAGATAAGTGTGTGTGAAAGCCGTACTTCACCAAGCTTGTTGGGAACACAAAGTTTCTTTTCAGTTGCAAACTCCATTCCATACATATATATGGGGAGGTACAAGCTCCAACTCGGTATTACAGTGAAAACTGGAGGAACTTCAAACCGGCACTAGGAAACAGACTGAGAAAGCAGAGAAAAGTGTCTCCTGCCACCCGTTCCCTTGGTGCTAGATGAACGAACGTCTCTCCACTTGCTCAGTGCTGAGAGATAAGTGTGTGTGAAAGCCGTGCTTCACCTAGCTTGTTGGGAACACAAAGTTCCTTTTCAGTTGAAAACACCACTCCATACACATATATGGGGAGGTACTAGTTCCAACTCGGTTTTACAGTGAAAACTGCAGGAACTTCAAACCGGCACTAGGAAACACACTGAGAAAGCAGAGAAAAATTTTCTCCTGCAACCCGTTCCCTTGGTGCTAGATGAACGAACGTCTCTCCAATTGCTCAGTGCTGAGAGATAATTGTGTGTGAAAGCCGTCCTTCACCTAGCTTGTTGGGAACACAAAGTTTCTTTTCAGTTGCAAACTCCAATCCATACATATATATGGGGAGGTACAAGCTCCAACTCGGTTTTACAGTGAAAACTGCAGGAACTTCAAACCGGCACTAGGAAACAGACTGAGAAAGCAGAGAAAAAGTGTCTCCTGCCACCCGTTCCCTTGGTGCTAGAAGAACGAACGTCTATCCACTTGCTCAGTTCCGAGAAATAAGTGTGTGTGAAAGCCGTCCTTCACCTAGCTTTTTGGGAACACAAAGTTTCTTTTCAGTTGCAAACTCCATTCCATATATATATATGGGGAGGTAGAAGCTCCAAATCGGTTTGACAGTGAAAACTGCAGGAACTTCAAACCGGCACTAGGAAACAGACTGAGAAAGCAGAGAAAAAGTGTCTCCTGCAAACCGTTCCCTTGGTGCTAGATGAACGAACGTCTCTCCACTTGCTCAGTTCTTAGAGATAGGTGTGTGTGAAAGCCGTCCTTCAACTAGCTTGTTGGGAACACAAAGTTTCTTTTCAGTTGCAAACTCCATTCCATACATATATATGGGGAGGTTCAAGCTCCAACTCGGTTTTACTGTGAAAACTGCAGGAACTTCAAACCGGCACAAGGAAACAGACTGAGAAAGCAGAGAAAAAGTGTCTCCTGCAACCCGTTCCCTTGGTGCTAGATGAACGAACGTCTCTTCACTTGCTCAGTTCTTAGAGATAAGTGTGTGTGAAAGCCGTCCTTCACCTAGCTTGTTGGGAACACAAAGCTTCTTTTCAGTTGCAAACACCATTCCATACATATATATGGGGAGGTAAAAGCTCCAACACTGTTTGACACTGAAAACTGCAGGAACTTCAAACCGGCACTAGGAAACACACTGAGAAAGCAGAGAAAAAGTGTCTCCTGCAACCCGTTCCCTTGGTGCTAGATGAACGAACGTCTCTCCACTTGCTCAGTTCTGAGAGATAAGTGTGTGTGAAAGCCACCTTCACCTAGCATGTTGGGAACTCAAAGTTTGTTTTCAGTTGCAAACTCCACTCCATATATATAAGGGGAGGTACTTGTTCCAACTCGGTTTTACAGTGAAAACTGCAGGAACTTCAAACCGGCACTAGGAAACAGACTGAGAAACAGAGAAAAAGTGTCTCATGCAACCCGTTCCCTTAGTGCTAGATGAACGAACGTCTCTTCTCTTGCTCAGTTCTGAGAGATAAGTGTGTGTGAAAGCCGTCCTTCACCTAGCTTGTTGGGAACACAAAGGTTCTTTTCAGTTGCAAACTCCATTCCATACATATATATGGGGAGGTACAAGCTCCAATTCGTTTTACATTGAAAACTGCAGGAACTTCAAACAGGCACTAGGAAACAGACTGAGAAAGCAGAGAAAATATGTCTCCTGCAACCCGTTCCCTTGGTGCTAGATGAACGAACATCTCTCCACTTGCTCAGTTCTGAGAGATAAGTGTGTGTGAAAGCCACCTTCACCTAGCTTGTTGGGAACTCAAAGTTTGTTTTCAGTTGCAAACTCCACTCCATAAAAATAAGGGGAGGTACTTTTTCCAACTCGGATTTACAGTGAAAACTGTAGGAACTTCAAACCGGCACTAGGAAACAGACTGAGAAACAGAGAAAAAGTTTCTCCTGCAACCCGTTCCCTTAGTGCTAGATAAACGAACGTCTCTCCACTTGCTCAGTTCTGAGAGATAAGTGTGTGTGAAAGACGTCCTTCACCTAGCTTGTTGGGAACACAAAGGTTCTTTTCAGTTGCTAACTCCATTCCATACATATATATGGGGAGGTACAAGCTCCAACTTGGTTTTACAGTGAAAACTGCAGGAACTTCAAACCGGCACTAGGAAACAGACTGAGAAAGCAGAGAAAAAGTGTCTCCGGCAACCCGTTCCCTTAGTGCTAGATGAACGAACGTCTCTCCACTTGCTCAGTTCTGAGAGATAAGTGTGTGTTAAAGCCGTCCTTCACCTAGCTTGTTGGGAACACAAAGTTTCTTTTCACTTGCAAACTCCACACCATACATATATATGGGGATGTACAAGCTCCAACTCGGTTTTACAGTGAAAACAGCAGGAACTTCAAACCGGCACTAGGAAAAAGGCTGAGAAAGCAGAGAAAAGTGTCTCCTGCAACCCGTTCCCTTGGTGCTAGATGAACGAACGTCTCTCCACTTGCTCAGTGCTGAGAGATAAGTGTGTGTGAAAGCCGTCCTTCACCTAGCTTGTTGGGAACACAAAGTTTCTTTTCAGTTGCAAACTCCACTCCGTAAATATATAAGGGGAGGTAATTGTTCCAACTCGGTTTTACAGTGAAAACTGCAGGAACTTCAAACGGGCACCAGGAAACAGACTGAGAAAAAAGACTAAAGTTTCTCCTGCAACCCGTTCCCTTGGTGCTAGATGAACGAATGTCTGTCCTCATGCTCAGTTCTGAGAGATAAGTGTGTGTGAAAGCCACCTTCACCTAGCATGTTGGGAACTCAAAGTTTGTTTTCAGTTGCAAACTCCACTCCATAAATATAAGGGGAGGTACTTGTTCCAACTCGGTTTTACAGTGAAAACTGCAGGAACTTCAAACCGGCACTAGGAAACAGACTGAGAAACAGAAAATGTGTCTCCTGCAACCCGTTCCCTTAGTGCTAGATGAACGAACGTCTCTCCTCTTGCTCAGTTCTGAGAGATAAGTGTGTGTGAAAGCCGTCCTTCACCTAGCTTGTTGGGAACACAAAGGTTCTTTTCAGTTGCAAACTCCATTCCATACATATATATGGGGAGGTACAAGCTCCAATTCGTTTTACAGTGAAAACTGCAGGAACTTCAAACCGGCACTAGGAAACAGACTGAGAAAGCAGAGAAAATGTGTCTCCTGCAACCCGTTCCCTTGGTGATATATGAACGAATATCTGTCCACTTGCTCAGTTCTGAGAGATAAGTGTGTGTTAAAGCCGTCCTTCACCTAGCTTGTTGGGAACACAAAGTTTCTTTTCACTTGCAAACTCCACACCATACATATATATGGGGAGGTACAAGCTCCAACTCGGTTTTACAGTGAAAACTGCAGGAACTTCAAACCGGCACTAGGAAAAAGACTGAGAAAGCAGAGAAAAAGTGTCTCCTGCAACCCGTTCCCTTGGTGCTAGATGAACGAACGTCTCTCCACTTGCTCAGTGCTGAGAGATAAGTGTGTGTGAAAGCCGTCCTTCACCTAGCTTTTTGGGAACACAAAGTTTCTTTCAGTTGCAAACTCCTTTCCATACAAATATATGGGGAGTTACTAGCTCCAACTCGGTTTTACAGTGAAAACTGCAGGAACTTCAAACCGGCCCTAGGAAACAGACAGAGAAAGCAGAGAAAATGTGTCTCCTGCAACCCGTTCCCTTGGTGCTAGATGAACGAACGTCTCTCCACTTGCTCAGTTCTGAGAGATAAGTGTGTGTGAAAGCCGTACTTCACCAAGCTTGTTGGGAACACAAAGTTTCTTTTCAGTTGCAAACTCCATTCCATACATATATATGGGGAGGTACAAGCTCCAACTCGGTATTACAGTGAAAACTGGAGGAACTTCAAACCGGCACTAGGAAACAGACTGAGAAAGCAGAGAAAAAGTGTCTCCTGCAACCCGTTCCCTTGGTGCTAGAAGAACGAACGTCTCTCCAATTGCTCAGTGCTGAGAGATAAGTGTGTGTGAAAGCCGTGCTTCACCTAGCTTGTTGGGAACACAAAGTTTCTTTTCAGTTGAAAACACCACTCCATACACATATATGGGGAGGAACTATTTCCAACTCGGTTTTACAGTGAAAACTGCAGGAACTTCAAACCGGCACTAGGAAACACACTGAGAAAGCAGAGAAAAATTTTCTCCTCCAACCCGTTCCCTTGGTGCTAGATGAACGAACGTCTCTCCACATGCTCAGTTCTGAGAGTTAATTGAGTGTGATAGCCTTCCATCACCAAGCTTGTTGGGAACACAAAGTTTCTTTTCAGTTGCAAACTCCATTCCATTCATATATATGGAGAGGTAGAATCTCCAACTCGGTTATACAGTGAAAACTGCAGGATCTTCAAACCGGCACTAGGAAACAGACTGGGAAAGCAGAGAAAAAGTGTCTCCTGCAACCCGTTCCCTTGGTGCTAGATGAACGAACGTCTCTCCACCAGCTCAGTTCTGAGAGATAAGTGTGTGTGAAAGCCGCTCTTCACCTAGCTTGTTGGGAACACAAAGTTTCTTTTCAGTTGCAAACTCCATTCCATACATATATATGGGGAGGTACAAGCTCCAACTCGGTTTTACAGTGAAAACTGCAGGAACTTCAAACCGGCACTACGAAACAGACTGAGAAAGCAGAGAAAAAGTGTCTCCTGCCACCCGTTCCCTTGGTGCTAGAAGAACGAACGTCTATCCACTTGCTCAGTTCCGAGAGATAAGTGTGTGTGAAAGCCGTCCTTCACCTAGCTTGTTGGGAACACAAAGTTTCTTTTCAGTTGCAAACTCCATTCCATATATATATATGGGGAGGTAGAAGCTCCAAATCGGTTTGTCAGTGAAAACTGCAGGAACTTCAAACCGGCACTAGGAAACAGACTGAGAAAGCAGAGAAAAAGTGTCTCCTGCAAACCGTTCCCTTGGTGCTAGATGAACGAACGTCTCTCCACTTGCTCAGTTCTTAGAGATAGGTGTGTGTGAAAGCCGTCCTTCAACTAGCTTGTTGGGAACACAAAGTTTCTTTTCAGTTGCAAACTCCATTCCATACATATATATGGGGAGGTACTAGCTCCAAATAGGTTTGACAGTGAAAACTGCAGGAACTTCAAAACGGCACTAGGAAACAGACTGACAATGCAGAGAAAAAGTGTCTCCTGCAACCCGTTCCCTTGGTGCTAGCTGAACGAACGTCTCTCCACATGCTCAGTTCTGAGAGATAATTGAGTGTGATAGCCTTCCATCACCAAGCTTGTTGGGAACACAAAGTTTCTTTTCAGTTGCAAACTCCATTCCATTCATATATATGGAGAGGTAGAATCTCCAACTCGGTTATACAGTGAAAACTGCAGGATCTTCAAACCGGCACTAGGAAACAGACTGGGAAAGCAGAGAAAAAGTGTCTCCTGCAACCCGTTCCCTTGGTGCTAGATGAACGAACGTCTCTCCACCAGCTCAGTTCTGAGAGATAAGTGTGTGTGAAAGCCGCTCTTCACCTAGCTTGTTGGGAACACAAAGTTTCTTTTCAGTTGCAAACTCCATTCCATACATATATATGGGGAGGTACAAGCTCCAACTCGATTTTACAGTGAAAACTGCAGGAACTTCAAACCGGCACTAGAAAACAGACTGAGAAAGCAGAGAAAAAGTGTCTCCTGCAACCCGTTCCCTTGGTGCTAGATGAACGAACGTCTCTCCACCTGCTCAGTTCCGAGAGATAATTGTGTGTGAAAGCCGTCCTTCACCTAGCTTGTTGGGAACACAAAGTTTCTTTTCAGTTGCAAACTCCATTCCATACATATATATGGGGAGGTACAAGCTCCACTCTGTTTGACAGTGAAAACTGCAGGAACTTCAAACTGGCACTAGGAAATAGACTGAGAAAGCTGAGGAAAAGTGTCTCCTGCAACCCGTTCCCTTGGTGCTAGATGAACGAAAGTCCCTCTACTTGCTCATTTCTGAGAGATAAGTGTGTGTGAAAGCCGTCCTTCACCTAGCTTGTTTGGAACACAAAGTTTCTTTCAGTTGCAAACTCCATTCCATACATATATATGGGGAGGTACAAGCTCCAACTCGGTTTTACAGTGAAAACTGCAGGAACTTCAAACCGGCACTAGGAAACAGACTGAGAATGCAGAGAAAAAGTGTCTCCTGCAACCCGTTCCCTTGGTGCTAGATGAATGAAAGTCTCTCCACTTGCTCAGTTCTGAGAGATAAGTGAGTGTGAAAGCCGTCCTTCACCTAGCTTGTTGGGAACACAAAGTTACTTTTCAGTTGCAAACTCCATTCCATACATATATATTGGGAGGTACAAGCTCCAACTCGATTTTACAGTGAAAACTGCAGGAAATTCAAACCGGCACTAGGAAACAGACTGAGAAAGCAGAGAAAAAGTGTCTCCTGCAACCCGTTCCCTTGGTGTTAGATGAACGAACGTCTCTCCACTTGCTCAGTTCCGAGAGATAAGTGTGTGTGAAAGCCGTCCTTCACCTAGCTTGTTGGGAACACAAAGTTTCTTTTCAGTTGCAAACTCCATTCCATACATATATATGGGGAGGTACAAGCTCCAAATCGGTTTTACAGTGAAAACTGCAGGAACTTCAAACCGGCACTAGGAAACAGACTGAGAAAGCAGAGAAAAAGTGTCTCCTGCAACCCGTTCCCTTGGTGCTAGATGAACGAACGTCTCTCCACTTGCTCAGTTCCGAGAGGTATGTGTGTGTGAAAGCCGTCCATCACCTAGCTTGTTGGGAACACAAAGTTTCTTTTCAGTTGCAAACTCCATTCCATACATATATATGGGGAAGTAGAAGCTCCAAATCGGTTTGACAGTGAAAACTGCAGGAACTTCTAACCGGCACTAGGAAACAGACTGAGAAATCAGAGAAAAAGTGTCTCCTGCAACCCGTTCCCTTGGTGCTAGATGAACGAACGTCTCTGCACTTGCTCTGTTCCGACAGATAAGTGTGTGTGAAAGCCGTCCTTCACCTAGCTTGTTGGGAACACAAAGTTTATTTTCATTTGCCAACTCCATTCCATACATATATAAGGGGAGGTAGAAGCTCCAAATCGGTTTGACAGTGAAAACTGCAGGAACTTCAAACCGGCACTAGGAAACAGACTGAGAAAGCAGAGAAAAAGTGTCTCCTGCAACCCGTTCCCTTGGTGCTAGATGAACGAACGTCTCTCCACTTGCTCAGTTCTTAGAGATAGGTGTGTGTGAAAGCCGTCCTTCACCTAGCTTGTTGGGAACACAAAGTTTCTTTTCAGTTGCAAACTCCATTCCATACATATATATGGGAGGTACTAGCTCCAACTAGGTTTGACAGTGAAAACTGCAGGAACTTCAAACCGGCACTAGGAAACAGACTGACAATGCAGAGAGAAATTGTCTCCTGCAACCCGTTCCCTTGGTGCTAGCTGAACGAACGTCTCTCCACATGCTCAGTTCTGAGAGATAAGTGAGTGTGATAGCCTTCCATCACCAAGCTTGTTTGGAACACAAAGTATCTTTTCAGTTGCAAACTCCATTCCATACATATATATGGAGAGGTAGAATCTCCAACTCGGTTATACAGTGAAAACTGCAGGATCTTCAAACCGGCACTAGGAAACAGATTGAGAAAGCAGAGAAAAAGTGTCTCCTGCAAATCGTTCCCCTGTTGCTAGATGAACGAACCTCTCTCCACTTGCTCAGTTCTGAGAGATAAGTGTGTGTGAAAGCCGCTCTTCACTTAGCTTGTTGGGAACACAAAGTTACTTTTCAGTTGCAAACTCCATTCCATACATATATATGGGGAGGTACAAGCTCCAACTCGATTTTACAGTGAAAACTGCAGGAACTTCAAACCGGCACTAGGAAACAGACTGAGAAAGCAGAGAAAAATTGTCTCCTGCAAACCTTTCCCTTGGTGCTAGATGAACGAACGTCTCTCCACTTGCTCAGTTCTGAGAGATAAGTGAGTGTGAAAGCCGTCCTTCACCTAACTTGTTGGGAACACAAAGTTACTTTTCAGTTGCAAACTCCATTCCAAACTTATATATGGGGAGGTACAAGCTCCAACTCGATTTTACAGTGAAAACTGCAGGAAATTCAAACCGGCACTAGGAAACAGAGTGAGAAAGCAGAGAAAAAGTGTCTCCTGCAACACGTTCCCTTGGTGTTAGATGAACGAACGTCTCTCCACTTGCTCAGTTCCGAGAGATAAGTGTGTGTGAAAGCCGTCCTTCACCTAGCTTGTTGGGAACACAAAGTTTCTTTTCAGTTGCAAACTCCATTCCATACATATATATAGGGAGGTACAAGCTCCAAATCGGTTTTACAGTGAAAACTGCAGGAACTTCAAACCGGCACTAGGAAACAGACTGAGAAAACAGAGAAAAAGTGTCTCCTGCATCCCGTTCCCTTGGTGCTAGATGAACGAACGTCTCTCCACTAGCTCAGTTCCGAGAGGTATGTGTGTGTGAAAGCCGTCCATCACCTAGCTTGTTGGGAACACAAAGTTTCTTTTCAGTTGCAAACTCCATTCCATACATATATATGGGGAAGTAGAAGCTCCAAATCGGTTTGACAGTGAAAACTGCAGGAACTTCATACCGGCACTAGGAAACAGACTGAGAAAGCAGAGAAAAAGTGTCTCCTGCAACCCGTTCCCTTGGTGCTAGATGAACGAACGTCTCTGCACTTGCTCTGTTCCGACAGATAAGTGTGTGTGAAAGCCGTCCTTCACCTAGCTTGTTGGGAACACAAAGTTTATTTTCAGTTGCCAACTCCATTCCATACATATATAAGGGGAGGTAGAAGCTCCAAATCGGTTTGACAGTGAAAACTGCAGGAACTTCAAACCGGCACTAGGAAACAGACTGAGAAATCAGAGAAAAAGTGTCTCCTGCAACCCGTTCCCTTGGTGCTAGATGAACGAACGTCTCTCCACTTGCTCAGTTCTTAGAGATAGGTGTGTGTGAAAGCCGTCCTTCACCTAGCTTGTTGGGAACACAAAGTTTCTTTTCAGTTGCAAACTCCATTCCATACATATATATGGGAGGTACTAGCTCCAACTAGGTTTGACAGTGAAAACTGCAGGAACTTCAAACCGGCACTAGGAAACAGACTGACAATGCAGAGAAAAATTGTCTCCTGCAACCCGTTCCCTTGGTGCTAGCTGAACGAACGTCTCTCCACATGCTCAGTTCTGAGAGATAAGTGAGTGTGATAGCCTTCCATCACCAAGCTTGTTTGGAACACAAAGTTTCTTTTCAGTTGCAAACTCCATTCCATACATATATATGGAGAGGTAGAATCTCCAACTCGGTTATACAGTGAAAACTGCAGGATCTTCAAACCGGCACTAGGAAACAGATTGAGAAAGCAGAGAAAAAGTGTCTCCTGCAACTCGTTCCCTTGGTGCTAGATGAACGAACCTCTCTCCACTTGCTCAGTTCTGAGAGATAAGTGTGTGTGAAAGCCGTCCTTCAACTAGCTTGTTGGGAACACAAAGTTTCTTTTCAGTTGCAAACTCCATTCCATACATATATATGGGGAGGTTCAAGCTCCAACTCGGTTTTACAGTGAAAACTGCAGGAACTTCAAACCGGCACTAGGAAACAGACTGAGAAAACAGAGAAAAATAGTCTCCTGCAAACCTTTCCCTTGGTGCTAGATGAACGAACGTCTCTCCACTTGCTCAGTTCTGAGAGATAAGTGTGTGTGAAAGCCGTCCTTCACCTAGCTTGTTGGGAACACAAAGTTACTTTTCAGTTGCAAGCTCCATTCCATACATATATATGGGGAGGTACAAGCTCCAACTCGATTTTACAGTGAAAACTGCAGGAACTTCAAACCGGCACTAGGAAACAGACTGAGAAAGCAGAGAAAAAGTGTCTCCTGCAACCCGTTCCCTTGGTGTTAGATGAACGAACGTCTCTCCACTTGCTCAGTTCCGAGAGATAAGTGTGTGTGAAAGCCGTCCTTCACCTAGCTTGTTGGGAACACAAAGTTTCTTTTCAGTTGCAAACTCCATTCCATACATATATATGGGGAGGTACAAGCTCCAAATCGGTTTTACAGTGAAAACTGCAGGAACTTCAAAACGGCACTAGGAAACAGACTGAGAAAGCAGAGAAAAAGTGTCTCCTGCAACCCGTTCCCTTGGTGCTAGATGAACGAACGTCTCTCCACTTGCTCTGTTCCGACAGATAAGTGTGTGTGAAAGCCGTCCTTCACCTAGCTTGTTGGGAACACAAAGTTTATTTTCAGTTGCAAACTCCATTCCATACATATATATGGGGAGGTAGAAGCTCCAAATCGGTTTGACAGTGAAAACTGCAGGAACTTCAAACCGGCACTAGGAAACAGACTGAGAAAGCAGAGAAATAGTGTCTCCTGCAACCCGTTCCCTTGGTGCTAGATGAACGAACGTCTCTCCACTTGCTCAGTTCTTAGAGATAGATGTGTGTGAAAGCCGTCCTTCACCTAGCTTGTTGGGAACACAAAGTTTCTTTTCAGTTGCAAACTCCATTCCATACATATATATGGGGGGTACTAGCTCCAACTAGGTTTGACAGTGAAAACTGCAGGAACTTCAAACCGGCACTAGGAAACAGACTGACAATGCAGAGAAAAAGTGTCTCCTGCAACCCGTTCCCTTGGTGCTAGCTGAACGAACGTCTCTCCACATGCTCAGTTCTGAGAGATAAGTGAGTGTGATAGCCTTCCATCACCAAGCTTGTTTGGAACACAAAGTTTCTTTTCAGTTGCAAACTCCATTCCATACATATATATGGAGAGGTAGACTCTCCAACTCGGTTATACAGTGAAAACTGCAGGATCTTCAAACCGGCACTAGGAAACAGATTGAGAAAGCAGAGAAAAAGTGTCTCCTGCAACTCGTTCCCTTGGTGCTAGATGAACGAACCTCTCTCCACTTGCTCAGTTCTGAGAGATAAGTGTGTGTGAAAGCCGTCCTTCACCTAGCTTGTTGGGAACACAAAGTTTCTTTTCAGTTGCAAACTCCATTCCATACATATATATGGGGAGGTAGAAGCTCCAAATCGGTTTGACAGTGAAAACTGCAGGAAATTCAAAACGGCACTAGGAAACAGACTGAGAAAGCAGAGAAAAAGTGTCTCCTGCAACCCGTTCCCTTGGTTCTAGATGAACGAACGTCTCTCCACCTGCTCAGTTCTGAGAGATAAGTGTGTGTGAAAGCCGCTCTTCACTTAGCTTGTTGGGAACACAAAATTTCTTTTCAGTTGCAAACTCCATTCCATACATATATATGGGGAGCTACAAGCTCCAACACTATTTTACAGTGAAAACTGCAGGAACTTCAAACCGGCACTAGGAAACAGACTGAGAAAGCAGAGAAAAAGTGTCTCCTGCAACCCGTTCCCTTGGTGCTAGATGAACGAACGTCTCTCCACCTGCTCAGTTCCGAGAGATAAGTGTGTGTGAAAGCCGTCCTTCACCTAGCTTGTTGGGAACACAAAGTTTCTTTTCAGTTGCAAACTCCATTCCATACATATATATGGGGAGGTACAAGCTCCAACTCTGTTTGACAGTGAAAACTGCAGGAACTTCAAACTGGCACTAGGAAATAGACTGAGAATGCTGAGGAAAAGTGTCTCCTGCAACCCGTTCCCTTGGTGCTAGATGAACGAAAGTCTCTCCACTTGCTCATTTCTGAGAGATAAATGTGTGTGAAAGCCGTCCTTTACCTAGCTTGTTGGGAACACAAAGTTTCTTTCAGTTGCAAACTCCATTCCATACATATATATGGGGAGGTACAAGCTCCAACTCGGTTTTACAGTGAAAACTGCAGGAACTTCAAACCGGCACTCGGAAACAGACTGAGAAAGCAGAGAAAAAGTGTCTCCTGCAACCCTTTCCCTTGGTGCTAGATGAACGAACGTATCTCCACTTGCTCAGTTCTGAGAGATAAGTGTGTGTGAAAGCCGTCCTTCACCTAGCTTGTTGGGAACACAAAGTTTCTTTTCAGTTGCAAACTCCATTCCATACATATATATGGGGAGGTAGAAGCTCCAAATCGGTTTGACAGTGAAAACTGCAGGAACTTCTAACCGGCACTAGGAAACAGACTGAGAAAGCAGAGAAAAAGTGTCTCCTGCAACCCTTTCCCTTGGTGCTAGATGAACGAACGATCTCCACTTGCTAAGTTCTGAGAGATAAGTGTGTGTGAAAGCCGTCCTTCACCTAGCTTGTTGGGAACACAAAGTTTCTTTTCAGTTGCAAACTCCATTCCATACATATATATGGGGAGGTACAAGCTCCAACTCGGTTTTACAGTGAAAACTGCAGGAACTTCAAACCGGCACTCGGAAACAGACTGAGAAAGCAGAGAAAAAGTGTCTCCTGCAACCCTTTCCCTTGGTGCTAGATGAACGAACGTATCTCCACTTGCTCAGTTCTGAGAGATAAGTGTGTGTGAAAGCCGTCCTTCACCTAGCTTGTTGGGAACACAAAGTTTCTTTTCAGTTGCAAACTCCATTCCATACATATATATGGGGAGGTAGAAGCTCCAAATCGGTTTGACAGTGAAAACTGCAGGAACTTCTAACCGGCACTAGGAAACAGACTGAGAAAGCAGAGAAAAAGTGTCTCCTGCAACCCGTTCCCTTGGTGCTAGATGAACTAACGTCTCTCCACCTGCTCAGTTCTGAGAGATAAGTGTGTGTGAAAGCCGCTCTTCACCTAGCTTGTTGGGAACACAAAATTTCTTTTCAGTTGCAAACTCCATTCCATACATATATATGGGGAGGTACAAGCTCCAACTCGATTTTACAGTGAAAACTGCAGGAACTTCAAACCGGCACTCGGAAACAGACTGAGAAAGCAGAGAAAAAGTGTCTCCTGCAACCCTTTCCCTTGGTGCTAGATGAACGAACTTATCTCCACTTGCTCAGTTCTGAGAGATATGTGTGTGTGAAAGCCGTCCTTCACCTAGCTGTTTGGGAACACAAAGTTTCTTTTCAGTTGCAAACTCCATTCCACACATATATATGGGGAGGTAGAAGCTCCAAATCGGTTTGACAGTGAAAACTGCAGGAACTTCAAACCGGCACTAGGAAACAGACTGAGAAAGCAGAGAAAATGTGTCTCCTGCAACCCGTTCCCTTGGTGCTAGATGAACGAACGTCTCTCCACTTGCTCAGTTCTGAGAGATAAATGTGTGTGAAAGCCGTCCTTCACCTAGCTTGTTGGGAACACAAAGTTTCTTTTCAGTTGCAAACTCCATTCCATACATATATATGGGGAGGTACTAGCTCCAACACGTTTTGACAGTGAAAACTGCAGGAACTTCAAACCGGCACTAGGAAACAAATTGAGAATGCAGAGAAAAAGTGTCTCCTGCAACCCGTTCGCTAGATGAACGAACGTCTCTCCACTGGCTCAGTTATGAGAGAAAAGTGTGTGTGAAAGCCGTCCTTCACCTAGCTTGTTGGGAACATAAAGTTTCTTTTCAGTTGCAAACTCCATTCCATACATATATATGGGGAGGTACTAGCTCCAACTCTGTTTGACAGTGAAAACTGCAGGAACTTCAAACCGGCAATAGGAAACAGTCTGAGAAGGCAGAGAAAATGTGTCTACTGCAACCCGTTCCCTTGGTGCTAGATGAACGAACGTCTCTCCACTTGCTCAGTTCTGAGAGGTAATTGTGTGTGAAAGCCGTCCTTCACCTAGCTTGTTGGGAACACAAAGTTTCTTTTCAGTTGCAAACTCCATTCCATACATATATAAGGGGAGGTACAATCTCCAACTCTGTTTTACAGTGAAAACTGTAGGAACTTCATACCGGCACTAGGAAACAGACTGAGAAAGCAGAGAAAAAGTGTCTCCTGCAACCCGTTCCCTTGGTGCTAGATGAACGAACGTCTCTGCACTTGCTCTGTTCCGACAGATAAGTGTGTGTGAAAGCCGTCCTTCACCTAGCTTGTTGGGAACACAAAGTTTATTTTCATTTGCCAACTCCATTCCATACATATATAAGGGGAGGTAGAAGCTCCAAATCGGTTTGACAGTGAAAACTGCAGGAACTTCAAACCGGCACTAGGAAACAGACTGAGAAAGCAGAGAAAAAGTGTCTCCTGCAACCCGTTCCCTTGGTGCTAGATGAACGAACGTCTCTCCACTTGCTCAGTTCTTAGAGATAGGTGTGTGTGAAAGCCGTCCTTCACCTAGCTTGTTGGGAACACAAAGTTTCTTTTCAGTTGCAAACTCCATTCCATACATATATATGGGAGGTACTAGCTCCAACTAGGTTTGACAGTGAAAACTGCAGGAACTTCAAACCGGCACTAGGAAACAGACTGACAATGCAGAGAGAAATTGTCTCCTGCAACCCGTTCCCTTGGTGCTAGCTGAACGAACGTCTCTCCACATGCTCAGTTCTGAGAGATAAGTGAGTGTGATAGCCTTCCATCACCAAGCTTGTTTGGAACACAAAGTATCTTTTCAGTTGCAAACTCCATTCCATACATATATATGGAGAGGTAGAATCTCCAACTCGGTTATACAGTGAAAACTGCAGGATCTTCAAACCGGCACTAGGAAACAGATTGAGAAAGCAGAGAAAAAGTGTCTCCTGCAACTCGTTCCCCTGTTGCTAGATGAACGAACCTCTCTCCACTTGCTCAGTTCTGAGAGATAAGTGTGTGTGAAAGCCGCTCTTCACTTAGCTTGTTGGGAACACAAAGTTACTTTTCAGTTGCAAACTCCATTCCATACATATATATGGGGAGGTACAAGCTCCAACTCGATTTTACAGTGAAAACTGCAGGATCTTCAAACCGGCACTAGGAAACAGACTGAGAAAGCAGAGAAAAATTGTCTCCTGCAAACCTTTCCCTTGGTGCTAGATGAACGAACGTCTCTCCACTTGCTCAGTTCTGAGAGATAAGTGAGTGTGAAAGCCGTCCTTCACCTAACTTGTTGGGAACACAAAGTTACTTTTCAGTTGCAAACTCCATTCCAAACTTATATATGGGGAGGTACAAGCTCCAACTCGATTTTACAGTGAAAACTGCAGGAAATTCAAACCGGCACTAGGAAACAGACTGAGAAAGCAGAGAAAAAGTGTCTCTTGCAACACGTTCCCTTGGTGTTAGATGAACGAACGCCTCTCCACTTGCTCAGTTCCGAGAGATAAGTGTGTGTGAAAGCCGTCCTTCACCTAGCTTGTTGGGAACACAAAGTTTCTTTTCAGTTGCAAACTCCATTCCATACATATATATAGGGAGGTACAAGCTCCAAATCGGTTTTACAGTGAAAACTGCAGGAACTTCAAACCGGCACTAGGAAACAGACTGAGAAAACAGAGAAAAAGTGTCTCCTGCATCCCGTTCCCTTGGTGCTAGATGAACGAACGTCTCTCCACTAGCTCAGTTCCGAGAGGTATGTGTGTGTGAAAGCCGTCCATCACCTAGCTTGTTGGGAACACAAAGTTTCTTTTCAGTTGCAAACTCCATTCCATACATATATATGGGGAAGTAGAAGCTCCAAATCGGTTTGACAGTGAAAACTGCAGGAACTTCAAACCGGCACTAGGAAACAGACTGAGAAAGCAGAGAAAAAGTGTCTCCTGCAACCCGTTCCCTTGGTGCTAGATGAACGAACGTCTCTGCACTTGCTCTGTTCCGACAGATAAGTGTGTGTGAAAGCCGTCCTTCACCTAGCTTGTTGGGAACACAAAGTTTCTTTTCAGTTGCCAACTCCATTCCATACATATATAAGGGGAGGTAGAAGCTCCAAATCGGTTTGACAGTGAAAACTGCAGGAACTTCAAACCGGCACTAGGAAACAGACTGAGAAATCAGAGAAAAAGTGTCTCCTGCAACCCGTTCCCTTGGTGCTAGATGAACGAACGTCTCTCCACTTGCTCAGTTCTTAGAGATAGGTGTGTGTGAAAGCCGTCCTTCACCTAGCTTGTTGGGAACACAAAGTTTCTTTTCAGTTGCAAACTCCATTCCATACATATATATGGGAGGTACTAGCTCCAACTAGGTTTGACAGTGAAAACTGCAGGAACTTCAAACCGGCACTAGGAAACAGACTGACAATGCAGAGAAAAATTGTCTCCTGCAACCCGTTCCCTTGGTGCTAGCTGAACGAACGTCTCTCCACATGCTCAGTTCTGAGAGATAAGTGAGTGTGATAGCCTTCCATCACCAAGCTTGTTTGGAACACAAAGTTTCTTTTCAGTTGCAAACTCCATTCCATACATATATATGGAGAGGTAGACTCTCCAACTCGGTTATACAGTGAAAACTGCAGGATCTTCAAACCGGCACTAGGAAACAGATTGAGAAAGCAGAGAAAAAGTGTCTCCTGCAACCCGTTCCCTTGGTTCTAGATGAACGAACGTCTCTCCACCTGCTCAGTTCTGAGAGATAAGTGTGTGTGAAAGCCGCTCTTCACTTAGCTTGTTGGGAACACAAAATTTCTTTTCAGTTGCAAACTCCATTCCATACATATATATGGGGAGCTACAAGCTCCAACTCTATTTTACAGTGAAAACTGCAGGAACTTCAAACCGGCACTAGGAAACAGACTGAGAAAGCAGAGAAAAAGTGTCTCCTGCAACCCGTTCCCTTGGTGCTAGATGAACGAACGTCTCTCCACCTGCTCAGTTCCGAGAGATAAGTGTGTGTGAAAGCCGTCCTTCACCTAGCTTGTTGGGAACACAAAGTTTCTTTTCAGTTGCAAACTCCATTCCATACATATATATGGGGAGGTACAAGCTCCAACTCTGTTTGACAGTGAAAACTGCAGGAACTTCAAACTGGCACTAGGAAATAGACTGAGAATGCTGAGGAAAAGTGTCTCCTGCAACCCGTTCCCTTGGTGCTAGATGAACGAACGTCTCTCCACTTGCTCATTTCTGAGAGATAAATGTGTGTGAAAGCCGTCCTTTACCTAGCTTGTTGGGAACACAAAGTTTCTTTCAGTTGCAAACTCCATTCCATACATATATATGGGGAGGTACAAGCTCCAACTCGGTTTTACAGTGAAAACTGCAGGAACTTCAAACCGGCACTCGGAAACAGACTGAGAAAGCAGAGAAAAAGTGTCTCCTGCAACCCTTTCCCTTGGTGCTAGATGAACGAACGTATCTCCACTTGCTCAGTTCTGAGAGATAAGTGTGTGTGAAAGCCGTCCTTCACCTAGCTTGTTGGGAACACAAAGTTTCTTTTCAGTTGCAAACTCCATTCCATACATATATATGGGGAGGTAGAAGCTCCAAATCGGTTTGACAGTGAAAACTGCAGGAACTTCTAACCGGCACTAGGAAACAGACTGAGAAAGCAGAGAAAAAGTGTCTCCTGCAACCCTTTCCCTTGGTGCTAGATGAACGAACGATCTCCACTTGCTAAGTTCTGAGAGATAAGTGTGTGTGAAAGCCGTCCTTCACCTAGCTTGTTGGGAACACAAAGTTTCTTTTCAGTTGCAAACTCCATTCCATACATATATATGGGGAGGTACAAGCTCCAACTCGGTTTTACAGTGAAAACTGCAGGAACTTCAAACCGGCACTCGGAAACAGACTGAGAAAGCAGAGAAAAAGTGTCTCCTGCAACCCTTTCCCTTGGTGCTAGATGAACGAACGTATCTCCACTTGCTCAGTTCTGAGAGATAAGTGTGTGTGAAAGCCGTCCTTCACCTAGCTTGTTGGGAACACAAAGTTTCTTTTCAGTTGCAAACTCCATTCCATACATATATATGGGGAGGTAGAAGCTCCAAATCGGTTTGACAGTGAAAACTGCAGGAACTTCTAACCGGCACTAGGAAACAGACTGAGAAAGCAGAGAAAAAGTGTCTCCTGCAACCCGTTCCCTTGGTGCTAGATGAACTAACGTCTCTCCACCTGCTCAGTTCTGAGAGATAAGTGTGTGTGAAAGCCGCTCTTCACCTAGCTTGTTGGGAACACAAAATTTCTTTTCAGTTGCAAACTCCATTCCATACATATATATGGGGAGGTACAAGCTCCAACTCGATTTTACAGTGAAAACTGCAGGAACTTCAAACCGGCACTCGGAAACAGACTGAGAAAGCAGAGAAAAAGTGTCTCCTGCAACCCTTTCCCTTGGTGCTAGATGAACGAACTTATCTCCACTTGCTCAGTTCTGAGAGATATGTGTGTGTGAAAGCCGTCCTTCACCTAGCTGTTTGGGAACACAAAGTTTCTTTTCAGTTGCAAACTCCATTCCACACATATATATGGGGAGGTAAAAGCTCCAAATCGGTTTGACAGTGAAAACTGCAGGAACTTCAAACCGGCACTAGGAAACAGACTGAGAAAGCAGAGAAAATGTGTCTCCTGCAACCCGTTCCCTTGGTGCTAGATGAACGAACGTCTCTCCACTTGCTCAGTTCTGAGAGATAAATGTGTGTGAAAGCCGTCCTTCACCTAGCTTGTTGGGAACACAAAGTTTCTTTTCAGTTGCAAACTCCATTCCATACATATATATGGGGAGGTACTAGCTCCAACACGTTTTGACAGTGAAAACTGCAGGAACTTCAAACCGGCACTAGGAAACAAATTGAGAATGCAGAGAAAAAGTGTCTCCTGCAACCCGTTCGCTAGATGAACGAACGTCTCTCCACTGGCTCAGTTATGAGAGAAAAGTGTGTGTGAAAGCCGTCCTTCACCTAGCTTGTTGGGAACATAAAGTTTCTTTTCAGTTGCAAACTCCATTCCATACATATATATGGGGAGGTACTAGCTCCAACTCTGTTTGACAGTGAAAACTGCAGGAACTTCAAACCGGCAATAGGAAACAGTCTGAGAAGGCAGAGAAAATGTGTCTACTGCAACCCGTTCCCTTGGTGCTAGATGAACGAACGTCTCTCCACTTGCTCAGTTCTGAGAGGTAATTGTGTGTGAAAGCCGTCCTTCACCTAGCTTGTTGGGAACACAAAGTTTCTTTTCAGTTGCAAACTCCATTCCATACATATATAAGGGGAGGTACAATCTCCAACTCGGTTTTACAGTGAAAACTGTAGGAACTTCATACCGGCACTAGGAAACAGACTGAGAAAGCAGAGAAAAAGTGTCTCCTGCAACCCGTTCCCTTGGTGCTAGATGAACGAACGTCTCTGCACTTGCTCTGTTCCGACAGATAAGTGTGTGTGAAAGCCGTCCTTCACCTAGCTTGTTGGGAACACAAAGTTTATTTTCATTTGCCAACTCCATTCCATACATATATAAGGGGAGGTAGAAGCTCCAAATCGGTTTGACAGTGAAAACTGCAGGAACTTCAAACCGGCACTAGGAAACAGACTGAGAAAGCAGAGAAAAAGTGTCTCCTGCAACCCGTTCCCTTGGTGCTAGATGAACGAACGTCTCTCCACTTGCTCAGTTCTTAGAGATAGGTGTGTGTGAAAGCCGTCCTTCACCTAGCTTGTTGGGAACACAAAGTTTCTTTTCAGTTGCAAACTCCATTCCATACATATATATGGGAGGTACTAGCTCCAACTAGGTTTGACAGTGAAAACTGCAGGAACTTCAAACCGGCACTAGGAAACAGACTGACAATGCAGAGAGAAATTGTCTCCTGCAACCCGTTCCCTTGGTGCTAGCTGAACGAACGTCTCTCCACATGCTCAGTTCTGAGAGATAAGTGAGTGTGATAGCCTTCCATCACCAAGCTTGTTTGGAACACAAAGTATCTTTTCAGTTGCAAACTCCATTCCATACATATATATGGAGAGGTAGAATCTCCAACTCGGTTATACAGTGAAAACTGCAGGATCTTCAAACCGGCACTAGGAAACAGATTGAGAAAGCAGAGAAAAAGTGTCTCCTGCAACTCGTTCCCCTGTTGCTAGATGAACGAACCTCTCTCCACTTGCTCAGTTCTGAGAGATAAGTGTGTGTGAAAGCCGCTCTTCACTTAGCTTGTTGGGAACACAAAGTTACTTTTCAGTTGCAAACTCCATTCCATACATATATATGGGGAGGTACAAGCTCCAACTCGATTTTACAGTGAAAACTGCAGGAACTTCAAACCGGCACTAGGAAACAGACTGAGAAAGCAGAGAAAAATTGTCTCCTGCAAACCTTTCCCTTGGTGCTAGATGAACGAACGTCTCTCCACTTGCTCAGTTCTGAGAGATAAGTGAGTGTGAAAGCCGTCCTTCACCTAACTTGTTGGGAACACAAAGTTACTTTTCAGTTGCAAACTCCATTCCAAACTTATATATGGGGAGGTACAAGCTCCAACTCGATTTTACAGTGAAAACTGCAGGAAATTCAAACCGGCACTAGGAAACAGACTGAGAAAGCAGAGAAAAAGTGTCTCCTGCAACACGTTCCCTTGG